>NC_048581.1:60621142-61316142 GCF_013265735.2 Oncorhynchus mykiss | reverse complement strand
TGGTGTTCAGTGCTTTTCTCTAACACTGAGAGGCTCATTGACACTGTCTACATGCCTGAGAGAAGTGACCAACACAAACACTGCCAACAGCCAGTCTGTGTGGAGACTGTGGACACGGCACATTAAGTGTTTGAGTGGCAAGGTTGACCCAGGCCTTTCTTAGCCCACAGTGGCTTGACCCCAGGGTTAGCCCTTCAGGAGAGTGCAAGAAGCCACAAGGTTAAACGTGAGAGAAAAGGATAATTAACGGACCAGGGCTGTTTGTAATGAAAGACAGGGGTTAGTTGGGTTGATCTGTGTCATCCAACACACTCAGTCTAAATTAGAATAGCCCTTCCTTCCTCGCTGCATTGTCTAATGTTATGAACAGGATGGGGCCCTATAGAGCCACAGCCAGCTGTCATAAAACATGGTCACTGTGTGCCCACTGCCACTGTCCAGGTGTGCTCTCATTATGTGTGGCATGATGTGTTTCCCTTTGAATGGCTTTATTAAACATTGCTTTTACAAGCCGAATGAATTCATTCAAAACATTTTGATTATGCTTTTGGTGGCATTCTTTCATTCAGTACAGATGTAGCCTATTGTAAGAAATCATTCAGATTGTTTTCACATTTACAAATGATGAGTCAGTTGAGCATGGCTATTGTGTGGTCTGCATGAGCAGACGTGTTGCACACCACTGAAAACATCTCCACTGCCCTCCACTGTGAAGGATGTTGCTCTTTTCCTTTCATGACTTGAGCTATAGCTTCTGTGTTGACTCTGCAGCCAGCCTGCTGTATGATGTCATTCACTCTAACTGTGAAAACATTGAGGTCACCATTGTGTGTTGATTTCTTAAGCTAAAATGCAGGTTGACACAGTGTGTTTGATAGTCTTGTTTTTTGCTTCTCTGGAGAAATGTTGGCTCTCTAGGACTCATTGTAAACGTATATTGGAGCTGAGTGATGTAAGTAGCAGAACAATCCTGTCATATCCGCTCCTCTCAGCTTCTCTCAGCCCAGAGCCTTGAAGCCTGTTTTGGTATGTGGTGGGTAAAATGGCCAGATTGTCCATTGGGGATATTGTGTTACGCAAGTGGTTTTTAAATCTGGAATATGAGTCTGGATGCTCTTCTGCGGGGGCCTGCATGGGGCGAGGAGGGGGATTTGAGTAGACTCGAGGGGTGCAGTTTCCTCATGTGACATTTGAATCCTTCTTTGCGCTCAAATACAGAAGTACAATGCCCTTCTTCTTTCCTTAGAGTGGATGTGAGTGCTTGGAGGCAACATTTCACTGTAAAAATATAGATCTAATGTAATTCTCAAAATATCTTATTTAATAATGCATAGTGAATATGGATATAGAGGTAACATAAAGTAGCTTAGTAGTTTCAGTGTACTTCAGCAAAGCTCCATCTATTTTAGGTCTACAGTAGATGTCCTTAGTGTTCTGGGGTGATACCTGGAGTTGGGATGCTCACACACAGCACCCTCCAACATTCCTTGGGCCAAGCTGAATCTGAACCCCTCTCAGGGCTTCAGACTAACGTTTTCCCCTGGTGGCACTGAGTTTGTCAGTTGGTGGCACCAGGCCTTTATTAAAAAGAGTAATAGACTACGGAGATGGTATTCAATAAATAAGTTGTTTCATCATCTTTTCATGTTGTGATTCAAAGCCATATCAAATATGTAAAATAGTTGCTCTTGAGCTCAAAATTCAGAGCTGAGAAATAATATACCTGATGACCTCCTTTCTTCAATTGTGACAATAAGATAGCTTCTTAGATAGTGTTATCCCCGCAATATCATTTTAAAAAATAGGATGTTTTGAGCAAGGTGGCCATGTAGAATGTGCAGCTCCCACTGATGTGACCAATAAAAAATGTCACTCGCACAGCCAAGTCAAAGGGTCACAAAATGAAACTGAATGGTCGCAGCCTGGAGCCCTGCATCTTCGTGGCCTAATGGAATATCCTGTGGTGTGGCGGGCTCCAGGACTGAGGGGAGCAGAGGGAAGCAGTAGTTTCAAGGTCGCCCCTCACAGGCCTGCTTTGTTGGATCCCCGCAGCAAGGAGGGCCATTTCCTGCCCTCACAGGAAGCACTCCTATTGGAAACAGATTTTCGCTGACAGTTGACTATGATCCCAGGCTCAGCTGAAACCACTCTCAGCCTCTCCTGCTTTGAAACTCATCTGCCTCATCTGATAGGAGGGAGGGGGTTTATTTCCTTCATTATTTTACTTTTTTATGACTGTGTTTTTTCTCTCTTCCTCTTCTCGCACGTCTACAGCCAATGCTTTCCTGTGTTCTGCTCACATTTTACTATGCAGTTTGGGTTTTCAAATGTCAACAGCCAGGGGCCGGGAGGGGTAGATGGAGCCAGGGAGGAGACACCCAAGCCTCAGCAGTGCGGCGGGGGTCCAGGCAGAGCCCTGTGCACATGGACCAGACGCAGCCTTAACATAAATAGTAGAGACAACACTTTCAAACCTTCATCCCCTTCAGCCGGAGGGAGTTAACATCGGAGCCCCGGAGTGCAAATACCCAGTCATCTATTGGGTATATAAAACTGTCAGGAAAAACTTAACTGACCCTGGCGTCAACCCAAACATAGACTTCCTGCAGCACCCAGCACACACACACTCACGCACGCACACGCACACACGCACACACACACAGAGGGCTCTGGCGGACTGGCACCACACGCAGTGATGACAGATCAGTCTAATAAATAGTGTATGTGATGGACCATGGGACCATGCTGCTGCTGCTGTGATATCTGGTGGAGGCTGGATGGAGTGTTTTACAAGGCATAGGGCATCACATGGGGAACAGGGAATGGCCAGTTACATACTGTAAGAATTGGCAATGGAGCACTCACTCACATGTCAGATAGATACAGTAGTTCCCCGAAATGTTGTATAAGAGTTCCCTCCTAGCTGAATTTACCTCTGGTGGAGAAAGAACCCATTTTTGAGCACCACATGGAGGGGGTTTATAACATTGTTTGTTTGTGATTTTTGCTATGTTTGATTTTATTGCTTTATTGATGTCACAATGTTTGTGTGTGAGGCACATGGGTTTTTAACTAGAAAGACATTTTATGGAGCGCTGGTATTAAATGAGGAAAATGTAGATCTCATTGGATCATTATTGAATTTTACGAGGGCTGGCGGTTACCACAAGAAAATCATTAAGGTCTGGGGGCTATATCGGGCATGTTAACGTTGGCTAGCTAGCGCTGCAGATGAGATGACCTAATCCCATTGTGAGGCATACAGACATAACACAGAGTGTCTGCTACCACACCAAAGACTATCCCAGCAGCTCACCTCCAACCACAGCCAGGCAGAAGGGTCATTTCAGCCAGGCCCAGGCCAGGTATATTACCCAGTAGCCATTGGGCCATTCCTCACAGAGGCCATGGTCAGGATTACCATGATGATAACCCTGAGGTCAAGGGAAGTGTGCCCGGAAGAGGATCCCCCATACTGAGGCAGCAGCAGGCTCCCCGCGGACCAGACTGTTCATGTGTTTAACTCAGGCCATTTCTTCCACTAATACAGAACATCGTGCATCTGCTTGATCCTAAGGGAGGAGCAAGCATTCCAAGCCACACACAACTCTGATGCATAGAGAAAGGCACATGGACTCATTGTTATTAACCAAAACATAGGTTTAGTTTGTTTTGCATGGCCGGGTACCCTGGGTGGGTGGAGTTTGCTCATTTGAGGCTGTTCCATTGGTCCTTAAGGGACATCTCCATCCACCTAGTGCATCAGGCCATGCAAAAATAATTCCACCACATACTGTAGAGTCAGGGGTGAATTTTTACAGTTATGGTTGAATATGACACTTTTTTCATTGAGGATGCTAAATGTATGCAGGCTATGCAGCTGGAAGCTCATTGAGATTCACCAACAAAACATAAGCACACCACTCCAGCATGAGAGCTCATCAATATAAACACAACTCTCTGCTGTATGTGCTCTACTGCAACATTCTGGACTGTTTTGTTTTAGTATGGGAAGCAAGGAGCATCCAAAACCCTACTCTCATCGAATAAAAAAGTCAACTTTCTTGAGGGCTGCCTGTGTGAGTAACTTGTCCCAACTTTTCTGGGTTTGTTGTGTTTGTGCTGCCGTTGATGCAGGAGGACTTCACATTCCCTTGGTGTTCTATTTCTCCTTGACTAATCCTCCTCTCATTTACAGCCTTTTCTCTCCTTTTCTCTCCTTTTCTCTCCTTTCAGTTGATTATTCTGCCCCGCTACATGTTACTTTTGGCCCTCTTCAAAGCCTTTGTCCCGTCTGCCGGTGGCCCAGGCCTCAACTTACCTGGGCAGGTGTTCTTAACGAGCCCTGGGTCTCCTAGCAACCAGGCAGGTGAAAGGGGTCTTGGAAAACAGAGGCAGATGTGGGTGTATTATAATCCACAGTCTCAAACCAGGAGGCTGTAGCAGGGCAAACTAAATCTCTCAAAACATCTCACAAGTTGGGTCCTGGTTTTTTAGCACCCCATAACTTAACTTAAATGTAATCATAGATCAACTACAACATGATTCTCTCCACCTCCATATTCCAAGTGTGTGGCGTGTGCGGCGTGTGTGCGTGTGCGTGCATGGTGTGTGTGTGTGTTAGCGTGCCTGTGTGCAACCCGTACGAGTGCATGTGTGTGTGTTTGTGTGAGCGGCCTCCAATTGGGGATATAAGAGACCACAGGAGAGAGCTATGTCTTTAGGGAGGGTGAGGTGACTTTTCCCAGCTCTCTCTCGCTCTGGTTGTGGGAGATAGAGAAGGTGTTCACAGGCCTCTTAACATCCAGCCTGAGAGCGCTAAACTGGGGTTAGTGGGAGAGAGTTCACCCTCCCATCATATTCTCTCCACAGGGGCGCTGCCAGAATGACACCCAGCAATTTGGCTGGGGCTGCAAGGGTGTATGCTGCAACTCGCAGCTGGGAAAGAATGTGTGCTCTGTATCATTTTGTCCCTCTTGCCTATATTTGAACATGAAGACGTCCACTGAGGCGAAACAGATGCTTTGTTGAGAGTTCAAAGAGGAGGCTGTTCTTGGCTGAGCCCAGTGATAAAGCACTGGAGAGCGGAGATGGACTGTGCAGCTCAGTTCTCTCAACACCACAGCCCAGTCTCTTCACTGCCTGACCGTGACCTCCGTCTGGTAGTGCTGCGGAGCTGTGGTCTGTGTGTGATTTAGAGATTGCACTTATACTGATCTGATGCAACTAGGGGAAAAGAATGTCACATTTAACAGCTAGAAAACAAGTCATTGAGATAAATTCTCAATGCAAATGTGTGTGGTGTGTGTGTATCTCTAATTGAGTAGTCACATTATAGAAAAGCACATACAGTTGGAGAGAAAGTAGCGATGATACTGTTCTGTAATGGCAATATCATACTGTACAAATCATCCATTTTCAGGGTGGTGTATTGAATTCTCTAAATGTGTGACACTGTGTAGTGGCACTACAGGCATAAACATCATCACACTTCGCATCCTTTGCTCACTACACAACAGCAATACTAAGTTTGAATGTGTTACCTAATACGAAGCTTGTTTCGGGGGAAGTGTGTATCACATCCGGCCGTGATTGGGAGTCCCATAGGGCGGCGCACAATTGGCCCAGCGTCGTCCGGGTTTGGCCGCGGTAGGCCATCATTGTAAATAAGAATTTGTTGTTAACTGACTTGCCTAGTTAAATAAAGGTTAAATAAATAAATAATTGCTTATTGTCCTCAGACAGTATGATGATGTTCTGTAACCGAATTTAAATACAGAATAAAACTCAATTACACAAACCTTTTTCTAGCTGTATTTCTCTCTCTTATTTTCCATCCATAATAGTGTGTACAGAGAGCAGACAGAGAACAGACAGAAGGCAGACAGAGAGAGAGGGGGCCTGGATCCAGGGAGGTGTTAACTGCGAGACCCAATCCCCTCCTCTCTCCTCTGCTCCCCACAACCTCGTGTCAGGGAAGGAGAGCGGGGGAAGAGGCTGCTCCACAGCCCAACACAGAGCTCTATGAACAGCTATAAAGAACTAGTCTCGGCTTGAGGATCAGCAGTACTCTGGAGCAACCTTGATATGAACTAGTGTAAGGAATGTCACGCTGTTTGCTTAGCAAGTACCGCTTCCCCGTTGATCAGCTCAACTCAAGACCACAAACGTGACCACCCTCGTGAAGCGTTCCAACCCATTGCGCCATTGGAAAAAGGCCTTCTTCAACAGCACAAAGGCTGAGGAGTGAGTTTCACAGATCCTCATGGGTTACAAGAGCATAAACAAGCCATGGTTTACACACATACTGTAGATGTATTAACACACACACACACACATTAAATCAGCCAGCTGAAAATGGTTAGTAGCGCATTTTAATAATATTATAGAATATATTATAATTGTAATATTATCTCAATTCCCGTTGGATCACATATGCATAGAGAGCATTGATGCAATCCATGCGTTACAATTCTATGTTGTTGTCATTCTTGCTGTACTTCGATCTATGTGCACTGTTTAAACGTGTGTCTACTGTATCTTTCTCTGCCACCAGCTGTCAGAGCAGCTCACAGATCACTACACCTGTACATAGCCCATCTGTAAACAGCCCATCTATCTACCTACCTCATCCCCATACTGTATTTAATTATTTATCTTGCTCCTTTGCACCCCAGTATCTCTACTAGCACATTCATCTTCTGCACATCTACCATTCCAGTGTTTAATTGCTATATAGTAATTACTTCGCCACCATGGACTATTTATTGCCTTAACTCCCTTATCTTACCTCATTTGCACTCTCTGTATGTAGACTTTTCTTTTCTTTTGTTCTACTGTATTATTGACTGTATGTTTTGTTTATTCCATGTGTAACTCTGTGTTGTTGTATGTGTCGAATTGCTTTGCTTTATCTTGGCCAGGCCGCAGTTGCAAATGAGAACTTGTTCTCAACTAGCCTACCTGGTTAAATAAAGATGAAATAAAAAATACTGCATGCAGTCAGTAGGGGATCAGCTTGCATCACAGGGCAACCATCTCCCTCCCTATGTCCCAAACAACTGCCCCCCCCTCTCCATTAGCCCCCCAGCACACCCCTCTGGTATTTGCCCTCTGCAGGTAGGCAACAGTGGGCAACAGGATGGTCCAGACCCCCTTCCCAACATAAACATAGCATTGGAGCTCACTCAGAGAGGGAGGCTGGGTCAGAGTTAACACTGTCCTGATATTGCTGCTCTGCTGTAGTACTGTTGTACCACACAGAATGTCTGTGTTTATACTTGGTGAAAGGCAACAGCAGTCTTCAACTGTGTCTATGTTTATTGACACTCCATCTCCATGACAGTGGAGAGAGCATGTACATCATGCAATTGATTTATTCAACACAAATGTATGCTGTTTGTCTTCTGTTTTACTAAAGGGTCATGTCAGGGTGTATGTCAGAGGCTCCTCTCTGAGTGTTGTTCTGCAGATACACTGTACTGTGTTAGATGAGAGAGGTGAGGAGAGGTAGAGCAGTGCTCTGACTTGCCCCTCTAGCTAGCGTGCAATCTGGTGCCAATTATGCTGATTGGAGGGCTACTGGCCTGCAGACAGCCTGCAGTGTGAACATGATTAGCTTCCTCCTAGTGCTGCAGATACACCATTAGGTTTGAGGACCACATGGAGAAACGTTAATGAGAGACAGGTAAGAGTCAGGGGGGCAGGGTAAGAGGGTTTGGAGCCATTTGGTGAGGTCCAGCTGTGTTCCACTCAGGCACTTCGGTCAAATAAGATTCCGTTGTTCACCACAGTTTTTGGGCTACACCATTAAAGGGATGTTCCACTCAAAATGCAACCTTAAACATTTTACTGCAGTGGGCTAAATCAGGGTCACCCAGAGTGTTTCTTGGTAGTCTTAAACAAATCTACTTTGAAACAAATGTATACACCTCACACACATGTTTATGGATTTACAAAAAGAAGACACCTGTACCATGTCAGATATAGAGTTGAAATGTATTCAATTTTGAGTTTGCAACCCGATATTACACATTGTATACATCACAGAAGACTGAAAAATAACAAAACAGTTTAAAAAAAGGTTTATTGATTATGAAATTATGAAAAATATGAATAACATTCACCCATGAGGCCACTAGAGGTTGATTTGGTCATTTGACTGCAGAAAAGGGCTCCCTTAAGGCTAATGAGGTAAAGGGCTCATTGTGTATGAATTGATGAGAGAGAGAGAGGGAAAAGAACAGCAGGTCCGGTTGTGTAACAGAAGAAGAGACCAGGAAGTGAACGGAATACGCCCTTAGGAAATCCTGTAGTTTGAGTAGAATGTAGAAGATGTCATTTTCACCATGGCCAGGTACTATGTCTCGAAGCAGTGGTGAAGCATTCTAACATCGTTTTTTAAAAATCACATATTTGGAACACTTCCAGAGGGTAGTCCTTACATTCTTACTGCATTAAATCATCGGTTTGGTATATATTTTACAAACTTCGAAGGATTATTAACTGACTTTAAGATGCATGTCATCACATGTATGGCATGGCGTGGTTACAAGAAGCAGCTGTCATGTTTAACCAACATGGTGTTGGATGAAGAATGGACCCTATCTTCCTCTCAGTGTCCTCCTCCCGTGGTATTGTTTTGGCAGGCCGCTGTAAACGTTTCCATCTCTAGGGAGGACTAGTAGTAAATTGGGTTGTTTATATTCACTGCTCAAGACAAGGCTGCTCAAGACAAGTGCCATCCCCTTATATAGACCTGGAGCATCAGTCTGTCTGACTGCAATAAACGTCCTCCTCCGCCCCAGACAGTCCCATTTAGCCCCAAACCTTCTCATTGATACCAGCCAGCTCTCTTCAACCCCATACCTTCATTGATATCAGCCAGCTCTCTTCAACCTCATACCTTCATTGATATCAGCAAGCTCTCTTCAGCCCCATAACTTATCATTGATATCATTCTGCTCTCTTCAGCCCCATAACTTCTCATTGATATCAGCCAGCTCTCTTCAACCCTAAACCTTCTCATTGATATCGTTCTGCTCTCTTCAGCCCCATACCTTCTCATTGATATCAGCCTGCTATCCTCTCCAGAACATCCCAGAGGACTACTCTCTCTCACACACCAGAGGTCACCCTATGAAAGCCTTGCTTGGTTGATTCCTTTGTGTCATAATGGGTTCAATTATTTTGGGGAGTGTGATTGAGTCTCTCTACAGTGGTCACTTCTGCCCCTCTATTTACTGTCACTTCTAGCCTCTCGTTCAGTTAGGAGCAAACGCTAATATGCTACTGTCCCTTTGACCAGCAACAGAGGCTGGCCCACTGTTGTAAAACGGCAGGTAACATTGATGCTAAGTCTGTGACTCTATTGATGTTCTCAATCACTGGGACATCTGCTGTGAGCTAATTGAGAGAGGTCTCATCTACAGACAGACAGACAGTCCAGTCAGACTGCTGCCAGACTAATTCTCTCTGCAGTGTTAACTGGCAGACCTTGTGCTCCGACTGGCCTATCACAGGAGAGGAAGAGCGCCTCCCTTCACATTGCTCTCCTAACAGACACATTTTGAGGGGATATTCTCTACACCATTGATATCACTGTTATTGAATTGTGAATTAGTGCATAATTTGCTGCAATGAAAATATTCTCCCTGATTCAATACAATTGTCATAAGAAATTAATACAATAATGCTAATTTATCTCTGTTGATAGTATGTGTGGGAGATCATAGGTGAGGATGTCAGCTGTTCTGTGACTGACCCAGGTTAGTGAAAGTGGGCTGGGCTCTGTGTTGAGCTCCCGAGGGTGTGACACAGTAGTTAGCGGGGTGGTGAGGACTTTCAGAGTGTACAGGGAAAAAGAGAGGTAGCAGATCACTGGGACTGAAAGGACTCATCCCTGGTATAATGTCCAGTTGAACAGAGTGTGCAGGGTTAAGGGTGTGTCGATGGTGTGTGGGTGCGGCCAGCGCTCTGTGCCACATGTGGGCAAGCCGGCACCCGCCCTCTCAGAGAGCAGACAGAGGGGCATACATAACCTCAAGGGTCAGGGGTCAAGAGGAGCCACATTTCCTGTGGTCCGGGTCGACCGGTCGTTAGCCCCATGCCGTCAGCCTCCTTTACTGGCTCCCTCATTGTTCTGATTCATCCTCAGGCCCACTGATGTGGTCCCTTCCAGATTCTGGTAAACACCAAAGAGATTCACCCCAAACCAGATGTTGCACCAAACGACCTCTCTACAGGCCATCACTGAGACTGATAGTATGTATCCAAGGAGGAGTGATGGCTCATATACCTTCCCTTAGTCTATAAGTACTAGAAACGATTTAATCAAATACAGAGAGTAAAAGCTCTAACTGTCCAGGCTGGGGTCAAATATAGCATTGGTCGTCATTCACCCACAGAGTTTCAACACCATTTCAACTGTCAGAGAAGAACTATGCGCAGCTTATTTCTGGATTTATTTTGGTGGGTAAATACCAGCCTGTAGGGTAGTTTAATGTCTGTGGTGGGGAGGAGGAGTCTGTCCCCAGAGAGAGAGCGAGACCAGTGGAGTGACATGGCCCTGATCAGGGACTGGAGAAGGAGAAGTGGCGACCAGGGTCCTGTGTCTATGTCTATATGTCTCTGATGATGTTACATGAAAGACTATTTGCATTGCACCCCCACCCTTTATGCTGCTGCTAATCTCTGTTTATTATATATGCATAGTCACTTTAACTCTACCTACATGTACATATTACCTCAATTACCTGGACTAACCAGTGCCCCCGCACATTGACTCTGTACCGGTGCCCCCTGTATATAGTCCCGCTATAGTTATTTTACTGCTGCTCTTGAATTTAAAAGACATCTATTTTTTACTTAACAGTTATTTTATCTTAAAACTGCATTGTTGGTTAAGGGCTTGTAAGTAAGCATTTCACTGTAAGGTTGTATTCGGCGCGTGTGACAAATACAATGATTTGATGAAAGCCCTTCTCCTCTCTGAGCCCTGTGTCATTTCCCTCAGGACCAGAGAGAGGACCACCGTCCTGCAGCCCTGCTGAGCTCCAGAGAGGCAGGAAGTGGAGGCGGGGCCAGGCCAGGGACTAACATGATCACATCAACCCCATTAGGAGGGTCCCACGTGGGGCCGGGCCGAGGGGGAGAGGGCAGCGCACACAAAGAGGTGCACTGTTCTCTCCCTCGGCTGGGTGAAAGAGCTGCCGCATGCCAATGTAAAAATGAACTTAGGGGCTAATCAGAGACAGCAGCCCCATGCACTTTCCCACTGAAGTACAGATGATGATGCATATTTAAACTATGTGGCCAGCGACTGTGGTTTCCTTTGGCATAATGCGTTGAGGGAGTGAGTGAGGCACAGCTGCAGCCAGGGGACAGAGGAGAGGTCTGGAGCTGAAGCTGTGGTGGGAGACCAGAGGGAAAACCCCACTGGGATTGTGTGCAGACACACTGTACCTCCAGTAACTTTGTTCAGGGACGTAGTGTTCCAAGGCATAGAAACACACAGTTAGTAGAGAAACAATTCTTAGGATTTGTGGGATATCAGAGTAGGCCTACTATGTTATTTCCCCTATGCTTCTTATGATTAAATAAGAAAGATGAGGATAATTTATCTTTCGCAGTTATGCTGGCTAAACATGAAACCAGGGAAAAGGCACTGTTGTCGAGTAATCAGTTATGGTTAAATAAAGCAATCAACACCTACAACACAGCAATTACATGGTCTATATTGAGATATTCAGCACATGCTGACATGAAACCTAATCATCAAAACCAAGCAGCAACCTCTTACATCATAGCAGCCTGTGAGGATTAGCATCCTATGTGGGCTTTTACCAGTTTCACTTCTTCCTTCCCCTTACAAAACATGTAAATAGATTATCTGCAAGTCAAGACTGTTGGTAATGTAAAAACAGGTGAAAGACAACACATTAAGAGAATTAATGACTTCTGTGGACTCTGTTTTCCGGAGGTGAATCCATCAAACCGGAGTCTAAACCAATCCTTCGGGACAAGCCACGGAGAAGATTGCCAAATTGCAGCAATAACAAAGCCTTCCACTGAAAACCAACGCCAGTTGGTTATTTTAAGATGTCATTTAAAAGAGGATGAAAAACATAGCTTCTCTGGAATTATGGGTTGTTGGTTATGCTTGGGTTTTAGTTCTACAAATCAAACAGAGTGTGTTGTTAGGCTCAGGTTGAACACTCAGCAGGAATGTGAATGTGAGGATCTTAATTGCGATCAGGCGTGTGTGTGTATTTGATCTGCACAGAGTGACACGCATTAGTCAGAGCAACACATTCCCTGAAAATCAGCCAAGAAACCAGCCTGACTTCCACTGTGTAAACACTAGTATTATCAGGGTTTATTTGGCCTGTTGGCCTAATGTATGCGTGTGTAAGCCCATACGGGGTAGAGACAGCCTAGATAGAAAATATAGAGTGACGATTGACTCCAGATTAGATGGGAGTGTTAAATGAATGGCTTTAAAGATCAAGTCAATATGTTAGTGCATGGGAACTATAGTGTGAACTAGTACTGTCTGAACTCAGTAGAGAAGCATTGTGCCCATCCGTCTGAAGATTGTTGAGTTTGAGGCAACGGCATATTGCTGAGAACCAGGAGTTGTTTTTACTGTACTGTTTAAATTGCAGCTCAGGCCCGAATCAGACTTTCAGCTCGGCTATGACAGTCTCTCCTCCATTGCCACAAACTCACTCATTCCAGACTAATATACATGCAAATGTAGTGGGAAGGTGTGAAAGTGACTAAATGAAAGGCTGGATGTTTATGCAGTTGAAAGAGGACTTCAGCTTTCAGTTTTTGTCTTGTGTACAGCCGGGGAGTGGTGGTGGCTGCAATGACTGGATGATGACTATCACAAGGGGGTCAGGGGTCAGTGCCCTGTGGTCAGGGTGATTAGTCAGACAGTGGTTAGTCTGTGTGGTCAGATGTGAGGACAGTTGTCCAGTCCTGCCCTGCAGCATCACTGGTGCTGTGAGCTGAGTGACCTGGCATCATAGTTCAAACATGTCCAGCATGGTCATCAAAGACAAAACAGCCATTCAACACCACTATTATCTGATTCTCGACCTCTTTCAATACGTGTGTGTGTGTGTGTTGTGTTGCGTTGTGTGTGTGTGTGTGTGTGTGTGTGTGTGTGTGTGTGTGTGTGTGTGTGTGTGTGTGTGTGTGTGTGTGTGTGTGTGTGTGTGTGTGTGTGTGTGTGTGTGTGTGTGTGTGCTAATGCATGTGTGTGTATGCACATGCATCCATTTCATGTGCAGTTACAAACATGCAAGCCTTACAACCAACGTTCAAAAGCAAAAGGTTCCTTGTCGAGGTGACAGTAATGGTTATGACACCGTTACACAGTTTCCCACGCTGCATGACGTTTGTCACTTTTCTCCGTTATGCTAAACAGCTGAACTGGTTCTGCCAGTTGGCTGTCTGATGAGAGTTTCCACTTAGAGCGCTATGTCTCGCTGCTGTGCCTTGTGGCGTAGAGAGCTAACTAACTGTAGCTTGTGGCATTGCCCGGGACAGCTATTGGCTGGCTCACACTGAGCAGTCTGGTCTGTTCCCTGACTCAGTCTTACTCACCCAGTTAGCCTCTGTTCACATGATCATGTGACCCACTGACAGTTCATACACAGACACTAGGGGGAAACCCAATATATTCCCTCAGTAGGGTGGTTTTCCTAGGACCAGGGATGGTTTCTGAGACAACTGGGCATAGGAGTGTTTGGCAGCCTGGTATGATTATATCTGAAAACAGGCCTGTGGCTATTGTGTGCCCTGTGTACTGGGTACTGTATTGTACTGTGCTGTGCAGTGTGGCATGTGAGGGGTTGAGGCTGGCTGGGCCTGGCAGGCCAGGGTTGACCTCGCAATTAGATTAGCCCACAGAAATCATTAACGCAAATCTATTTTCAAATAATGTAATCAGATGAACTCAATAAGAGTGCATCATTAGATCTGAGCAGGACAACATTAACCACCCCGTGACTGACTAGTCATGGATAGCCTGGGTCACTTCATATAACTGTGTTATCTCCATTACATTGATTGGTTTAAGTACTTGTAAATGCCCACTACTGTGTGTTGAGTGGACTCATAGATAGGCCACTGGGCTGTGAATGTAGTGGGATTTGTTTCTTAGTACTCTTAGGTGAGGTGTTTCATGAAACATGGCATCTCTCTTATTGTCTTGTGTCACCAAACCTGTTTCACTTTTGCTTCGATTGACTTCACACTGTCGATCAACGGCAACTGGCAACTTAAACCGAGAAAACGTTAGGACCTGAAATTCAGGTCATGAGTACTCTTTAGTTTTTTTTTTCTACACAGAGGCTAGTGGCATTTAGCTTGATACTGTATCTGTGTATTGCTGCGATAAACAACAAGAAAATCTAAACTCATAATCAACAAAAGTAATGAATTGTGGTTATTTTGCTTGTTGAAACTACTCAGTATACTGTAGGCTAGTCACTTGTATATCGCGCTATAGTATTGATTTCTGGGAGAGTGTGTATGAACTGTATGTGTGTGAGTTTAATATTTTACTCTATCAGTAACGCTAGGCTAGTCACTTAGTCATGTGGTCTCCATTACAAGCTGACATCTCTGTTTAAATCAACAGTGGTCCAGGTGCAGGAGAGTGGGGTCTCGCCATCTGTCTCTGAGTTGGCTCTATGAACACACGGGCCAGGCCGGCAGCAAACCGCTCTCTGATTAGCAGCCTTTTCTATGATTTCACCCTAATGATGCTCTGTGGTGTACAAAACATTAGGAACACCTGCTCTTTCCATGACATAGACTGACCAGGTGAATCCAGGTGAAAGCTATGATCCCTTATTGATGTCAGCTGTTAAATTCACTTCAATCAGTGTAGATGAAGGGGGTGGGGGGGCAGGTTAAAGAAGGATTTTTAAGCCTTGAGACTATTGAGACATGTATTGTGTATGTATGCGAGGGTGAATGGGCAAGACAAAATATTGAAGTGCCTTTGAATGGGGTAGGGTAGTAGGTCCCAGGCTTTGAGTGTGTCAAGATCTGCAACTCTGCTGGGTTTTACACGCTCAACAGTTTCCTGTGTGTATCAAGAATTGTCCACCACCCAAAGGACATCCAGCCAACTTGACACAACTGTGGGAAAAATTGGAGTCAACATGGGTCACCATCCCTGTGGAACGCTTTCAACACCCTGTAGAGTCCATGCCCTGGTGAATTTAGGCTGTTCCGAGGGCAAAAGGGGGGTGCAACTTAACGTTGCTAAGGTGTTCCTAATGTTTTGTACACTCAGTGCATATTTTTCTTAACGGTAGCTACTGTATAGTGCAGAAACTTCTTTCAGTGAGAAGTAATTGGTAGCTTGATAAACTATATTTTCAGAGTAGCTTCCATAACACTGCTCATAATCAGTGATCACAAAGTTAGCCTGATAGGATTCTACTTTAACTTGAATCATCTGGTCCAGCAAATGATAATTTGACCTTTGAAATAACACTTTTCTTATTTTTCACATAAGGCTTGCCGTGTTATAACACAATAACATTGGACAGGCTGCCCTATATAACCCTGCACCAACCACGATCAAATTCACAAGCACAAGGTCTGCGTGAAACCAAATGTTACATCAATGCAAAGGGCAGTGTGATAGCCTTGTGATGAGTTATGTAAACCTTCTGTTCAATAGGAGATCTTTGTCATGACATCTGTTTGGAAAGAGGAAACAATCACCTCTTTTACTGTTTTAAAGGCAGTACCAGTAGGCCTACCAAAGATGGTGGATAAATTAAGATGAACGACTAAAGCCATTTTAATTGACATCTACTCAGCTCTGACCTATATCAAGGCAGGAGGTCATTTAACAGATTCTTCCCTCATATAGCAAACTGTGCTCTAACACTAACAGACCATGGGTAAAACACTAGCCAGTCACACAAGAGTACATCGATTAGAAAGGTATAGAGTGATGAATATGCTCTGATCAGCAGTCTGAGAAGCAACCATACATTTGCCAGGAACAAAGCGAATAATTTTCACAAATTAGGTTATATTGTAACTCCATTCGCTTCAACTGTTTCAGCTAAAGAGGCTTCACAGTTTGAGGGGATGATGAAATGCTGTAGGAAGTCAGAATGTCATAGAGAACAGAGCAGGAGGAAGTGGGTCAGTGAGAGCACATTGAGTACATTGAGACCACACAGTGCCTGTCCCTTGCCTGTCACCTCACCACAACGTGTCTGGGTCTGAAAAAATGGCCCCTTTGTTGGAGACTGGAGACTGTGGCGAGGGTCTTCTCTCTGGAGTCATGGTGGGGAAAAGTGACACGGCCATGCTATGGTCCGAGAACAGAAAAACAACTTATCAAGGTCACTGTTCTGACTTCAGCTTCCTGCTTGCCAGAATGACCCATTGTGCGGCTTGGGGTAGGCCAACGTCATCATTGCAGTTTACCCACATTTTTCTACCAGCCTGTTCCAAGACCTATACAGTCAGTGGGTACATAATTTGTATTTAGTCCACTCCTCTGACTAACGTTGTCAGGCAGGCCATGCATGAGAACGACAGACCGGTTGGTGAAACTTTAAGCACTACAGATCTGGGACCAGGCCATGCATGAGAACGACAGACCGGTTGGTGAAACTTTAAGCACTACAGATCTGGGACCAGGCCAGACATGAGAACGACAGACCGGTTGGTGAAACTTTAAGCACTACAGATCTGGGACCAGGCCAGACATGAGAACGACAGACTGGTTGGTGAAACTTTAAGCACTACAGATCTGGGACCAGGCTGTGATTTCCTTCTCTCACATCCTTGTGGTGTTTCACCATCATGCAGCCTTCCTTTCTCAGCTCAAACATCCTCCACTTCACTCCTTTCCACTCCTCTCTCTGACCACGAAGCAGACGTTGCTCTGCTCCCCCCCCAGTCCCACAGTAAAGACATTTCCTGTGTGTCAAAACATGTGTAGGTTATTGCTCTCCCTCTCACCCTTTTACATTCTAATCACAAGCCCATTTTAGCCAGACATGTTAGTTTACAGATTACGGTCTGGACTGTGCAGTTTCATGCTTGTTCCAGAGTAGCCTGTGGGCAGGTCAGCAGGCCTTCTGCTCTGCTTTCACTAGTGTGAGAGTGAATGGCTGTATTAGTCGCCACAGGGGGTAAGGGCTCTACATGTATCATGAGTCACATGCCACACTTACGCTAAGATGTTGTGTTGAATGGGACACAGATTCTCAATGGATGGTATAGCGGCACATGGTTGTTAGTGAGGCTTTAAATGTTGTGATTGGAGAGGGAATGTTTGAAGTGATACAGTATGATTGCTGAAATAGGCCCTGGTGTGTATAAAGACATGAGAACTAGGCAGAGGAGGCTGGTTTATTGATTGTACCCCTCAGTGTCTGTGTGTTTTGGAGAGAGAAAGAACGTGAGGATTCTGGTGACTGTTTGTGTGTCTGGGAGAGTGTGAGTATTTGTCTCTCTCTAAACAGAATGTCCTACAGTTTGGGCCTTCCATGTTTGAGCACACACACAGAGCTGTCGGCTTCTGAATGGGTTCTGTATGAAATGAATACTTAGTGACACACGGACAATAGCTTCTTTTTGCAGCAGGGGCATAGAGGAATGCATGGATCTCCTCTCCATATGTGTTCATTCCACAACTTCCCATGCTTGGGTTGAGGAGGTCTCTGTGTGACTCTAAATATGTTAGCTCGGTTGGGCACTGTACAAAATGTACTGTATTCCTACATGTGATTTCTCACTGTATGCAAAGGTTCTTTGGCTTTGATACCACATACCACCTTTACAAACAAAAATAGACTACACAATGATGCGATATGTTCTGCATGTGTTATTGTTTCTAACAATTGTCTATTATTGCATAACAGTCTTACTCAAGTGTGTTTTCTTAGACAAACAGGGATACCGGGGTCGTTTTTATGGGAGTTTACAAACAAGAAACAAAAAAAAAGGCCATTAATTGTCTCCAGAGAAGTAAATGTTTTTTCCGTTCCCCTTTATGGTGGTGTTTTTCTATTTTTCCAGTGCTTGGAGGGGAGACATCATGGTTGTGGCTGGCTGCGGCTGTGCTCTAGTCTCAGAACATGACTGCTGTGGTTTCTGGAGAGGTGAGGCCCACATCTTTGCCACTGAGCCAGGGGCAAATGGGTGAACTGGAGCACAACACAAAGACTCAGACAGGCCCTGTAATAAAACACACACGCACACCAGACCTAGGTTCAAATACATGTGTATTTTCTACAGAATCGGTGGAATAAATACACCTCTGATCAGTGATGTACGCGCTCTCCTCCTTTCACCTTTTCCCTTCGCTTGTGCACAACACAAGAGCTGTCTTCATACCATAGCCTCTACACAGCCTACATCATTGTCACCATATTAACGTTATAGTCAACAAACTAGAACTAACACATTAGTAATCCCACAATCCAATACATGTGTACAATCACGCAATACAGTGTACAGCAAGCAGTTTAGCAGTTACATCACGGTGGCAATAAATCAATAAAACCAAAAGCTTACCTTAACTTGGCTGAGTTGCTATGTTGGATAGCCTTAGCCAGCTAACTTCCATAAATAGCATTCCTCCCTGTTCGAGTCAGGTTGTGGAGTAGGCTAAATTAGCTGCATTAGCTATGTAAGTGAAAGGAAAACTAAGAACAAAAAAATACAAAGAAATATTGCTAGCTTTATTACTCTCTCTCTCTCTCTCCCTCTCTCTCTCTCTCTCTCTCCCACTCTCTCTCTCTCTCTATGCTGCATCTCCTTAATTAAAAATAAATATATTTGTTAAAAACTTTTAGACTATTGTTTTTCTCTCCAGTGGTGTGTATTTATGGAAGCCAGGCTTCTCCCAAAAATGTATCATATTTTTTTTAATAAAAAAGTATAATAATACAAAATAATGTATCTTTCGTCTTTCTGTGTTTCATAAATGTGACCGACCGGATCGATTCGGTATTATGTGGCAACATTTTAAATTGTGTTTTTACAATGGATAAAAGTATAGACTCAGAGGTGGAATTTTTTATATTATACACTACAGTTGAGGAACAATGGGAAAGTAATTCTGCTTCACAAGTTGATAAACTTGTAACTCCACTTTTGAGAAAATGCCCTTTGAAAGTTTTGGAGCACCTAGCGGAGAGCTCTTCTTTGTCTACACCCATTCAGCATCGTTCACACCCTCTTGAGCCTTAGCCACACCCATCTCTTTAAGGATTCACATGTGAGGTCATGTGCTATACAGAGTACGGTAGTGTTCTACGATTTCAAGACCAAAGGCTGGTTTATACTATGTTTATCAACATCATTGTAGACAGTCGCAGTGACATCATGAACATTCTAAAAGCAACTTTCTAATCAATGTTTTGGTTCATTTCTAGCTTGTTAGCTAGCTAGCTAACGTTAAGTTAGCTGGCTAGCCAGTTCAAATAATTATCATATCATAAAGCTGACAATGTCTTAACTTTAGCTAATTTGTATTCAGTATTACAGTAAAATAAACTCACAACAAGATCATTATTTACAAGTTAATGGTGAGCTAAACTAGATAATGATTATGAGTGTGACAAAATAAAAACAGGGCATTCTACAGGAGAATATTAGAACTTGGACACTGTTTCATTGGCCTAATGATCTGTCCTAATTTCACTTTGGTGCAGGTCATGTTGTTCTTCACGTTACTGTCTCTAGTAAACACACACTATATCAAATATAATCAAAGTTTATTTGTCACATGCAAATGATACAGAAGGTGTAAATGGTGCAGTGAAATGGTCACTTGCATAGTGGAGTCTTTTGTTTAGAAATGTAGCTAGCTAGCTAGCTAAACAATGAACCAAAATCCCAACGCATAACATTACTACCCTGCATTAATCTGCTGGTAGCTAAAGCTAACCAACTATGAAGGTTCAATGTTAGCTAGCTAGCTAACATTAGGCTACAACTAGCGATGCAAATGGCTCTGAGATACGAATAATAATTCTACCCAGAGAGTACACGTAATGTTAGCTAGCGAGCCAACCAGCTAATGTTAGCTAGCTAGCTAACAGTATGCTTTAACTTGCAATAAAAAAATGACTTTCTGACAAAAAATGTAGCTAGCTAGACACTCTTACCCGTATGCATGGATGAACGCTTCTCCCTCTCTGTCACGTATGCCAAAGATGTAATCCGACGACAGGTGTTTTATACAACAGCCGTCTTCTGTATGTTCTCCTTTTGACTCCCTCTGCATTATTTGCAATCAGACGCCAGAATTTTCTCCATCTCCTTAGCTATCATAATCTGCTTCCACCAGGCATTCCACTGATTTCAAAACTTGGTCCTCCAGAAAGCGGAGAGCATTAGTAACACTTATACAGTTCTTTGTGATGTTTTTTTAAATATCAGCGTTAGAAAGGATTACCATCACATACCGAGTAGCTCATGTTATAGACAGAAGTGTGCTACATGTCGGACTAATCCAAACTAATCTCTCGGCATGTCCAGCCCATCCATTATCTCAGCCAATCATGGCTAGCAGGACGGATCCTGTCTATTTCTGTGGCTAAACCAACTAGGCTCATAATTTAACAATTTTATTTGTATTTAGAGATGGCATACAAGTTTGTTATTTAGGCACATCAAAGTTCATATGTTCCAGAAGGCATTTCTGCTAAAAAAAAACGTATTTTGATAAAAATAAATGTTTACATTCAAATGCCTCTCCTGTAAAGTAGTGATGCGTGACATATGGCTAGTTTCCAGAAAAGAGTCACAAATGTCCTTCAATTCACAAGGGGCTGAATGTATCTCACTGGAGAAAGCACCCGAGTGAACGAAACAGCGCCCCTCTGTCTCTGTATTTTTATCCCATCTATCTGATGCTGTCTGGTCAAGAAGAGTATGACATTGTCGGGTCTTTACTATCATTAACTGAAGACTGATAGTTTTTATCAAAGATTCTCTGTAATTAGTTACTATGCAATCAACTGATTAATCACGTAACTAATTAACTATGAAATCGGGGCACCAAGGAAAAATATTCAGATTACAAAGTTATCATTTCCTAAAATAACTTTTCAGATATTTTATCTGATCAATTAGACTTCGAATTAATGAATTATTTATTTGACCTCACGTTAGTCTCATTCCAAACGTCGTAAATTGTTGGTTATCTGCACGAACCCAGTCTTCACTATGAGTCATCCATACATCAATTGTCTTAAATCATTTATTTATTACTAACTAAGTAATTCACAGAAATGCATAAACAAACATGGTAAATGTGGTACATGACATGATAGGAGAATATGCCCTAGTGGGATGAACCCGCATGGCGGCTTGTTAGATAAAGGAGAAGTGGGGGTCGACTAAGAAGTCACTACAGAGTGATAATTATAACAATTAAAATGCTAATCCTTTACACATGAACGCTCACTCATTCGGGAATAATTGCAATCAATATATATATTTACGCTCAGTGTGTCGTCTTGATTGCTGGTGAAAAGTTTGTGTCTTTCGTAGAATTGTCCGTCTCTCTCTCTCTGTCTTGGTTACAGGGGATAGTTCAAAGTGACATTCGTTATAGAATGGATGTTTCGGCGGTTGTCGTTCTTCGCGTTCAATGATACTGAATTCCTAGCTGCAGACTAGTAATTAATATCAAAGACTTGTTCTCATTCTGTCGGTATCGATAGTCTAAGAGTTTAACCACGTGGTATGGTTAAAAGATTCAGCAATGGTCTACACCTTTAGCCCTCTCGTAATTGAGGTAAGCTCGGTCTACAACCTTTGTTCCCCTCCTAATGGAGAAAAACATGGTATGGTGATAATTTCTCAAAGTTGGGTTTTATTCGGAATGGCAGGAAAGGGATGTCCCAGGATGTCTGACCCTAACTGGGCTCAGGGGCGGTCCTCTGATTTAGTTCAAATCCAATTCCCTTTTTGAGTTTTCCTTCATTAAACAGTCCAAAATCACATTGTAAAATTGTGTAAACAGTATCATACTCACTCATTCATCTTATACAACAATTAGATGTAAACCTTATATCTGGGGCTATTATATAAACAGCGTTATGGTAATGTGGCCACACCATCTCCCATGACCTTCCCAAGTTGTAACAAACAGACCAGTTCGTAGCTGGATTCTTCACCGATCTTTTACACTTTCTCCGGAACATGAACTTTGTACGTACCACAAGTTCTGTGAGGTGGAAGGATTTCCTTTGTCTCCATGAAAAACTACTCTCTATAACTGTGTCCATGAGGTCTTCTCAGGAATTTACGACCTCTGACCACAGCAGCCTAGTTGAAGGAGGCAAGGGGGGGGGGCTAAACTAAGTTGAGCTAAACTAAGTTAGCAGGGCATTCTACAGCAGAACGTTAAAGCTTGGTCACTGTCTCGTTGGCCTAACGTTATATCCTAATTTTACTTTGGTGTAAACACACCAAAAAAAAGTGTTAGGGGAAGTGAGGTTGGATTTGGCTTCACCCCAATCACATCAGAAGTCAAACGTCATTGACAGAAAGAACTTTAATTGTTGCATCTCGTTATGTTGTTGTCCTCCGGTGGCTACCTAGCTAGCTAAAATCGACACGTTGTGGTTTTACTTAATTCTCCGCACTGGCCAATGATTATAATGCCGATTCTGTTCCATCTATAAATTCATACATTGTGACCTGGCCTGAGAGGATGGAAGTTCAACATGTAGCTAGATGTAGTAGGCTAATTTGAACTAGCTGGCCTGGCGCATCGTTGTCCATGAAAGGAAGTTAGGCTAGCGAACAAGCATTTTAGCCAAGACAACAAAAACAAAAAGCGTGTTCTGTATGCCATTGATGTTTCTCTACTAGTATGGTGAGTCAACATGTTTTTTCTACTTGCACGCACGCACGCACTAACGTGCGCAAACACACACACACACACACACACACACACACACACAGAGAGAGAGAGAGAGAGAGAGAGAGAGGGAGAGAAATCAGCCACATCATATTAAGTTTACGATGATTGGACTAAATAGTTTTTGGTATCCTTTAGTTGTCACTGTACTAAACTAGGCATAGGTGATTAGATGATGTTGAAATGTTAAAGTTGAAATGGTGCTAGAAAATTGGAAGCAGGGGCTGTTTTCTTTGAGCCTTGTGGTAACACTCCATGGTTAGTTCTTTAACTTACTTGACCATGCTAGAGGTCATGTAGCTGCTTGTTACATGCAATATGTTTTGTGGACTTCATCGGACAGATTTTGCTCTCCGGTTTTGTGATGAAAGAAAGGTGTGGTTGAATTTATTCCGCCACTGTGTCTTCTTATTGTCTTGGCCTTTAGTCATATCACTGTGTCAAGGCATATGAACTAACAGGTTATAGAGCAAACAATGCAATTATCACAACACAGTTTGTAATATAGCATTTTTGTCCTGGCTTGGCTTCCTCGGTGATTATACCCACGCATCGCTACTGTTTCTCTCTCTTTGAGTCAACTACTCACCACACTTTATGTACTAATAGTTTAGTTTAGTTTATTTGCACAAATAGAAAGGCAGTTTGTAACGGTAAAAAAACAACAGTATGAACCCCCCCCCCCCCCCCCCCCCCCCCCCCCCTTCCAAAAAAGGGCTTGTCGAGTAAGCCCCCGCCCCCCCAGATTCAGCATTGTGGTCAAACAAACATACAATAAAATAAAAAACTACACGCAGAAGAGATAAAGGATTAGAAAATCTAATCATAAAGTCAAGCTGCTGGGGGTGGAGAACTGTGATGGACAGGAGGTGCCTCTAAAAAATTGTAAACAACGATAGCTTGGCAAAATCAGGCAGGAATGGGTTCCAGATTATAGGCCTCTACAGCTAATTCAGAACTGAGAATGACTTGTTCTTGAATATGGGTGACACAGCTGTTGTCTGTTTCTTGTTGAATAGTTAAGGAATTCATACAGTGCATTCGGAAAATATTAAGACCTTTTGACTTTTTCCATATTTTGTTACATTACAGCATTCTAAAATCGATTAAATTGTTTCCCCCCTCATCAATCGTCACACAATAATGACAAAGCAAAAACAGTTGCAGTTGTTGCATATTTATTCAAACCCTTTACTCAGTACTTTGTTGAAGCACCTTTGGCAGCAATTACAGCCTTGAGTCTTCTTGGGTATGGCGCTACAAGCTTGGCACACCTGTATTTTGGGAGTTTCTCCAATTCTTCTCTGCAGATCCTCTCAAGTTCTGTTAGGTTGGATGGGGAGCGTCATTACATAGCTATTTTCAGGTCTCTCCAGCGATGGTCGATCAGGTTCAAGTCCAGGCTCTGGCTGGGCCACTCAAGGACATTCAGAGACTTGTCCTGAAGCCCCTCCTGTGTTGTCTTGACTGTGTGCTTAGGGTCGGTAGACGAACCTTCACCCCGGTCTGAGGTCCTGAGTGCTCTGGAGCAGTTTTTTTAATCAAGGATCATTCTGTACCTTTCTCTGTTCATCTGTCCCTTGATCCTAACTAGTCTCCCAGTCCCTGTCGCTGAAAAACATTCCCACAGCATAATGCTGCCACCACCAAGCTTCACTGTAGGGATGGTGCCAGGTTTCCTCCAGACGTGATGCTTGTCATTCAGGCCAAAGAGTTCAATCTTGGTTTCATCAGACCAGAGAATCTTGTTTTTCATGGTCTGAGAGTCTTTCAGTGTATTTTGGAAATCTCCAAGCGGGCTGTTATGTGCTTTTTTTCTGAGGAGTGGCTTCCGTCTGCCCACTCTACCGTGAAGGCCTGTTTGGTGGAGTGCTGCAGAGATGGTTGTCCTTTGGGAAGGTTCACCCATCTCCACAGAGAAATCCCGAGTGACCATCGGGTTCTTGGTCGCCTCCCTGATCAAGGCCCTCCTCTCCCGATTGAAGAAGTCCTCATTTTTTGAAAAGTGGCGTTGAATGGTCTCTAAAACCGGCAGATGACAGAACGTTTCTGCAGGTGACAGATTGATAGCAGTTTGGTATGGCGTGTGATGGCCCATGTAATGTTACACTAGCTGATGAATGGGAAGATCACCGTGTAGTAGAGACTGAGAGCAGTTCTTCTGTTTAGGCGATATCTAATGTTCCAAGTGTCCCGGTATTTTTGGCGATCTTAGAGGTTATTGTCTTTATGTGTGGTTTCCATGACAATTCATCATCAATCAGAACACCAAGAAAGCAGGTTGTACGGGCATGATCAACAGGTATATTATCAATATGGACCTCTATATAATCTGTATTGTATTTTATTTTCTTTGGACCAAATAATAAAACAATGAAACATAAAAAAAAATATTCTGTGAAAATGTGTTAATTTTAAACCACTTTGCGATATTCCATAGAGTAGTTCATCATTAACAACATTAATAAGGTCATTAAATCTTTGTGAGAATAAAACACACTTGTATAATCTGCAAATAATATTTGGGAGAGCACTTTGGATGTATTTGGAAAATCATGTATATAAATCTGAAATAATAGTGCGGCACACCACACAATCTCCAGAGGGGGGAATATATTCATTTGAAAGTCACATAAATCATATATTGCTTTCTATCCTTTAGAGCTGCAGAACCAAAGCACAGATTGTTCAGTCACACCCATATTTTCAAGTTTTTGCAATAAAATAGAATGATCAACACTATCAAATGCTTTTGAGAGATCCAAAATATACCTAAAGTATGATACAACAGCCATGTAGGTAGAGTGATACTGATGTTTGTATAACATACCTTCCTTGTTAAGATATTTGATTAATCTGTTATATGCAAGCTTCTCTAAAATGTTTGAGATTGCCGGCAAAATTGATATTGGTCTGTAAATTGTCAAGTTTGCTGGATCATCAGATTTATAAATTCAAACAATTTGGGCCATTTTTAGTTCACAGGGCACAATGCCCTTAGCAAAATATAGACTGAAAATGTAGGCAAGAGGTGTGATAATGTCAACCACTTCTTTAGCCAGCTTAGCATTCAATCTGTCATGACCAGATGCAGTGCTTTTTAGAGATAAATAGATGTCACGTGCCTCATTAAATTAAAACTTGCTAGACTGGTACAGATTTATAAATTGGAGTGGACTTTCATCAGTCACAGGAATTTTGTTTGCAAAATTAAGCCCAATGTCGGTGAAAAACAGATTAAATGTGTGCTCTATCTTTTTTTACATCAGTAGTAAGTGATCCGTCAACTAGGAATTCATTTTGGATTTGGGTTACATCTTTTAATTGAGGATTTCATTAATAGTGCCCCATAGTGCTCTCATATTGAGTTCACAGTCATATTATACGTTGTGGGTTGTTTTATTAATTTGATTGAGTTTGTTTCTATATGTTTTGAATGGTTGTATGGAATAGGGTTTGAAATATACTTTTTATATAATTTCTTCTTAAAAGAAAGGGATTTAACAATACCGTTGGTCAGCCAGGGTTGACTTATTTTAGGCTGTACTTAAGTTTTTTAAAAACATTTTATTTAACTAGGGAAGTCAGTTAAGAATAAATTCTTATTTTTAATGCCAGCCTAGGAACAGTGCGTTAACTGCCTTGTTCAGGGGCAGAATGACAGATTTTTACCTTGTCAGCTTGGGGATTTGATCTTGCAACCTTTCGGGTAACTAGTCCAACGCTCTAACCACTAGGCTACCTGCCTCCTCTTTTTTTCAGGGAAAGCAAGATGGTAAAATCGGGATATTTCTTTTAAAACTGGGTATAGGCTTGCTGAGGATCATCAGCCTCTAAAGTCTCATTCCAAGGAACTCGCTGCATCAGATTATTACAATGATTAATTGTATGCTGGTTCACTATCCTATAACTTTGTTGATTGATGCCATTAAGCTGTTTCCTCACTGACATTGATGACATTAGGAATACTGGAAGATGATCAGAAATATCCATGCAAAGGATACTACAGGGTATAGCTAGCTGTAGCTGTAGCTTTCAGTAGTAGATTCATTCTCATTCAGTTCCTATGGTAAGAGCTCTGACAGATTGGAGGACGTTCTCCGGAAGTTGTCATAATTACTGTGTAATTATATCATGAGAGCCATGAGCCTCCTAGGTTTTGTAAGTCAATGTATCAGAGGAGAACGGAAAATAGCTGTCCTCCTGCTACACCATGGTGCTACCCTAGAGGGGGCTGTTGAGGCTACTGCAAAACAGTGCGTCTGGCAGCCTGAAGAAGTCCTTTTTTCTACACCATTAATATCGCAGGGAAACCATTTTGATCCTAAAAAGGGAAAATCCTACCATTCTCACAATGCTAATTAAGCATGCTGCAACCATTTCAATCATGCATTATCATTTCCATCATGCAAAGTGTTGCTACACAAATCTACTTCCTATGACCCTGCCAAAGACCTGCTTGCATTAAAACACACTTACATAACATTCACATGATTTATTATAGTCTTCTAAAACAACTGTGATTCAACTTGTACGGTTGTTTATTCCATGTGTAACTCTGTGTTGTTGTTTGTGTCGCACTGCTTTTCTTTATCTTGGCCAGGTCGCAGTTGTAAATGAGAACTTGTTCTCAACTGGTCTACCTGGTTAAATAAAGATTAAATAAAATAAAAAATAAAAACTCTAGTATGGCTGTAAATGCCAAAGTCATAATTATACTGAGCCATGTCTTATTTGCTTGTGAAAGAGCCTGTTTGGCCCAGCAGAGGAAGTGGGGATTGACCCCAACGGTCATGTTTGGCCTTCATCGTGTCATGACCATGAGAACCCAGGCAGGCTGGCCAGGCTCAGAGCAAGCCAAGGCCCCTTGGGATGCTCCCTCTCTCTGTGTGGGTCAGACCCACTGTTATGTTCCCATGAACCTCATGGTAAAAGTTTTAAGCCATGTCTGAGTGTATTGTCACTAGATCATAAAAGCAGAAACTTTTACACAGTCTGCTCTTTTACAAATGGCTATTTCATTATGCAACCTTTTATTCTCATGAACAAGATAAAGTGTATTCTTATTTGATGGCAAGAAGAATAACCATCTACATGATCTTAGACTACAGTATACACTGAGTGTACAAAACATTAGTAGCACCTTCCTCAGAGGGGTTGGGTTAAATACATTTCAGTTGAATGCATTCAGTTGTACAACTGACTAGGTATCCCCCTTTCCCCTAATATTGAAGCCTTAGGACAGCCTCAAATTGTTGGGACATGTACTACAAGATGTCTAAAGCGGTTTACAGGAATTCTGGCCCATGTTGAATCCTATGCTTCCCACAGTTGTGTCAAGTTGGCTGGATGTCCTTTGTATGGTGGACCATTCTTGAAACACAAGGGAAACTGTTGAGCTTCAAAACCCCAGCAGCGTTGCAGTTCTTGACACACTCAAACTGGTGCACCAGGCACCTACTACCATAACCTGATCAAAGGCACTTAAATCTTTTGTTTTGCCCATTCACCCTCTGAATGGCACACATACACAATCCATGTCTCAATTGTCTCTGGTCTTAAAAATCCTTCTTTAACCTGTCTCTTCCCCTTCATCTTTGATCCACCTCCACGCAGACGACACCATTCTGCATACTTCTGGCCCTTCTTTAGACACTGTGTTAACTAACCTCCAGATGAGCTTCAATGCCATACAACTCTCCATCCGTGGCCTCCAACTGCTCTTAAATGCAAGCAAAACTAAATGCATGCTATTAAACCGATCGCTGCCCACACCTACCCACCCGTCCAGCATCACTACTCTGGACGGTTCTGACTTAGAAAATGTGGACAACTACAACTACATCCTTCACTCATGCTGCCAAACATACCCTTGTAAAACTGACTATGCTACTGATCTTTGACTTCGCGCTCCAGCAGGTATATGGTCTCTTGTCTCTGGTCACCCCCAAAGCCAATTCCTCCTTTGGCCGCCTTTCCTTCCAGTTCTCTGCTGCCAATGACTGGAACGAACTGCAAAAATCACTGAAGCTGGAGACTCATATCTCCCTCAATAGCTTTAAGCACCAGCTGTCAGAGGAGCTCACATATCACTGCACCTGTACATAGCCCACTTGTAAATAGCCCATCCAACTACCACATCACCATATTGTTATTTATTTTATTTATTTTACTCCTTTGCACCCCAGTACCGCTACTTGCACACTCATCTTCTGCACATCTATCACGTCAGTGTTTAATTTACCATTCTGTAATCATTTTGCCACTATGGCCTATTTATTGCCTCACCCCCCTTATCCTACCTCATTTGCACACACAGTATATAGACTTTCTCTATTGTATTATTGACTGCATGTTTGTTTATTCCATGTGTAACTCTGTGTTGTTGTTTGTGTCGCATTGATTTGCTTTATCTTGGCCAGGTTGCAGTTGTAAATGAGAACTTGTTCTCAACTTGCCTACCTGGTTAAATTAAGGTGAAATAAAACATTTTAAAAATCTAGACTGATTAAAGTGGATTTAACAGGTGACATCAATAATGGATCATAGGTCAGTCTGTCATGGAAATAGCATGTGTTCTTATTGTTTTGTACACTCGGTGTATAATAAAACTAAAGGCAAAAGTTTAAGCAGAGCATTTTACTGGGATACACCATCCTCTTCGAGTCTTCCCGGAAATGGTGTGAAAGGCTGTGTCTGTAAACATGTAGAGTGATTGCTGTGTGCTGAGTGAGGAGGACTGTGCTGACTGCACCTTCTGATTGATTTTATTTACCCAGTCCCCTCAGAGAGATGGGTATTAATCACATTCAGCTTATGTCAGCCTCCAGCCTTGACTGACTCCATGCACACACCCCCACTCCACTTTCTGCCTTTCACTGAGGAAGGCTCTCTCTCTCTGTGGAAGACTAGCGAGCAAAGGAATGGTGTGTGTGTGTGTGTGTGTGTGTGTGTGTGTGTGTGTGTGTGTGTGTGTGTGTGTGTGTGTGTGTGTGTGTGTGTGTGTGTGTGTGTGTGTGTGTGTGTGTGTGTGTGTGTGCACCTCTTCTCATATGGCATCAAGACAGATTGGAGCTCTGATAGTGGGAAGCTCGGCACTGGGCAGAGCTCCAACACATTTTCATCCGTTTATCGCTTTAGATTCTGCTTAGCCTAAACCGAAAACTAGGGCTTGGCAGAAGTGTGTTAGACCAGTCAGACTTCCAGGTGACATTTTTTGATGTGGGTGAAATCAGTCGTCTTCCGCATAGTCAGTGCTGGCAGTTTCCAATGTACAGGGAAATATCAAAACACCATGACTGGACTGCTTTATCACCACTTTTTCCACTCTCCTTTGGAAATGGAGAAAAAAAATCCCTGTCATTAAAAGATCAACTGTTGCTTTGAAACTCTTCCTGGGATGGTTAAGCCACTGTTGGTTTTCTATGTAAAACACACAAAGCAAAACGTTGTGTTTTTAATTGAGTTTGGAACTAGGCCAAATCCTGAGCAGACTACACAGGCTGCACAGAGGTACACTACATGACCAAAAGTATGTGGACACCTGCTTGTTGATTATCTCAATCTAAAATCATGGACATTAATATGGAGTTGGTTCCCCCTTTGCTGCATTAACAGCCACCACTCTTCTGGGAAGGTTTTCTACTAGATGTTGGAACATTGTTGCTGGGACTTGCTTCCGTTCAGACACAACAGATTGGGCACTGATGTTGGGTGATTAAGCCAGGCTCGCAGTCAGTGTTCCAATTCATCTCAAAGGTGTTCGATGGGGTTGAGGTCAGGGCTTTGTGCAGGCCAGTCAGGATCTTCTACACTGATATCAACAAACTATTCCTGTATGGACCTCACATTGTCATGCTGAAACAGGAAAGGGCCTTCCCCAAACTGTTGCCACAAAGTTGGAAGCACATAATCATCTAGAATGTCATTGTATGCTGTAGCATTAAGATTTCCCTTCACTGGAACCCGAACCATGAAAAACACCCCCAGACCATTATTCCTCCTCCACCAAACTTTACAGCTGTCACAATGCATTCGGACAGGTAGCAAATTAAATCAAATGTATTTATATAGCCCTTCTTTCATCAGCTGATACATCAAAGTGCTGCACTGAAACCCAGACTAAAAACCCAAACAGCAAGCAATGCAGGTGTAGAAGCACAGTGGCTAGGAAAAACTCCCTAGAAAGGCCAAAACCTAGGAAAAAACCTAGAGAGGAACCAGGCTATGAGGTGTGGCCAGTCCTCTTCTGGCTGTGCCGGGTGGAGATTATAACAGAACATGGCCAAGCTGTTCAAATGTTCATCAATGACCAGCATGGTCAAATAATAATAATCACAGTAGTTGTCGAGGATGCAACAAGTCAGCACCTCAGAAGTACATGTCATTTGGCTTTTCATAGCCAATCATTGAGAGTATCTCTACTGCTCCTGCTGTCTCCAGAGAGTTGAAAACAGCAGGTCTGGGACAGGTAGCACGTCCGGTGAACAGGTCAGGGTTCCATAGCCGCAGGTAGAACAGTTGAAACTAGAGCAGCAGCACGGCCAGGTGGACTGGGGACAGCAAGGAGTCATTATGCCAGGTAGTCCTGAGGCATGGTCCTAGGGCTCAGGTCTTCTGAGAGAGAGAAAGAAAGAAAGTGACAAAGAGAGAATTAGAGAGAGCATACTTAAATTCACACAGGACACCGGATAAGACAGGAGAAATACTCCAGATATAACAGACTGACCCTATCCCCCCGACACATAAACTACTGCAGCATAAATACTGGAGGAGAAGACATTGTGACCCCATACGATTATACCAACGGACAGGCCCAATCAGGCAGGATATAACCCCACCCACTTTGCCAAAGCACAGCCCCCACAACGCTAGAGGGATATCTTCAACCACCAACTTACCATCCTGAGACAAGGCCGAGTATAGGCCCCAAAGATCTCCACCACGACACAACCCAAGGGGTGGGGGGAACCCAGACAGGACAACCCACTCAAGTGACGCACCTCTCCTAGGGGCGGCATGGAAGAGCACCAGTAAGCCAGTGACACAGCCCCTGTAATAGGGTTAGAGGCAGAGAATCCCAGTGGGGAGAGGGGAACCGGCCAGGCCGAGACAGCAAGGGCGGTTCGTTGCTCCAGAGCTTTTCCGTTCACCTTTACACTCCTGGGCCAGACTACACTCAATCATATGACCTACTGAAGAGATGAGTCTTCAGTAAAGACTTAAAGGTTGAGACCGAGTCTGCATATCTCACATGGGTAGGCAGACCATTCCATAAAAATGGAGCTCTATAGGAGAAAGCCCTGCCTCCAGCTGTTTGCTTAGAAATTATAGGGACAATTAGGAGGCCTGCGTCTTGTGACCGTAGCGCACGTGTAGGTATGTACGGCAGGACCAAATCAGAAAGATAGGTAGGAGCAAGCCCATGTAATGCTTTGTAGGTTAGCAGTAAACCTTGAAATCAGCCCTTGCCTTAACAGGAAGCCAGTTTAGGGAGGCTAGCACTGGAGTAATTTGATTAAATGTTTTGGTTCTATTCAGGTTTCTAGCAGCCGTATTTAGCACTAACTGAAGTTTATTTAGTGCTTTATCCGGGTAGCCGGAAAGTAGAGCATTGCAGTAGTCTAACCTAGAAGTAACAAAAGCATGGATTCATTTTCTGCATCATTTTTGGACAGAAAGTTTCTGAGTTTTGTAATGTTAGGTAGACGATAAAAAGCTGTCCTTGATGTGTTCGTCAAAAGAGAGATCAGGGTCCAGAGTAACGCAGAGGTCCTTCACAGTTTTATTTGAGACGACTGTACAACCATCAGGATTAATTGTCAGATTCAACAGAAGATCTATTTGTTTCTTGGGACCTAGAACAAGCATCTCTGTTTTGTCCAAGTTTAAAAGTAGAAAGTTTTCAGCCATCCACTTCCTAATGACTGAAACACAGGCTTCTTGGGAGGGCAATTTTGGGGCTTCACCATGTTTCATTGAAATGTACAGCTGTGTGTCATCTGCATAGCAGTGAAAGTTAACATTATGTTTTCGAATGACATCCCCAAGAGGTAAAATATATAGTGAAAACAATAGTGGTCCTAAAACAGAACCTTGAGGAACACCAAGATTTACAGTTGATTTGTCAGAGGACAAAGCATTCACAGAGACAAATGTATATCTTTCTGACAGATAGGACTAAGGCTAATTGTTTAATTTTCCATCAGAATATTTTCTATAAAGATAAGTATTATATTGTTATATTTTAGGATTAACTCTGGTAGGCCTGAAACAGACATCCACACCTCAAGTTCAACTGTCAGAGTCAGTTGGATCACCAGGGCGCACTGCCTTCATATCATAGGCCTGCAGTAGCTAAAGCTTAATAATAGCCACACTATTCCAAACCTTCACAAATGTTCTAAAGTTTATTAGGGTACTATCAAAAGTACAGTAAGTTGGCAGGTAGCCTAGTGGTTAGAGCGTTGGGACAGTAACCGAAAGGTTGTTGGATTGAATCCCCAAGCTGACAAGGTAAAAATCTGTCGTTCTGCTCCTGAACAAGGCAGTTAAACCACTGTTCCTAGGCCGTCATTGTAAATAAGAATTTGTTCTTAACTGACTTGCCTAGTTAAATAAACATTGAATAAAAAATGTAAAGCTGCTGTTTATGGGGAAAATACAGGAGAGTGAATGTAAACCAGGAAAATAACATACCTCCCCTATATTGGACCATCCCCAGTACATTTCGATCTGTCCCTAGTGAGACAAAGGTATGCTAAATGCTAACTGTCTTCTTCAAGCACTGCACATATCCATTCACTGTGCACCCAAGCCCAGTAGTTAAGCCCTTGCTACTCACACCTCTCACCTGAGCCTCCACCCCCTCTGCGATATTTGTCCAATTGATGTCACAAAAGACAATTTGTCCACCCCGTGCCCTAGCCTGGCCTTAAAGACATAACATAGTAAATCTGTCGCACTGAAATTAGTATATGTTACGTTTGGTATGGTTACATTTGACAATAGGTTACTTAAGCCAAAAGTTCAGCAACCGTCTTGCGTGTTCAAATCACACATTTCAATTCATAACATATCATACGAAGTCGATGATGGACATCCACCAATTAATACACATCATGCGATTCGAAATGTAACATATCATACTAAATGGAGAGAGACAGATTTACCTTTACTATGTTACATCTATACCTGAGTCCAGGTTGCCAGCCCAGACAGTCCCTATTGAAGTCATTAGACTACTGAGCCCGTTTAAGATCCGGTCCATACTGGTCCCAGAGTCTGTGTGCATTTCAGATTAGGGGTTTTACTGATTATACATGTCTGTCACCCTTTTCTCACTACAACTAGATTGCTATGTGGCCCTGAGAGGGGAGTAGTACAAGGTTCACTGACTTTTCCTACCATACAAACTGATCAACTGTAGTTTAGAAGAGCTCTGACTGAAATTGGTCTCCTTTGACATTACAAAGCCACAAGAATGAAGAACATGCCAAACTTTAACACATGGCTGATCTCCTGTTGTTTACTCTGGGGATGATCGGAATCAGAGTGATTACAGAGCCTGATTGGTGTGTGATTTTTATCAGGTTATCAGTTGGGACCCTGGAAAACCTATGGTTCATTTCACCCCCACTGTTCATTAAAAGGAGATTTAGTTACAGCCCACCTGCCTGCCTGCCTGCCTGCCTGCCTGCCTGCCTGCCTGCCTGCCCGCCCGCCCGCCCGCCCGCCCGCCCGCCCGCCTGACTTTCTGTCTGTTGCCTTTAAACTGTTTACAAACAGAGCCTTGCTGATTTAGATCATCTGCTCGCTGCCCTGATCCTCTCACCCGCATGCCATTACATGATCTCTAAACCATCCGACATCTGCCATCCACACGCCTGCCTGTCTGTATGTCTCTCTTCCTGTCTCACTGCAGACAGTCCTCAGACCCTCAGTAGTGATAAAGCCAGTGTTGACCACTCTCATTAGTCGAGATCTACTGAGGATTACTATGGTATTACTAGGGTAATCACAGCACTGTAGGTCATGCCTCACATCAGCACCATCATCCCAGACACCCTGGACCCACTCCAATTTGCATTCTGCACCAACAGATTAACAGATGACACAACCTCTATTGCAGCCCACAGTGCCCTCAACTACCTGGATATAATGAAAACTTACGTAAGAATGCTGTTCATTGACTACAGCTCAGCATTCAACACCATAATCTCCTCCAAGGTCATCACCAAGCTCAGGACTCTGGGACTGAGCACCTCCCTCTGCAAATGGATCCTGGACTTCCTGACGGGCCACCCCCAGGCGGTGAGGGTAGGCAACAACAAATCCGCCACGCTGACCATCAACACAGGTGCCCGTTAGGGGTGCGTGCCTTGTCCCCTCCTGTACTCCCTGTTCACCCATGCCTGATCACTACGACGATAAGACAGCCTATAGGGAGGAGGTCAGAGACACACTGTGGTGCCAGTGTGGAACGTCAGCGAGACAAATGAGCTGGTCGTGGATTACAGGAAATGGAGGGGCGAGTACGCCTCCATCCACATCAACTGGGCTGTAGTGGAACATGGTCCACACACACCCACACAGTTGTGAAGAAGGCACGACAGTGGCTTTTCCTCATCAGGCTGAGAAGATTTGGCATGGGTCCTCAGAGCCTCCAAAAGTTCTTCAGCTGCACCATTGAGAACATTTTGAACCAGCTGCATCACCGCTTGGTTTGGCAACTGCAAGGCACCCAACCACAAGGCACTCCAGAGGGTGTTGAGTACAGCTCAGTATATCACTCGGGCTGAGCTCCCTGCCATCCAGGACATCTACACCAAGCAGTTTCAGAGGAAGACCCAAAAGATTGTCAAAGACTACAGCCACCTAAGCCATAGACTGTTCTCTCTGCTACCGCACAGCAAGCGGTACCAGCGCACCAAGTCTGGAAGCAACAGGACCCTGAATAGCTTCTACCCCTGAGTCATAAGACTGCTAAACAAGACTGCTAAATAGCTCAATCAAATGGCTACCCGGAGTCTACACATGTTGTTAACGAAGCATGTGACAAATAAACAAATATTTGATTTGATTTAGGATCTTATAAAAGATATTCAGGGATCATTGAAAGGTGATCAACTCAGGGTGTACTGTTCAGTTCAATTGACTAGTGTTAAAATAGTAGGGTAGGCATGTTCATCTCAGTTTAGTATTGGTCATCCACTCTTGTGTGAGCCCCCTTGTCTCCCAGGGTACAATAAGGACAGGGATGAGAGGACCAGGCTCATTAATAGAGCGGCACCTTCAATGACTCCTACAGCCACCACATACTACTACAGCCACCACATACTACTACAGCCACCACATACTCCTACAGCCACCACATACTACTACAGCCACCACATACTCCTACAGCCACCACATACTCCTACAGCCAGCACATACTACTACCCTTACCACATACTACTATAGCCACCACATACTACTACAGCCACCACATACTACTACAGCCACCACATACTCCTACAGCCAGCACATACTACTACCCTTACCACATACTACTATAGCCACCACATAGAATACCTTTTGTTCTAAATCCTCAAAAACATAAAACCTCTACATCTACCTACTCAAACTATGATCTATAGAACAAGTCAAGTGGATGAACAAAGAAAAACTGTTTTGGGGCTGTATGTTGGTGTAAAAGTTGCTTGCTCCACAACTCTACAGCTTCAGCTCTATCCCTTATCCCTCCATTCATTATTCCTAGCATAGTAGGTAGATTGTTGCACTTAGTAGCCGGGGCACCAAATATATTTTTAAAAAAAAGAAGCAATACACATTCAGAATACTTCCATACAAACTCCTAAGTGAAAACCCTAATTTCTTAAAACACTAGACAAACCACTCTCATCCAGTCTGTTCTTTGTTGAGCGTGTTTCTATAAAAAGATACACATTTTCTCAGCCATCATACGTTTTTCCTTCCTTTTTTTCAATGTGTAAACTTAAGACATCAGAGGATAAGGTTTACTTCATCACAGCTGCCTCAGTTAGAATGAGCCTGGCTGGCTTTCCGGTAGAAGACCTAGATAAACAGGCAAAGATAAACGAGTCCTCCCAGGGTCCTCCATATCACACATGATTGGTGATGCTGGATGCCCCTATGGAACTCTGGGAGAATGTGTGAGATTCTACACTGGAAAACTCTTTCCCTCATTACTTCTTAACTTTATCAGTGTACTTTTATCGTGAAACTGGACATAATAATTAGAGAAAACCATAAATGAATCTGTATCTTATTTTGGTGTAGATTTCCTCTCTGTCTGTAACCTGTCTGAGTGAGTAAGCATTTTGTACTGAATGAGTGCAAACAAATGGTACTCTACGTTAGCCAATGAGTGTGGATGAGTGGGCACCACCTGTGAGTCCAGCAGCCAAGTGAGTATTAGAGCTGCTTAAATGAGGTGGTGGGCTGTAAGTTTGTTAGTCAGAGCCCTAAAGCGAGTGATAAGGAGAAAAGTAAACTTCTGCTCCATCTGAACACAGCTGCTCTGCTTAACTTCGCCTCACATTTCTCTGTTGGGACACATGGGACATTAGCTCATAAGACACGTGTAGCTGGGGCTGGGGCTGGGGCTTGGGGCTGGGGCTGGGGCTGGGGCTTGGGGCTGGGGCTGGGGCTGGGGTTGGGGCAGGCAGAGATTGTTGTGGTGATACAGTCTTTCTCTTTCCATGGTCTGTAAATAACATGGTCTAACATGGTTTATTCTCTCTGGGATATATTCAGAATTTCTAATATATTCAGTCCTTGTAGGGTAATATAGAGGAGTGAAACAGGGACTTGTGAGAACAATGTGTTTTAACCTACTGAGTTAGATACAGTCCCTTCAGAAGGTGTTCACACCCCTTGACTTTTTCCACATTTTGTTGTGTTACAATGTGGGATTAAAAACGAATTTAATTGTCATTTTTTGTCAGCAATCTACACAAAAAGAGTATGAAAGATAAGTATTCAATACATTTTTTTAAATGTCACCTTTATTTAACCAGCTAGGCCAGTCGAGAACAAGTCCGCATTTACAACTGCGACCTGGAGAAAAGTGTTAGAATCACCTTTGGCAGCAATTACAGCTGTGAGTGTTTCTCTGTAAATCTCTAAGAGCTGTTTGCACCTGGACTGTACAATATTTGCACATTATTCTTAAAAATAAAAATCTAACTCTGTCAAGTTGGTTTTTGATCATTGCTAGACAGCCATTTTCCAAGTCTTGCCATAGATTTTCTAGCCGATTTAAGTCACAACTTTAACTATGCCACTCAGGAACATTCAATGTTGTTTTGGAAAGCAACTCCAGTGTATATTTGGCCTTGTGTTTTAGTTTATTGTCATGCTGAAATTGTATTTGTCTCCCAGTGTCCAATGGAAAGCAGACTGAACCATCTTTTCCTCTAGGATTTTGCCTAAGCTTAGCTCTATTCTGATTCTTTTATCAAAAAAAAACCTCCCTAGTCCTTTGCAGATGACAAGCATACCCATAGCATGATGCAGCCACACCCATGCTTGAAAATATGAAGAGTGGTAGTGATGTGTTGTGTTGGATTTGTCCCAAACATAATGCTTTGTATTCAAGATAAAAAGTTAATTTCATTGCCACATTGTTTTGCAGTTTACCTTAGTGCCTTATTGTAAACAGGATGCATGTTTTGTAATATTGTTACTCTGTACGGGCTTCCTTCTTTTCACTCTGTCATTTAGGTTAGTATTTTGGAGTAACTACCATGTTGTTGACCCATCCTAAGTTTTCTCCTATCACAGCCATTAAACTCTAACTATTTTAAAGTCTCCATTGGCCTCATGGTGAAAATCCAGAGTGATTTCAATTCTCTTCAGCAACTGAGTTAGGAAGGATGCCTGTACAGTGACTGGGTGTATTGATACACTATCCAAAGTGTAATTAATAACTTCACCATGCTCAAAGGGATATTCAATGTCCTCTTTTTTATTTTTACCCATCTACCAATAGGTGCCCTTCTGTACAAGGCATTTGAAAACCTCCCTGGTCTTTGTTGGTTGAATTTGTGTTTAAAATGTACAGTACTGCTCAACTGAGTGACCTTACAGATAATTGTATGTGTATAGAGATGAGGTAGACATTAAAAAAATAATGTTACACACTATCATTGCACACAGAGTGAGTCCATGTAACTTATTATGTGACTTGTTACGCACATTTTTACTCCTGAACTTATTTAGGCTTGCCATAACAAAGGGGTTGAATACTTACTGACTGAAGATATTTCAGCTTTTCATTTTTAATAAATAAAAACAAAATCTAAAAACACAATTCCACTTTGACATTATGGGGTGTTGTTTAGGCCAGTGGCACAAAATCTCACAAAAAAAGGTCATAACACAACAAAATGTGGAACAAGGAAAGGGATGTGAATACTTTGAAGGCACTGGGGGATTAAAAGAGATGAAAGAGGCCTGGGAAAATGTAATGCATTCCATCTTTTGTAAAGATATCTTTGTGATAACTTTGGACTTTCATTTTATCATCCGATTGTTACATAACTTGAACGATAAAAACGGTTGTAAATAAACAGGGGTCTGGTGACTAAATGGTCCAAATGGGTTATCTTTCAAGCTTGCATGATACCCACCACTCTCAACGCTATTTGCCTAGAGTTTCAATATGATTCTAATTAGCAACGTAATGAAACCCTACTTTCTGTTCCTTTTCCCACAGCAGGTAGTAAAATATGTCTTTGATCATGTGTGTGCAGTGAGTAGTGAAGCGCCTCTCACTCTGACTGACATTAATTCATCTCCGGTGACTACAGCAGGCTAAATACTCTGGCCTCACTTTGACAAGTTCTCCATTCTGATACCTCCTTCTGACTGGTATCCAGCAACTGTAAAGCCTGTATCTTATAGTTTAACTTGTCATTGACACAACAAATATTTCCAATCTCAAATAATTTGCTTTATTTTTGGCAGTATATAGTCAGAACATAGTGATAACATTTATCATATAAAAATAGTGACTTTGGGGATTGTCCATTGCCTAGAATGAGTGTCTGTTAGTGGCTGACCTGGTGTCAGATGTAGCTGATGATGTTATTACAGATAATAGGCTGTCTGCTGCCAGTCTTCATGAGGGCAGTGAACTGATAGAAGTCTGTGTCTAGTTCATGCAGGCCAGAGTGGGACTGGTGGAAGAAGGGGGACTGGCGTGCGGCAGGGGCCTGCACCCCTAGGGGGCAGGAGAGTCGTTTGGGGGCCATGGCTGTCCGACTCACATGTGAAGAAGAGTCTGAGGACCTCATCCTCACCCTCCCCTCTACACTCTTTGACATCCCAGCTATTTTCCGCCTCATGTTGACCAAGAAGCCAGAGATGGGCTTCAGCTCTGCTGGTTCAGGGCAGTCCGGTAGATCCATCCAGTTCTGTATGAGGTCAGCAAAGCTGTTGTCCCCCAGTACCAGAGGTTGCCTGTTCCGTCCCCGTGTCAGCAGTGACGTGGTCCAGTCCTCTGGGTCGCTGGCCTCGAATGAGGTCCACCTCTCCAGGCAGGCGTCTGATGTGGATTTGGGCCGGACCAGGCCACTGGGAGCCTGGTTGGTTCGGAGGCAGGCGGAGGAGGACACCCGTACGTTCCTGGTCCTCCTGAGCACCACGGCCTCGTCCTGCCAGGAGGCCTCAGAGTAGCCAGAGTCAAACTCCAGACTCTTCTCACTGCTGGGGGAGGTCAGACCCAGGCCAAGGCCCAGACCCAGCCGGCTGCCTGCACCCTCCTCCTCCTCCAGAGGACTGGCCAGACAGCAGGCTGAGTCGTAGGTGCTGGCCGTACTGGCGTCAGAGATGCGCAGGCGGGTACGGCGCTCCCGCTGCAGTGCCCTCTGATAGCAGGCTCGTGCCACTGCAGAGCGGTGGACCAGGGTGGGGGCAGGGGTGATGGCAGGGGCAGCAGGGGCAGCAGCAGGGCAGGTCCTTCTCAGGTGTTTCAAGTCCTGCAGGGACCTCATCATGTAGTGCATCTGGTCCCGCAGGCAATCTCCAGAGTCACGCAGACACAGCTGGGAGGGACAAGGGACGCAGTCAGACATAGGCTGGTACACACACACACTTTGACACATTACTATGTTTAGTTAAAGAAAACACAGTCAGTGGTTTAGTGCTATTATTTAGTGGTAGCAAAGATTTTCTACAAAATCACACAATACATGTTGTATGTCTAAATAAAGTCCAGCCTGCTGCAGATGTTTGATAGACCGAACATTCTTAACAAAGTCTGAGCTGAACTCTTTCTGATAAGCACACGGCATTTGTTGGTGACTATAGTGGAGACCAGATCTGTAGGGCAGGCTCAGACTTGAAGAGTGGGTGACTGCTGATAGGTTTCGACTGTCTGGAAGAGCTACGCCTCTTTTGTAAACTTGAACGCACACTGCCAAACGGACGTAAATACTCCCCTCAAACATCCATCTGAGCGGTAAACAACACCCATGCTCTACCTGTCCTGCTCTACCTGTCCTGCTCTACCTGTCCTGCTCTACCTGTCCTGTTCTACCTGCCCTGCTCCAACTGTCCTGCACCCTTCTCAGATACATAACTATCACACCACACTTGACCAGTTTCCATATGGATCCACCCACTCCAAGTTGTTCTAGCAACAACAACAAAAAGTTTCATTTTATTGTTGGACATAAAAGACTGTAAAAACACCAGCAAATCAGCTCCAAGTGATTTAAATTTTGGAAATCTGTTCCAAAGTATTCCCATTCATAATAGAGAGATATATGTGATCATATACAACTGTTAGCATGGTTTGAAATAATTATGTTTTAGTCAAATATTATATATGTTTGGGCTTCTTGTGGTCAATTTGCAGTCTACAAATGATTTGTTATTATGTTCAGGCCACCTGACCATCCGCTCGAAAAAATAGTGGCTGAATCTAGTTGATGATCCTTGCTCAAAGGGTGATCTGCAGGGGGATTGAGGCTTCTCTGGCACAGGCACAGGATGTAGGTATAACTGTGTGTCTCTTTAAGGGTGAGGGATGCCTGCATATGGAAGTCAGCTGTGACACACTAAAGAGCATATACTCTCATTTCCTCTCCCTTTGATTCACAGGGACCAACTCTGATTGGTCCAAACCAACCAGTGAGCAGCGTCCACACTCAAAATCAAACAGGGTTGACTGAGCATAACGGTTCGCGAACCACATACGACATTACCTCTGATTGAAAAAGGGTGGCCTACAAAACACACACCAACTGATACTTCAAAAAGTGGGATAACAGAGTAAACCATGTAGTCCTGACAGAAATGTTAACTTAGTTCAAAAATAAAACATTGAGAGGATCCGTTAAGTCCTTTCATGACAGGGATAATATCTTTCGACAGTACCAAATAGCATTACAATATTAAGTTTCCAAACATTTTGAAAATGTAGTATACTTTAAATGTCCGGATGTCATACTAATTTCGGCTTTGACAACAGCTGATCAATTTGATATGGTGGATTCGCTACCGAATTGAACGAATAGCGGAAAACAACGCAATCACGCACGACGCATTCAAATAGTATGGGACAATTTTAGATTTTTTTTTTAGTATGGTTTAAATGCCAGAATGATATACTCATTTCGGCTCTTCATCTAGTAAAATTTGATGCAGACTTTTCCACAATGCATTGGAAGAGTTGGGCTGCGAGTGATAGGCCCTAGTTCTCTTCAAGTACACAACAACAAAACTAAGATACTTAATTGCGAAGATGCCCAAAGCTTCTGCGGTGGTGTTCAAATGTAGGCTAAGTAGTTTTTGTTCTCCTTAAAATGATCAGGAGTATTGCATCATAGGCTACATCTTTGAAAACAGTTTTCTTTCGTCAAAGTGGATTTCTGTTTTCTCACTAAAAAGTGTTTCTTGTTCTTTTGGGCTTAGTCAGAGCTTTTAAACTAAATACCACCCGCATTCGGCCCCGCCACACCTACTCAGCCAATCAGGAGCTGCTCCTGCGCTGCAGCCATGAAATACTGCATACTTTTGACTAAACAGTATGTCCTAAATAGTATGTGACAATGACTAAATACTATGCAGTTTAAGTATGTAGTACAATAGTATGGGTATTTGAACATGGCCACTGTACCTTTACCTTCCATACCTTTATGGGGGACTGATCTGACAGTGAGGTGAGAAATGTTCAGCAGACCAGAGGAGGAGAAACATGGAGCCCTCTGAGACACATATTTATGTCTGACCATAGAGGTCACATCCAGTGAATGAACAGTCCTGTTCACCCCATAGTCCTCTCTTTCCTGTTCTGTCAGTGTGTGACCCTATGCCCTGTCATGCAGTGGGTAAGAGCCCAAGCTCCTCTATTGTCTACTGAAGCATTTGACCCTGTGCTAACACCTTCTGCCTCTGTTTGCTTTCATCACCACAAAGTTAGACAGAGTGGGAACTTGAGAATGCAGCCACAACACGGGTTGTGTGGTACACTCAGACACAACACGGGTTGTGTGGTACACTCAGACACAACACGGGTTGTGTGGTACACTCAGAAACAACACAGGTTGTGTGGTACACTCAGCCACAACACGGGTTGTGTGGTACACTCTGACACAACACAGGTTTTGTGGTACACTCTGGCACAAAATGGGTTGTGTGGTACACTCAGCCACAACACGGGTTGTGTGGTACACTCAACTACAACACGGGTTGTGTAGTACACTCAGACACAACACGGGTTGTGTAGTACACTCCGACACAAAACGGGTTGTGTGGTACACTCAGCCACAACATGGGTTGTGTGGTACACTCCAACACAACACGGTTGTGCGGTACACTCCGGCACAAAACGGGTTGTGTGGTACACTCAGCCACAACACGGGTTGTGTGGTACACTCAACTACAACACGGGTTGTGTAGTACACTCAGACACAACACGGGTTGTGTGGTACACTCCGACACAAAACGGGTTGTGTGGTACACTCAGCCACAACACGGGTTGTGTGGTACACTCAGCTACAACACGGGTTGTGTGGTACACTCAGCCACAACACGGGTTTTGTGGTACACTCAGCCACAACACGGGTTGTGTGGTACACTCCGACACAAAACGGGTTGTGTGGTACACTCAGCCACAACACGGGTTGTGTGGTACACTCAGCTACAACACGGGTTGTGTGGTACACTCAGCCACAACACGGGTTGTGTGGTACACTCAGCTACAACACGGGCTGTGTGGTACACTCAGCCACAACACGGGTTGTGTGGTACACTCAGCCACAACATGGGTTGTGTGGTACACTCCAACACAAAACGGGTTGTGTGGTACACTCAGCCACAACACGGGTTGTGTGGTACACTCAGCTACAACACGGGTTGTGTGGTACACTCCGACACAAAACGGGTTGTGTGGTACACTCAGCCACAACACAGGTTGTGTTGTACACTCAGCCACAACACGGATTGTGTGGTACACTCAGCTACAACACGGGTTGTGTGGTACACTCCGACACAAAACGGGTTGTGTGGTACACTCAGCCACAACACAGGTTGTGTTGTACACTCAGCCACAACACGGGTTGTGTGGTACACTCAGCTACAACACGGGTTGTGTGGTACACTCCGACACAAAACAGGTTGTGTGGTACACTCAGCCACAACACAGGTTGTGTTGTACACTCAGCCACAACACGGGTTGTGTGGTACACTCAGCCACAACACGGGTTGTGTAGTACACTCAGACACAACAGACACAAATTGCCTATAAAAGTCTGACTTATTTAAAACATAATTTAGCTCTAATAACCTTCCTGCAGGGATTGTTTTTTGTTGCCAAAAAGGACGAAGTGGTAAAATCACATCTATAGTTTCAAGAGATACTGTAGACCTACACAAAGGAAAATACTCTTTACAATTACAGGAAATTATGATGCCCTTTTCATACAGTGAAAATGAAAAGTATATCTAACACATTAGACACCCATCTGGCTCATAGATATAGAGCACCTTAACTAACTGCCATGAGTCCCTCTGCAGATGCATTTGGGTATCTAGTCAGACATTATGCGTGATAACGCCGCCTTTGCACAGAGCATTGTTGCCCTGCAGATGTTGTCTCTATATGCTGGTGTTAAACCCCATCATTTCAGGGACTGACATTTCATTTAGTATCTTGAAATACAATTGACCTATTTAATTTGAAATATGGTAGGCCTATAGTTGATCTAATTCATTGCCATGTTACGCACAATTACAATTTGAGCAGACTGTGCATAAACCAATTTCAGTGCCATTTCCCACTACTGTACTGTATTGCTTGGCAATCTAATGTATGCTTAGGTTACAGAATGGAAAAATACTTACCATTTTATTTATTTCAGAGTGACCGTCACAATTAACGCCTAAAAGAGAAAATATGAGGAGATCAATTCCTGCAAGTTTTTGTCTAAAATACAACAAGAGCAAAATCCATCATAATTGTAGCCTATAATCCACTTGGACTAGTCTGTTAATACTCACATTTGATATAGCACTTTGCATCCAGTTTGACATGAATCCATAAAGGGTTGATATGTTCCCATAAGTAAGTCAATTTTGCGCACAGCTCTTGGTATGAATCATCGGGACTGAAGGCGCACTGTGAAGTGTAGTGACTTTGTCTGATTCGTTTCTTTTCCAGCATGCGCTCTCCAGCCAGTTAGAGCGTTGCATCTCTGAGGGAGCCAATCCGAGTTTGAGATCTGAGCAAGTGAATTAACTAATCATCACCTCTTTACTATGCACATCTGGACATGCTGTATCATGCGCTGGACTGAATAGAAATAGATTCAGATAGTCATCGGTGGCATAAATTGCATGTTAAAATAGGTCAACTTGGTCATAAAAATGTAGCCTTTCATAGATCTATGTATTTAATAATACACAATATTAAATACATGACAGATGTGTAGGATTTTTAAGGATTTTTTTGTTGTTGACATAAGTGTTTGGGGTGAGAGTAGAACAATTTGAATATATTGTTATTTATCTTTTATTGTAAGTAAAAATGTTACTTTGTAGTTGTCATAGTCTAGTTGTCATAGTCTTGGTGATGTGTCTTGGTGATGTGGGTAAGGCGGTGTCAGGCGCAGGACACAGAGATGAGTAATAATAGTAACTTTACTCAAAAATAATCTTCCAACAAGGAGAACGAAACATCCAGAATCACATAAACGAGACAACTGACAACAGTAAACACGCACAAAACCATGATGGCTCCAGAGGGTTAAATAGGGAAATAATAAAAACGTAATGGGAACCAGGTGTGTACAATACAGACAAAAAAAAATGGGGGGGAAAATGTAGATCGGTGGAGGCTAGAAAGCCGGTGAAGTCGAGAACGCCGCCCGAACAAGGAGAGGCACCAACTTCGGCGGAAGTCGTGACAGTAGTGGTCATTAGGACGTTAATATGAAACATTTTACATTACAGTTGTAACGTCCAGTTATTTAGATTTCTTATGTTTATAAGAACTGAGGTTGGGGCGTTCCTATACTTTAGTTTAACTTGACTCAGAAGTTTGCTGGCATTACATAGTTCACATGTTATATGCCTCCCGCCATCTGGCTACTGTAAAACATGGACCTCGAAACCCACAGTATGAATACACGGACTGGATTATGGCATTAAGTTCACTACATTACAACAGTCAATGGGTACAGTAGGTGAAAAACATAGATGCGGCATCCGGGTGTTCATTACAGAGGACATTTCTTGATAAGCTGTTGAAAAGCTGTTGAAAAATTATTACACACTTCTAACAACTCACTTATCCATTCCTGAGATACTCACTTACTATAAATAATTTGAATATCAAACTCATGAAAATGAAAATTAATGTGCTAATTTTGATGGCAGACATTTTTTAAAGAGCCAGGAAGATAACGTTTTCAAGGTCACATCCCTGCACATGTGATATCTTTGAAAAGTCCAGACTGTCCTCTCAAAGGGAAATATGACTTAATACAGTGGCTTTTATATCCTCAGAGATACGGACCAAGAACTGATATCCACTAGAGAAGACAAAAATTAATTGCTGGGTCTCAGGAGACCAGAAATGCTTTAGGCATCTCTGCAGCCTGGTCTCATAGACTAGACATGACATAGTAAATGTAAATCCAGGACACTAAAATTAGTATGATATGTTACGTTTGGTATAGTTACATAAGACACAAGGTTACTTAAGGCAAAAACAACAGTTGGGTTGTTAGTCGGGTTGGGTGTATAAAGAGAACATCTAGCAACCCAAGGGTTGTGTGTTGGAATCTCATTACGGACAACTTCATCTAATGATCTACTTTGCAACTACTTGCTACCTTTTAGATACTTTGCAACTACTTAGCATGATAGCTAACCCTTTAACCTAACTCCTAACCTCAACTCTAACCTTAACCCATAACCCCTAGCCTAGTTAACATTAGCGATAGCCACCTAGCTAACGGTAGCCACAACAAATTTGAATTCGTAACATATCATACATTTTGCTCATTGTACGATTTGCATTTCCTAACATATAGTACTAATTGAATTTCATAACATATCATACAAATTGCAATTCTTAACATATAATTTGAAATGGACGATGGACATCCAGAAATTAATACATACTATACGAAACATAGCATATCATGCTAATTGGAGTGTCCCAGATTTACATTTACTATGTTACATCTATCCCTGAGTTCAGGTTGGTCCCTGAGGTCACATGAGTTCAATTAGTCACAAGGATTAGTCTCTGGGAGAACCTTGCGGAACCAGCAATCCAAATGGGAAACAGTTAAATCTTTAAAATATGTGAGGCTGCATTGTGCTCTTGCTGATGATGTTTACTTGAAGGATTGCAAATATTTTACAGTATGCCAGCAAACAGACTGGTCAAAATGAAATCAGCCCTGAAAACATTTTCAAATGTGCCCTATATTTTGGAGGCTCCAACAGAATGTCATCTACAGTATAAGTACGTTAAATGCCATACATGTAAGTGCTTTAAAGCACCAAGTTGACACAATACCAAATCATTTTCCCATTCTCCTGTTTCGGTAAAAAGCTAAGGGATGGGGCTGGAGAAATGTAACCACTCTCAAATTCATAGACAGAGCTATGCAAGGACTGACCATCCATAATATTCAAATGATAGTTTTAACCATGTTTTCAGTCTGTACAGTGTTGGTTTACATGTAAAACAAGTAAAACAAGCTTATATTTTGGGTTCTGCAGATTGCCTCTTTAAGTATATTGTGCAGCAAATATTGCTGAAATGACAGATTAATTAAATATTTGAAAATTATAGCACCTGAAGGTTGCCACAGGAATAGTATTGTATAGGTCCACATCTGTCGCCATCTAGTGGGATAGATGCTGTAATGTACAGAACGCCACTGAGCAGGAAATTATCATCTACTGTCAATGGGTCATCAGTACCCATTTGCAACATTCTTGTAATGTATTGTTATTCATGTCAGTGTTAAGGTGATCGGTGTACAATTGTTCACTGTTAATTGGACAAATCCGCATTTGATAGTTTACTATTCATGTGCAGATGTACACATCTCATCCACCATGATGTGACCAGACCGTGTAGAATGCATCACACATGGCATGTCACAACCTGCTTCTGCAACTTGTTGTTTTCGGGGGGGAAGTGAGTTGTTTATTTAGTCCATACATATTTTCCCATACAGTGCAAAATCAAATATATAACCTCGTTCTCCAGATGCCTGACAACTCTGTCCGGTAATTGGTGTTTTACTAAGTAGACCTACTTCTAATGTGGCCTACTTAAACCAGCCCTAGCTTCCTCATTGACATCTTTATAGTGCCCATGGGGCTGATTTTATAATGATGTGGCATGTGTGTAGTATTGTGTCAGTGTGAATTAAGTAATTCACAAGATGTTCCCATCTTTGCTTTTAGGGTCTTTTGTGTGTTTTTGTGAAAGGGCCTCTGCTTTCTATAAAAGGGTCCCTCTTCATAATTGAATAATGTCTCTGTCCATTAACAACTGCACACCTCAATGATAAACCTTTCTATGTACATAATAGCAGCTGTAAATGCCTCTGCCCATACCTTTTGGATCAATTATGTCTGTTTTTATCTACATGCATTAGGCCTAAGTAATTACACTCTGCCTCTTTGAGTGGGTTTTTGACCATTACTGCATGATGACGGATTGAAATGTGAATTCATTTTAGGAACATCCAGGCGTTTCCTTCTCCCTGCTTGGTTTACAGAGCATATCTAATGTGTCAGTCAGTATACATGTGTTGCTATGTAGTTTTCACATGTTGCCCAGTCTCTTTACTCAATACAACATGTTATCAGTTCATTTTGACTTTAGGATCATAAATGTGTCAGGACCAGGCAGAGTTGATATGGTCATGTACTTTACATCCGAGGAGGGGTATGTTTGTTTGGTAACCAGGGCTGAAGAACACAGAACACACAGCCTTACTAGCTCTACTAGGTCTTCCCAGTTCTACACAGTCCAGATAATCAGCTTTCCCAGTCAACGACACCAGCCTTAACCTCCAGCTATGGGTGTCTACAATCTCATCCGTCTACTGCTCCCAACACCTTTTTTACAGCTTCACATTTTGACCGGTGAGTTCGTTAAGAACTATCTATCTTTGAAATCAAATTTCATTGGTCACATACACATGGTTAGCATATGTTATTGCAAGTGTAGCGAAATGCTTGTAAAAGTTTCCTAAGGACTAGAAGCGAGGTAGTCCTCTCTGTCGACGCCATCTCACATCTTGCGTCAGTTGGAAATATCGAGTATCGAAGTATCAAAGTATCGAGGATTCCGATGGACAAGCTGTAGATGGACATCATAACTAAAAGCCCACCTTTCTCTATCAATTGAAAATAGGACTTCCAAAACAAGTTGAGACTATTACATTTTGTATATGTAGTGGAGATGTACCATGGAACCTGATTTTATACTGCCACAGTTGTACAATGTTGTGAAGTCAAAAGTCTGATGAGAGATACACTACAACAAAATCGATCAAGTGCTCTCATTAATTAATCTTATTCTGTGCTGTTCATGGTCCAAAGGAGCGTGTGTTTCCATAGCGACTGGTGAGTTACCTGTGTTTGTTGTCAGTAAAGGAGTTTGTGTCTAACTGTGTGTCTGCAGTGCTCCCCTGTGCACTGCTGTGTGCTAAAGCCATTCATCTTGTATTTCTAATACCATTGAATAAATATAGTTTATTAATCCCCCTGTCTCGCTCTTTCTCCCTGTACAGTAGTCTATTACACCATGTATAATATGCCAGTATATCAGTAGCTATGCCCTACTACACTACATATTTATATTCAGTGCAGTGGTGTATTCTGGTACTGGTATTCCCTGTATTTAGCTCAATTCTTGTGTATTTTATTTTACTCCTTGTGTAAGTTACTATTTAATTTTGTATTATCTTTTAAACTCTGCATAATTGGGAAAGGTTTGTAATACAAGTATTTCACTGTAAAGTCTACACCAGTTGTATTCGGCAGATGTGATAAATACAATGTGATTCGATTTGGGCAGGAGCTCTGATTGTTCTGTTCAGATTTTAGAGCCGCGCGGACTGTGCTGTGGCTCCCTCTAGGGTTCATAGGTCTCCCTGCCTCTGTGTCTGTATCGGAGAGCACCCGTCCCAGGAGTGTGGTGGTGGAGTTTCAGGTGCAGAGCTCCAGTCTTCTCCCCACAGTCAACATCCTCTCTGTCAACCCAGAGTTAGCAGTGTTTGAGACGCCCATCGTCAACCCTACTAACGTCTCTGGTATCTTCAATGTCCAGGTCGGAACAGCCAATTTTGTCAAATATCAGTTCTCAGGCATCTTTATTCTCATCTGCTTTTTATACTGATGAAGACGTAATTAAAAAAAAAACATTCTAACCTAACCCTAGCTTCATGTCCACAGCCCGGCTCAACCCTAGTCTCAACCCTAACCCTAGCTTCATGTCCACAGCCCGGCTCAACCCTAGTCTCAACCCTAACCCTAGCTTCATGTCCACATCCCGGCTCAACCCTAGTCTCAACCCTAACCCCAGCTTCATGTCCACAGCCCGGCTCAACTATAGTCTCAACCCTAACCCCAGCTTCATGTCCACAACCCGGCTCAACCCTAGTCTCAACCCTAACTTCATGTCCACATCCCAGCTCAACCATAACCCTAGCCTCAACTACAACCCTAAGTCTCGACCACAACAATAACCCTAGCCTCAACTACAACCCTAAGCCTCGACCACAACAATAACCCTAGCCTCAACTACAACTACAACCCTAAGCCTCGACCACAACAATAACCCTTGCCTTACTACAACTACAACCCCAATCCTCAACAACAACCATAACTCTAGGGTTATGTCCAGATCACAGTTCAACCCTAACCTCTGTTTTGCACGTGAACAAATGAGACATTAGTAAAGATACATGTTTTGCATCTAATATTGTGTACATGTGTAGATAGTGTTGAGCGGTTCTCTGGACTATGAGAAGGCCAGCATGGTGAGTGTTCGTCTGGGCCTGGTCACCTCATCAGGCCGTGCAGAGCAGACCTTCCATATCAGAGTGGTGGATGAGAACAATACACCCCAGTGTGAACCTCTGCTCCAGCTGCCTGGTAACACAACCTCACCTCAACCACTACACATACATTAAACACGGTTTACAAGGCTATTTATTACATGTTTACTACGATGTTATTACTATGTTATAAGGTCAGTTTATTGATCGAGGGACGTTGTAATGAGTAGATGGTCTGATGAGTGTTTTTGTACAGGAGTTGAGGTTCATGTCCCAGAGAACCTTCCTGTTCCTGTGACTCTCTACACTGTCCTGGCCTCCGACGCAGACCGCAATGACACACTCTCTGTAATAAACACACTACCTCCTCATGACTTTCTGATCTCAACTGTATTACTGTACCAATACATTGCCTAATCCTATTCAGTATAGGTTTAGACCGAGTGTTGATACCCGTTCAGGTTTGTGGGTTTGTGTTGCAGTTCTCTATCAGTCAGGTCTTGCCCAACTCCTCCAAAGGACAGTTCCACATCAGTGGAGGCGGCAGCATCCTCTCAAGCCAACCATTTGATTACCACACAGGACCAAGGGTGAGGGTGTGATATTATGTATACCTTTATGTATAAATACATGTTTTAGAAGTTTGTTTTATCAGAATGATTTCCTCCTCGTGTGATGCTGTTGAACAGGAGTTGATACTGTCTGTGGTTGTGAGAGACAAACAAGGGGCTAACTGTACTGGGACAGTCAGGATCAAGGTGCTGAAAGTCTACAACCCTCCTCTGGATCTGCTGTGAGTTCAACAGAATGATGCCTTGCCTTCGTAATGTTTATCTATCACTCCCAGTCCAAAGAGGTCTCATTTATAGGGTTTATGATAAACACAATATTGTATCAGATTTAAATGTTAAAAGTGTGGTTAACCAAGTTCTCTTGTCAGTCTTGTTTCCCAGAATGTGTCCATCTTTGAGAACCAAGGACCCGAGGATATTGTAGCTACTGTTAGAGCTAACCTCACCATCCCTGATGTACTCTACACTTTTGTGAAAGATTATCCCCATTTCAAGATTGGTAGAGGTTTGGATTTTCTAAATCTTATCTCACCAATATTATGTGATGAAAATCAATGTTTTTATAATATCCTCTATGCATTGAAATGCATAAATGGCTGAATCATAATTTGAGATTAACTTTTTCTGAAATCCTCGACAGTGAAAAATGATCTGTTCCCTATGTACATTTAATTCTGAGGAAACTACTACTAAATATCACTTAAATTGGTACAGGACTCTCACTGGTGCAACAAATATAGCCTCAAAATATGTTAATGAGTGAGAAACAACAAGACCATGCACCCACTGGTGTTCAAAAGGTTTTTGGCGCTCCAAAAATTAGGTATGATATTGTATTCTGAATTACAGTAAATTACTGGCAGCAATTGGTTACTGTAGAATTTCAGGACATTGTTTATAGAATTCCAAAAATACAGTTTTTACTTTATCCTGTGGTGGTACAGCATTCTCACTCATGGGTGCAACAAATATAGCCCTTTACAAGGCACACCTTAATATATTAATGAGTCAGAGACTCGTTGCCCGCTCGCATTTTCCCACAATACTGTAAACACATTTATGGTGTTTTACTGTGCATTTTACAGTATTTTACTGTTGAAATTACATAAAGGTCTTACAATGTGCTGTAAAACAAATGTATGGTATTTTACTGTGCATTCTACGGTCATCTACTGTTTATACAGTGTCATTTGGTCGATTAATACATCTGCTAACAGTGAAGGATTTGCCCCCGAAGTGTTGAACTGTCGCTCTTCCTGTCTCTTATCCTATCAGAGGACGGTGTCATCAGAACAGCCTATAACCTGGACCTGGAGGCGGAGCGGGCCCTGGCCCACAGTGTTCTATTGGTCAGAGCCTACAGCGTGGCAGTGGAATGCTCCGCTACCGCCACTGTCACGGTCAACGTTTTGGATGTCAATGAGTTCCCACCCTTCTGCTCCCCCTCAGTGTTTGTGTAAGTAACAGGACTCTACTGGATCACTGGGCACCTGACTAAAATCAGCCCTATATGTATATCTTTGATTGATTACATGATGTCCTTGATGTAATCTATAGGTCATGTCTATGGCCAGGAGTTTTCCATGACCACGTTACGTGACCATGACTATAACTCCCAGAACTGGGGTCCAGACCACAGTGTCCTAAAGCCTGATTCACGGGGGGGGGGGGGGGGGATTGGCGTCGAGAGGATATAGGGATGTACAGGGTTAGAGTAATGGTGGTCATTAGGACAAGACAAGCATCATTAAGATGCAGTCTCCTTCATTACAAATGAATGACCACCCAGTCTGTATGACCTACTTCACACCCACTATCATTATCACTACAGCCTATTTATGAATGATGATATGCATTATTGGACAGAGGTTGGAGATAATTGGGTCTGAATTACTGCTTTTAATCAGTGCAGAGAAAACCCATTTGGGTCTGGGATAAGGCTCTTATGCAGTGTGTGACGTTAATTATTCTTATACATATTAGCTCAAATAAAACAGATGTTTATAGAAATGTAGTCTAATAATCCAATTGAATTTAAACAGTTCAATAATTTCACCTTTTCCGTAAATGGTTTTGAAAATGCCAGGTTTGCCAGGTTGAACACAGACCGTGTGTCCTGTTGTGTTGTAGGCTGGAGGTGTCAGAGACCATTGAGGTGGGCAGCAGCCTGGGCTCATTGACCTGTGTTGACATTGACGTCAGTAACCAGAGTGTGTCTCTCACACTCGTCGATAACAGATCATCACTGTTCAAATTCCGCCTCAAAGACGGACAGCTCCAGGTAACCATGATAATGACTTAACAATGCATAATATTTGATGTACTATTACTATTCGAGTGGATGTCTTGATGAAGTCAGGGCTCAATTCAATCTGTCTGCCAGGTTAACAACACTCTGAACTATGACTCTGCTGAGATGGCCACCAATAACTTCCAGTATGAGGCCACCATCTTGGCTACGGACACAGGCACCCCTCCTCTCACATGTCAGTTCACGTTGTGTTGTTCCCTGTGTGTGTCATGTATACAGTACACCATCATCTAATAGATGTAGCAGTTTACTTCAAAGTTATAGGGTGGCAGTGTAACACAGTTTCTCTCCGTATCCAGCCCAGGTGCGTGTGCTGGTCAGTGTGACCCCAGTCAATGAACATGATCCAGTGTTTCAGACGTTGTTCTTCAGTGTCCCAGAGGGCACCAGGCCTGGTACGGCAGTGGGGACGGTGGTGGCCAGAGACACAGACTGGCCCTTTGACAACATCCGCTACTCAATCACTACAGGAGACGACACCATGTTCACTATTGATCCAGAGGGAGGTGAGGCTACAGCTGAGCACACAGGGATCAGCTTAAGATTCTTAGTTAACATTTAACATCCATAAATATGTTGCATCTCTCTCTCCAGGGGATCTGTATCTGGGCGGAGAGCTGGACTTTGAGGAGCAGCAGGTGTATGTAGTGGGGGTTCAGGCTGAGGATTATGAGCAGGATATGGACCGTACCAACCGCAAGAGAAGAACAGTGGACATCACTGTACAAGTGGAGGTGAGGAATGGACAGAGAGCTAAAGCACCATTGTACATGTATCTAGTACAGGATAACAGAGTACATACTTTCAGATATTTATCCATATAATACCATAGATTAAAAATGGTTTTGGATGTAAATTGTGAAAACTAATGATTACTGTGTATCCATTCCATCCTCTCTCTTCTCTGTCAGAATGTGAATGATAATGCTCCAGTGTGTGACCCAATCTCCTATGAGTCCACCATCTTCTCCACCTTGTCTAATAAACTCCCCATCCTCTCACTCAGCTGCGCTGATGCAGACAGCGACAGACTAACAGCTACCATCACTAACGGTACACAGTGTGTGTGCGTAACTGAGTATATGTTTCAGTTTTCACCAAAATTCCCCAGCACTCTCAGGCTAAGTCAGCTAAAGATTTGTTGTTAAAAGTATGTTTGCATATCTGAGCACGTGTGATTTCATTCACGACAGGTGCTGCAGTGGACCGGTTTCTGATGACCGGGTTGAGTCTCGTCTCCAAAAACATGTTCTCCTACGTGGTGGATGGGGTTTATGACCGCACCATGTTTGAAGTCACCATCTCTGTGTCGGATGGCAGGCATCACACTGAGGCTGTGGCCTACATCTACGTAGTTCCCTGGACCACTACTGTTCCTACTACTACTACTACTACTACTACTACAGTAAGATCAGCCTTGTAGAGACATGGTACAAACCACTATAACACAGCTACTGCATATGAAGGAAAACCTTTTACAACAGGAGGCCCATAAGAGACTATCATATCTTTGCTGTCCCTCTAGGCTAAACCTCCACAGGTGGTCACAGTGATGTCAGACTACTGGGATCCAGAGCCTTGGTTTGTTGCTGTGGTGACGGTTACCGGCGTCCTGCTCCTGCTGGTCACAAGTCTGCTCATCTGGGCCATTCTGAGCCGGTGATTCCCCCCCCCCTCCTCCCCTCGCACACACTGACCACCTAAAAATAAGTCTGATCAGATGATGTCGAGCAAGGTTGCATAACTCTGGTCCTTGACAACCTCTGTTCAGTTAATCCGCTCACTGTAGAGTTTACAAGATCTGCTCTCCCATGGATGCAGCAGGGTTTTCAGCAGGAGTTAGGTTTTTGTAACAGTCCATAATAGGAATTTTATGTTTATCCCTGCAGCGTCTATGGTTGGGGACCAAAAGATGAGCCTGAACCTCCATCAAATAAGACGTGAGTGCCATTACAGAACCAAGTTTTGAATTATAAGCCATTATTAATTGTTAAACATTTTACCACTAACTCACAACGTACTGTGTAATGTTATCTGAGCAGGGAAGAGATCGGCAAAATGAACACAGAAGTGAGTCAAAATGGGGCCAGTGAAAATGATCAGGCAAGTTGGATCAATGGTTTCCAATTGCATCCTGCTGAGAATAAATATGTGAAACAGCATGAGTTTACCTTTGAATGTGTTTCTCCAAGGCCTCACTAGATGGCAGCCTCAGTCTAACTAAAGCCAGCATACAAGACGACCTGATGGTAGGTGTCCATTGCCTATGGAAAACTCTATGGGTTACAGTCAGCATTGGGTCCAGGCTTAATAGAGATCTAACCGGTCATTTCTGTTCTCTCAGAGGTTTGATGGGAAGGCACAAGATCCAGGTAAGGGCTTACAAACCACCAAAATGTTCCAATATTCATATTAAGCTAAACATCTTCTGCAATTTATCAAAGCATATTAATTAATCCAACGTTTTCAGGTTCAGGCCTAAAATGTGAGAAGTAATTGGAAAACATGTTTTTTTTGTTAGTTTCAGGGCGCAGTTACCTGTTCAACTCTTCCACTGGTGAACGGCGTTGGTTGTAGGGGACGTCCAGTCTTAAATCAGTGCAGGTTGTTGATGGTATGTGCTGTTTATACCATCTGGAGCTGAAGAGGATTCATATGATGTGGATTCATATGATGTGGATTCATAGTATGTGCACAATCAGGCATTTTAGCATAATTGTGATTTCAATTACAGGTCGATTTGAAGTTTGTAAGAGTGATATTTTAAAAGGTACTATTTAATACATAATCATGCTGACCTGCTGTGGAGGCTACTCCTTAATTACTATTCCTGTGTGTGTACTCATGTAGTTCAGCATCAACAATAGTATACCTTATATATACACAGAAGTATGTGGACACCCCTTCAAATGAGTAGATGTGGCTATTTCAGCCACACCCATTGCTGATTGGTGTATAAAATCTAAGCCATGCAATGTCTATGGACAAAGATTGGCAGTAGCATGGCCTTACTGAAGAGCTAAGTGACTTTTAATGTGGCACTGTCATAGGATGCCACCTTTCCAACAAGTCAGTTCATCAAATGTTTCCCCTGCTAGAGCTACTGTAAGTGCTGTTATTGTAAAGTGGAAATGTCTAGGAGCAACAACGGCTCAGCCTCAAAGTGGTAGACCACACAAGCTCAAAGAACAGGACCGCTGAATGCTGAAGCACGTATAAATAGTCAATCCTCGGTTGCAACATTCATTACTGAGTTCCAAACGGCCTCTGGAAGCAACATCAGCACAATAACTGTTTGTCGGGAGCTTCATGAAATGAGTTTCCATGGCCGAGCAGTCACACAAAAGTCTAAAATGACCATGCATAATGCCAAGCATCGGCTGGAGTGGTGTAAAGCTCACCACATTTAGACTCTTGAGCAGTGGAAACACGTTCTCTGGAGTGACGATTCACTCTTCACCATCTGGCAGTCCGACGGACACATCTGGGTTTGGCGGATGCCAGGAGAACTCTACCTGCTCCAATGCATAGTGCCAACTGTAAAGATTGGTGGAAGAGGAATAATGATCTGGGGCTGTTTTTCATGGTTCGGGCTAGGCCCATTAATTAAAGTGAAGAGAAATCTTTGCTACAGCATACAATCATATTCTAGAAGATTCTGTGCTTCCAAATTTGTGGCAACAGTTTGTTTCAGCATGACAATGTCCCCATGCACAAAGCAAGGTCCATACAGAAATAATTTGTTGAGATCAGTGTGGAAGAACTTCACTGGCCAGCACAGAGCCCTAACCTCAACCCCATCAAACACCTGAATAGGAACGCCGACTGTGAGTCAGGCCTAATCGCCCAACATCAGTGCCGAACCTCACTAATGGCTCGTGGCTGAATGAAAGCAAGTCCCCACAGCAATGTTCCAACATGTAGTGGAAAGCCTTCCCAGAAGAGTGGAGGCTGTTATAGCACCAAAGGGGGACCAACTCCATGTTAATGCCCATGATTTATAAATGAGATTATCTTTTGGTCATGCAGTGTACGTTGTTTTGTCTAACGTGTGGAATAACAGTTTGTTTTGGTTTTATTACACCAACAGCTCTAACCTGATTTGAATGAAATGATCTGTTGTGTTCTATGAAAAACCTGTCCATTAGTATGTGAAAATGACCTAAATGTGTAGGAAAACACAAAAGCAAGTAAATCAGGTGATCTTTATTTTTATTTAAATTAAATCATTATATAAGACTTTCAAAGCATTTTAATATTGACCAAAAAACTAACCTTTTCCCAATTAGATTTTGTCTTTCCTCAATCACTATTTATCGTTAAGATGGTGTGAGAAAAATGGAAGAAAAATGTAGGCATACAGTCGGTCAAACAGTACTGATAAAAGCATATCTATGAATCGGCTGTAAACTTAAGTGAAGGCACAAACATACTGCAAAAGACATGGAATTGGTATTATAAAAAAATAATGTTAGGTACATACATACTTTAAAATCAGTTAGAATTTTTGCCATTCCTTCCCCTGGTTGTGAAGGTTTTTTTGTTTTACTTTTTAATATTTTTATTTAGATTTTGTAAAAGGAATGTTAAGATATTCTGTGCAGATTACAGAGCGAATATATTTGCCATCTCGAGTCATGCAGGAAAAATATGCGGTTTGGCTATGAATGAGGAACATATGTAAACATGATAAAAAAGAACTTCCTTTTTCCATTCATAATCTCTATCCATGCACGTTCTTCTTTTACAAAATAAGCTTTATGCGATTAAAAGTTTAATAGAATTTGCACTGCACATCAGATTTTCTAAAGTAAAATGAACGCATTTATATAAAAACCTTTTCCAATGCCTCTAATAATTGAAAATAAACTAAGAAAAAAAACGAATAACAAATGTTTGATTTGTGGTCTTAGCCCAAAGAGTTAACAATACGAGCAACTGGATCAGCAATCGTTGAAATTCTGCAATGCTCTCCGAGTTCTCAGTCTCTTAGGTGCCTTTAACAAAAGCAGAGCAAAGCAGAAATCGTGGTGGGCCAGTGCATTCCTTCACAACGTTTTTCTTCCAAACTTCCTTATAGTCAGAGCTGTTCAAGTAATCGGAGGGAACACAGAGAGAGGGAGAGGTTAATGCATCCAAAGTTAACCTTGAAGTTTTCATTCAAAACACATTAACTAGCTGGTTTCTGTGCATTTATGAACAGATCCCAGTGTGTGCTTTATTGTACATATGTAGAAGCTGACCTTGACGATTTCTCAGGCTCTAGAAGAGACCACAGTCCTTCAGGTTGTTCTTGATGATGACGTCGGTGACAGCGTCGAAGACAAACTGAACGTTCTTGGTGTCGGTGGCTTGGGTGAAGTGGCTGTAGATCTCCTTGGTGTCCTTCTTCTTGTTCAGATCCTCAAACTTGGTCTGGATGTAGGCCTGCGCCTCCTCAAATTTGTTGGGACCTGGGCATAGGAGAGGAGGTTAGGAGGATTGTTGTGCCCATAGAATTTGAATGGTTGTGCTACTGAGTCTGTATGCGTCAGGAGAAAACTAGTATCAGGTGGAGAAGGTTGATCTGTTCTACTGATGGGATTCATGGGGTTGTTACCACTAGACTCCTTTTACTGGTAAAAACGACACCTCCTAGCCTGACATGAGAATTTCAGCGTAAAGCACTGCCAACTACAAGAGAACATGGAACATTCAGGGGATTCCAAGTTGTGTTGTGGTCTTACCAGAGTACTCTGGGAAGCAAATGGTCAGGGGGCTGTGTGTGATCTTCTCCTCAAACAGATCCTTCTTGTTGAGGAACAGGATGATGGAGGTCTCTGTGAACCACTTGTTGTTGCAGATGGAGTCAAACAGCTTCATGCTCTCATGCATACGGTTCTAAAGGGAGAGAATGAAAACAAAACATGATTTAATTCCAGTTGATCAAGACAACTCAAAATTAATGTGAGGTAATTTCCTTTAGAAATAAAACTGCATTAAAAGGGATAAGAGAGATCCAGTCAGTGGTACTTAAAACAATCTCCTGCCTCACCATCTCCTCATCCTCAGCCAGCACCAGATCGTAGGCACTCATGGCCACACAGAAGATGATGGCTGTAACTCCCTCAAAGCAGTGGATCCACTTCTTCCTCTCGGAACGCTGACCGCCCACGTCAAACATTCTGTAGGGACACAAGCAGCCAGTGAGGGTCACCCTTTTACTGCCGTTTACTAGTGGTACTGTACTGTATGCCCAGCACCAACTCCCAGAACAACCTCTAGTCTAACCCTATATCTCATTTGATGAGTGCAGATTGTGAAGAAGTGGAAAGGTGTAAACAATATGATGCTGGCTCCACAGATTCATGGGCTTATGGGATTTCCCCAATGTTTTTTTTTAACACCTATCCACTCTTTTGGGTCTGGAAACCGAGGGGAGGTTTTCTGCAGGGCCATTCATGTCCTCTGTATTGGGATCCATAATTACACTAATGAGAGGGAAGCACCATGATGATGTGACATTCCTGGAGGAGCCCCCACATTCCATTATACCAGGATTGGCACAGAGAAGGGAGGCCTGAGGGTCTCTCTGTACTCGTAGCACATTCGCTGCACAGAGCATGCCATTTTCCCTGGCATTATGTCGCCATTTTTGTACAGTGCAGTTGCCGTGGTTACAGGACAGATGGGGCTGAGGCGCTGAGGGAGCAGATCTGGGTTTGTTTGTTTGTTGCCACGATGTATCGCCGCATGACTTCTTCATGAGGACATAGCAAACCGACCGGGCACATGGGCGAAATGAGAAGATGCCCGCTGTGGAAGTGCCAGTCTCGGCTGTGGTGCCCGTTTAATCATCACCACAAGGGAGGTTGCGTTTGAAAATAGACAATAGGAGGAAATGCAGAGACAGTGGCATGGAAGTCTTGTTTGGCAGATACCAGACAGACTGTCAGATTATTTTTTGTACTGTCAGCCCTGCTAGAAATTCTGCTGATATTTGCGTGAATTTCATATGTAATGGAGTGCTGCTATGCTATGTGTTAGTAGGTTGTGTAAGCCTGCAAACACATAGGGCTGTAATATTCAGGGCTGTAATGAGTAGTGCTCACCTCAACTGGGCTCTCATCAGCTCTAATATCACTCACTGTAGCCTGATTCCACCAGCCCAGCTAAACACTAGCTAACACTGCTGCAGGGCATGTTATTTGTGTGGGGTTGTTGGTGGTGTACAAATAGATGTCTATGTATGTAGATTATTCCCACATTCAAATGAACACGGATTTCGGAAGCCACTGCCATTGAACACATAAACCAGCCTGCAAACAGCCATGCAACCGGCCAGTCCATCAGTTTTTCACAACTTCCCCACCATACACACAAACTGACACACAGAGAACCAGACCAGATCAGTCAGCTGGAAATTGCTTTTTCAAAGTAACAACCAGACAAGATGGTGCCTTGGTGTGAAGAACAAAGACAGAGGAAAGAAACAGAGGTTCCTTTGCGTTTGGGCAGTGGTGCGGGCAGTGGGTTCAAAATGAACCAGATCCTGAAGCTAACTTATGAGGCAGGATCAGGTTACCCATCTCACATTCACTATCAACAGACAGAAACTAAATCACTGCTTTCTGCTAGAACAATACTTATCAGAATATGAAGGAGGAACCTTTGATTCACAATAGGGAACTGGTGCACCGACACACAAGCGCACACACACCAGGGAAGTCAGTGGTCCACTCACTTAAAGTGTAGGTCTTTGAAGGTGAAGTGTGTCTCCACAATGCCAGTGGTCTTCACTCTGGTCCGCAGCACATCCTGCTGTGTGGGGATGTAGTCTGCTTTGGCTATCCTCTCCAGGTCATTCAGGTAGCTGACAGGGACAACACACTCGGGTCAGAATACAGACACAGCTGTCAGATTAAACACTAGGAGGACTTTCACCAAGTCTAGGGTCAGAGGATTTCAGGCATCAAACTCTCCACCACTGGTTATGACCACATTATTAAATGGTATTGGTGCAATCTGTTTATTTACCCCCATCAATATAAACTCATCACTTAACAAGTACACACAAAGTAGATAAAAGACCTATCATCACAAGTCTGAAGTGCCCTCTCAATGTTAGATACAATCCGCATCAGCACTCAAATCTGCCAGGAGACTCCGACAGACTGACTCTTAACCTATTTACACACACATACAGATGACAGTGGTATTAGATCATTGGGAAACCATCTGATCTGCCTGTTGAGAGGGAAAACTATTGTGTCAGAGCACTGTCCAGCCTGGTCTCAGACGATTTTGATATTTTATTAGGATCCCCATTAGCTGTTGCAAAAGCAGCAGCTACTTTCCTGGGGTCCACACAATACATGAAACATAATACAGAACATCAAGACAAGAACAGCTACGTAAAGAGGACAGAACAACGTACATAAAAAAAGGCACATGTAGCCTACACATCAATGCATACACACAAACTCTCGGTCAAATAAGGGAGAGGCGTTGCGCCACGAGTGTTGCTTATCTGTTTTTTGAAACCAGATTTGTTGTTTATTTGAGCAATATAAGCTGGAAGGAAGTTCCATGCAATAAGGGCTCTATATAATACTATACTCTTTCTTGAATTTGTTCTGGATTTGGGGACTGAATAGACCCCTGGTGGCATGTCTGGTGGGATAAGTGTATGTCAGAGCTGTGTGTAAGTTGACTACTGTATGCAAACTATTTGGGATTTAAAACATTTTCAGAAACAAGAAGTCATGCAGTCAGTCTCTCCTCAACTCTTAGCCAAGAGATCCTGGCATACGTAGTATTTATATCAGCCCCCTGATTACAATTAAGAGCAAAACTTGCCGCTTTGTTCTGGTCCAGCTGCAGCTTAACTAGGTATTTCCTTGCAGCACTGGACCACACGACCTGACAATAAATCAGAATTAGACAAAACTAGAGCCAGCAGAACTTTTTGGAGTGTGGTGTCAAAAAAGCAGAGAATCTTTATATTACGTCCAGACCTCTCCCCATCTTTATAACCATTGAATCCATATATGTTTTGACCATGACAGTTTGCAATCTAAGGTAACACCAAGTAATTTAGTCTCCTCAACTTGTTCAACAGCCACACCATTCATTACCAGATTCAGCTGATGTCTAGCGCTTAAGGAATGATTTGTACCAAATACAATGCGACTCATTTTAGAGATGTTCAGGACCAATTTATTACTGGTCACCCACTCCAAAACAAACTGCAACTCTTTGTTAAGGGTTATAGTGACTTTATTAGCGGTTGTTGCTGATGCGTATATGGTTGAATCATCAGCATACATTGACACACATGCTTTGTTCAATGCCAGTGGCAGGTTAACAATTGAAAATAGTAGAGGGCCTAGAGAGCTGCCCTGCGGTACACCACACTTTACATGTTTGACATTAGAGAAGCTTCCATTAAAGAAAACCCTTTGAGTTCAACAGGACAATGACTCAACACCTCCAAGCTGTGTAAGGGCTATTTGACCAAGAAGGAGAGTGATGAAGTGCTGCATCAAATGACCTGACCTCCACAAACACCCAACCTCAACCCAATTGAGATGGTTTGGGATGAGTTGGACCGCAGAGTGAAGGAAAAGCAGCCAACAAGTGCTCAGCATGTGGGAACTACTTCAAGACTGTTGAAAAAGCATTCCAGGTGAATCTGGTTGAGAATACCAAGAGTGTGCAAAGCTGTCAAAGTAGCCATGTTTTGATTTGTACAACACTTTTTTTGGTTACTACATGATTCCATACGTGCCATTTCATAGTTTTGATGTCTTCACTATTATTCTACAATGTAGAAACTAGTACAAATAAAGAAAAACCCTTGAATGAGTAGGTGTGTCCAAACTTTTGACTGGTACTGTACGTATTGCAAATTCATAATATATTGTACAAATTACAATTCGTAACATATCATACAAAATTAGATGATGGACATCCACAAATTAACACATACCATATACCAAATGATCATATAATACTACTTTGAGTGTCCTGGATTTACATTTACTATGTTAAGTCTACCCAAGTCCAGGTTGTAGCGTCAGATTCCTCATGTTGCATCAGCCGGACAGCCAGGAGTTAATTGAATGATTTCATTAATTGGGATCTTCATGGCAACGGAGCTTTGTTTATCTGTTCATTTACTTAGCAGTAGTGGCCCTGTGATGTAATTTTAATAGCACAGTTCTTGGCCCTCTGAGGATGATTGACTCCTATATCTGAATGTTGGAGATAGACGCTGGGCCTAGCGGGCTTCATATTTAAGATCAAATAAATGGCTCACCCACCCAGTGGCCAGTTTAGGTACACAATCACGTTCAAGAAAATGGTAATGTGGCCGTGGCTTGCTATATAAAGCAGGCAGACAGGCAGAGCCATTTGGTTATGGTTCGATTGAACATTAGAATGGGAAAAAAACAAGCGACTTAAGTGGTATGATTGTCGGGTTCCAGGATCTCAGAAACGGGCATCCTGGGCTTTTCACGCGATGACAGTATAGGTTGTACTGAGAATGGTGAAACAAAAAAAACATCCAGTCAGAGGCAGTCCTGTGGGTGAAAACAGCTCATTGGCAAGAATTGCGCAAACTAACAGGCGGGCCACAAACAGGCAAATAACGGCGCAGTACAACAGTGGTGTGCAGAACGGAAACTCAGAATGCACAACTCGTTGGTCCTTGTCACGGATGGGCTATTGCAGCAGACGACCACACCGGGTTCCACTCCTACCCGCTAAAAACAAGATGAGATCAATGGACAGGTGATCCACTGGGCACGCGATCACCAACACAGGACAATTGAGGAGTGGAAAAAACATAGCCTGGTTCGACGAATCCTGGTTCCTGTTGCGTCATGCTGATGGCAGAGTCAGGATTTGGCGTAAGCAGCATAAGTCCATGGCCTCATCATCCTGGGTGTCAATGGTACAGGCTGGTGGTGGTGTAATGGTGTGGGGAATGTTTTCCTGGCACACGTTACGTCCCTTGATACCAACTGACTGAATTTAATATTAAGTGCCGTACGTTTCGTCGTGACATGGCACACTTTAACGTACAGCATCAAAGGGGTCCGTTTTTTCAACTTGTCTCCAATAGTATTGGTTTATTACCATGTCAATCGGCAGGAAGCCTAGTGGTTAGAGCATTGGACTTATAACCGAAAGGTTGCCAGATCGAATCCCTGAGCTGACAAGGTAAAACTCTGTCGTTCTGCCCCTGAACAAGGCAGTTAACCCACTGTTCCTAGGCCTTCATTGAAAATAAGACTTTGTTCTTAACCGACTTGCCTAGTTAAATAAAAGGTAAAAATAAATTCTGTAAAAAAAAAATGAAATGCATTTGTAGGTAACTAGCTAACACTGATAAAGGGTGAAAGGATAGCAGCGCCAACTGTCAAAGATGGGAGAGTAGGCTATTCTGGATAGTGTAGTTCCCGTCCCTAGAAGTGAGTACAGAGATAATAGTAACATAATATTCAGTGCTGTCTAATTTAAGCAATGAAGTCTTTCTTGTGATGTTTTCTGTCCTCAGATACAGAGAGCTGCTACGGCCTGTCTGCAGATGAAGAGGTCCCAATGAAGAGCAGTGGTTCTCAGTCCTGGTCCTGGGAACTCGAAGGGGTGCACATTTTTGTTTTCTCCTTAGCACTATTGTACACAGCTGATTCAAATGACCAACTCTTCATCAAGCTTCAAGTGGTATTTATGTATTCATGTGTGATGCTATCCTTGATATAAGCCTGCTGTTGTACATGCACGTGTGTGCTCATGCATCTATCTAATGTTACCATGATTTGTTATAAGAGATATCCTTTAGTAATCCACAATGACCCGATGAAGTAAAAGTCTAACAATGACATATTCCATATTCCAACAGATACCTTACAACTGGAGACTCCTTTAAAACGATTGCTTACAGTTACAGTGCAGAGCACTGCACGGTTGGGTGACCAGGGCCATCTGGGACTGCCTCATGGGGGAATTCAGGCGTGTGTGAAGGCTACTTGTGTCCAGCACAACTTCATGAGGATGGACACGAGGACCAGGAGGGGATCTGCAGCTCGCCGCCATGTGCCAGAGGAGAGGTCTACTGCTCTGCAGGATGTTTCAAGGACGGGGCCAACAACGCAGCACAGGAGGCATTCCGTGTGCAGAAGATCTTCACCTCCTACTTCAAAGAGGGTGCTGTTTCCTGGCAACACCAAAGACTACACGATGCACAACCAAAGGCTCTTTTAAGAGCCATCCCCATTGCAATAAGAGTATGCTTCAATTTACTTCACTATATCAACTGTAGTTATTCAATTCCCAGTTTATCTGCCTTGGATTTCTACTTCTCAGGTAAGGGCTCGGTTTAGGTAAGGGTGATGATGTCTGTACAAACACAGTGTCACCCATATATATTTTTGGGGGAACAATTAGCCACCCTATAACCCCCACTTATTTATCAAATTGGACTGATGGATTGTGTTGTGCAGTAAGCAGGCTCAGGTGTGTAACTGTGGCTCCTTCCACCTTCTAATAACAGGCAAGAGGACCAACCATGCAGAATAGTAAGACATGTCATTATTTGTATAACTACCTTATATTGTTTGTCCTTGTGTGTCTGTGTATGTTTTTCAGAATAAAGTACTCTACAGCCACTTAGTGTGGACACCAGGTGAGGCCACACACACAGATTCCTGTTGAACACTCTTTAACTACCTTATTTTCTCAATAACAGTCTCTCCCCTTCACTTCACCCCTCGTCTCCTTTACTTCATCCCTCGTCCCCTTCTCCCAAAATCCTTTCGGTTATATCAGCTGTCAGTGAACTCTTCCCGCATCTGAACTGGCTACATAGAGGGCACAGCATGATTAGAGGTGAGAGGTCACTTGGTTGGATTAACAGGAAGTATTATTAAAGAGATGCTTTACATTGAAATACAGATAGAGATGTAGTAGTCCCAGAGTTAATGATCCAAGGTCAGTTTTGCATTTCACCTCCTGATGGTTATGATGACAACATTATAATAAAAAACAAAACCACGCTTAATCATGCTCTCATTCTCTCTCTCTCGTCTGCATGTATGTTTTGATGTGAAAAGAGGATGCCAACCCCCAGTCCCGTCATCGCCACCTCACCCGCACTTAAGATAACCTTTGGGCCAACTGGGGGCCCAAGGCTGGTTAGGAGACACCGCTAGAGACAATATGTAAATTGTGAAGACCTAAGTAGCAGCACTGTAATTCATTAAATAAAAAATGCAGACTTCCCTGCTACTCTGTTCTTACCTCTTTCCCTTTTACACACACACACACACACACACACACACACACACACACACACACACACACACACCTCCCCAAATTGAACTTGTATTTATAATGCAGGTACTATGTATTTATAACACTTGGATAATGAACTTTCAATAACGCGTTTCACATTCTCCACTTGATTTGGATCACATTCTCTACCGATTGAAATTAAGTCTCATTTGATGAAATTCAACACCTATCCGGTGTCCTCGGATCAGTGCTGATGAAGGAAATTAGATATTGAGATGAACCTGTGAGTATTTACATAATGTATAGGAAGTGTAGTGTACTGTTTTTAAAAAAAATATGTTTCTGTATACAGTGCATTCGGAAAGTATTAAGACCGCTTGATCAAAAGGCGCCTAAAGGACTGACCATGAGAAACAAGATTCTCTGGTCTGATGAAACCAGGTTTGAACTATTTGGCCTGAATGCCAAGAGTCACGTCTGGAGGAAACCTGGCACCATCCCTACGGTGGAGCATGTGGGGAGATGTTTTCACTGGGAAACTAGTCAGGATCGAGGAAAAGGTGAACGGAGCAAAGTAGAGAGATCCTTGATGAAAACCTGCTCCAGAGCGCTCAGGACTTGACTGGGGCGAAGGTTCACCTTCCGACAGGACAACGAACCTAAACACACAGCCAAGACAACGCAGGAGTGGCTTCAGGACAAGTCTCCGAACAACCTTGAGCAGCCCAGCCAGAGCCCGGACTTGAACCCGATCTAACATCTGTGGAGAGACCTGAAAATAGTTGTGTGGCGACGCTCCCCAGCCAACATGACAAAGCTTGAGAGGATCTGCAGAGAACAATGGGAGAAACTCCCCAAATATAGATGTGCCAAGCTTGTGGCGTCATACCCAAGAAGACTCAAGGCTGTAATCGCTGCCAAAGGTGCTTCAAAGTGACTGAATAATTATATAAATGTGATATTTCTGTTTTCTAAAAACCCGTTTTTTGCTTTGTCATTATGGGATATAGTGTATAGATTGATGATGGGAAAAAAAACGTTAAATCAATTTTAGGATAAGGCTGTAACGTCGTGGAAAAATTTGGAAAAAGTTAAGGGGTCTGAATACCTTAAAGTACTGTATATACGACTTGCATCCTTGCCACAATAAAGTATATTATATTCTACTCAATCCATAGGCTTCATTGATGCCATTCAGACTGTTTTGAAGTCAATACAACCAGCTATGATAGCTGGAGGTTCATAGCTAGGTTCTGAACTAATAATCATATCAAAACGTTTTAGGGTCCATACACAGATCGGCTACATAGCTGGCTACATAGCTAGCCACACATCCATAAGCATACAGTTATTTTTATCCTTCACTATACAATAAGCAATAAAATAGTTAGCTCACCTACCCTACTTCAGCTGCATTGCATGGCAAATATTAGCAAGTCTAGCTTACAAAATTGTACATTCAATTTGCAGTAAATGCATCCACACTTACTCAAGATGACAGCCTGGTTTGCTAGTTCTCAGAAGTACCTAAAACACAAATTACAATTTCATCCTCATGTCACAACACCCACAAAGCTAGCTAGCTGACTAATGTTAGCTAGCTTGCTAAATAGCGATTTTTGTAAATTAACTTCATGACAAAAAAATATGCATAATCGTCTGTCTCTACATTAACTAACAATCCTCTCAACTGTACATTTTTCGCATGATTCGTTCTGACGTTATAATTGCTTCCATCCTAGTATTTTTGTCAGCCATCTTTTCTGAAGACTGACGCTATGTGACCCAACGCTGGAGACAAATTCTTAATAGAATTAACTCGATATGATTGGTCATCGCCCAGCGGTCGCCGCAGGTGATTTGCATGAAGTTGGGAAATGCTTAACTTTCTCACTGCCTCCCACGCCACGTTCGCGCCGCCCAACAGTCACCCGCCCACTCTGCTTCTCACCGTTTTCCTTCCATTGAAAATGAAAGGTAAGCGGTGTTTCACCGCATGGTGCGGGCAGTAACGTACACAGGCCCTAAAAGTACAAGGTTGTCAAAAATATAAATAGTAAAGTACAACCCCAAAAAAACTACTTTAGTACATGAAACCATTTTTACTTAAGTACTTTACAGAACTGTTCGCATTTGCTGCCTGTAATCCTGCCTAAGCCAAGTCTGTGCATATATTTAAGTGTTCTCCACACACACTCATTTCTTCATCACAAACCACTGTCCCTGATTAGAGTTCTTCAAACAGCATGCCCCACAGAGAAAGGCCTAATTAGTTGTCTGCAATTCACATACTGAAACATTACTTGATTTGAGATTTTGATTACTAGTATCCAGAGCTTAATTGAATGCTGTGGGCTTACAGTTACAAACCCCCATCTCCACGCACTGGTTAAACACGCACTGGTTAAACGTGTGGTTATCAGCTATATACAGTGCCTTGCGAAAGTATTCGGCCCCCTTGAACTTTGCGACCTTTTGCCACATTTCAGGCTTCAAACATAAAGATATCAAACTGTATTTTTTTGTGAAGAATCAACAACAAGTGGGACACAATCATGAAGTGGAACGACATTTATTGGATATTTCAAACTTTTTTAACAAATCAAAAACTGAAAAATTGGGCGTGCAAAATTATTCAGCCCCTTTACTTTCAGTGTAGCAAACTCTCTCCAGAAGTTCAGTGAGGATCTCTGAATGATCCAATGTTGACCTAAATGACTAATGATGATAAATACAATCCACCTGTGTGTAATCAAGTCTCTGTATAAATGCACCTGCACTGTGATAGTCTCAGAGGTCCGTTAAAAGCACAGAGAGCATCATGAAGAACAAGGAACACACCAGGCAGGTCCGAGATACTGTTGTGAAGAAGTTTAACGCCGGATTTGGATACAAAAAGATTTCCCAAGCTTTAAACATCCCAAGGAGCACTGTGCAAGCGATAATATTGAAATGGAAGGAGTATCAGACCACTGCAAATCTACCAAGACCTGGCCGTCCCTCTAAACTTTCAGCTCATACAAGGAGAAGACTGATCAGAGATGCAGCCAAGAGGCCCATGATCACTCTGGATGAACTGCAGAGATCTACAGCTGAGGTGGGAGACTCTGTCCATAGGACAACAATCAGTCGTATATTGCACAAATCTGGCCTTTATGGAAGAGTGGCAAGAAGAAAGCCATTTCTTAAAGATATCCATAAAAAGTGTTGTTTAAAGTTTGCCACAAGCCACCTGGGAGACACACCAAAACATGTGGAAGAAGGTGCTCTGGTCAGATGAAACCTAAATTGAACTTTTTGGCAACAATGCAAAACGTTATGTTTGGCGTAAAAGCAACACAGCTCATCACACTGAACACACCATCCCCACTGTCAAACATGGTGGTGGCAGCATCATGGTTTGGGCCTGCTTTTCTTCAGCAGGGACAGGGAAGATGGTTAAAATTGATGGGAAGATGGATGGAGCCAAACACAGGACCATTCTGGAAGAAAACCTGATGGAGTCTGCAAAAGACCTGAGACTGGGACGGAGATTTGTCTTCCAACAAGACAATGATCCAAAACATAAAGCAAAATCTACAATGGAATGGTTCAAAAATAAACATATCCAGCTGTTAGAATGGCCAAGTCAAAGTCCAGACCTGAATCCAATCGAGAATCTGTGGAAAGAACTGAAAACTGCTGTTCACAAATGCTCTCCATCCAACCTCACTGAGCTCGAGCTGTTTTGCAAGGAGGAATGGGAAAAAAATTCAGTCTCTCGATGTGCAAAACTGATAGAGACATACCCCAAGCGACTTACAGCTGTAATCGCAGCAAAAGGTGGCGCTACAAAGTATTAACTTAAGGGGGCTGAATAATTTTGCACGCCCACTTTTTCAGTTTTTGATCTGTTAAAAAAGTTTGAAATATCCAATAAATGTCGTTCCACTTCATGATTGTGTCCCACTTGTTGATTCTTCACAAAAAAAATACAGTTTGATATCTTTATGTTTGAAGCCTGAAATGTGGCAAAAGGTCGCAAAGTTCAAGGGGGCCGAATACTTTCGCAAGGCACTGTACTTACATTAATTTGCTCTGGGATTTGACCTTCGGAGAGCAGGTGAGTTACAGTAGTGGAGCTGTAGAGCTGATTCTAGCCTGCTGAGAGGTGTAGCTGAGAGCTGATAAGGAATCTCCCAGTGCTCTGAGATATATGACAGTCTGGAGGCTGATATTGTTGGAGCACACAATAAGCATCTCTAAGTAAAGCAGTCACAGTGCTCTGGAGAGCCCTGATGAAATAACATAAATCCTCGTCACTGCCACCTCCTCCCCAAAATCTCTGGGGCCATCGCAACAAAACGCTTACCAAAAGCCAGAGTTTTTAATAAGAGCAGGGCAAGAGAGAATTTTGAAAAATAGTATTCGACTTCGTAATACAAAAGTGGGTGAGATCAATATCGCTCCTGCTACTCGTTCAATATTTAGTTGGCTGCCAGGCAATCATTTTGTGAAACACCATCCTGTCATGCCTTTTAGAGCCCATTTCCTTGGCGCTACACAATCTCACCAATAGGCCTTGTGTCTAATGGACTGCCTTGAGAACAAATACAGCACTCTCTGCTGCAGGTGGGAATAGATGAGCAAGTGGTATTCCAGGCACATGGACGGTGAGTGTAACAGGAATAGGGGATGTATTGTGTTCTCTACATTTCCATATAGAGAGAATGAAGGGTCCTGTGTGCCCTGGTGATAAGGGCTTCTCACCTATACCACACGGCAGCAGCACTGAGGAGAGAGCCTTGCAGCATTACTGTGCGTTTTTTCTTCATTAGACTATCACCGTAGCACTACATTACACAGACGGAGCATGACCTTGACGCAGGGTCGTTCCACCTCAAAAAGCACAAGAAAGAGGATTGACACCCACCATCTCAGATGGTTCTGAAATCATTCCTGTAGTTAGTAACAGATATGATTAGCATTTCTGTAACATTATTTTGTTAGGGAAGGGTTTGGCCGGGGGGCTTTACTTGGCTCATTGCATTCTAGCGACTGCTTGTGGCGGGCCGGGCGCCTGCAGGCTGTCTTCGGCCATCAGTCGAACAGTGTTTCCTCCAACACATTGGTGCAGCTGGCGGTTGTTAAGAAGAGCGGTTAGGCGGGTCATGTTTCGGGAAGACGCATGACCCGACCTACGCCTTTCCCGAGCCCGTTGAGGAATTGCAGCGATGTGACAAGACCGTAATTGGGTCACAAAATATTTTTTACGGGAATAAATCACACACAAAGGTTCCATTTCCTGGACACAGATTACAACGAACTGATTTGCTTTCATGGAGGACTGGCTTGAATTGTGAGGATGACTACACAATTTATTTTCATCATAACCCAAACCTATTGGCTTTCTACCCAAAGTTGCAAAGAAAATCAGGGTGATCTATTCAATAAATACAAGAGACCAGCAAAAAGGATAAAAGAGTGTCGACGGCATCTAGCGGTCAGAACCTGGTATTTTCACACTACTTCATGGTTAATAATGCAAACTACTTCAATGACCTAATTTCTCTGAACAGGGGGGAAAAAACATCTCAAGATTCACAGGGAATACATTACATAGTATGAAGAAGCAATACTCCAAGTCGCAGCTTCATACTACTTAGAGAACTGTTAGTGTATACTGGTTGTTGGGGTGGGATTGTCATGGAGGTCTATTGGGTGGCTTTGATATTTTTGGGAGATTCCACGTCTTACTCAATGGTGTTAGCAGTTGATGTTACTCTTCAATAACAGACTCCAAAGCAAATAAGGGGAAGAAAAATAGGTTTAATCATATACAGTGGGGCAAAAAAGTATTTAGTCAGCCACCAATTGTGCAAGTTCTCCCACTTAAAAGGATGAGGCCTGTAATTTTCATCATAGGTACACTTCAACTATGACAGACAAAAATGAGAAGAAAAAAAATCCAGAAAATCACATTGTAGGATTTTTAATGACTTTATTTGCAAATTATGGTGGAAAATAAGTATTTGGTCACCTACAAACAAGCAAGATTTCTGGCCCTCACAGACCTGTAACTTCTTCTTTAAGAGGCTCCTCTGTCCTCCACTCATTACCTGTATTAATGGCACCTGTGAACTTGTTATTGAAATTGTAGACCTGCACCAGGCTGGGAAGACTGAATCTGCAATAGGTAAGCAGCTTGGTTTGAAGAAATCAACTGTGGGAGCAATTATTAGGAAATGGAAGACATACAAGACCACTGATAATCTCCCTTGATCTGGGGCTCCATCTCAAAATGATCACAAGAACAGTGAGCAAAAATCCCAGAACCACACGGGGGGACCTAGTGAATGACCTGCAGAGAGCTGGGACCAAAGTAACAAAGCCTACCATCAGTAACACACTACGCCGCCAGGGACTCAAATCCTGCAGTGCCAGACGTGTCCCCCTGCTTAAGCCAGTACATGTCCAGGCCCGTCTGAAGTTTGCTAGAGAGCATTTGGATGATCCAGAAGAAGATTGGGAGAATGTCATATGGTCAGATGAAACCAAAATATAACTTTTTGGTAAAAACTCAACTCGTCGTGTTTGGAGGACAAAGAATGCTGAGTTGCATCCAAAGAACACCATACCTACTGTGAAGCATGGGGGTGGAAACATCATGCTTTGGGGCTGTTTTCCTGCAAAGGGACCTGGACGACTGATCCGTGTAAAGGAAAGAATGAATGGGGCCATGTATCAGGCCCAAAACATCACTGCTCTAGAGGAGATCTGTATGGAGGAATGGGCCAAAATACCAGCAACAGTGTGATAAATCCTTGAAGACTTACAGAAAACGTTTGACCTCTGTTATATACCCATTGTTGGCAATGACAAAGTATTGAGATAAACTTTTGTTATTGACCAAATACTTATTTTCCACCATAATTTGCAAATACATTCATAAAAAATCCTACAATGTGATTTTCTGGATTTTTTCTCTCATTTTGTCTGTCATAGTTGAAGTGTACCTATGATGAAAATTACAGGCATCTCATCTTTTTAAGTGGGAGAACTTGCACAATTGGTGGATGACTAAATACTTTTTTGCCCCACTGTATGTTATACTGAGAGGTAAATGTTCATTCTCCCCTGTCCTCAGTGATTCTATCCACAGTGATTCTCTCCACAGAACAAAGGGACAGGATGTAGTTCTATAACCCAGCACTAGCCTGTGGTTGACCAATTGGAATTCCTTGCAATAAAACTGGGCCAATGGTCAGAAAACAAGTACCCTACTTCAGGCACAATGTATAAACAATTTGAACCAATGAGAGCTTGCAATGTAGCTATGAGTCCCAGACTGAAATTCCTCCCATGTCTCTGACCCATAGATCATTAATCCCCTATTACAGAAAAAACACTATTTCCATTGATCATTAGTACCTCTTGACATTTAGTCCTCTTGACCTTTAGTACTCTATTGACCTCTCGTCCTCTGCGTTGTGCATTTATCTTCTAAATATTCTTATAATGGTATGAAGAAGTTTGGTCCAAAATAGATATCGGGTACTAGATTTATCAGACTTTATCTGAATCCTATAAATTAAAATGGCCAATTTGGGTGCAATCAATTAGCTTAATTTCCCTGAGAAAATTACATTCAAACAAAATAATGTTTCAGGAATGCCAATCTTACCTGTTTGGAACTACAGAAACAATTTCAGAACAATCTGATATGACATGGAACGACTCCTCAGTTAAAGGACTTAAAGGCCTCCGAGTTAAGGAGTGGCTCTGTGGAGAGGCTCGAGTGAGGGCATATAGTTGCTGGTATTACAGGCCGGCTGTGCTGTGGTCACACAGAAGCATGAATAAACCCATACGGGAAGTGACAGGAGACGTGTTGTTCTACATAGAGGATTAGGTACAAAGGGATTATCTATAAAGGACTAACCTGGGACACTAGCATACTGTAGCTTTACACTGTGGCACCTGTTAACTGATCGCTGTGAGAACAAGAGCATAGAACCTTGAAAAGAAAACTTTAAAGCATTGCCATGCAAATCTGGGCCCAGAGGTAAATCACACTTCTGGTTTCAGGGACTGATTCAGGCCTGGAACACCAGGTGAGTGATCTCTCTGGCCAATCAATGACATCAATCAAGAGTCTGGTACCGTAGAAAAGAAAAGCAGCAGTACTGTGGACATGGAGCCAGGATTTTAATAGCCCTCGTCTAAAGGCCTCAACCAGGCATAACATGGCCTGTAACTAGCCAGGCAAACGGCCAGCAATCCCTGGAAACCCCAGAGACTTCCTCATTCAAAGCTACATTTTCCTGATGGCTGCCTCATGACAAGCAGAGAGGAGGAAGGAGCGAGGGAAAGTGGGAGAGGGGGAGTGACTGCATACAGTATGTGAGCAGTCACTGTGAAACCACAGTCGTCCACCCTGACTTCAGAGCTCTTGCTGCTATTCAGGGACGTTCCCACACACAGCGGGACAGGACATGACAGGACAGGACAGCTCTACTAGCATGGGTGGCTGACAACATATAAAACATATTGGAGTGCAGGGTACTGTGCAGGTACTGTGCAGGGTACTGTGCAGGGTACTGTGCAAGACAAGTGCTAAAACATTGATCACATTACAGTTAAGGTACATACTGTTCTCTGTAAACTGCTCTCTAAAACAAACATGAGTCATCAGTTTCTAAACATGTTGGTTCTTTCTTTACTTCCATCAAGTGGATTGATCCAATCTATTATCTCAGGAACTGGTCCTCTCTTCAGAAATTGATTCGAGGGAAATTAGGCATGGGAAAATTCCTGGAAGTTCAGAGCTGTGCAAACCCCCATTTGAAAAGCAATTGGTTTCTCAACGAAGCGACAACACGTTGAGCGCGCTGCCTTGATCTTTTAATCCCCTTATATGATATCGATGGGAGACTGAGGGAGGGATGGAAGGGGGGAGTTAGGGGTCACTGTGCTGTGAAGCCATCAGTATCAGAACCTGCAGATTTACTGTGCTGCTTCTCCAAAACTCTTTGCCCTCAGATTCAGAAGGTAAATCCAGTAATATCACAGTTCGGCCTATTTAAACAAACCTCAAAAAGGTGTGCGATCAAGGATAGATAGAGACCCAGCAGTGACAGAGATGAGGCCAATGACAAAGTAGACTATGAGCCTGGCACAAGTGAGCAGAGTGGTGGTGGTCGTTACTCACTAGGCAGCAGAGTCGTTGAGCTGGTACTCGCGGGCGCGGGTGAAGCAGCCCTGCACCCCTCCGTCGGCCCACAGCCGGTGCATGGCATTGGACAGGTCATCTGGCAGGATGCCCTGCTCCTCAGCAGCCCCCGAGAGGGCAAACAGCTGGCGGGCATCATCCTGGAGGGGGGAGACAGACAGACAGACACAGGGTTAGAAACGAGTCAGACCAAGTGGAACAGACTCTCTGACATCTTATCAACGTTAATAAACATGGCAGTGGTAACGCAGACAGTTAACAGAAGATTAACTCTAAGATGCTTTGGGAAACCGGCCCAGGTCTCACAAGGTCAATAAGACTGAAGGAGACTAGATACTGAAAAACCATTAAACACAGTAATCATCCAATTTCACTGGAGCGACTGTCCTCACTGACTCATAGCTCTCTCTGCGCACACACACAAACACACGTGTTCTAACCAGCCATAAAGAGTAGTCACCGGGGAGAGCACCCCTATAGAAGGGTCCATTAAAACAGGATGGACACAGGTAATAATACCTATATTAGACACAGCCAGGTCTCAGCCCTGATTTACACACACAATGGGGTGGAGGGCTCTCCCCTAGCATTGGCCTACGCCGTTGCACGCACAAACACACGTAAAAACGCACTCACACACAGAGCATGAAAAGGGCTGATTACACAGCTCCCACATAAGTTTAGCGCACCGCCCACACACCCCTCTTAACCCTCCCTCTGTGCCTCAATGCTTTCCAGGGAAAACTCCGGCCTCCTGAAGCTGTTTGACTGGGAATAGGTGTGTGCGCCTGAGCTCCATACAACTGGTTAACCTGTCTGCCCAGTCTCACCCAGTCCAGCCCTCTGCCAGCCACAGGACTGGTTAATAAGTGAAGGGAGTGATTAGAAGAGGAATCAAAACAACTCCTCACACCAGGTGATCTCTAGGCCTCTCTAAAGTGGGTCACAGGAAATGTGACCTTGAGTCAGTGTATTGTAATTTACATATGTGATAGAGGAGTTTTATGGGGACTGAAGGAGGATGTACAATAGCCCACTTCCTCCCTTCGAGGGCCCTTAAGGTGTGCAGTGAGAGAGAAAAAAAAATAGTGCGTTTTTTTTTGCTTATTCCCACTGGATTACATGATTCCTCCAACCAGGGATTTCTGGAAAACCTGGGGAAAGTTACTGTAGTTTCGGAACACTAAGTGGGTCAAATCAAAACGAAGGCAGATACGTGTTGTTACGTTAAGTCAACGACTTTTAACAGGCAATCTAAAGAACATGTTGTAAACCAAACCATCAGGCCCGAGAGAGTAACACACCATTACATTTGAAAAAGCACTCCCTCTTACAGATTCCCCTGAAGAGCTGCTTTGTCGAGGAAGTTAGCATGGCAGAGTTAGCCGCTGCAGCAGTGAATACAGCTGATATAACAGTAGTGGGGAACTAGCGAGAGAGCCCTGTCCTCTCCAGCACTACACACTCACAGGGAGCAAGAATAGATGAGCAAGCTGTAGTGTGTGTGTGTGTGTGCACGCGCTTACAGATGGGTCTGAGACAGGAAATAAGCCTACAGCCCATTCCTACTCCATTTCAGTGTGGCTGCTGCACATCGGTAGTGAAGGAGATGCGTTACCCCATGCAATGTAAAGCTCTTTATCAACAACTATCTTCAGAGACAGAGCAACTATTCACCTAAATGAAAAAAAAAAGAAAAAAGTATGGCAACACTTCCTATAATAAATCTAAATATATTCCTTCACAAAGCAATCTTAAGCAACGTCCCTCAGTCCAGATTTTGGAACAGTTCTAGCTACGTGAGTGAGCACTTCCTCTGCAAGCGTCATTGAATCTAGAGCCATACATCTAAATAAAATGACTCTGCTTGTAGAACAGCTTAATCCACAAAGCTCATTGTGCAAGAATATTTACATCATCATTCTGAACTCATTATGTTGATCAGGTTCAGTAATATGGCGAGAGAGGTGTGTGTTATGTAAACGAGGGCCTGAGGGGACAGTCTATCAGTGGATGTGACAGTGAACCTGATCAACATAATGAGTTCAGAATTCTGGTCTCTCTCGCGTCACCATTTACTGTCACTAATGACGTATTTACGACTCAACATTGGCAACTCATTATATAAAACTACATAAACGAGATTACTTTAATGTACCACCTACCTCTCCCTCATTCACGTTGAGTAGAGACTTGTAAAACATCTTTCTCTGTTGATCGCATCCCCTCAGGCTATGTGAAAAATCTGCCTATTTGACTTAAATCTGTGAAACAGGCTATTTGAGGCTCTCTAGGCAGCTGTGGTTATGGGGTTGGAGGAGAGAAATGTATTTAAGAAGGTAAATTAATTCAAGACACACTGCCAGACTTGCAGAGATTTGTAGCAGTAATATGTCTTGCAGAGCTAGCTACCTCTAATAAACCAACTCTGACACATAAGAGTGGGGGAACACCCTGCTCTCTCCATACCTCATCTCCACTCGCAAGTGGTACACAATAAGGTCTTTATCTCAACACTTGATTAAATCAAATACTGGACATTTTAGAGTGGACAAATAGCTCTGCTATTAATACTTCTGATAGTTTGGTAATAAAAAGGACAGGCAAATCTTTCATAAGATTCCTATCTGCATAGAGAGGATCTGTAAATCATAATTGGGAGAAACATAGGAGGCATGAATAAATTGTCTCTCACTAAGAACACATGGATTATTTTGTATTGCTATGTCATCTCTCTCAGTAGTGCCCACTGGCCAGACAGGCAGCTCAGCAGTGCTCTCTCTAATCTAGTGACACATACACGGGCAGCAGGACTGAGTAAACATGGAACGTCACTTTACGGCACTCCTTCAAACAACATTCTGGGACGCTATACTACTCAAAACTCTCAACTGTCTAGGTAGGGGCTATTGGTACTTGAGCCAGATAATTCCCCCGGTCTCACTTCAGACAGACTAGAGCTGGACTAGAGACATGTGCATCAAAGCTGGAACCGAGAGTGTGATAAACATCCATCTCCAGGCCATCGGACTGTTAAAAAGTCAACACTAGCAGGCCTCCGCCCAGTACCCTGTCCCTGAACTTTAGTCACTGTTACTAGCCGGTTACCCTGCACCTTAGAGACTATAAACACATATTAAAGTGACCAGTGTTCAATGACCTAATGTTTACATACTGTTTTACCCACTTTATATGTATATACTGTATTCTAGTCAAGGCTCATCCGATATAACCACTGCTGTACACACCTTTTCTATTCCTATACTGTCCATACACACAATTATATATACACACATACATATATAGCCTCTTTCTATTTTTTATTTTACTAGACAAGTCAGTTAAGAACAAATTCTTATTTACAATGATGGCCTAGGAATAGTGGGTTAACTGCGGTCTGAGGTCCTGAGTGCTCTGGAGCAGGTTTTCATCAAGGATCCTTCTGTACCTTGCTCTGTTCATCTTTTCCTTGATCCTGACTAGTATCCTAGTCCCTGCTGCTGAAAATCTGCATATATTGTTTTTCAACAGGACAATGACCCAACACACCTCGAGGCTGTGTTAGGGCTATTTGACCAAGAGGGTGAGTGATGGAGTGCTGCTTCAGATGACCCTGCCTCCACAAATCACCTGACCTCAACCCATTTGATATGGTTTGGGAGGAGTTGGACCGCAGAGTGAAGGAGAGCGAAGGAAAAGCAGCTAAAAATTGCTCAGCATATGTAGGAACTCCTTCAAGACTGTTGGAAAAGCATTCCAGGTGAAGCTGGTTGAGAAAAGCCAAGCGTGTGCAAAGCTGTCATCAAGGCAAAGTGTGGCTACTATTTGGTTACTTCATGATTATGTATGTCATTTCATAGTTTTGATGACTTCACTATTATTCTACAATGTTGAACATAGTAAAAATAAAGAAAAACCCTTGAACGAGTAGGTATTTTCAAACTTTTGACTGGTACTGTATTTCTTTCTGGATTATGTGCAATTGTTTTGTTAAAAAAATGATTACTGCACTGCTGGAGCTAGAAACACAAGCATTTCGCTTCACCTGCGATATCTGCAAATACGTGTAGCAACCAACAAACTTTAATTAGATGAGAGGGACAGAGAGGAGAAGTTGGTGTTCTGAGAAGAGTGGGAGCAGTTCAAGGTCTGGCTGACCTTTGGAGCAGCAGTAGGGTGTATGAAGAGAGAACAGTGGCAGCTCTGATGGATGGACTCAGACACTGTGTGTGTGTGTGTGTGTGTGTGTGTGTGTGTGTGTGTGTGTGTGTGTGTGTGTGTGTGTTACCGCTCTGGCTGCGTCTTCGTAGTCGATCTTGAGGTTGGCCATGGCCTTGATGATGGCCATGATGGACTGAATTGTGTTGCTGTAGACCACAGCTCTGTACTGCTTACACTCCTCTTCTGAGTAGCCATCCTCATGGATGATCCTGACAGGCACAGGAAAAAAAAGAGCGAGTTGGGTCACTCAAACACATGCACAGACACACTTGCACATGCAAGCACAGCTCTTAAATATAACAACCCAGGTGTCACTAAAAATCGATATCTTTCTTAATCACAATGTCAGTGTTAACATCTCCATGTTTGTCCATCAGAAGGCACAGTTAGCATATTAATAATTGGTTGCATTATACAGATTACGGTACTAAGCATGCTTAAGTCCAGACAGACATTACTGGTTTGAGGCTTTGGAGGCAGCTCAGGTCTCTGCTGAGAACCAGGCAGCTGGAGAACACTAAAACTAAAACAAATATTGACTACAGTATGGAAGAAGAACGAAAAAAAATGTTGACAGTGAAAAAGTGGCCAGGCCAAGACAGGAGCCCCTAGGGTATGCATGAAACAAATATATGTTTCTGTCTATTCACAACAATGCCCTCTGGGAGAGTGAGAGGCACTGCGAATACCAGATGGATGCTGATTGGCTGTGAGGCGTTCTCAATCGAACCTCATTATAATACAAGGGAGCCCACTAGGAAGAAGGCCAAAACAGACTTACAGAATGAGCCCACAGAAGCGTTTCTTCTCAACTTCAATTGAAACAAATATAGTCAATCTTATCTCAGAGCCATGTTGGCTGGGAGGTTGGATGTAGGCCAGGGAGATTTAGTCATGTTCAATTTAACAAAAATGTCATTCCCAAAAACATCTCATTAAGATGACATGCAGACACAGACATTTTCCAAGAACCGGATGATATTGCAAATTAATAATTATAATAGTCAAGGAGAACCACGGAAGATTTATATCCTGAAATCGAAGTAAAATGTGTAAATCTTGAAGACTTGTCCTTGTAAGTGGAGCCCTGAAGTTATTTAAGCATAACACAACTGCAATCATATTCAAGTCAAAATAAGGTACTTTCTAAGGGGCAATGTAGAAAGAGATTTCATCAGGACTGTTTTCACAAAGTGTTTACACATCTATTACAACAGCAGTGACGTCTGTGTATGTGTTCATGAATGTCCGTGAGAAGAATTGAGGGTTAAAGTGTGTTCACTTGTGAGATTTTGGCACTATACAGAGACAACAGTGACCCCAGAGCTGCTCCTGTAAAAACCTGCACGGGTCAAGGACAGGTGAAGGGGGTATATTATAATACACCCAGCCAGTTTGGCATGATAACAAAAATCTAAGTCGCGATGTGCTACAGAACATACAGGTCCAGATCTGCTACCAGGCTATTAACCGGTCTCCTCTCCATATGTTCTAAATGATCCAGCCTGTCTAACAGGGAGCAAGCATCCTGTAAAACGTAGACTTAAGCTAACTGCATACTCTACTGTCTGCTTGGAATATCAGTTAGCAGGGAGTTAATGCCTTAATAATTGTGAGAAAAACTCAGTCCATAGGTCTGCTGATGTGTGGGGGAAGATACAGCTGCCTGCGTGTGCGCGTACAGGGCTGTCCATTCCCAGGGAGGCCTCTAACCCATACGAATGTAACAGCTGAGAAAGAAACAGGCTTCAGACTGTAGGTATAGGAAGTAATATGTTCCGTATAGATTATAGCATGAGGACATGGATTCTGGGAGAAAGATGCATAGAGAATTCCAGGAACCTAGCTTAAGAATGTACTGTCCCGGTCTGCTTGTGTTGATAATGACAGAGTCTGGTTACAATATTGGGTTAATTGCTCATGCTTGACGGGAACAGCAGCAAAACAACTAAAACAATGAGGAGTCAGGAAGCCAGGCAGGCAGCTCGACTTACTTCATCTGTTTCACAATAGTGCTCTTCCCCGACTCTCCCGCACCTGCACACAGAACAAAAAAAGGCAGGGGTTAAAAATATGCTCCATTAGTGGATAAATGTAAACAGGCAGCCAAGTGAAGCCTGGACTCCTGAGTACCCCATCATCCCTCCTCATCAGGCCTCAACATTGCAATTGATCTCTCCCTCTTCCTTTCGCCGAGTGAATCTGCCTGCCAGGCGCTCCCTTTCAAGTTGCAGCTTAACAGGCATGTCAATCTACAGTAGTGTATAGAGAGTATAAACAGTAGTGTCGCTTTGCCTTCAAGCAGAGATGGGGAAGAAAATCAATAGTTACATGTCTCAATATTATTTTTGGATGGCATTATATTTGACTCAAAGTATCGATTTATAAAAAATAAAAGAAAGTCAAGTTTGGACAAACCTACTCATTCAAGTTTTTTTTAAGTTTTTTTTTTACTATTTTCTACATTGTAGAATAATATTGAAACCATCAAAACTATGAAATGACATATGGAATCATGTGGTAATCAAAAAAGTAACCAAATAGTTGCCACCCTTTGCCTTGATGACAGCTTTGCACACTCTTGATATTCTCTCCACCAGCTTTATCACCTGGAATGCATGTGACAAGGTGTGCCTTGTTAAAAGTCCATGTGGAATTTCTTTCCTTCTTAATGTGTTTGAGCCAATCAGTTGTGCTACTCAGAAGATAGCCCTATTTGATAGAAGACCAAGTCCATATTACGGCAGGAACAGCTCAAATAGGCAAAGAGAAACAACAGTTCATCATTGCTTAAAGACATGAAGGTCAGTCAATATGGAACATTTCAAGAACTTTGACAGTTTCCTCAAGTGCAGTCGCAAAAGTCATCAAGTGCTATGATGAAACTGGCTCCCATGAGGACCGCCACAGGAAATGAAGACCCAGAGTTACCTCTCCTGCAGAGGATAAGTTCATTAGAGTTACCAGCCTCAGAAATTGCAGCCCAAATAAATTCTTCAGAGTTCAAGTAACAGACACATCTCAACATCAACTTTTCAGAGGAGACTGTGTAATAAGGCCTTCATGGTCGAATTGCTGAAAAGAAACCACTACTAAAGGACATCAATAATAAGAAGAGACTTCCTTGGGCCAAAAAACACAAGCAATGGACATTAGACTGGTGGAAATCTGTCTTTTGATCTGACAAGTCCAAATTTGCAATTCCTGGTTCCAACCGCCGTGTCTTTATGAGACGCAGAGTAAGGTGAACGGATGATCTTCACATGTGTGGTTTCCACCGTGAAGCATGGAGGCGCTGGTGTGGGGGTGCTTTGCTGGTGATTTATTTAGAATTCAAAGCAAACAGTGTTACGCCATCCCATCTGGTTTGCGCTTAGTGGGACTATCATTGTTTTTCAACAGGACAATGACCCAACACACCTCCATGCTGTGTAATGGCTATTTGACCAAGCAGAGTTATGGAGTGCTGCATCAGATGACCTGGCTTCAACCCAATTGAGACGGTTTGGAATGACTTGGACAGCAGAATGACAGACAAGCAGCCAACAAGTGCTCTGCATATGTGGGAACTCCTTCAAGACTGTTAGAAAAGCATTCCTCATGAAGCTGGTTGAGAGAATGCCAAGTGTGAAAAGCTGTCATCAGGGCAAAAGGTGGCTACTTTGAAGAAACTAAAACATTTAGATTTGTTTAACACTTTTTGGTTACTACATGATTTCATATGTGTTATTTTATAGTTTTGACATCTTTACTGTATGTATGTATGTATGTATGTATGTATGTATGTATGTATGTATGTATGTATGTATGTATGTATGTATATGTGTGTGTGTGTGTGTGTGTGTGTGTGTGTGTGTGTGTGTGTACATGCGCACACACTAAAGTATAAACATAATATGTCAATTGTTGGTCTCATGTTTCATGAGCTGAAATAAAATATCCCAGTAATGTTCCATACGCACAAAGCTTATTTCAGATTTTGTGCACAATTTTTTTTACATCCCTGTTAGTGAGCATATCTCCTTTGCCAAGATAATCCATCCACCTGACAAGAGTGGAATATCAAGATTAAACAGCATGAACATTACACAGGTGCACCTTGTGCTGAGACCATTGAAGTGGAATGGGACAACATTCCACAGGCCACAGTCAACAGCCTGATCAACTCTATGTGAAGGAGATGTTGCGCTGCATGAAGCAAATGGTGGTCTCACCAGATACTGACTGGTTTTCTGATCCATGCCCCTACCGTATTTAACAAAAGTTCTGTGACCAACAGATGCATATCTGTATTCCCACTCATGTGAAATCCATCGATTAAGGCCTTATTTATTTCAATTAACTGATGTCCTTATATGAACTGTAACTCAGTCAAATCTAAGAAATTGTTGCATGTTATGTTTATATACTGAAAAATATATCATTTCTATTTTGTTAGGTAGCACTAGCTAGTGCTAGTCGTCTGTACCTGTGCCAAAACGCTGGTATTTTCACCCTATAGCTTGTTCTTGATATTCTTTAAAAAAGTAGTGCGCCAAAATGTTCAGTACTTTTAAAATACATGATTGATCAAAACTATTTTTTTCATGCTCTCTGTAGCAGACATATAGTGATCATTATATTTGAACATCAAGCCGAAACAAAATCGCAGTATCAAACCACAATACATATACAATCGTGAGAATCGCAAAACATATCGTATCGTCAGGCCCCCTGTCCACTCAGTGAGTGAGTCACTCATTCATAGGGTTTCACTGAGTTTCATAACTCCTGTGCCAACAGCACTTCCTGTGTCTAAACTTTAGAGGAACGCTGTCATGTTGTAACCCTCCCTCCCCACAGCAGCTGAGGCAAGGCACTTTATCATCATTAGCTTTGAGTGAAAACGTCTGAGTGCTTTCACAAACAGGATATTCCTGTTCTTATCAGCTCTCATATTTATTTTTGCAGTCCGGCCGGTGGTGAGGTGAGCTCATCTGCCACGGATCTCTCTCTGTCTTGGAGCACTGGCGTGAGCTACACTACACGTCCAAAATTATTTGGACACCTGCTCAAACGTCTCATTCCAAAATCCTGGGCATTAATATGGAGTTGGTCCCCTCTTTACTGCTATAAACAGCCTCCACTCTTCTGGGAAGGCATCCCACTAGATGTTGGATCATTGAATGGAAGCAAGTCCCCGCAGCAGCCACAAAAATCATTATTGAGGTTGGACACTGATGTTGGGCAATTTGGCCTGGCTCGCAGTCGGTGTTCCAATTCATCCCAAAGGTATTCAAGGGGGTTGAGGTCAGGGCTCTGTGAAGGCTAGTCAGGTTTTTCCACACGGATCTCAACAAACCATTTCTGTATGGATCTCGCTTTGTGCATGGTGGCATTGTCATGCTGAAACAGGAAAGGGCCTTCCCCAAACTGTTGCCACAGAGTTTAAAATCACAGAACTGTATACAATGTCATTGTATGCTGTAGCATTAAGATATCCCTTCACTGGAACTAAGGGGCCTAGCCCGAACCATGAAAAACAGTCCCAGACCATTAATCCTCATCCACCAAATTTTACAGTTGGCACTATGCATTCAGGCAGGCATCCTCCAAAACCCAGATTATTCCGTCGGACTGCCAGATGGTGAATAGTGATTCATCACTACAGAGAACATGTTTCCACCGCTCCAGAGTCCACATGAACACATTCTCACGTTGAAGTGGCACACGCATACTTGAGTTCATTTTGTATGTACACACGGTTTATACATGAGGCCCCAGGGGTAGAGGAAGAGGAGATGCATTTTACTGGCAGCTGTCAACCGACTGCCTTCATGCTATTTGACTTGTGACTGGAGAAGAGGAGAGAAGGAGAGGCCGTTCAGGAGTGGTAGTGTGGCCAGCCCTGCCTACATCACACATCACGTAGCCTTAAGCAAGACTTAGATCAGGCGCCACAGGAAACGCATTAGGGTATTTTCCACTGTAATGTAGTTGGCTGTCTGGACAAGCTGGCAGGAAGAGAACAGTAGCACTGAGTTAACTGGTCACACAGCGCATGTAAATGATCCACAAACCACAACCATATTCTTCCACCTACAATATGAGCCACTGACATTCTACCTTCCAACACAACAGTGATGTGAATACAAAAACACAGAGCAGCAAATTACCGGTTTAAAATGGAGAGTTTCAGACTAACTGGCCAATCTAGGAGACATGCTCTACTCCATTTCTCATTCTTAGAGGCCACTCTCAGCATACCGTAGTGAGCAAATCACCCTGCAATGAAACATTCACTCATTTGCTCCAGCGTGTGGGCTGAATTGATGAGCTCAAATAAAGAAAAGAGAGGAGAAGAGGAGATGCATCTCAGGCTCCAAGTCTTGAGTGAGAGGGAACTCAGAAGGAAGTGACTCAGAGACACAGTGGAAAGCGCGTGAGTGTGTGTGTGTGTGTGTGTGTGTGTGTGTGTGTGTGTGTGTGTGTGTGTGTGTGTGTGTGTGTGTGTGCACCCTTGAGCATCTGTGAGTGGGTGTGTGCGCATGCACTCTATATGGATTCATATTTGCTCAAGTGCATGGTGAGGTTGTAGCAACAACACATCATGAAGAAATTAAATGAGATGTGTGAGCCTATGTTCAGTTTGCCTGACGACTCAAACTGAATTCTTCCGCTGCTCTAGGTTCACTACATACTGTAGGACACTGCCATCGGTGAAGTCATGTGTGGTGACGTCTAAATGATGTGTGTTGTACAAAAGTCAATCAGCGATTGGATGATCTCTAACCAATAAGAGTAGCAAAGCGCCCCTTTAGCCACTTTTCAAAAAGCTGCTTTACCCATGTATGTTCTGGCGCAAACCTTCCGTTTCTAGGACCAATCAGAACGGTTAGAATGTGTTTACGTTCTAGAAATCGTCAGGGAGGTAATGAGATCAACAGATTTCAATGTTGGTTTTCCTATAGCAGGGTTCCAAAACATTTTTGTGATTTACATTTTGCAAATATGTTCCCACGTATAATAGAGAGATATAATTGATAACATACAAAATGTATCTGAAATGACTTTCAGACAGATATTATATTTGTTTGGGCTTCGAGGTCAATTTGCTCCGCCATCCTGACCATCCGCCCAAGAAACAAATCGGCCAGCAGCTGAAACCCTGTCCTACAGGATATTCGTCCTAACAGAGAGAGTAGACAGACAGAGGAGACAGTGTGCCACCAGAGCCCCTAGAGAGAGTGCTACAGATACAGGTATATGTGTCCAGTGACCACAGAGCCAAGCAGCGAATGCACTTCCGGAGAGTTCATAGAGCTGTTAGCACAGTGGCGTGACTGAACTCTACTGTAGGCCTCTCTCTCACCACATACACGCGTTTCCTCCACTGGATCTCCCCCTCTTTCTTTCTCTCACACCATCTCTCCGCGCCATCATGTTGCTGATTGTAAATAGACATTTGGAGTTTGTCCAGTGAAGCTGAGGACATTATGAGATGTAATGACAGGAAGAGTACAACACAGAGGTTTATGACAACAAGAGCGAAGATATTAACTGTACACACACTTATCTCCTTTAGACGGATACCTTGTGTGTGTGTGTGTGTACTCTAAAAAGGTGTGCCCTCTATTATTTTTTACCCCTGAGCTATGTGAAGGTGACTTTGAAAATCAATACAATGCATCCCCATAAAGAGCACAACTCTCCAACACTGTGCAGAAACAAAGTGTATGCTGTCTTACTTATTTAAATGGAGAAACAGCCAAATTGCCTATGGGGAATGACCAGTTAACCACAATGTAAACTGACTCACTGGTGAAGCTTGAGGTACTACACACACACACACACACAGTTATCATACTGCACTGTTGCTGAGCCATTCTCCTGCATTAATAAATGCACCCTCAGTCAGCGTGCACACACACACACACACACACACACACACACACACACACACTGTACAAACCAGCAATGCACTGGAGAGCTTTAATATTTCATGTACCTGCAAAAGACCACTATGATGTTCACAGCACACATTTGCATGCCCTCTTGCAGTACAGTCATACACAACTATGTGTGAAAGCACATGCACATAAACACAAGCATACATGAGACTAGTGCAAATCCACGTATACAAACACACACTTGACCAAAGCCATTCAGACTACAAGTGGAGCCATATAAACATATGCAAGCCTGGTGCCATTTGCTTTTTCAACTAGAACAGGTCTTTTTGAATTCTGTAAAGTCAGTGTGGAAGAGGTGAAAAAATGATCGTTGTCTATTAACAATGACAAGCCACCGGGGTCTGACAATCTGGTTGTCAGAGCCCTGTGGTTTGTTATTGTTGATGGTGAAAAAAATGATTGTCTATAAACAACAACAAGCCACAGGGGTCTGACATCCAGATTGTCAGACCCCAGTGGCTTGTCACTGTTGATAGACAATCATTTTTTCACCTCTTCCACACTGACTTGATGGAATTCATAGCTCTCTGTACCTTGGCAGCAGCTAATGGGGATCCCTAATAAATACAAAAAAACGACCAAAAACAACCAATTCAAACGCTGCCCCAGGCTTCTATCAGCACGGACTCTCAGAGCTTCTCTCGCCCTCCCCTCCAGCTGGAGGAAGGCCACGGTCAGCCCCAATAGGGACTACTGTCTCTAACGAAACAAACAGCCTTAATCACATTCGAACTATAAATCACTATTACTTATTCACTTTCACTCTACAAGGAGAAAACAATCTGAGCCTAGGTCCTGACGGTCTCTTTCAACACATCAGCCTTTGAATAAAAGCAGTAAAATGATGGCTGGCCGGTTGTTGGGCAGATGAAAGCTGTGCAGAGGGAAGTTATTACGAGGAGACTGATTTAGTCTTCCTGCCTTATAGCGTGACTCAGATTGGAGGATGAGTGTATGAGTGGATAGGGGGCCACTGAGAGGATAGGGGGCCACAGAGGATGAGTGGATATGGGGCCATTGAGAGGATATGGGGCCATTGAGAGGATATGGGGCCATTGAGAGGATGAGTGGATATAGGGCCATTGAGAGGATATGGGGCCATTGAGAGGATATGGGGCCATTGAGAGGATATGGGGCCATTGAGAGGATATGGGGCCATTGAGAGGATATAGGGCCATTGAGAGGACGAGTGGATAGGGGGCCATTGAGAGGATATGGGGCCATTGAGAGGATATGGGGCCATTGAGAGGATATGGGGCCATTGAGAGGATGAGTGGATAAGGGGCCATTGAGAGGATGAGTGGATATAGGGCCATTGAGAGCGTCCCTCTACTAAAATAAAAGCATGATGACAGTGGCATGGGGAGACAGTGGTTGTTCTCTGTAGGTTTCTGTAACACCGATCCCTGTGGTTATTATTGCTCCACACACTGTCCAGCCCCCTCATATCTGTGGCTAATGCTGCCTTACTACAGCATTTCCCTATGGACTAGCAGAGCCCTACAGTGACAGCCTGGGTTTCAGTTAGCTGGTAATCAACGTTTTTGGCCGATAAAATAAACAAATTGTCCGGGGCTGCCCTGCTGCTGAGGAGAGAGGGATAGAGAAAGCGAGAGTTGCCTTGGCCTAGGCTACTGTTGATTGCGAAGATGGAGACCTTTTTTATTTCAAGAAAAACGAAAAAGTGAAAAGCCTACAAGGCAGGGCACCAGACTGCAGCCAATTAGTCACCCTAGTGACCCTTTGACTTGGCTGTGAGAGTTTTTAAAAAATTATACGGTTGCGTCGGTGCTGGCTACACATTCATTCACCTAGATAAAAACTTCCTATTGGCCTCCTGATGCCATCCCAGTGCTAGAGGCGTCACTACAGATCCGGGTTTGATCTGGGACTGTGTCGCAGCCGGCCGCGACCGGGAGACTATGAGGAGGCACACAATTGGCCCAGCATCATCCGGGTTAGGGGAGGGTTTGGCCGGCCGGGATGTCCTTTTCCCATCACACTTACACGACTCCTTGTGGCGGCCGGGCGCATGCAAGCGGACTTCAGTCGCCAGCTGTACAGTGTTTCCTCCGCATTGGTGCGGCTAGTTTCCGGGTTATGAGACAAGAGTAACTACCAATTGGATATCATGAAATGTATATAAAAAAAAAAGGTTAAAAGTACCCCCCAAAAAACGTCCTATTTTATTAAAAGGCTAAAACCATGATTTGGTCAAACAAAGTACTTTATCCTCATGATTCCTGTAATGAAAGTGTCTGCCAGTCCCTGTTTCGCTAGGGTCTGCTGCTGTGTCGAGCGAGCACAGGGGGGGAAAAATGCTCCGGGACCATTTTAAAATGTAATTGCTGGGAAAACACAGCTATCCTGTTGTCACAGATAGAAAGCTGAGAACATCCTCGCTCTGTGGGTATACTATTCATTTATCAACGGCTCTCAGTCTCCGGACTTGAACCCCATTGAAAACCTGTGGTTTGATTTGAAGTGGGCAGTTGATAAACGCAGATGAACAATATCAAGGATCTGGAAAGATTCTGTATAGAGGAATGGTCTAATATACCTCCCAATGTGTTCTTCAATCTCATAAAACATATTAGAAAATTGCTCAGTGTCGTTATCCTCGCAAGGGGAGGGGGCTGGACTATTGAAAACAACCTCCATCTTTGAGGATTTGTTTTTATTACTTGTTAAACAAAATCAGAACAATTTAATTAGTATAAAATAATATACTTTTCCCTTTTTTGTGTGCATACAATACAGCTCAGTATTTATTTTATTCAGTCTTTTAAATCAAGGTTGCCAATAATTTTGTACCTGACTGTATATTAAATGGGCAGACAGTGGGAGTACACTGCACTTGAGGATGAAAGTACTTTGTTTGACCAAATCACGGTTTTAGCCCCTTTTTTGGGTACTTTTAACCCCTTTTTTTCTCCCCTATTTCATGATATCCAATTGGTAGTTAGTCTTGTCTCATCGCTGCAACTCCTGTACGGACTCAGAAGAGACGAAGGTCGAGAGCCATGCGTCCTCAGAAGCACGACCCCGCCAAGCGGCACTCCTTGACACACTGCTCGCGTAACCCGGAAGCCAGCCGCACCAATGTGACAGAGGAAACACTGTGCAGCTATACCAGGAGATTTCAGGTATATGAGGAAAATACTGTTCACTGCCAAGCAACCACTCAATGGAGGAGATAGTTGTGGTCGCATCCATTGGCTAAAGCTGAGTAGGAAGGGCATTTTCCAAAAAGTGTGAAAGAGGGAAAAAGAGGGGTAAGGGAAACGGGCCAGCTCAGCTGAATGAGATTAGAGAGGATTTGAATGTCCGTCACACTTACCTCACGTCCCCCTCATTGATTAAACAAAAAGGATTGAGAGGAGTATGCGTGGAGTATGTGTGTGTGTGTGTAAGGGGAGGTCATTTGTCTGATGCGGGCAGAAGGGGGGGGGTCTCCTTTACTCCAGTGGGCACCCTGGCAGGCTCCGAAAAGTTGGTTGTGCTCCCTGCCTCTGCTCCAGTCCTCCCTTTCCTGTCCCTGCCAAAACCCAGGAAATTGCCTCATTATCAAAATCAGGCCCAGTGTGGACTCGCAGGGGAGGAGAGGGAGGACTGGAGCAGAGGCAGGGAGCACAAACAACATATAGGAGAATGTGCCAGAGGTGGCTGTGCCAGGGTGCCCACTGGAGTAAATGAGACCCAGCTGCAGCAGTACAGAGCCAGGTCTATGAAGGGTAGAGCGAAAACAACACGGAGCACTGACATTATCACAGTAGCCAGGGAGAGTGGCAGCTCACTAATGCACAGTTCGAAGGAGTTGTGGAGCTGGGAGCTGTTCTAGAGAACATGGGTACAATACAGACGCAATAACACACCCCAACACACAGCAACAGACAAAGAAACAAAAACAGACAAGCTCACACGCACACTTAACTCACCTGTCCTGGTGGGCTAATCAATATTGTATCTTTTGCAAAAAACACGTGGGACTCCATGTCTCAGGAGAGGAGCCGTACAAAGGGGCTGTTTATATTGTGAGGTGCCTGATAGCACACAGTTCCCATCTGAGCACCCAGCCCACATAGCTACAACACTAATAGCATAAGGGGAAACTATTGATCCCTGAGGTAGAGGAAGACATAAAAAACAATCTCTATATTTGACCCGAGGGAGGGAGCAGGCTCTCATTAATTAAAATGCATACACTGGGTGGTTAGGGAGAGGCTGTGGCCCTTATTATAGGCCTACGTGGGACTTATTGATTAATGCTCTGTGCTTTATTAGGGCTCTGAGGAGCCTGCATAACAGTAATTGGCCGTGGACCGAGAAAACAGCAGGGCTGATGAGGGCTCAGGTCTTGGTAAATGAGGATTATATTATAAGAGCAACTGTAGCTAGAGTATAAGACAAGAAAAACATGGCCACTTGTGTTGCCATCCTGTGGATCACTACTGTTAACAGGTTGCCGGTATTGCCAAGTGACTGCCGGTATTGGTAACAGCCAGATGCTGTCATCCAACGTTGGATTCATTTCAGAACGTCCATATCCACAAGGTTTCTAACAATAGGTAAATGCTAAGAGTTTTAATAATAGAAGGCATTGATCTATTCAACAGCACTTCAATTGAAAAATGGTATGGTTGAGAGGGATGAGGCAAAAGGTATGGCAAACGAGTCTGGCAGCACAACAGATTGGCAAACGTACTGCAAATTGAGAAATCATGTGACTAATCTAAATAAAAAGAACAAGCTGTACTATGAAACAAAAATAAATTACATTTAAAAAAATGAGAGTTAAAGCTTTGGAGCACGTTAAATGAAATCTTGGCCACAAGGGCAAACTCAGCTCCATCATTCATTGAATCAGATGGCGCATTTGTCACAAAACCCAAAGATATTGCCAATTACTTGAATTATTTTTTAACTTGCAAGATTAGCAAATTTAGGCATAACATGCCAGCAACAACTGCTGAAAATACACATCCAAGTATAATTGACCAAATGATGAAAGACGAGCACTGTACTATTGAATTCAGTAAAGTGAGTGTGGATGTGATGAATGATGTACTGTTTAATCTTTTGTCATATATTTAATGTAAGCGCCTTAATGTGTTTAGACCCCAGAAAGAGCAGCTGAATGGGGATCCCTAATAAATACAAATCAATTCACAGGTTTGTTGAAACAAAGAATAATAGCAGTGTTGCAGTTTCAATGCCAGTCGTTCCAAGGAGACTCTGTCTGTCCTGCTTGTCTGTTCAGTCTAGTGAACTTATCAAGGGCTAACACAGACAAATGGTTGAGGGAAAGTATTATATCGACGCTGACCCTCAAGCTCTAAGCAGTGTTTTTGTATACTTTGTATACAGAACCTGCATGTGCTACTACAGCTGTTAGTTTTATTATTTCACCTTTATTTAATCAGGTAGGCTAGTTCTCATTTACAACTGCGACCTGGCCAAGATAAAGCAAAGCGACAAACAGAGTTACACATGGAATAAACAAACAGACAATAACACAACAGAACAAATAGTATATGTACAGTGTGTGCAAATGAGGTAATATAAGGGAGTTAAGGCAATAAATAGGATATAGCGGCAAAATAATTTCAATTTAGCAAATAAAACACTGGAGTGATAGATGTGCAGAAAATGAATGTGCAAGTAGAGATACGGGGGGTGCAAAGAAGCAAAAAAAAAAGGGGGATGGGGATGAGATTGTTGGATGGGCTATTTACAGATGGGCTATGTACAGGTGCAGAGATCTGTGAGATGCTCTGACAGCTGGTGCTTAAAGTTAGTGAGGGAGATACGAGTCTCCAGCTTCTGTGATTTTTGCAATTCATTCCAGTCAATGGCAGCAGAGAACTGGAGAGACTGCCAGAGGTCCGGACAACAGGCCCTCCGATTTGACACAAGGAACTCTGATAGAGAAGTAGTTGGTAAACCAGGTGAGGCAGTCATTTGAGAAACCAAGGCGGTTGAGTCTGCTGATAAGAATGTGGTGATTGACAGAGTCGAAAGCCTTGGCCAGGTCGATGAATACAGCTGCACAGTATTGTCTCTTATCGATGGCGGTTATGATATCGTTTAGGACCTTGAGCGTGGCTGAGGTGCACCCATGACCAGCTCGGAAACCAGATTGAATAGCGGAGAAGGTACCCTGGGATTCAAAATAGTCGGTGATCAGTTTAACTTGGATTTCAAAGACCTTAGTAAGGCAGGGTAGGATAGATATAAGTCTGTAGCAGTTTGGGTCTAGAGTATCTCCCCCTTTGAATAGGGGGATGACCGCGGCAGCTTTCCAATCTTTGGGAATCTCAGACGATACTAAAGCGAGGTTGAACAGGCTAGTAATAGGGGTTGCAACATTTTCACGGATCATTTTAGAAAGAGAGGGTCCAGATTGTCTAGCCCAGTTGATTAGTAAGGGTCCAGATTTTGCAGCTCTTTCAGAACATCAGCTATCAGGATTTGGGTGAAGGAGAAATGGGGAGGCTTGGGCAAGTTGCTGTGGGGGGTGCAGGGCTGTTGACCAGGTTAGGGGTAGCCAGGTGGAAAGCATGGCCAGCCGTAGATCAATTATTATGGATTTATCCGTGGTGAGTGTTTCCTAGCCTCAGTGCAGTGGGCAGCTGGGAGGAGGTGCTCTTATTCTCCATGGACTTTACAGTGTTCCAGAACTTTTTGGAGTTCGTGCTGCAGGATGAACATTCTTCCCTGAAAAGTTGCATATTGCGGGGGCTATTCAAAGCTAATGCCGTACACCACAGGATGTTTTTGTACTGGTCAAGGGCAGTTAGGTTATCACATCCAACAATATGTCTAGGAAAATATTTTTACTTCCAGAGGCAGCGAGACAGTGATTGAGTTGTTCAGATCTTTCAGCAAAGGGGGATGTTTTGGGGTCATAGAAAGTCTACCTAAAATAGACAGATTGCCCAGCTATGCCATTGACATAGCAGAGAGTTGGAAAGATGGCTGTGATCTGAGTCAGCAGGAGAGGAGCTGATAAGTCATTAGTTGTCTGTACAGAACCCTGTAGCAAACTGGGTTGAACCCTCGGTTGCCTCCTCACTTGGCACTGCTTGTGAATGAAGCCTTTTATACTAGGCTATGCCTGTGGGTGTATTAGCCTAGCATATCACTAGCACCCTGAATAATGCCTATATGTCGGTTGCTGTGTTAGCGTGTAGCTAGTTTTGTTGCATGATTAGAGGGTGGTGACAATCGGAGCTGAACACCTCCACATCTCCTTCACTACCCCTGTACTGTGACTGGTCGCATTCATTACCACTAATACAGCTCTCTGGCCGCTGTCTGTTGTTTAGTGTGACACAGCACTATACTCTATATGAATAGGTTGTGTGGTGTTAAATGTGTTTTTTGCATATACCAGTCCCCCTGAGACACCATTGGAGAGTGGGGCCATGGCCAGGGATTAACCCTTACTGACAGCGACCCTGGAGCAATTAGGGTCAAGTGCCTTGCTCAAGGGCAGATTGACAGATTTTTCACCTAGTCTGCTTTTCAGTTACTCACTTTAACCGCTAGGCTACCTGCCAGATTTGCTGAAACAAGGAATAATGGCAGTGTTGTACAGTAGTTTCAAGGCCAGTCGTTTCAAGGAGACACTGTCTGTCCTGCTTGTCTGTTCAGTCTAGTAAACTTATCAGGAGCTAACACAGAGAAATGGTTCTGAGGGAAAGTATTGTATCGATGCTGACCTTCCTCAAGGTCTATTTTTTTATACCTTTAACTAGGCAAGTCAGGGAAGAACAAATTCTTATTTACAATGACACCTACACCGTCCAAACCCGGACGACGCTGGGCAAATTGTACGCCGCCCTATGGGACTACCAATCACGGCCGGTTGTGATACAGCCTGGATTCGAACCAGGGCGTCTGTAGTGATGCCTCCAACACAGATGAAGTGCCTTAGATCGCTGCACCACTCGGCTCTAAGCAGTGTTTTTCAAAGACGTTGTATACAGCATTTGCATGTACTACTACAGCTGTTTATCACATCCAACAATGTGTCTACCTGCCACCCTGTATATATGTAACCCGGAGCTTTGTGGTTGGTGCAGCCAGGCGTTCGGAGTTAAGTGGTGTGCTTCCTCTTTGCCATAGCATCTCTTCCCCCTTTGTCCGACTATGCCAAGAGGAGTTATAGTTGTGCTTTACATCATCATCATCATCATCATCATCAACTGCTTTCTCTCATCTGTCCCCAACAGGGGGATGGATGCAGTTCCACTTGCCATTGTGTCGCCATCCTATATCCTCCAACATTCAAATGATGCCATGGTTGAGTATCTGTGCTTTCCATGGCAGGATGTTGGTGTTGGCTCTGTGTGTCTCTCTCTCCTGGTAGAGCTGAGAGGGGGACAAAGGCAGCAGTGATGGGGCTCGTGCTGGCACAGAGCACAGGGACACTACTGTTGATTGTCATTTAGGCCACTGCCACCTCACATCCCCTCAGTCACATCCCCTGACTGTCTTCATCTGTGATTATCAAAGCAACCTCGCCAAGTCACCCTGCATCACTTAGTGGCCGACACAGAGGTGGACAGAACATATAGAAGATGACAAGGTCCAAGTACCGTAGAAGTTAGTAATTTACCAGTCTTGAACATGGAGCTCAGTGAGATGACTTTGGGCAAGATTCCCAGACACAGATTAAGCCTAGCCTACTAAAAATCTACATTTTTAGTCCTGGACTGGATTTAATCTGTCTGGAAAAACCGCTCTAGAAGTTAGAAGCAGCAGTATAATCTAAATGTAACTGTATGAAGTACAAGCACTCCAGCAGTTGTTGATTGTGATTGTGTCGGTCTTGGTACAGATCTCCATTGTGATGTTAAAAAATATATATATTTTAATCAGTGGGATCACATGTATAAACAAAGAATAAATGAAAATACAAAACATGGATGACATGGATTATTTACACATGCACTGTACTACTGAGAGAAAAAGAGTACAATACTTGGAGAACAAAGACATTTCTTAATCAGGCTTTTCTGTGATCAGGATAAACAAGTTTTCAAAATGATCCAATATACTAAATACAAGCTGGTTGTTTTGCTGCAGTCATACTGTTAGGTATAGGACATTTTTACTGTATTTGTTATCGCTACGGATGAACAATATACAGTACCAGTCAAAAGTTGACCCCTTTTTACTATTTTATACATTGTAGAATAAGAGTGAAGACATCATAATTATGAAATAACATATGGGAATCATGTAGTAACCCCAAAATTTCAACAAATCAAAATATATTTTATATTTGAGATTCTTCAAAGAAGCCACCCTTTGCCTTGACAGCTTTGCACACTCTTGGCATTCTCTCAAACAGCTTCATGAGGAATGCTTTTCCAACAGTCTTGTCAGAGGAGTTCCCACATATGCTGAGCACTTGTTGGCTTTTTTCCCTTCACTCCAACTGATCCCAAACCATCTCAATTGGGTTGAGGTTGTGTGATTGTGGAGGTCAGATCATCTGATGCGACTGCACTTGAATGCTCAAAGTTGACATTTTCCAGATTGACTGACCCTCATGTCTTAAAGTAATGGACTGTTTTTTCTCTTTGCTTATTTGAGCTGTTCTTCGATTAATTAGGGCCGATTTCAAGTTTCTAACAATCTGTCTTTTTGGACGCCGATTATGGCCGATTACATTGCAATACACGAGGAAACTGCATAGCAGGCTGACCACCTGTTACGCGAGTGCAATGTCAAAAGGACCTTGTGGCTGCAAGGAGCCAGGGTAAGTTGCTAGCTAGCATTAAACTTATCTTATAAAAAACAATCAATCTTCACATAATCACTAGTTAACCTAGAAATATCATCAACCATGTGTAGTTAACTAGCTTGTCCTGCGTTGCATATAATCAATGCAGTGCCTGTTAATTTATCATTGAATCACAGCCTACTTCAATTTCTCCAAACGGCTGATGTTTTAACAAAAGCGCATTTGCAAAAAAAGCACAATCGTTGCACAAATGTACCTAACCATAAACATCAATGGCTTTCTTAAAATCAATACACAAGTATATATTTTTAATCCTGCATATTTAGTATTTAATATTAACTAGGGAAATTGTGTCACTTCTCTTGCGTTCATTGCACACAGTCAGGGTATATGCAACAGTTTGGGCCGCCTGGCTCATTGCAAACTGAACTAATCTGCCAGAATTTTACATAATTATGACATAACATTGAAGGTTGTGCAATGTAACACCAATATTTAGACTTAGGGTTGCCACCTGTTTGATAAAATATGGAACGGGTCCGTATTTCACTGAAAGAATAAACATTAACTGGGATTACTGAAGAACTGGGAATATTGAACAACCAGCTTTCATATGGGTGACTATTGGCTAACGTCGATTCCGGAGCAAACACCCATTATCCCGGAGCTAGCCAGCTGAAGAGTTCCATCAGCCACTCCTGGGCTACAATCACCTATCCGGACCCGTTTTACTGCCGAAGCGGAGTCCCATCGGGCCTTCACGACTGGACTACCGACATTATCTGCCCGAGGGAGTTATCCAACTGGCCCCTCAGTCGTGTCGTTACCTGAACGCCCATCTGCGGCCCGCTAATCGTTAGCTGTCTTATCGGCTGCTATCTGAATCTACCGACGGAAACGCACAAGGTAGCTAAAAACAGACCTCCATCCTCTGCTAGCTTGCTACCCATGGCCCTGCTAGCTGTCTGAATCGCCGTGACCCCAACCAACCTCCCTACTCACTGGACCCTTATGATCACTTGGCTAAGCTCCTTAATGTGAATATGCCTTGTCCATTGCTGTTCTGGTTAGTGTTTATTGGCTTATTTCACTGTAGAACCTATAGCCCTGCTCATTATACCTTATCCAACCCTTCAGTTCCACCACCTACACATGCGATGACATCACCTGGTTTCAATTATGTTTCTAGAGACAATATAATATCTCTTTCATCATCACTCAATGCTTAGGTTTACCGCCACTGTATTCACAACCTACCATACCTTTGTCTGTACATAATACCTTGAAGCTATTTTATCGCCGCCAGAAACCTCCTTTTACTCTCTGTTCCGGACATCCTAGATGACTAATTCTCATAGCTTTTAGCCGTACCCTTATTCTACTCCTGCTCTGGTGATGTAGAGGTGAATCCAGGCCCTGCAGTGCCAAGCTCCACTCCTATTCCCCAGGGGCTCTCTTTTGATGACTTCTGTAACCGTAATAGCCTTGGTTTCATGCATGTTAACATTAGAAGCCTCCTCCCTAAATTTGTTTTATTCACTGCTTTAGCACACTCTGCCAACCCAGATGTCCTAGCCGTGTCTGAATCCTGACTTAGGAAGACCACCAAATACTCTGAAATCTCCATCCCTAACTACAACATTTTCATACAAGATAGAACGGCCAAAGGGGGCGGTGTTCCAATCTACTGCAGAGATAGCCTGCAGAGTTCTGTCCTACTATCCAGGTCTGTACCCAAACAATTTGAACTTCTACTTTTAAAAATCCAACTCTCTAAAAACAAGTCTCTCACCTTTGCCGCCTGCTATAGACCACCCTCTGCACACAGCTATGTTCTGGACACCATATGTGAACTGATTGCCATACCCCATCTATCTTCAGAGCTCGTGCTGCTAGGTGACCTAAACTGGAACATGCTTAACACCCCAGCCATCCTACAATCTAAGCTTGATGCCCTCAATCTCACACAAATTATCAATGAACCTACAAGGTACCACCCCAAAGCCGTAAACATGGGCACCCTCAGAGATATCATCCTAACCAACTTGCCCTCTAAATACACCTCTGCTGTTTTCAACCAAGATCTCAGCGATCACTGTCAAACACTCCCTAAAACACTTCAGTGAGCAGGCCTTTCTAATCGACCTGACCCTGGTATCCTGGAAGGATATTGACCTCATCCCGTCAGTAGAGGAAGCCTGGTAAAAAAAAATTAAATGCCTTCCTCACCATCTTAAATAAGCATGCCACATTCAAGAAATTTAGAACCAGCAACAAATATAGCCTTTGGTTCTCTCCAAACCTGACTGCCCTTAACCAACACAAAAACATCCTATGGCGTTCTGCATTAGCATCAAACAGGCCCCGTGATATGCAACTTTTCAGGGAAGTTAGAAACCAATATACACAGGCAGTGAGAAAAGCCAAGGCTAGCTTTTTCAAGCAGAAATTTGCATCCTGCAACACAACCTCAATAAAGTTCTGGGACACTGTAAAGTCCATGGAGAATAAGAACACCTCCTCCCAGCTGCCCACTGGACTGAGGATAGGAAACTCTTGTCACCACTGATAAATCCACTATAATTGAGAATTTCAATAAGCATTTCTCTCCGGCTGGCCATGCTTTCCATCTGGCTACCCCGGTCAACAGCACTGTACACCCCACAGCAACTCGTCCAAGCCTTCCCCATTTCTGCTACTCTCAAATCCAGTCAGCTGATGTTCTGAAAGAGCTGCAAAATCTGAACCCTACAAATCAGCCGGGCTAGACAATCTGGACCCTTTCTTTCTAAAATGATCTGCCGAAAAAGTTGCAACCCTATTACTAGCCTGTTCAACCTCTCTTTCGTGTTGTCTGAGATTCCCAAAGATTGGAAAGCAGCTGCGGTCATCCCCCTCTTTAAAGGGGGGGATACTCTTGACCCAAACTGCTACAGACCTATATCTATCCTACCCTGCCTTTCTAAGGTCTTCGAAAGCCAAGTCAACAAACAGATAACCAACTATTTCAAATCTCACCGCACCTTCTCAGCTATGCAATCTGGTATCAGAGCTGGTCATGGGTGCACCTCAGCCACGCTCAAGGTCCTAAACGATATCTTAACCGCCATCGATAAGAAACAATACTGTGCAGGCGTATTCATTGACCTGGCCAAGGCTTTCGGGGGTGCCACAGTCTTTATGGGGGTGCCACAGGGTTCAAGTCTTGGGCCGACTCTCTTCTCTGTATACATCAATGATGTCGCTCTTGCTGCTGGTAAGTCTCTGATCCACCTCTACGCAGACGACACCATTCTGTATACTTCTGGCCCTTCTTTGGACACTGTGTAAACAACCCTCCAGACGAGCTTCAATGCCATACAACTCTCCTTCCGTGGCCTCCAACTGCTCTTAAATGCAAGTAAAACTAAATGCATGCTCTTCAACCAATCCCTGCCTGCACCTGCCCGCCCGTCCAGCATCACTACTCTGGACGGCTCTGACTTAGAATATGTGGACAACTACAAATACCTAAGTGTCTGGTTAGACTGTAAACTCTCCTTCCAGACCCACATCAAACATCTCCAATCTAAAGTTAAAACTATAATTTGCTTCTTATTTCGCAACAAAGCATCCTTCACTCATGCTGCCAAACATACCCTTGTAAAACTGACCATCCTACCGATCCTCGACTTCGGCGATGTCATTTACAAAATAGCCTCCAATACCCAACAATACTCAACAAATTGGATGCAGTCTATCACATTGCCATCCGTTTTGACACCACAGGCCCATATACTACGCACCACTGCGACCTGTACGCTCTCGTTGGCTGGCCCTCGCTTCATACTCGTCGCCAAACCCACTGGCTCCAGGTCATCTACAAGACCCTGCTAGGTAAAGTCCCCCCTTATCTCAGCTCGCTCGTCACCATAGCAGCACTCACCTGTAGCACGCGCTCCAGCAGGTATATCTCTCTGGCCACCCCCAAAACCAATTCTTCCTTTTGCCGCCTCTCCTTCCAGTTCTATGCTGCCAATGACTGGAACGAACTACAAAAATCTCTGAAACTGGAAATACTTATCTCCCTCACTAGCTTTAAGCACCAGCTGTCAGAGCAGCTCACAGATGACTGCACCTGTACATAGCCCATCTATAATTTAGCCCAAACAACTACCTCTTCCCCTACTGTATGTATTTATTTATCTTGCTCCTTTGCACCCCATTATTTCTATTTCTACTTCGCACATTCTTCCACAGCAAATCTACCATTCCAGTGTTTTACTTGCTATATTGTATTTACTTCGCCTTTTTTTTTTTGCCTTTACCTCCCTTATCTCACCTCATTTGTCTATATACGATGTGAGCATGTGTAACTCTGTGTTGTTGTATGTGTCGAACTGGCCAGGTCGCAATTGTAAATGAGAACTTGCCTACCTGGTTAAATAAATAAAAATACAAAATATGTTCTCACGTTCTGAGCAAGGAACTTAAACATTAGCTTTTTTACATGGCACATATTGAACTTTTACTTTCTTCTCCAACACTGTTTTTGCATTACTGAAACCAAATTGAACATGTTTCATTATTTATTTTAAACTAAATAGATTTGATGTATTTATTATTTTAAGTGTTCATTGAGTATTGTTGTAACTGTCTATATTACAAATATATACAGTGGTGCAAAAAAGAAAATCACATTGTAGGATTTTTAATGAATTTATTTGCAAATTATGGTGGAAAATAAGTATTTGGTCACCTACAAACAAGCAAGATTTCTGGCTCTCACAGACCTGTAACAACTTCTTTAAGAGGCTCCTCTGTCCTCCACTCGTTACCTGTATTAATGGCACCTGTTTGAACTTGTTATCAGTATAAAAGACCTGTCCACAACCTCAAACAGTCACACTCCAAACTACACTATTGCCAAGACCAAAGAGCTGTCAAAGGACACCAGAAACAAAATTGTAGACCTGCACCAGGCTGGGAAGACTGAATCTGCAATAGGTAAGCAGCTTGGTTTGAAGAAATCAACTGTGTGAGCAATTATTAGGAAATGGAAGACATACAAGACAACTGATAATCTCCCTCGATCTGGGGCACAACGCAAGATCTCACCCCGTGGGGTCAAAATGATCATAAATCGGTCGACCTCTTTTATATACCCCCCTACCTTGTCACAACACATCTTAATGCGTTTCAGCCAATCAGGAGGAAAAAGTGACCAGGTGACTACCTCATGGAGCTCGTTGAGAGAAGGCCAAGAGTGTGCAAAGCTGTCAAAGCGAAGGGTGGCTACCTGATTCCATATGTGTTCGCAGAGTTGATGTCTTCACTATTATACAATGTAGAAAATTGTAAAAAATTAAGAAAAACCCTGGAATGAGTAGGTGTCCAAACTTTTTACTGGTACTGTACAAAGTTGGATTTCTGCATTCCACAACAGTCTTTCTACATGCCCAAACAGCTTGAGCCTAATTCTGTTGTAACTTGTAACCACATTACCGGAGTCATGTTTATTGGGGCTGCCCTCCAGCAAACAGGAGCTAACCTTCTCAAACTGACAATGTAGTGAACCTATGAACTGCTCGTCTCTCACCAGCGCATATTGTGGTAATTATCGTGATGTGGGTTTTTCTCCTTACTACCCAGTCCTTCAAAAGACACTGCAATGGTTCTTCCAGTTACAATATTGACAAGATGTTTCTACTGTCTGACAGGACTACCCTGCTGAGCTCTGTGTTGTCGAACTTATTGTAGTAGCAGTAGAGATTAGTTCTCCAGGGCACAGAGACAGCGGAATGAAAAGGTAATTCATCGTCAAAGAGGCTCTAGTTTGTCAAATAATTAGCACCACAAGCCAGGAAAGCTGGATCGAGGCTGTTATTCAATCTTCGTATTTTGAGTAAGGACATAGCTGAAAACAGACTGGTATATTCAGGAGCCGCGTGGTCAGGTCTTTCCTTTGAATCCCCTATGGGATGAAAGTTCCCTTTGGTCCTATGATCTGTCTCAGAACTGGGTGTGAATGTTCAGGTTGTAAAGAAGCCAAGGATTCAGGTTGATGAACCGAATCCCAGAGCTGACAAGGTAAAAATCTGTCATTCTGCCCCTGAGCAAGGCAGTTAACCCACAAGTTCCCCGAAGATGTGGATGTCGATTAAGGCAGCCAGCCACACCTCTCTGATTCAGAGGGGTTGGGTTAAATGGAGACACATTTCAGTTGTCCAACTGACTAGGTATTTCCCTTTCCAAAAACGATCACACATCCTCTGGTTTTCACATCAGAGTAATGAGATTAGATGTGGTGAATAACGCAATATCTGAACTGCAGTGTATACCTGACCCATGGAATACCTTCTATATTATTACATACAGTAGCTACTTTAGTCTCTGTCTACCTTCTCCCCCTCCCCTACTTTTACCATGTTCAGCATTAATGCATGCATGTCTTAATGCCTCCAGTAGTTTATAGTTCTTCAGTCTGACACTCACATCTAAAAGTGTGTGTGCATCCGGTTTGTGTGTGTGTAAATTGTTAGACCTCCAGCGAGTGTGTGGATGCCTGCTGAGGGTGAATATTCAGAAAACACAGTGCTTGGTGGTAAAATATGACAGCAAAATAGAAAGGCCTGTATTCACCAGCCAGCACTTTAGAGGCACAATAAATGGGCCTCAAATGAGCCAAATAGCATTTAGTCCTCTCCTGCTTCCCTACATGGGTATTGATTTAACACATCATAACCCTAAGGCTTTCTCTACCCTTTTCCCTCCTCCCTCTGATCGTGCTTTGAAAAGTGCTGAGTTTGCAGGAGAGCCTCCAGCTGCCGCTAGTGAAAGGAGAGCTTTCCTCTACCTTCCAGCCAGCACTGCCACACACACACACACACACACACACATGGCTAGAATGTAACAAAGTGGCTCATACTTCTCTTCCCTCTTTGTTGTTCCTATCTCCTCTGTTTCTTCCACACACACACTTCCTCTTTCTAGCCCAGGCTGCATTCCTTCCTGCCCAGAGCAGACTTTGGTCTGAAGTCACTGGTGGCATACAGCAGCAGGTCTGTGAGGGAAAAATCATCTCCCTGCTTCCCTCCCCTGGTTCAGTTCATTCAGTTCCTTCCGAAGGCTGCAGGGAAGGAAGAAATGGAGGGAACGAGATCCTTTGTTGGATCTGTGCTGCAGTGCACGCACACACACACACACACACACACACACACACACCAGGGTTTCCATTAGCTAGTAATAGCCGCCTTGTGTCAGATTTGTATTTTTTAGATCAATTGAAATTGGTACCAGCCAATTGTAAGGTTTTTAACCTATTCATTGATGGAAATACATTTGACTGGTCATGCTTATAGGTTCATTTGAATAATTTAGTGGAATTAAATTTTCGCATGTACAGTATATTTGTTATATAGGTCATCTTATTTATCACACACAAACAGATGTCACGTTCAAAACAAAACAAAAAAAAGAAGCTCCGACTGGGAAAAGTATTTTAACAGTCATCCATCTAGGCCTCTTTCTAGAGTTCCAACTTTCCAACCTGAAGATCGTGATTTGACATTGTATTTTTCTGAGTTCCCAGTTGTTTTGAATGCACCGAGATAGAGCCTTCACGTGGAAAATCTGTCAGACAGCGCAAAATCTGCTGCAGCATCTTGTGGTGCTTTCAAGACAACTGGAAACTGAAAAAATATGAGGTAAAATCATGAGATAAGTGATTTTCAGGTCAGAAAGTCGGAGCTCTAGAAAGAGGCCTGCGTTGGAATTCCGATTAGGATTGTTAAAAAAAGTTATTCCCCAGCCGGAGTACGTTTTTTTGCCAGTTGTCTTGAACGCAATGAAGTCGGAAGTAGGAGTTTCGTGTTCCCAGTTGTTTTGAACACGGCATCAAATGGCATCGGAAGGCAGGCTTCATCAGCGCGTCACACACCACTCTGCAATGAGCTGGAGGCAGTATGCATTTTGAAAAGATACTTAATTGTTTGAAACCTAAACATTTTAAACACATGAGGCCTGTCTTACCTTGCTTCAAAGTAGCTCTCTAACAGATATTTTATTCTGTCACATGACACTGCTCGCATGTGTAGTGCCCTTTTGACAACAGTGCTTTCCTGCTAATTGCATTATGGAACGAACATTTGCACGTAGCCTACTGCGCATTGCTGCGCTTATAATGTGAATATTTACAAACGCATGCATGCACTAACAAACAACTTATTTGTTGTCATTGTGACTACTTGTGCTGGTTTCTTCTCTGTCAAGTATTACAGGGGATATCTTGTCCCCAACTGTATTTGGTGGAAACACTTTACCCTGAGATAGTTGTTTATTTGCTCTAGCAGGTCTCCAGGGCCTGCGTTGGCCTGAAATGCCTGCTCCAGATGCTTCATGTTATCATCAGCAGCTAACACACATGGCTGTTTTCACTAACAAACACTCAGCGTCCATTATAGATGTGTCCTTTCCATCTGTTTCGCCTGATTAGTATGATAGGGGTTACAGCACATTGATCACTAAGTTATATAGTACTTACTGGTACACCTGAGGGCACAGAGGCAGGATAGCAGATTGAACATGAGCTGAGAAATTAGGTCTGTCAGTCAGGCCAAACACTCAGTATAAGTAGACCAAGGAGCCAGAGTTCCTGCACTTGTGGTTACATAGTCAGGAAAAACGTGGCACTTTTATGCATTACTATAAAGAGCTGAAAATATGATGCAGACAGTGAAAGTACTATTTTCAATGAACCAACTGTAGCATAGATAGTGGTGATTATATAGAAATGCAAGTGTTTGTAAAGTTAGAGTACTGGTAGTTTAGTGTGTAGCAACCTGGAAGGCAGAATGTCTCAGCAGAGAGCGGTGTAGCCCCTTAAGGGAGTTAGACAGTCCCAGGCTGGGGAGTTAATTAGGAAGCCCACAGTGGGGTTTCTATTGTCTCAAAGTCTCGCTCACCCTCCTCCTTTCCCTCTCCTCTGTTTTGTTGTTCTTCCTCTCTCTTCTGTCTGCCAGGATTAATGGGCTGCTGTCCCATCCTCTGACTCCGATTAGCACCCTTTCTACCCACTCCCTCTCTCTGCTCTCCTGTTTCTCCCCAGTCTTTTACTCTCTTTCCCTACTGTCCGTTCCCCTTGCCCCCTCTTCCTGCCCTGACTTCCCCTCGCCCCGTGGATAGGAAGGCAGTTGGTTAGAGATATTACCTGCTTCACATCCTCCCCTCAGTCCCTCTAATTAGACTAACACATAGTTTCCTAATTACTTAAACAGGGCCACCAGAGAAAGAGAGTGTGTGTGTGTGTGTGTGTGTGTGTGTGTATGTGTGTGAGAAAGAGGGTGGGGGTATGTGTTGGTGTGTGTGTGTATGTGTGGGGGTATGTGTGTGTGTGAGAAAGAGAGCATGGGGGGTGTGTGTGTGTGGGGGGGGGGCAGGGTTAGGGAGGGTAGCTGTAGGGCAGGGCAGCCCAAGAGGAAAGGCTCTTGCCAGGGGAACTGGGCAAGATTGCTTTAGAAGAGAAATACTTCAAAATGAACTTTAAAGTGCTCCAACCTTTGGGGTGATGACAAGAAAAAGTCATATTTTGCTCTCTGCCATCAAATCTAACTTACAGCACTGTTGCTAAGTAGACTTGGGAAACATACCATTTATACCGTATACACCGGGGTATTTCGAAATACCGACATTATGAATTTCAATACTGTGAATAAATAAAATAAAACATTTAAAAAAGGGGGGGGGTTGGGGGAACCCCCGCCTCGCAGGGGTGCGTGCTATGCCACTGCTTATAAGTTCAGTGTAACTAAGAAATCGAATGTGTCAAATGCATTATATTTAGCTCAGGGCTCCAGCTATGCATTTGGTTTGTTAACTTGCTAGCTAAGTGGCTAGATGTCAAAATCAGGCTTCTTGGTTACAGCAGAGACATTCAATCTCCTCCTGGATCAAGATCCCTGTTGCCTAAATTGCTTTGTGCATCAAAATAGCGCCTCTTGTTCTTCATTCGGTAATACCGTATACCCCGGTCTGGTACAGAAACAGTATGATTACATGAAAATATGGATACCACCCAAACCGATTGCTAATCTCTATTCCAGTTTCCGTGCTTCTACACCTGCATTGCTTGCTGTTTGGGGTTTATGCTGGGTTTCTGTACAGCACTTTGAGATATCAGCTGATGTACGACGGGCTATATAAATACATTTGATATGTTGATATTCTGTAATTAATGGAAAATAGTTAATAAACCGTCACCTCCTGCTTTAAAAATATTGAATGAAAAGTGCAGTGAAATGGTGGAGTGCTGTCAGTGTCCATCACAGACGGGCGGGCATTAAGGCAGGCAGGGGAATAGTACTGTGCCTCTGGTCCCACCAGCCTGTCAGAACACATTACCACCCAGACACTTCAGATGGGACTGTGTCCTTTGTGTGAAATGACCGCCCCCTCCAACTCCTCTTCCTTTTTGACGAGCTATGAAGTCACGACAGTGCAGAAAGACTCTAGGGTCTGCTGTGTTGTACAGTAGGCTGAACAGTTCACAAGGTACGCTTGTTCCACACATCCTTCTGCCTCTCCCTTTTCTCTTTTTCATATCCCCTCATCTACTCTCCTTGTGTTCCTCCTCCTTCCGCCACCCTCCCACCACTGTCCATCTTGTGGACTTCATGAGAAGGGTGTCATGTTTTGATGCTCCAGCGCCGTGAGTGAGGAGGCCGCTACAGGGCTTCTCTGTTTTAGGAGAGGAAGCAGGTTATGGTGGGTCAGAAATGTACATGACCCTCCCCGCCTTAGGCCTCTCCAGGGACTAATCCCAGTCCACTTCAGGGCCAGGGAGGGTAGTACCTTTGTCCTTCTGCTACAGAAAGGCCTATTGATCCACTTCCTGTTGATGACCATTACCGTCAGGACTCCTGGCGTGTTGCATGTATAGTTATACTTCCTCTAGCTCCTGCACTCCCTAACCTTGTCACCTTGTCCCTTATCATGGTTACACCCCTGTATACATTTCCTAGGGTTAGACTCAGGATTGGGTTAGGTGACCCTTGGGCCCTGACCTTTAAAACAGCAGTAGTGAGATTGGGTTATGGGTGGAAAGTGCCAGAGAGAGCGAGATGACCACAACATCCTTCATCTGGATAGAGAAACACATACGAGGGGCATGGGCCAGATGCTGCTGCTGTCCTAATATCCTTCATTCTCAAGTACATTGACCTCCCCTACACAGGAGATTTGGGAAACATGTTCAAGGAACACTGTGCATGCAGAGGGTTGCAATTCCATTGACTTGGGGATAGTTTAACCAAAATATGCCACGACCTAGAATTCCCTTGTGTATCCCACAAAATAACTTTAATAACTTTAATAATAATAATAACTTTAATAATAATAATAATTTTAGCTAAATCTGCCAAATTCACAGGCTTAACTTTCCATGGAAAATTTTTGGGGAAATTCCGGAAATTTACCAGAAAGGTACCGACCTTCTGCAACCCTAGCCTCAAAACCTCTCATGCTTCTTTCCATGGAGCGGGCTCAGTCGTACTGTTCTGTTGCTAGTCTCCCCTGCCCTGCCACGCTGCTCTATAATTCAAATCAAAGAGTGACCGTGTTTGTGTGTGAGAGAACAGGGGGCTGCTAATGGAGGTGTGTGTGTGTGTGTGTGTGTGTATATAAAATGCAACACCAGTACATTTGCAGTGGCCCATCATGCACCAGCAGCCTCCAGTGAACACATCTTGCTCGATTCCTGCATTCTTCCATCACATGTACAGCTGATTCTCAAAATCTTGCACACTAATTAGATGCGATTGAGCCCACACTACTACACCGTCTGAGCCAAGGACTATATGCTTTCTGGTAAGTTTTGATTACAATACTGGGTGGGGTGAATATACACTGCTCAAAAAAATAAAGGGAACACTAAAATAACACATCCTAGATCTGAATGAATGAAATATTCTTATTAAATACTTTTTTCTTTACATAGTTGAATGTGCTGACAACAAAATCATACAAAAATGATCAATGGAAATCAAATTTATCAACCCATGGAGGTCTGGATTCGGAGTCACACTCAAAATTAAAGTGGAAAACCACACTACAGGCTGATCCAACTTTGATGTAATGTCCTTAAAACAAGTCAAAATGAGGCTCAAGTGTGTGTGTGGCCTCCACATGCCTGTATGACCTCCCTACAATGCCTGGGCATGCTCCTGATGAGGTGGCGGATGGTCTCCTGAGGGATCTCGCCAACTCCTGGACAGTCTGTTGTGCAACGTGGCTTTGGTGGATGGAGCGAGACATGATGTCCCAGATGTGCTCAATTGGATTCAGGTCTGGGGAACGGGCGGGCCAGTCCATAGCATCAATACCTTCCTCTTGCAGGAACCTCTTGCAGGAACTGCTGACACACTCCAGCCACATGAGGTCTAGCATTGTCTTGCATTAGGAGGAACCCAGGGCCAACCGCACCAGCATATGGTCTCACAAGGGGTCTGAGGATCTCATCTCGGTACCTAATGGCAGTCAGGCTACCTCTGGCGAGCACATGGAGGTGTGCTGTGCGGCCACCAAAGAAATGCCACCCCACACCCTGACTGACACACCGCCAAACCGGTCATGCTGGAGGATGTTGCAGGCAGCAGAACGTTCTCCACGGCGTCTCCAGACTGTCACATGTGCTCAGTGTGAACCTGCTTTCATCTGTGAAGAGCACAGAGCGCCAGTGGCGAATTTGCCAATCTTGGTGTTCTCTGGCAAATGCCAAACGTCCTGCACGGTGTTGGGCTGTAAGCACAACCCCCACCTGTGGACGTGGGCCCTCATACCACCCTCATGGAGTCTGTTTCTGACCGTTTGAGCAGATACATGCACATTTGTGGCCTGCTGGAGGTCATTTTGCAGGGCTCTGGCAGTGCTCCTCCTGCTCCTCCTTGCACAAAGGCAGAGGTAGTGGTCCTGCTGCTGGGTTGTTGCCCTCCTACGGCCTCCTCCACACCTCCTGATGTACTGGCCTGTCTCCTGGTAGCGCCTCCATGCTCTGGACACTACGCTGACAGACACAGCAAACCTTCTTGCCACGGCTCGCATTGATGTGCCATCCTGGATGAGCTGCACTACCTGAGCCACTTGTGTGGGTTGTAGACTCCGTCTCATGCTACCACTAGAGTGAAAGCACCGCCAGCATTCAAAAGTGACCAAAACATCAGCCAGGAAGCATAGGAATTGAGAAGTGGTCTGTGGTCACCACCTGCAGAACCACTCCTTTATTGGGGGTGTCTTGCTAATTGCCTATAATTTCCACCTGTTGTCTATTCCATTTGCACAACAGCATGTGACATTTATTGTCAGTGTTGCTTCTTAAGTGGACAGTTTGATTTCACAGAAGTGTGACTGACTTGGAGTTACATTGTGTTGTTTAAGTGTTCCCTTTATTTTTTTGAGCAGTGTATTATATGACATACATTATTTTTTGTTAACACGTAAATAGTAAGTAGCCTACAGCAAAGTGTGTTTAAACCATTTCTAACTTTAACAATTTCTGATAGTTAGTTTTTGCTACCATATGGACATTTAGCTTGCTTGAGCCTGGTAAATGGAATGTTAATTCACTTGTTTCCATACATATTTATTTTTAAAACCATTTATCTTACAAAGGAGTTGATTAATCTAACTGCATAACTATTTATCTGTACATGGAACTGTATGTTGTTTATCATTTTTTTCTAATCTTCACAGGAAAAGGCACTACCTGATGTGTGGAGACATTTCACTGCAGCTAATGTAGAAGGAAAAGCTGTGCACATTTGCAAATACTGTGACAAATCATATGTGAAGAATGCAACAAAGATACAGAATCGTCGGGCCAAGTGCATAAAATTCCCTCTGCGCTCACAACAAGCAACCTCCTGACAAAAGTCCCTCTACTTCTATTCGAGGACAAAATTATGAATCGTACACCTTATCGATAGCAACAGCTCATGGTCCTCCTGGAATCAGAAGTTTTTTTTTTTACTCAATGGAGGAATGTAGTCAGAGAAATGCTGATGAATGTCTTACTCGAGCTGTGTAAGCAGCTGGTTCACCTCTTATGCTCACAGGCAATGTGTATTGGAAGAGATTTCTAAATGTTCTTCGCCCAGCATACACCCCTCCAACGAGACATGCTTGAGTTCAACAAAGTTCAAGTGAAAGTCAAGCAAATCATAGAGAAAACAGACTATTGCAATCATCTCTGATGGGTGGTTGAATATTCGTGTGCAAGGAATAATTATCTACATCATCTCCACCCCTCAACCAGTATTCTACAAGAGCACAGACAAGGGACAACAGACACACCGGTCTCTACATTGCAGATGAGCTGAAAGCAGTCAATGACAAGGTATTTGGTATTTGGTATTTGCACTGGTGACAGACAATGCTGCGAACATGAAGACTGCTTGGTCTAAAGTGGAGGAGTCCTACCCTCACATCCCTCCCATTGGCTGTGCTGCTCATGCATTGAATCTGCTCCTCAAGGACATCATGGCACTGAAAACAATGGATACTCTACAAGAGAGTGTATTATAAGCCACGACCTAGAATTGCCTTATGTTTTACCCACGACTGCATGGCCAAACACGACTCCAACACCATCATTAAGTTTGCCGACGACAACAGAATGAGAATGAACAAAGAATGAGACGGCCTATAGGGAGGAGGTCAGAGAGCTGCAGTGTGGTGCCAGGACAACAACCTCTCCCTCAAGGTAAAAAATAAAGTAAAAAAAACATTGACGGGGCTGTAGTGGAGCGGGTCGAGAGTTAAGTTCCTTGGTGTCTACAGCAACAACGAACTATCATGGTCCAAACATACCAAGACAGTCATGGGCACGACAAAACCGTTCGCTCCCCAGGAGACTAAAGATTTGGCATGGGTCCCCAGATCCTTAAAAGGGTTCTACAACTGCACCATTGAGAGCATTGGTATGGCTGGTGTACGCTAATAAGCTGTAGAAGGAACATATCAATAAAGAAGTATGGCAACTGCTCGGCCTCCGACCGTAAGGCACTACGGAGGGTACTGCCCAGTACATCACTGGAGCCAAACTTCCTGCCATCCAGGACCTATATAATAGGCAGTGTCAGAGAAAAGCCCATAAAATTGTCAAAGACTCCAGTCATCAAAGTCATAGTGTTCTCCCTACTACCGTACAGCAAGTTTAGGACCAAAAGGCTCCTCAACAGCTTCTACTCCCAAGCCATAAGACTGCTGAACACATAATAAAATCACCACTGGACTATTTACATTGACCCCCACTTCCCTTTCATTCACTGCTGCTACTCAGTGTTTATTATCTATGCATAGTCACTTCACCCCTACCTACATGTACAAATTTCCTCAACTAACCTGTACCCCCGCACACATGCTCAGTACTGGTACTCCCTGTATATAGCCTCATTATTGTTATTCTTAGTGTTAATTTTATATATATTTTTTTACTTTTACTCTATTTGGTAAATATGTTCTTAACTCTTCTTGAAATGCACTGTTGGTTAAGGGCTTGTAAGTAAGCATTTCACGGTAAGGTCTACACTTGATGTATTCGGCGCATGTGACAAATAAAGTTTGATTTGATCTGGGAGTGTAAATATGGATGAGTCGAGTTTGTTTTCAGCTTGCTTGAATTCAGTAACCTCCGGTGTGACCTCCCGCTGTCAATTCGTCCACGTACATTTGCTAGGGCGCATTCACACGTCCGCGATAATTACTCCAAACTGAAAGGCCATCGATCAAAGGACAGATGAGGCAACAGAGGCTGCCAGTGGCAACCATCAAGTAGTTCACAGCCCACCAATCAGAAGCTCTCATGGCACCATCGGGAAACTGGTTGCCTTGAAGCCCGCTGAGAAAAAAAAGGCAGCGCCGGGTAATGTGCACAAGGTCATCCGAGAGTAGACATCATCCCTCGCCATCTCAACTGAACTTATTCAAATGTGACATTAAAACCCAGTCACTTTTATGAGACCTTCAGTTCCCCGATGCTGTAAACTCTTTGAAGGTAGTTTGTTTGTTTGTGAAAGGGTGCCTGACCTCTGAAGCCAAACTTTGTGTAGGCAAGAGTATTAAACATTCTGGCCCACTGACATTAGTGAAACCAAAGATTATACACGTCAGAAATTGTTGCTACTATAATGCAAGATAGTTCCAGAAATGTGATTTGATAGAGTGCTTCCCAGTAAGTTCGTTGTCTTATGTTAGGACAACATCAGAATAGAGGCTGAATCTGATGGAGGAAAAAAATGTAAAAAAATAACACATGCCTTTGATACTGGGTGAATCCTGTCCATTAATAAGAGCTTACCTTGCTTTTGTCCATTAGGTAGACAGGAGGCTAAACAGGAGCGGACCATGTGTTAAGAATGTTGTGTAACAGCAAACATTTTGTTGGGTTGTAAATTGTGTTATAATAGGTTTGTTTTTGGTATGCTGACCCTGCATATTATGACACTCAAAAACATGAGCTGGCGCACACCCAGAACAAAATTGTTTGTGTGGAGGTGCTGACTAACGGTGAATAAACTATAAGAGAGTCGCACACTCCATATATAAACTCCCAGTCATTTATTGGGTATTTACCAACGTTTTGGCATCACTGTGCCTTCTTCAGGGTAATGTCATGAATACTTGTACCAGGTTATGTAAACAAAGAGTGCAATTAGTGCAACCAATGACAATATTGAGACGTGTGTCATAATGAGTTATTTAGAATAAATTAAAACTGTTAAAAAAAAAAAATAGTTTGGCATATTAAATATATTAGGCTATTGTCATATAGAAACAATTTAACATTGTACATAATATTAGCATCAACATGCATTGTTGAATTCAATTTCACATATTTAATTGTTACGCATTTCATATTTGTTACATCTTTCGGTTCAACCTCAACGCATAAGCCTCATCAACAGGGGGAACATACTGGTGTACGCTAATAAGCTGTAGAAGGAACATATCAATTTCTAAGACTTGTTCATAAAATAAAGAGTTGTTCATAAGGGCCTGAGATCAAAGTCAATATTCAGACCAATGGGGGTCAATGTTTTTAGACAGGATATCCAGTAAGCCTCCCTCTGTAGTAGTAGGATCTCCATGTTACCTCTCCTAGGTAGAGCAACATGCTCAATGCCTGTGCATTCTGAGGGAGGAGATTGGATGGTTAGCTTCAACAACGTGAGCTGCTACTGGATAGTCAATGTTCTTACACCTGATTTGATCTGCAGTGTTCAGCTGTGCGTTGTTTTAATTGTCTTTTCCTTTGTCCTACATAGGCTTTTCCACATGAACAGGTGATGAGATAGATGTTTACTCCCTTGGTCTTGCATGGGTATATTATGACAGTCAGAAGGCTTGGTGTGAGGCGATATCATCTCTTACCAGACAGAGACCATGTCCGTCACCGTCAGCAGTCAGGACGGAGGTCAGAGAGGTTAAGGATACATCTGTATGTTTTCAGAAAGACTGAGTGAAGGAATTACGAAAGACCACACACACTTATAACTTATCACTTCCTCCATATAAGCGCTTTATAACCACTCTGAAAGTGCAATTCGACTTTTTTATAAAAAAATAAAATACTCGGCTTTCAGCCTTATGCAACAGCTGTAAGGGCAGGGCATTGATTAAAACCCTCCCTGCAGATTCCGTTCAGGTCTTCCTTAATGACTGAAATGGCTCAGTCAAGGCAGATAAACACTCTTGAAAACAACACAGCCACCAACAGGAAGCTCCTGTTACTCCATTTTTTTTTTTACAGCAGTAGCTGGGCCCCGTCCAGCGTTCACTGCTGTACAGCAGGGAGAGGGGGAGCAGGACTGCAGGATTAAACTAATGGATAATGAAAAAGTAAAATAGTCTATTTTTTTTAGATGAGACACTCAGCATGCCCACACAGTGTGGCCCTCTTTGAAACAGGAAAGGTGTACTGGCAGCGCTCAACATAACTCTGTCAGCTCACAAACTGGAGAAATAACAGCGGGAAGTGGTCTGGTGGAAAAGTATTAAAATGTCCACAGTTGAGTGAGAGGACCTGTGATGTGTATAAAAAAAGGCTTGCTTGTTTACAGAAAGACTACATCAGAAAAGCCTCCATCGCTGTAGCCCAAGACAACACTGAAATGGACTAGAGATACTTTTCCAATAACAGGCGTTTGTTTACCTGTAGGCTAATCACCATGAAATGAAATATAGAGCTATACGGGAAAAAAAAGATCAAGCTGTCTTACGGATCTGACCGAGGTCATGTACAAGTGATAATTCATCCATTCGATACTCTTCAGAAGCAAACACAAAAGAGTCTTGAGCCTAACCAACGCATTCTGTAAAGTGCACATTCATGGTGAGTATGTAGCATACACTAGACTGAGGCTTGAGATGCTGATGAGCCATACAGTGTGAAATCAATTTGTTTGAAGAGTACAGGGACACTTGAGAAGGATCACAAGAGGAGCCCAAGAGCAGTCAACCACAAGGAACTGACAGGTAGTTGATTTTCCTCTCCATGTTGTCATGGTAACCCCTTCCCGTAAAGTCTGCTAGAAAAAAAACACGGGAAATTAAATGAGTAGGGAGTGGGAGGGGGGAGTGAGGATTTTTTCATGGCTCAAACATCTCCCTCAGAGTACACAGGACTGAGCCAGCTCACTAAAACCTTTCACTGAATGAAATAGTTAATTGTTGAGATGTGTCATGAAAGCAGGAGGTGTTATAAACTAGCTGTCAGTTGTTTCCCTTCTCTCTACAGTATAGTCCTATCTATCATCTGGTGCTGTTTCAGTGTGTTTTAGTGTGAGTGAGTTTGAAACCCTCTATACCTCCATTGTGTCATGTTCAGGCGGATGCAATTGCACATTCGGGAAGTATCAGACCCCTTGACTTTTTCCACATTGTTACGTTACAGCCTTATTCTGAAATGTATTAAAATTGCCCCCCCCCCTCAATCTATACACAATACCCCAAATGACAAAGGAAAAAAACAGTTTAGAATTTTTAGCTAATTTATTACAAATATAAAACTAAAATATCCCATTTACACAAGTATTCAGACCCTTTAAATCAGTACTTTGTTGAAGCACCTTTGGCAGCGATTAGTCTAGTCTTCTTGGGTATGACGCTATAATCTTCTCCCATCTCCACAGAGGAACTCCAGAGCTCATTGGGTTCTTGGTCACCTCCCTGACTAAGGCCCTTCTCCCCGATTGCTCAGTTTGGCTGGCTCTAGGAAGAGTCTTGGTGGTTACAAACTTCTTCCATTTAATAATGATGAGGCCACTGTTCTTGGGGACCTTCAATGCTGCATACATTTTTGGTACTCTTCCCCAGATCAATGCCTCGACACAATCCTGTCTCAGGCTCTACGGACATTTCCTACGACAACAAGGCTTTGTATTTGCTCTGACATGCACCGTCAACTGCGGGACCTTATATAGACAGGTGTGTGCCTGTCAAAATCATGTCCAATCAATTGAATTTACCACAGGTGGACTCCAATCAAGTTGTAGAAACATCTCAAGGATGATCAATGGAAACAGGATGAACCTGAGCTCAATTTCGAGTCTCATAGCAAAGGGTCTAAATACTTATGTAAATAAGGTATCTGTTATTTAATAATTAATACATTTGCTAAATGACTAAAAACCATTGTTTTGCTTTTATTCATTATGGGGTATTGTGTGTAGATTGCTGAGGGGAAAAAAATATTTGATCCATTTCAGAATAAGGCTGGAACGTAACGGGGTCTGAAAACTTTCCGACTGCACTGTATATCCCTTAGTCTAGTCTAACTTTAGTGAAATATGTTCCTATCTGAACTTTCTAGGACATTGTGCCCTTCTGAAATTGACCGTGACTTAAGCACACATTATGACCACTGTTACACTGAATAACTAGGGATATAGCTGTATAAGCATACAACATACTGATGTCATAGTGGTTAATCTGACTAATACAATTAGCATGAGAAAATAGCTTCCTCTCAGTTCACAATCTCAATGAGGACGGTTACATGCACACAATAATACGATTGTGGATAGTCAGACTAATATAGTTTGTTGAAAACTTTTACATGCTATACAAGAAAAACTATTTCCCTAATAAGCCTGTTTACATGAACACATCTGAAATCAGGCTACTGATGGGACTTTTGATAAATGCAGAAATCACCAATCCAAATAAACGTTCTACCACAGTGACCTTATTTCTTCGAAGACTATTTGATTCACATCCCTCGCATGGAACATGCCACAGCTCTTCAGCATACACAGTCATGCCTGTTGACCACTACAAGACCTGATCTGTGTGTGACTGCAGTGAAGACAGCACTTCAGGGTGGTGTGACTGTAGTATTATTCCCAGACAGTTGGAATGTCTCCCCTGCCTGCTCCATTAGAAGTGCTGGAGGTTGAGAATAGAAGGTCCATTCCGTCACAACGTGAGCATGTGAGGCCCTGACTGGAAACCAGGGAGAGGCCCCAATCCAGCTCAGTCTCGCTCTACCGGGCTCCCCAGTTTTACCTCGCTCTACCCCACCCCAAGGCCAGACCACTCTGCCTGCCCCATCTACTCTTCCGCGTTAGACCAAGGCCAACTCTTGGTTTTACAACCACAGCAGTAACTCATCCATCTGCTCCACTCCCACCCAGTTTCACTGGTTTAACTGCCCAGTACTAAACCCCTGACAACCAAACTGTGAAACAACACATTCCAAAGGCAACACACCCTCTCACAGCAGACAGAAAGTCAATTTCATTTCACCCAAAGGCTGTGGTTTAAGCTATAAAACTGCACCTTTATTTCAGCTTCTCAGACTCAGAGTTTGGTTTGTGAACTTTGTGAGTGGTGTCTGAGGCAGTCTCCTGACTGGTGTTTTCCTGGTCATTAGTTGCAGTATACGTGCCCCCTGGGGCACGAAGACAGCTCAGGCTCAGTGGAAGGGGTAATAAAGTAGAGTGAAAAACAACTTCAGTAGCAAGTTAGTGTTTACGGAGGAGCCGCCGTTACTGATCCCTCCAGACCACTGGAGTACCACCATCAGGGATCCATTAATCAGAGGAGAGAAAGCGCGCGCGGGGGAAAGCGCGAGCGAGCGGGCGCGCGCGGGGGAAAGAGCGAGCGGGCGGGCGCGCGCGGGGGAAAGAGTGAGCGGGCGCAAGAGCGGGCGGGCGGGAGAAAGAGAGGGCGAGCGGGAGAAAGAGGGCGAGAGGGGGAAAGAGAGGGCGGGTGATTCCTTTTAACATGAGTCTTCAATTTTCCCAGGTAAGAAGTTTTAGGTTGTAGTTATAGGAATTATGGGACTATTTCTCTCTATATGATTTGTATTTCATATACCTTTGACTATTGGATGTTCTTACAGGCACTATAGTATTGCCAGTGTAACAGTATAGCTTCCGTCCCTCTCCTCGCCCCTACCTGGGCTCGAACCAGGAACACATCGACAACAGCCACTCTCGAAGTAGCGTTACCAGTCGCTCCACAAAAGCTGCGGCCCTTGCAGAGCAAGGGGAACGACTACTCCAAGTCTCAGAGCGAGTGACGTTTGAAACGCTATTAGCGCGCACCCCGTTAACTAGCTAGCCATTTCACATCGGTTACACCAGCCTGATCTTGGGAGTTGATAGGCTTGAAGTCATGAACAGCTCAATGCTGGAAGCACAGCGAAGAGCTGCTGGCCAAACGCACGAAAGTGCTGTTTAAATGAATGCGTACGAGCCTGCTGGTGCCTAAGATCGCTCAGTGAGACTGCTCTATCAAATCATGGACTTAATTATAACATAATAACACAGAAATGCGAGCCTTTGGTCATTAATATGGTCGAATCCGGAAACTATCATCTCGGAAAAAAAAAAATTGTCTTTCAGTGAAATACGGAACCCTTCCGTATGTTATCTAACGGGTGGCATCCCTATGTCTAAATATTCCTGTTACATTGCACAACCTTCAATGTTATGTCATAATTACGTAAAATTCTGGCAAATTAGTTTGTAACGAGCCAGGCGGCCCAAACTGTAGCATATACCCTGACTCAGCGTGCAATGAACTCAAGAGAAGTGACACAATTTCACCTGGTTAATATTGCCTGCTAACCTGGATTTATTTTAGCTAAATATGCAGGTTTAAAAATATATACTTCTGTGTACTGATTTTAAGAAAGGCATTGATGTTTATGGTCAGGTACAGTTGTGCAACGATTGTGCTTTTTTCACAAATGCGCTTTTGTTAAATCATCCCCCGTTTGGCGATGTTGGCTGTCTTTGTTAGGAAGAAATAGTCTTCACACAGTTCGGCCCAAACTGCTGCATATACCCTGACTCTGTTGCAAGAGAAGTGACACATTATTCCTAGTTAAAATAAATTCATGTTAGCAGGCAATATTAACTAAATATGCAAGTTTAAAAATATATACTTGTGTATTGATTTTAAGAAAGGCATTGATGTTTATGGTTAGGTACACGTTGGAGCAACGACAGTCCTTTTTCGTGAATACGCACCGCATCGATTATATGCAACGCAAGACACGCTAGATAAACTAGTAATATCATCAACCACGTGTAGTTAACTAGTGATTATGATTGATTGATTGTTTTTTATAAGATAAGTTTAATGCTAGCTATCAACTTATCTTGTCTTTTTACTGCATTCGCGTAACAGCCAGGCTCCTCGTGGAGTGCAATGTAAGGCAGGTGGTTAGAGCGTTGGACTAGTTAACCATAAATTGGCAAGATTGAATCCCCGAGCTGACAAGGTAAACATCTGTCATTCTGCCCACCCCTGAACAAGGCAGTTAACCCACCGTTCCAAGGCCGTCATTGAAAATAAGAATATGTTCTTAACTGACTTGCCTAGTTAAATAAAAAGTGTAAAAAAATATATATATTTTTAAAAATCGGCCAAATCAGTGTCCAAAAATACAGATTTCCGATTGTTATGAAAACTTGAAATCGATCCTAATTAAATCGGTCGACGTCTAATAAACACCATGGGACCATACAGCTGTCATACCGCTCAGGAAAGAGACGCGTTCTGTCTCCTAGAGATGAACGTACTTTGGTGCGAAAAGTGCAAAACAATCCGAGAACAGCAGCAAAGGACCTTGTGAGGATGCTGGAGGAAACAGGTACAAAAGTAACCATATCCACAGTAAAAACAAGTCCTATATTGAAATAACCTGGAAGGCCGCTCAGCAAGGAAGAAGCAACTGCACATGGGGACAAAGATCGTACTTTTTGGAGAAATGTCTTCTGGGCTGATGAAACAAAAATAGAACTGTTAGGGCATAATGACCATTGTTATGTTTGGAGGAAAAAGGGGGAGGCTTGTAAGCCAAAGAACACCATCCCAACCGTGAAGCACGGGGGTGGCAGCATCATGTTGTGGGGGTGCTTTGCTGCAGGAGGGACTGGTTAACTTCACAAAACAGATGGCACCATGGAAAATTGTGTGGATATATTGAAGCAACATCTCAAGACATCAGTCAGGAAGTTAAAGCTTGGTCGCAAATGGGTCTTCCAAATGGACAATGACCCCAAGCATACTTCCGAAGTTGTGGCAAACTGGCTTAAGGACAACAAAGTCAAGGTATTGGAGTGGCCATCACAAAGCCCTGACCTCAACTCTATAGAAATTTGTAGGCAGAACTGAAAAAGCATGTGAGCAAAGAGGCCTAAAAACGTGATTAGTTCCAGCAGCTCTGTCAGGAGGAATGGGCCAAAATTCACCCAAATTAAACAATTTAAAGGCAATGCTACCAAATACTAATTGAGTGTAATGTAAACTTCTGACCCACTTGGAATGTGATGAAAGAAATAAAAGCTGAAATAAATCTCTACACTATTATTCTGACAATTCACATTCTTAAAATAAAGTGGTGATCCTAACTGACCTAAGACAGGGAATTTTTACTAGGACTAAATGTCAGGAATTGCGATAAACTGAATGTAAATGTATTTGGCTAATGTGTATGTAAACTTCTGACTTCAACTGTAGATCTTCTGCACAGATTATGTCAGAACTGGGCCCTGACAGTAAAGCTCAGTAAGACAAAAAAATAATGGTGTTCCAAAAAAAGGTCCAGGTGCCAGGACCACAAATACAAATTCCATCGAGACACCGTTACCCTAGAGCACACAAAAAAATGATCATGCCTCGGGCCTCAAGATCAGCACCACAGGTAACTTCCACAAAGCTGTGAACAATCTGAGAGACAAGGTAAGAAAGGCCTTCTATGCCATCAAAAGGAACATAACATTTGACATACCAATTAAGATCTGTCTAAACACACTTGAATCAGTTATAGAACCCACTGCCCTCTATGGTTGAGAGGTCTGGGGTCTGCTCACCAACCAAGAATTCACACAAAAAAAATTTGGAAAACCCTCCAAATTAAGACTGCATGCAGAATTCTGCAAAGATATCCTCAGTGTGCAATGTAAAACACCAAATAATGCATTCAGAGCAGAATCAGACTGATAACCCCTAATTATCAAAATCCGGAAAAGAGCAGTTAAATTGTTCAACCACCTAAAAGGAAGCGATTCCCAAACCTTCCAGAACAAAGCCATCACCTACAGTGAGATGAACCTGGAGAAAAGTTCCCTAAGCAAGCTGGTCCAGGGGCTCTGTTCACAAACAGACCCATAGAGCCCGAGGACAACATAATTAGACAATCAAATCATGAGAAAGCAAAAAGATAATTACTAGAGACGTTAGAAAGAATTTTTAAAAAACTCAGCAAACTAGAATGCTATTTGGACCTAAAACAGAGAGTACACAGTGGCAGAATACCTTACCACTGTGACTGACCCAAACTTAAGGAAAGCTTATGTACAGACTCAGTGAGCATAGCCCTGCTATTGAGAAAGGCCTCCGTAGGCAGACCTGGCTCTCAAGAGAAGACAGGCTGTGTGCACACTGCCCACAAAATGATTTAAAAACAAATCCAATTTTGATAAACTCCCATATCTACTGGGTGAAATACCACAGTGTGCCATCAGAGCAGCAAGATTTGTGACCCGTTGCCACAAGAAAAAGGGCAACCAGTGAAGAACAAACACCATTGGAAACAAACTAGATTTATTTTTCCTTTTGTATTTGAACTATTTGCACATATGACCTTTGAAATGTCTTTATTATTTTGGAACTTGAGTGTAATATTTACTGTAAATAAAAAAAGTGAAATAAACAACTTCACTTGCGATGGCAATGTTAACATATGTTTCCCATGCCAATAAAGCCCTTAAATTGGATATAATGTTCATTCTTTCCAATTGTGTGTGTGTGTGTGTGTGTGTGTGTGTACACAGAGATCCAGCTGGAGCAGATCCGATCTCCTTTCTCTCCCAAGCTGTGTAGTGAAAGTCTAGCCACCTGCATCCACAACACTATGAGTTACTGGTGGATAGGGAGGGCCAGTCCAGGGCTCATGAGGAGCTCAGCTTAGCAGCGCATTACACTAGCAGTCAGAAGCCAGGGTGCAATTCAGCTCAGAGGTCTTTAATTACAGCTCTGATCAGAGAAACAAGCTGCCCAGAAAAGGAGAGACAACTTATCAGTGTTAACAGGCGAGTAATAACACTTAAAGCAGCCTGACAGTAAGTGTGTTGCTAATGGACAGAGAGCGCTGCTAAATAGTGTCATTTTATTTTAACTAGGCAAGTCCGATCAGAACAACATCTCATTTACAATTACGCCCTACCCCAGTCTAACCCGGGTGACGCTGGGCCAATTGTGTACCACCCTATGGGACTCCCAATCAGTCGGTTGTGATACAGCCTGGAATCGAACAAGGGTCTGTAGTGACACCTCTCGCACTGAGATGCAGTACCTTAGACCGCTGCACCACTCGGGAGCTGTGTTGGTCATTCAGAAGACGCCACTCTAATGTAAAGACAGCATAACATATCACCTGAACAAACAAACAACCCAAAGACACATACAATGTTCTTATTCAATGTTTCATTTTATTCTAAAGCCTGCGGCTTCCTACTCATGATGATTTGGGAAATGCAGCCACAACAGCAACTGAGAAAGAGGGGGTGTACTTGTCTGTTGAGAGGGGTGTGTGTGCAGTCTGTACCCGCTGTGTGTGAGTGAGTGTGTGTGCATAAGAACTCTGCAGGAATACGGAGCGGGTTACACCACCACTCTGACAGAGAGCTCTTTGTGTTGAGCACACTGCCCCTGGACCACTAAAGCCTTGCTAGCTAGCTGCAGCTTGGTTTGCTTTTGTTTATCCCAGTTCCTTTCAGACCTCCCTCGGCAGCTGACAGGAGTGACTTGTGCAATACGTTAGGAGATAAAGTAGATCGCTTTTCGCCAGTTCACATTATTTTACGTAATGAAGCACACCGTAGTTCCCCAGACCAGTTGAGCCAGTCACGTGTTTGTTTGTATATAGCACAATGGGAGAAATTGAGCTGGTGAGTCCATCACATTCTATATCTATCTAGTCTCTGTTGTGCGACATACATGAATGAGGTGATGAAGTTACACTTGTATTCAATTCACCAAGAAATGTTTGCCATCAGATATCTTTTAATGGCTTTCTGCCAAAAGTCAAAGAGCTCTGGATGAGTTCTGTACAGGTGCCATTTTTTCCCTGTTCTTCATACCATTTGTATTTTTACTCTGTTCTCCCATCTGCTCAGTGTACACATGCTGCTCTTCCTTCAGAAAAGCATGCATCACAACTTTGTTCATTTGCACACTCTCTCGTTCACTTTCGCTTGTAGATGTCCACAAACACCGAAAATTATATTCCGTAGCAACTAGCTATGCTTGAATAACATTATGACCTCAATTTGCCTGTCTTAGTAGTTAGTTTGTTCGTTTTAGTTCGTTAGCATTTAGCGAACATAATCTGTGATTTCGCTATTGTGTGTCAACATTCTGATAGAGGCCCAATGGGTTTTTCTTGTGTGCTACACCAGTTCTGCCGTAAATCGCAGGATGAGAGAATGACAGTATGACATGAAAATCTGGATACCGCCCAAGCCTATGTGTGGGGTACAGAGATGAGGTAGTCATTCAAAAATCATGTTAAAACACTAGTATTGCACACAGAGTGAGTCCATGCAACTTATGTGACTTGTTAAGCAGTTTTACTCCTGAACTCATTCAGGCTTGACATAAAAGGGGTTGAATACTTATTTTTTGAAGACATTTCAGATTTTCCATTTATGAATTTATTGCATTTCTCAAAACATAACTCCACTAACATTACGGGGTATTGCGTGTAGATCAGTGACTAAATCTACATTTCAAGCAATTTAAAGTTCAGGCTGTAACACAACAACAATGTGGAAAAAGCCAAGGGGTGTGAATAGTTTCTGAAGGCACTGTATATACAGTTGAAGTCTGAAGTTTACATATACACTTCAGCCAAATACATTTAAACTGAGTTTATCACAATTTCTGACAAATCCCTGTTTTAGGTCAGTTAGGATCACCGCTTTATTTTAAGAATGTGAAATGTCAGAATAATGGTAGAGAGAATGATTTACTTCAGCTTTGATTTCTTTCATCACATTCCCAGTGGGTCAGGAGTTTACATACACTCAATTAGTATTTAGTGGCATTGCCCTTAAATTGTTTAACTTGGGTCAAACGTTTTGGGTAGCCTTCCACAAGCTTCCCACAATAAGTTGTGTGAATTTCGGCCCATTCCTCCTGACAGAGATGAGTCTCGTTTTTAGGCCTCCTTGCTTGCACATGTTTTTTCAGTTCTGGCCACAAATGTTCTATAGGGTTGAGGTCAGGCCTTTGTGATGGCCACTCCAATACCTTGACTTTGTTGTCCTTAGGCCATTTTGCCACAAGTTTAGAAGTATGTTTGGGGTCACTGTCCATTTGAAAGACCCATTTGCGACCAAGCTGTCTTGAGATGTTGCTTCAATATATCCACAATGTTTCTTCCTCATGACGCCATCTATTTTGTGAAGTGCACCAGTCCCTCCTGCAGCAAAGCACCCCCACAACATGATGCTGCCACCCCCGTGCTTCACGGTTAGAATGGTGTTCTTCGGCTTGCAAGCCTCCCCTTTTTCCTCCAAACATAACGATGGTCATTATGGCCAAACAGTTCCATCAGACCAGAGGACATTTCTCCAAAAAGTACAATCCTTGTCGCCATGTGCAGTTGCAAACCGTAGTCTGGCTTTACGGCGGTTTTGGAGCAGTGGCTTCTTCCTTGCTGAGCGACCTTCCAGGTTATTTCGATATAGGACTCGTTTTACTGTGGATATAGATACTTTTGTACCGGTTTCCTCCAGCATCCTCACAAGGTCCTTTGCTGTTGTTCTGGGATTGTTTTATGTTTTATTGTTTTTGCACCAAAGTGAATTAGTCTCTAGGAGACAGAACGTGTCTCCTTCCTGAGCGGTATGACGGCTGCGTGGTCCCATGGTGTTTATACTTGCGTACTCGTTTGTACAAATGAACGTGGTACCTTCAGGCGTTTGGAAATTGCTCCCAAGGATGAACCAGACTTGTGGAGGTCTACAATTTTTTTGAGGTCTTGGCTGATTTGTTTTGATTTTCCCATGATGTCAAGCAAAGAGACACTGAGTTTGAAGGTAGGTCTTGAAATACAGCCACAGGTACACCTCCAATTGACTCAAATGATGTCAATTAACCTGTCAGAAGCTTCTCAAGCCATGACATCATTTTCCAGAATTTTCCAAGCTGTTTAAAGGCATAGGTAACCCTCTGACCCACTGGAATTGTGAGTGAAATAATCTGTGCGTAAACGATTGTTGGAAAAATTACTAAAACGAGTTTTAGATGACTCCAACCTTAGTATGTGTAAACTTCCGACTTCAACTGTATAGCTGTTAGCTACTGCCTGCTCTCCACACAACTAATGCTGCTCCTGGGCTGAGGAGCAGATGGGGACTCTACACTTTAACTACCAAGGCATAGGGCTGAGAGGAGACATGGGGAAACGTTACACACATCCTGGAGCTGACCTTCCGTTGCTGTGTGACTCAGTGTGATGGTGTGGAGGAGAGAATAATAAAAATAACAACTTGAAATGTACTGAGGAAGTGGACCAAACATGACTTTGAAATGTCACGTGTCAGACTGATCCATACTATACAGCTAGGACATCCTGAGTGTGAGTGAGTGAGTGAGTGAGTGAGTGAGTGAGTGTGTGTGGTGTGTGTAAAGCATACCAGCTGTAACACAACAGTATGAGGAAGTATTACTGAGGTGTGATAACAGCTGCCAGCATTCTATACATCTCGCCTCACTGCACGCATGTGTGCAGACAGACACCCTCACAAAGAGTTGTCCAACTCACTTTCTTACCCCTCAGCTGGTTAAGGCAGAAACCAATAATGTCCACTGAGAATAACAAACATTAGGAACACCTGCGTTCCACAGGGATGCTAGGCAATTTTGACTCCAATGCTTCCTACAGTTGTGTCAAGTTGGCTGGATGACGTTTGGCTGGTGGACCATTCTGATACACACAGGATGAAAAACCCAGCATTCGTTGCAGTTCTTGACACAAACTAGTGCGCCTTGCACCTACCATACATCATTCAAAAGGCACTTAAAAATTTTGTTTTGCCCATTCACCCTCTGAATGGCCCTCATACACACTCCATGTCTCAATTATTAAATAGGCCTGTCTCCTTCTCATCTACACTGATTGAAGTGAATTTAACAAGTGACATCAATAATGGATCAAAGATTTCACCTGGATTCACCTGGTCAGTCTGTGTCATGGAAAAAGCAGGTGTTCTTAATGTTTTGTACTCATTGTTAGGGCCGACCCCAATTAGTCAACTGGTTGATCGGCTGTTGGTCGACCAAGATTTCTTTAGTCGAGCAGTCGCAAATTTTTTTTTTTTGAATTGTCTGATTTGTGCCCATCTCAGTGGACTAATCTATTGCAGAGGCCACGGGGATGACACAGTACATCACTCTAAGACTGAAATTGTAGTGGTTTTAATGTATAAAAATGGTGCAACACTAATAAAAAAAATATTTAACACATTTTCTCTCGCATTGTATACGGTCGCTGTCCACAGTGCTGAAATATAATCTTTAGTGTACTATAGAATTGTCGCCTTTCCCTTTGTACTATGTGCATAATAGCAAAGTTAGCCAGCATACTGAGCTTGAGAACAGGTAGCAGCAGCAGAGATGAGAGAACAGGCAGCAGAGATGAGAGAACAGCCCTTGCCTTAGCCTCATTGTCTAAGAAAAATGAAGGGCGGAAAGCCCAACTTCATTAGGTCTATAATCAATAGCTTAACTGTAAAACGTGCCTGGCTTTAGATATCATCCATATATAGCTACAGAAGACAGAGCTTCCTTCTGTTGCCTGTTTGAGTGTTTAACAGCCTACTGACTCCGTGAGCCTCATGCAATGGCAAAAAAAAGAGGGGATGCAAATAGTCTTGGTAGCCATTTGATAAGCTGTTCAGGAGTCTTATGGCTTGGGATAGTAGCTGTTTAGAAGCCTCTTGGACCTAGACTTGGCGCTCCGGCAACGCTTGCCGTGCGGTAGCAGAGAACAGAGAACAGTCTATGACTAGGGTGGCTGGAGTCTTTGACATTTTTTTGACACCGCCTGGTATAGAGGTCCTGGATGGCAGGAAGCTTGGCCCCAGTGATGTACTGGACCGTGCACTGCCCTCTGTAGTTGCCATACCTGGCTGTGATGCAACCGGTCAGGATGCTCTCGATGGGGCAGCTGTAGGATCTGAGGATCCATGCCAAATCTTTTCAGTCTCCTGAGGGGGAAAAGGCTTTGTCATGCCCTCTTCATAACTGTCTTGATGTGTTTGAACCATGTTAGTTTGTTTGTGATGTGGACACCAAGGAACTTGAAGCTCTCAACCTACTCCATTGCATCCCCGATGATGAGAATGGGGACTCGCTCAGTTCTCCTTTTCCTGTAGTCCACAATCATCTCCTTTGTCTTAATTACGTTGAGGGAGAAGTTGTTATCCTGGCACCACACGGCCAGGTCTCTGACCTCCTCCCTATTGGCGGTCTCATCATTGTCGGTGATCAGGCCTACCACTGTTGTGTCATCAGCAAACTTAAATGATGGTGTTGGAGTCGTGCCTGGCTATGCAGTCATGAGTGAACAGGGAGTACAGGAGAGGACTGAGCACGTACCCCTGAGGGGCCCCAGTGTTGAAGATCAGTGTGTTTTTTTAAATGTAACCTTTATTTAACTAGGCAAGTCAGTTAAGAACACATTATTTACAATGAGTTAACTGTGGTTTGCCTGCCTTGTTCAAGGGCAGAACGACAGATTTTTACGTTGTCAGCTTGGAGATTCGATCCAGCAACATTTCGGTTACTGGCCCAACGCTCTAACCTGCCTAGTGGTTACCTACCCTTACCACCTGGGGGCGGCCCGTCAGGAAATCCAGTTGCAGAGGGAGGTCTTAAGTCCCAAAGTCCTTAGCTTTGAGAGCACTATGTGCAACAAATTCAAAGATTTTGCTGAGTTACAGTTCATATAAGGAAAATCAATTGTAACTAATTAATTAGACCCTAATCTATGGATTTCACATGACTGGGAATATAGATATGCATCTGGTCACACATAATACTGACATGTTTCAAGCAGACCACCATAGTCCCTGTGCCCAAGAACACCAAGGTAACCTACCTAAATGACTACTGACCCGTAGCACTCACGTCTGTAGCCATGAAGTGCTTTGAAAGGCTGGTCATGGCTCACATCAACACATTGGACAAAAGGAACACCTATGTTAGAAGGCTTTTCTGTTTTTTGAACGCTGAGGTGTAGTCAATGAAAAGCCTTCTAACATAGGTGTTCCTTTTGTCCAATGTGTTGATGTGAGCCATGACCAGCCTTTCAAAGCACTTCATGGCTACAGACGTGAGTGCTACGGGTCAGTAGTCATTTAGGCAGGTTACCTTGGTGTTCTTGGGCACAGGGACTATGGTGGTCTGCTTGAAACATGTCAGTATTATGTGTGACCAGATGCATATCTATATTCCCAGTCATGTGAAATCCATAGATTAGGGCCTAATTAATTAGTTACAATTGATTTTCCTTATATGAACTGTAACTCAGCAAAATCTTTGAATTTGTTGCATTTATATTTTTGTTCACTATGAAAGTATTGCATTAGTGTTTTACTTCACACTCACCATCTCCAGCAACATCCCAACATCAACATGTGAAAATGGCGCATTTCTATGTTTTGTAGTAAAGACAGCGGAAGATGTGTTTTTTACTACAAAACATACCAAAAACGCACAATTTTCCCATATGTTGAGATGATGGTGGGTGCTGGAGATGAATATGAAGTTGACATTTTGGGGAATTTCCCTTTAAGGTGTCTGTAATAGCAAATGTGTCAAAAACAAAACGTAGACTGCATTTCTAAAGCTTCCAGAATATTTTTTTACAATGGTGGGGGAGCACCAAGATGGAGGCAAGGTGGTTTCAAAATGCACCAGTCAGTCATTTAGTGTATACATGTAAATCATTGGCCATCAGACATGTTTGCTTTCAAAACACAATCATCCACAGCGATAAATGCTATGGCAACCACATGGAGCAAAACCCATCTCTGCCAAAGCCTTTCCAAACGTTCACAATAAGGACCTCACTGAACCGGAGACTGCACACAGGCAGCACTCAAATATTGAAGTACAGATGGACAAAGAAAGCAGATAAACTGGTCTAAACAAACTGCTTCACTGAGAGTCACCCAGTGAGAGTTGACTTTCCCTTCAGATACCCCACTTCCTTGACAACCTGTACAATTAGGCCTGGCAAAGAGCATTCTAAAACACATGAAGGAGAACATGTAAGGGAAAGGCTGTGTGCGATAAGAGATGCCTTTGTTGTCCCTAACGGACAGCCTTATCACTACTGCTCATCAGTGTTCCAACCAGCTCCATGGCCCTAAGCTTCCATAAACCTGATACTGTACAAAGGAGCAGTGGTGAGTGAGTGAACTCTACTGCAGTCTCAGAGAGGAGATGAAACAAAGACAGGTGAAGGACATCCGTCTCACGCTTTACATGGAGATGCTGTCTCACACACACACACACACACAAAACACTAAAAGGATTCCAAATAAAATAATTATGTCAGGTCTGCTACAGAACTCACTATGCCCACTGTCTTTTTAAACAACAGCTCATTGGCACCAATCAAAGTGATCCAAGAGGCTTAGTCATGTCCGTTGTGCTCTTGTATCAAAGAGTTTGTCATACAGGATGTAGTACACAGTGTAGTTCTATATCCTCTAAAGTTGGTGTTGTGTCTCAAAGAGAAAGACAGACAAGTCTGTAGTGCTGGTCTGGCACACTGTGGCACACTGTTGAAGGGAAATTGATGCTGAGGGAGAGAAGTAACTAAAAAAAGAAAGAAAAGAAATGCAATGTATGAGAAGCCTTGACTTGAAGTGCCTTCCAAAATGTATCTGAAGATCTGACTTGTGGAAATGTATACTAAATGAAACTTCAGAACTGTGTTTGTTCTAAATTTGACAACTTCATAAATTAGCTGGCTCACAATTGGCCTGTGTGAGATGGATGAATTGGAGAAAAAATTATACACAACTTAGTTCTGAATGATGAGGTTAATACACACACACACACACACACACACACACACACACACACACACACCAACCGTCCCCTTCCCTTTCCGGCATAGTCAACAGGAAGCAGAGCACATTGCAGGCACAGTTCCTCTCAGGGACTCTACAGTGGGCAGGGCTTAAACACACATGGCAGATGAGATGGAATGAGATTTCACATGCTATATACAGTAGTTTTGATGTCTTCATTATTATTCTACTATGTAAAAAATAGTAAAAATAAGAGTAGGTATGTCCAAACTTTGAACTGGTACTGTTGTCATGACTCGCTCTCCTTGGTGAGGATCAAAGGTGCCAGATCAGCACATGGTGGACAGACAGCCCTAAACCCCCTCTTTCCCACAGGAGGGGAAAGAGGGAGTTGGGCCGGTTTTATGACTCAACTGGTCATAAATACCTTGCAAAAACTCTCCCTTTGGCTTTTTAGTATGAAAAGGGAAAGAAATCCCTGTGTTAGCGAGACTCTTGCCCAAAACTTCAACATCAAACAATGAACAATGGGACAATATATTTCAACATCCAAATGTTGGGAATGATGAGACTTGGAATATGGAAAATGTATATTTTGTGATGTCATTAATATTGATAAAGACATTGTAATGGGAGCATTGTAACTTGAAGAGCTTGTACACGGTGCATATCAGGGTCACAGCTAAATGTTGTTAATACAATATGAGGAAGGATGAAACCATTTTTTAAAAGTTAAACATTTGATTTTAGCCTTCTAAATGAGAAACTGTATTTCATGCAAACTTGTGCCCGGTCAGTAGCCACACCCTAGTGAGCTCAGAGTTTGTGTCAACATGACGGAACGCCCTCCAAGGCCAGAGTGCTTAAAAAAGGACTCGCTACCGAATTTTACACTTGACCAAAACATGCCAGGTTGCTGCCGGCATGTAAAGTAGTCCTAACTGTACCCTGAATAATCAACCATTGAGACCTGAGAATGAGGTGGTGGCCCACACGTTGAAATGGTTAGAAACAAAGAAAACCAGACCAAAACATGTAGCGTCTGCAGCTGTGCATGTAAAGTAGTCTAGGACATTTGACCAAAGACGAGAGGGAAGAGTAGATCCCTCTGAAGACCATGTGGTACATCTGAACTATTCTAAACGAACACTCTAGAACAAAAGAAGCCTACAACGAAGGACATTGTGAACTCTGGTGGACAACCAGACTTACATCGAACCACTTCCCATAGAACCATCGAGTTAAACAGATAAGACGACAAAGACATCTACGCGTAAATATATACATTGAATCTCTTTTCCGAATGAGCGGTTGTTCATGTGCAAAGTATTCATATTCCCGTGAGCATAGCTTCCAAATGTATGTATGATAAGTTGACTCAGTTTCTCCCGCTCCTTACATACCCCTCCCTTTCCATTGTGTAACCAAACAGTCATGCTTTGTTAGTCCACTAGGGACCTGTGTTCATTGTATTATGCATGTAATCAATAACCTATGCTGTGTGTGTTTACGTGCTCTGTAACTTTTCCCATGGTGCCCCAAACTCCTAATGAGTTAAATGTTTTACATGATTAATTTAATACAGTAATAAACATAGTAAGTAATTATTCGATAAATAGCAGTCATCACATTAATGATAGTCACGTCACAACACTGTATATACACATACACTTCTCTAACATCATGGTTGGACTGCAACCTCTCACAGCATTCATGAAAAGCTCAAGGTTTTTTAATTGTATCAAACATTAAAAGGGATATCAGTGATGGTCTAAATGTTCATTAGTTAGACACCTTTTTCAGAACGGGAGAGAAGTATGGTGGAGAGAATAAATATGAAGGGAATATACAGTCTAAAATACTAATCTATACTCCAGATCTCACAACAGAATCAAATTGCCCTGAGGGGGAAACGAAGTCTAACTCTTATCTTATATTTCGCCACTCCCACCTCTGTAAATGAAACATGCTCAGGCAAAGTTGACAAATTTCACATAAAACCCTAAACAGTGAATGAAGTTACAGAGCCAAGGGGAAAGGCATGCATATTGCAAAAACATACTCCAGCGATCTCTGTCAGACTCAGACAAATACATACAGTGCCTTGCGAAAGTATTCGGCCCCCTTGAACTTTGCGACCTTTTGCCACATTTCAGGCTTCAAACATAAAGATATAAAACTGTATTTTTTTGTGAAGAATCAACAACAAGTGGGACACAATCATGAAGTGGAACGACATTTATTGGATATTTCAAACTTTTTTAACAAATCAAAAACTGAAAAATTGGGCGTGCAAAATTATTCAGCCCCCTTAAGTTAATACTTTGTAGCGCCACCTTTTGCTGCGATTACAGCTGTAAGTCGCTTGGGGTATGTCTCTATCAGTTTTGCACATCGAGAGACTGACATTTTTTCCCATTCCTCCTTGCAAAACAGCTCGAGCTCAGTGAGGTTGGATGGAGAGCATTTGTGAACAGCAGTTTTCAGTTCTTTCCACAGATTCTCGATTGGATTCAGGTCTGGACTTTGACTTGGCCATTCTAACACCTGGATATGTTTATTTTTGAACCATTCCATTGTAGATTTTGCTTTATGTTTTGGATCATTGTCTTGTTGAAAGACAAATCTCCGTCCCAGTCTCAGGTCTTTTGCAGACTCCATCAGGTTCTTCCAGAATGGTCCTGTATTTGGCTCCATCCATCTTCCCATCAATTTTAACCATCTTCCCTGTCCCTGCTGAAGAAAAGCAGGCCCAAACCATGATGCTGCCACCACCATGTTTGACAGTGGGGATGGTGTGTTCAGATGTGTTGCTTTTACGGTAAACATAACGTTTTGCATTGTTGCCAAAAAGTTCAATTTTGGTTTCTTCTGACCAGAGCACCTTCTTCCACATGTTTGGTGTGTCTCCCAGGTGACACGTGGCAAACTTTAAACAACACTTTTAATGGATATCTTTAAGAAATGGCTTTCTTCTTGCCACTCTTCCATAAAGGTCAGATTTGTGCAATATACGACTGATTGTTGTCCTATGGACAGAGTCTCCCACCTCAGCTGTAGATCTCTGCAGTTCATCCAGAGTGATCATGGGCCTCTTGGCTGCATCTCTGATCAGTCTTCTCCTTGTATGAGCTGAAAGTTTAGAGGGACGGCCAGGTGTTGGTAGATTTGCAGTGGTCTGATACTCCTTCCATTTCAATATTGTCGCTTGCACAGTGCCCCTTGGGATGTTTAAAGCTTGGGAAATCTTTTTGTATCCAAATCCGGCTTTAAACTTCTTCACAACAGTATCTCGGACCTGCCTGGTGTGTTCCTTGTTCTTCATGATGCTCTCTGCGCTTTTAACGGACCTCTGAGACTATCACAGTGCAGGTGCATTTATACGGAGACTTGATTACACACAGGTGGATTGTATTTATCATCATTAGTCATTTAGGTCAACATTGGATCATTCAGAGATCCTCACTGAACTTCTGGAGAGAGTTTGCTGCACTGAAAGTAAAGGGGCTGAATAATTTTGCACGCCCAATTTTTCAGTTTTTGATTTGTTAAAAAAGTTTGAAATATCCAATAAATGTCGTTCCACTTCATGATTGTGTCCCACTTGTTGTTGATTCTTCACAAAAAAATACAGTTTTATATCTTTATGTTTGAAGCCTGAAATGTGGCAAAAGGTCGCAAAGTTCAAGGGGGCCGAATACTTTCGCAAGGCACTGTATACACATCTGTCGTGTCCTGGTGTGTGTGCCCTCACTTTTAATGTCAACGTAAACAGAACAAACACGAGTCGCAAGCGTTTGCATCATCTCTCTGCTTTCTTCCTCCTCCCCTCATTTCATCCAGAAGGTCACAGACGGCTTGCTCCGTCAACAAACTAATGTCAAGTTAGTCTCCCTACTGATAGGCTCATTTCCGTCAACAGGTGGTGAAATGTTAATGCAGAACAGCACACTGGCATAAATACATAATGGTATTTGCGTTGCCAAATGAATTAGTGTGCCACTGCCATCCCTAGGCGTGTGGTATCATCCAGGCTCAGCCTATTGATTAGCGTCTCTCCTAATAGACGCTGAGTCTCAGTGGGGTGCCATAGTGTTGCATCATGGTGGCTCCCAATCAGGATCAAGTGATAGTCAAAGTGAACTTAGCAGTAGCTACCATCAAAGGGGAGGAGCAAAACCTTTAAGGTGAACAAATAATTTGATGTCAAAAGATAGGTTAAACGTGTGTTTAAAAGGAGTAGCTTTAGTCTCTCCCTGTGTTCATTTCTCCCCCTCTGGGTTTCAGTCAGAGGGGGAGTGCGAGCAAAGGGTCAGGTGTCAACGGGGAGTTTGTTTTGGGCCAGTGTCAAGCATTCATTTACTTCCTCTTTCTCGCTATGAGTATCAACCTGCATCACTTCCTTCCTGGCAGGAAACGCTGCTCGGCTCTACTGCTCGGCTCAGCCGTACCCTTCCTGAGCCACGGCTCAAAGTAAGGCAATTACCACTATCATACCTAGTCTTTTTCCCTCTGTTTCTCGCTCATTCTCTCCCTCCCATTATCCCTCGCTCATCTCCCAAGACATCCATCACTCTCCCTCCCGTTATCCCGCTCTCATCTCCCTAGACATCCATCATTCTCTCCCTCCCGTTATCCCTCCCTCATCTCCCTAGACATCCATCACTCTCCCTCATCTCCCTAGACATCCTTCATTCTCCCTCCCGTTATCCCTCTCATCTCCCTAGAGATCCATCATTCTCTCCCTCCCGTTATCCCTCTCATCTCCCGAGGCATCCATCGTTCTCTCCCTATCTCACCTCCAGACATCCATCATGCTCTCCCTCATCTCCCTAGACATCCACTCTCCCTCCCGTTATCCCTACCTCATCTCCCTAGACATCCATCACTCTCCCTCATCTCCCTAGACATCCATCACTCTCCCTCATCTCCCTAGACATCCACTCTCCCTCCCGTTATCCCTACCTCATCTCCCTAGACATCCACTCTCCCTCATCTCCCTAGACATCCATCACTCTACCTCATCTCCCTAGACATCCATCATTCTCTCCCTCCCGTTATCCCTCTCATCTCCCGAGGCATCCATCACTCTCCCTCCCGTTATCCCTCCCTCATCTCCCTAGACATCCATCATTCTCTCCCTCGACATCCATCACTCTACCTCATCTCCCTAGACATCCATCATTCTCTCCCTCCCATTCTCCCTCTCATATCCAGACATCCATCATTCTCGCCCTCATCTCCCTAGACATCCATCATTCTCTCCCTCATCTCCCTAGACATCCATTTCTCTGCAACGTATATTACTTCTCTCTTCTGTCACTGCTGTATCATTAACTGTTAACACTTCTCTATGGTTTACTGAAATGTTACTGTGAAGTGATATCCACCCTGTCTCCCTCCTCTCTGGTCAACTTATTGAAGTAAAATCTAGCTCAGGGCTCTCCAACCCTGTTCCTGGAGAGCTACAATCCTGTAGGTTTTTCCTCCAACTAATCTAGCGCACCGGATTGTAATAATTACCTGGTTGATAAACTGAATCAACTGGGGTTGGAGTGAAAACCTAGAAGAGGGTAGCGCTCCAGAAACAGGGCTGGAGACACTTGATCTAGCCCAACACCTGAGCCCCCTTGGCTTAGACAGTGAAACCAAGGCTCTCTAGTCCCTTGCTTCCTTCCCCTTCAGTGGTCCAATCCCCAAACACCTTGCCTTGGCTCCTCAACCATTGAGACACATGGCTCATGTCATCTGCTGAAATGCTGAGGCAGACAGACCCTTGAAAAACATCAGGATTACACATGTGGCCGGGTGGAACTGCATGCACAGGGCTGTAATTGCATAGTGACAATGTTAACAAAAACGTGTGTGTGTGTGTGTGTGTGTGTGTGTGTGTGTGTGTGTGTGTGTGTGTGTGTGTGTGTGAGAGAGAGAGTCACAGGGAATCAAAGATATCAGCACATTTACTTTAATCTACTCTAAACACATAAACCACATCACTGGCTGTGAATTAGTGCATATTTTTGTTGGGGAGTGTGTGTGTGTGTGTGTGTGTGTGTGTGTGTGTGTGTGTGTGTGTGTGTGTGTGTGTGTGTGTGTGTGAGTGAGAGAGAGAGGAGGTCTCAACAGCATCAAGTCAGAAAGTTTGCAAGAACAGAGAAACTTCAATCACTGTGTGAAAACTTCAGGTACGAGGCAGTACAACCACAGACCTGAAGAAAAACAGGATATTAAACCGCTACAATTGCCAGGGGTTGGCAGACAAACTTCACTCATTCTACTGCCTCTATCTGGACTTTGCTTTTTTATTATCGAATCCACACTTTTACAAGGAGGCTGATCAATGAGAATATAAGGCAACTAACACTGAATCAATCTCTATTAACATCATAAGCATTGATATTCTTACTAGCTGCATGGATGGCTTTGTTGTAGGCTACAACACTGCTAAACATATATTCTGCAGCTAAAGAAAGATATGGTGGAGCTCAGTAGGACTTCAGACTGCAGTCCCAGTCCAGACCAGTAGAAATGGAGCAGCTATGCAGAACATGGAGGACATTTTGGCTCTTAAATTCAGCAGACCACAATTAGACGAGCACGTGGGGACTTGGAGCACGTGGGGACTTGGAGCACGTGGGGACTTGGAGCACGTGGGGACTTGGAGCACGTGGGGACTTGGAGCCAGGGACGGTACTTTGGAAAAGTCCATGGAGGACAGCTGTCTACATGCCTCAAGACAGCTAGCAGTACTGACAGACAGAAAGACTGATAGCTCCACAACAAACCAGCATTCCACAACCCAATTTCAACTTTGGCCTCTACTCCCCCCCCCCCCCTCCAGTCTCCCCCTGGCCATTTCCTGTTTATTTTCATCAGAGGAACACTGATTTAGTCTCTATCAGTCGGCACGGGCCTGAGGAAACCAGAGCCATCCTCCATTGCACTGCCATCACACCTCCCTACACACACAAATCCCCCCCCCCACACACACAAATATACCACCCCCCCACTACAAACACACGCAAAAATGTACCCCCCCACGTGTACCCCCCTACACACACACGTACCCCCCTACACACACAAACACAAACGTAACCCCCTACACACACACACACAAAAGTACCCCCCTACACACACACACACACACACACACACACACACACACACACACACACGCACAAACACCCCCCCCCTAACACAAACCCCCGACACACACACAAACCTCCTCACTTCTCTTGCGGTCATTGCACGCAGTCAGGGTATATGCAACAGTTTGGGCCGCCTGGCTCGTTACAAACTAATTTGCCAGAATTTTACGTAATTATGACATAACATTGAAGGTTGTGCAATGTAACAAGAATATTTAGACTTATGGATGCCACCCATTAGATAAAATAAGGAACGGTTCCGTATTTCACTGAAAGAATAAACATTTTGTTTTCGAAATGATAGTTTCCGGATTCAACCATATTAATGACCAAAGGCTCGTATTTCTGTGTGTTAAGTTATAATTAAGTCTATGATATGATAGAGCAGTCTCACTGAGCAATGGTAGGCAGCAGCAGGCTCGTAAGCATTCATTCAAACAGCACTTTTGCCAGCAGCTCTTCGCAAGCACAGCGCTGTTTATGACTTCAAGCCTATCAGCCTAATGGCTGGTGTAACCGATGTAAAATGGCTAGCTAGTTAACGGGGTGCGCGCTAATAGCGTTTCAAACATCACTCGCTCTGAGACTTGGAGTAGTCGTTCCCCTTGCTCTGCAAGGGCTGCTGCTTTTGTGAGCGACTGGTAACGCTGCTTCGAGGGTGGCTGTTGTCGATGTGTTCCTGGTTCGAGCCCAGGTAGGGGCGAGGAGAGGGACGGAAGCTATACTGTTACACTGGCAATACTATAGTGCCTGTAAGAACATCCAATAGTCAAAGGTATATGAAATACAAATGGTATAGAGAGAAATAGTCCAAAAATCCTATATTAACTACATCCTAAAACTTCTTACCTTGGAATATTGAAGTCTCGTGTTAAAAGTAACCACCAACAGAGCAAGGAATTAAAACGTTAGCTTTTTTAAATGGCATATATTGCACTTCTACAACACTTTGTTTTTGCATTAATTAAACCAAATTGAACATGTTTCATGATTTATTTGAGGCTAAATTGATTTTCTATTGATGTATTATATTAAGTTAAAATACGTGTTCATTCAGTATTGTTGTAATTGTCATTATTACAAATAAATACAAATAAATGGCAGATTAATCGGTATCAGCTTTTTTGGTCCTCCAATAATCAGTATCGACGTAAAAAAAAAAAAAAAAAAAAAAAAAAAAAAAATCGGTCAACCTCTAACACACACACACCCCTACACACACACACCCACACCCTTCCGACACACACACCCCCCTACACACAAATGTACCCCCTCTACACACCCCCCCGCCCACACAACCCCCTAACACACACACCTACACGTCCCCCCCTACACACACACACCCCCCCACACAACCCCCTAACACACACACACACACACACACACACACCTACACGTCCCCCCCTACACACACGCACAAACATGTACATACCCCCCTACACACACAAAATCCCCCACCCCCCTACACACACATACCCAGCCCACACACGTACCCCCCTACACACACACACACACACACGTGTACCAACCTACACACACACACACACACCACGCACAACACACACAAAATACCCCACCCCCCTACACACACGTGTACCAACCTACACACACGTGTACCAACCTACACACACACACACACACCCCTTTGACACATACCTCACCACACACAAATGTAACCCCTCTTACACACACACATACCCCCCCACGCACAACACACAAGTGTACCCCCCCCCCCACAAACACAAATGTACCCCCTACACACACACACACACACACACGTACGTACCCCCTACACACACGTATCCCCTACACACAGACACCCCCCACACCCGTGTAGCCCCCTACACACAAATTTACCCCCCTACACACACACAAAAGCGCTCTTTCTATTTTGTTCTGTTTATCAAAAGTGTTGAAAAACTTGTCAATAATGAACTGACTGGCTTGCTTGATGTCGAGCGCATTCTGGTTTCCACTCAGGTTTTGGATGTGTCACTGCAACCTTAAAAAGGTCCTCAATGATGTCACCATTGCCCTTAATTCTAAGCAACATTGTGCTGCCATTTTTATTGACATGGCCAAAGATTTTGATACGGTAGACCATTCTACTCTTGTGGACCGGCTAAGGAGTATTGGTGTCTGAGGGGTCTTTGGCCTGGTTTGCCCACTACCTCTCTCAAAGAATACAGTGTATAATGTCAGAATATCTGCTGGGTCAGCCACTGCCTGTCACCAAGGGTGTACCCCAAGGCTCAATCCTACGCCCCATGCTGTTTTCTATTTACATCAACAACATAGCTCAGGCAGTAGGAAGCTCTCTCATCCATTTATATGCAGTCAGCTCTCCAAAAAACATCTCTCTGCCCTTAACCTTGTTCTGAACACCTCCAAAACAAAAGGTCACGTGGTTTGGTAAGAAGAATGCCCCTCTCCCCACAGGTGTTATTACTACTATTACTAGGGTTTAGGGCTTAAGGTAGTCAACTCATACAAGTACTTGGGAGTATGGCTAGACAGTGCACGGTCCTCTCAGCACATATCAAAGCTGCAGGCTAAAGTTAAATCTAGACTTTACTCTATCGTAATCGCTTCTCTTTTACCCCAGCTGCCAAATTATCCCTGATTCAGAGGAACCATCCTACCCATGGTAGATTACGGAGACATCATAGATCGGCAGGTAGGGGTGCTCTCGAGCGGCTAGATTTTCCTCACCAGTCGGTCATCAGATTTGCCACCAATGCTCCTTATAGGACACATCACTGCACTCTTTTCTCCTCTGTAAACTGGTCATCTCTGTATACCCGTCGCAAGACCCACTGGTTGATGCTTATTTATAAAACCCTCTTATGCCTCACTCCCTCCTATCTGATAAATCTACTGCAGCCCTCACCCTCCACATACTGGCAGAACTGGTGTTGTCACATTCTGTTAAAGGTCCCCAAAGCACCAACATCTAGGTCCCTCCCCTTTTCAGTTCGCTGCAGCTAGCGACTGGAATGAGCTGCAAAAAACAGCCAAACAGGACAGTTTTATCTCAATCTCTTCATTCAAAGACTCAGTCATGGACACTCTTACTGACAGTTGTGACTGCTTTGTGTGAAGTATTGTTGTTGCTACCTTCTTGCCATGTTGCTGCCATGTCATGTTATCTTCGATCTCTTTATGTAGTGTTGTCTCTTGTAGTAATGTGTGTTTTGTCCTAACAAAAGCACTTTTGACTTTTGGTAGGCAGTCATTGTAAATAAGAATTTGTTCTTTAACTGACTTGCCTAGTTAAGTAAAAAAAAAAAAAAGTTAAATTAAATAAAAAAATAAGGGTGGAACTAGCTGGCTGGGAGAGTCAAAGCTGCCCCCTCCTTCCCTCTGCTCCCCCTTTCTTTTGGTTTCCCAGTCTCCTTCAACAAAAAAAAAACCCAGTGTGGGAGACCAGCAAACTGAGGCCCCACAGTAAAACCACATAATTACCCATCACAAAGCCCTCAGTGTTGTGTGCCTGCCTGCCTGACCTGCCAGAGGCTCAGCTGCACCATACCCCGCTCCAACTCCTGCCCCCTCTATTCCTCCCCTCCTTTCTCAATCATCCCTTTGCTCAAGCCACAGCTCTCCCCCCTCTCATTCGCTCTAGTCTCAACGCGAGCCAAGGCTGGGGCTGCTTCATACCATCTGTGTCCTCAGCAACACAGACAACTGGGCAGCTGTACTGGGCTATTGCTATGCTGCCTAGTGACAGCCATGGTGGCTGTGAGCTCTCAACAATGTCTGATCTTTGCTCAAATCAAAACAAGGAGAACTTCACTTCCCAGCGAGCGCTACGATGTAATTAGTCTCAGAAAAAAAATGTGAGCACATGCTGTGGTTGATGTGAAGAGAGCCACATTCTCCCTGCGTGACTCTCAGAAGGAACTCGAACAGGAATGTACTTCCATTAGTCATGCCGAGTCTGCACACAAATTAGGAACTAATACAAAGCCAAACATACCTGTGTGTGTTTGTGTACAGACGGACGGCGGCTATTAAGTCATGTTTAAGTGTAGCAGATGGAGCTGCTCCAAATTAAAACACCAATTAAAAAGGTAAATTATTCAAATGGCAGGTTAGCAGAGTCCCTTGTCAGATCCAGACAGATGGAGTCAGGTGAGGAGAGCACGCTAGACATCCTTAAATTGCCATGCTTGTTAGGTTCATGAGATGGACAGAGACCAAGTCCAGAAGAGACAAAGTTCTAAGTGATGACCAAGCAACTCTTGAGCGTGTTATGGGTGGCGCCCTGCTTGTGATTGGCCCTCAAACTGTTTGCGGTTTTAAATAATAATAATAAAAAGTGACCCGATTCAGGAAACTAGGCATATGTGAAATGATTTGTTTTTTAATCCAAATTAGTTTTTTGGCAGAAATGCCTTCTTAAACATGTGAACTTTCAAATGCAATCTGTAAATACAAATAAAATTGTTAAAATACGAGCCTTGTTAGTTAAGCCACAGAAAAAGATAGCAACCGTCACTATAGCCATGATTGGCTGAGATCATGAGGGGGCTGGACATGCCGAGAGAGGAGTTCGGATTGGTCTGCCATATTGAAGGCTTTTAGTTATTTGAGCTCGTCAGTCTGTTGGTAATCCTGTCGAACGTGGCATTTGTAAAAATGTATTGTGTAGTGGAGCTGCATAAGTGTTACTCTACACTTTCTGGAGGATCAAGTTCTGAAATTAGAAACGTGTAATATCTGAAAATGTAGCAATCAATCTTACCTGTATACAGTTGAAGTCAGAGGTTTCCATACACTTGAGTTTTAATGAAGACGACCTATTCTTCAACCACTCCACACATTTCTTGTTAACAAACTTCAGTTTTGGCAAGTCGGTTAGGACATTGACTTTGTGCATGATACACGTATTTTTTTCCAAAAATTGTTTACAGACTGAATTATAAGTGAAATAATCTATGTATCACAATTCCAGTGGGTCAAAGGTTTACATACACTAAGTTGACTGTGCCTTTACACAGCTTGGCAAATTCCTGAAAATTATGTCATGGCTTTAGAAGCTTCTGATAGGCTAATTGACATCATTTGAGTCAATTGGAGGTGTACCTGTGGATGTATTTCAAGGCCTACCTTCAAACTCAGTGCTTCTTTGCTTGACATCATTGGAAATTCAAAAGAAATCAGCCAAGACCCCAGAAATTGTAGACCTCCACAAGTCTGGTTCATCCTTGGAAGCAATTTCCAAACGCCTGAAGGTACCACGTTCATCTGTACAAACAATAGTACGCAAGTATAAACACCATGGGAACACGCAGCCGTCATACCGCTCAGGAAGGAGACGTGTTCTGTCTCCTAGAGATGAACGTACGTTTGTGTGAAAAGTGCACATCAATCCCAGAACAGCAGCAAAACAACCTTGTGAAGATGCTGGAGGAAACTGGTACCAAAGTATTTCTATCTACAGTAAAACGAGTCCTATATCGACATAACCTGAAAGGCCGCTCAGCAAGGAAGAAGCCACTGCTCCAAAACCGCAATAAAAAAGCCATCTACGGTTTGCAACTGCACATGGGGACAAAGATCATACTGTTTGGAGAAATGTCCTCTGGGCTGATGAAACAAAAACAGAACTGTTTGGCCATAATGACCATCGTTATGTTTGGAGGAAAAAGGGGGAGGCTTGCAAACCAAAGAACACCATCCCAACCGTGAAGCACGGGGGTGGCAGCGTCATGTTGTGGGGGTGCTTTTCTGCAGGAGAGACTGGTGCACTTCACAAAATAGATGGCACTATGAGGAAGGGAAATTGTGCGTCAGTCAGCAAGTTAAAGCTTGGTCGCAAATGGGTGTTCCAAATGGACAATGACCCCAAGCATACTTCCAAAGTTGTGGCAAAAAGGACAACAAAGTCAAGGTATTGGAGTGGCCACCACAAAGCCCTGACCTCAATCCTATAGACAATTTGTGGGCAGAACTGAAAAAGCGTGTGCGAGCAAGGAGGCCTACAAATCTGACTCAGCTACACCAGCTCTGTCAGGAGGAATGGGCGAAAATTCACCCAACTTATTGTGGGAAGATTGTGGAAGGCTACCTGAAATGTTTGACCCAAGTTAAACAATTTAAAAGGCAAATGTACCAAATACTAATGGAGTATATGTGTATGTGTATGATAGTTATAGGAGTTCTCCATCTCCGGATTACAACTTCAAACTCAGGGCAACCGTGGTATGGCATTCCTGACAGGGAGACATGCATGATGATGTATACAGTTGAGATAGCTAGCTACATTTTCAGATATTACACATTTCAAATTGACAGAAAGTTGTTTCATTTCAAGCTAAAGGGTACTGTTAGCTAGCTAACGTTAGCTGGCTGGCTCCCTAGCTGACATTATTTGTTTCCCAGAGCCGTTTGCTTTGCTAGTTAGATCCTAATGTTTAGCTAGCTAACATTGGACCTGGTTGGTTATCTCCCAGCACTGTGGCATTGTTGGCACGTTGTTCATTGTTGTTTAACTAGCTAACTAACTGGCTGGCTCGTTAGCTAACATTACGTGTGTGATCTTAAACATTTACCTAGCTAGGTTCATTGTTTACCTAGCTATCTAACTACATGTCTTAAGCTAAAATTACCTGTTAGCTAGCTAGCTAGCTAGCTAGCCTTAGTAGAGGTCATTATTCGTTTCCCAGAGCTGTTTGCTTTTCTAGTTATAGCCAAATGTTAGGCATTGTTGGCACTCTTTGTTCTTTAACTAGCCAAACTTAGCTGGCTGGCTCTTTAGCTAATGTTATCCGACATGTGTACAACACCCGTTGAATATGGCAGGTGTCAGTAAACGTCTGCAAAAAAGCATAATGAAACAGATGCCAGCAGAGCTGGTTAGGCTGTTTGTCATCCATAGGTAAACACAATCGGCCAGAGCATCAAGCGCTCTGAACGTGCCGAGGGGAAACAAGATGGTTGGGGCTAAAGCTTAAGAGGGTGTGAACGATGCTGAATGGGTGTAGACAAAGAGCTCTTCACTCAAAACAACATTCAAAGGAGAAAAAGGCAAAGTGAGTTTACAAATTGATCAACTTCCAAAGCAGAATTACTTTCCCATTGTTCGTCAAATGCAGTGTATGAAATACCATTGTGTAGCTGAGTCTATACTTCTATTTAATGTAAACAAAAATATTTTCTAAAACACCATTTCAATTTTGCAACACAAGACTGAATCCAGGTGGCGAGTCACATATATTGTTCAAAACAAACTGTTCAGTTGCAACTCTGCCCCTCAGTCACTGCCAGCAACCACGTAGGCCATGCAAACATTGCTTGGATTGTTTTGCCAGCTATTTGATTTGGGGAAGGAACAAGTTAACATTTTTGCAAATGTAGACTATCGGTCAAAAGTTAACCCTTGAACGAGTAGGTGTGTTTATTTTTCATATTTTCTACACTGTAGAATTATAGTGAAGACATCAAAACACACATATGGATGGAATCATATCGTTCAGGGGCAGAATTACCGATTTTTACCTTCTTAGCTCGGGGATTTGATCCTGCAACCTTCCGGTTACTAGTCCAATGGTCTAACCACTAGGCTACCAGCCTCCCCCAGAAAATAGATTCTCTGGTCTGATGAGACCAAGATTGAACTCTTTGGCTTGAATGCCAAGTGTCATGTCTGGAGTTAACCTGGCACCATCCCTATGGCGAAGCATGGTGGTGGCGGACTGTGAGACTAGTCAGGATTGAGGGAAAGATGAATGGCACAAAGTACAGCTATCCTTGACGAAAACCTGCCCCAAGAGCGTTCAGGACCTCAGACTGGGGCGAAGTTTCACCTTCCAACAGGACAATGACTCTAAGCACACAGCAAAAACAACGTCGGAGTGGCCCAGTGGCCCAGCCTGAACACAGAACCCTGACAGAGCTTGAGAGGATCGGCAGCGAAGAATGAGAAACTGCCCAAATACAGGTGTGCCAAGCCTGTAGCGTCATACCCAAGAAGACAAGGCTGTTATTTCTGCCAACAATGTACTGAGTAAAGGGTCTGAATACTTAATGTAAATGTAATATTTTATATTTACACTACCGGTCAATTTTTAGAACCCCTACTCATTCAACGATTTCTTTATTTTTTTCTACATTGTAGAATAATAGCAAAGACAAACTATGAAATAACACACATGGAATCATGTAGTAACCAACAACAAAAGTGTTAAATCAAAATCGATTTTATTTGAGATTCTTCAAAGTAGCCACCCTTTGCCTTGATGACAGCTTTGCACACTCTTGGCATTCTCTCAGCCACCTTCATGAGGTAGTCACCTGGCATGCATTGAAATGAACAGGTGTGCCTTTAAGTTAATTTGTGGAATTTCTTTCCTTTATGCTTTTGAGCCAATCTGGTGTGTTACAAGGTGGGGGGGTATAGGGCTAGGTGGGGGGGTATAGGGCTAGGTGGGGGGGTATAGGGCTAGGTGGGGGGGTATAGGGCTAGGTGGGGGGGTATAGGGCTATTTGGTAAAGGACCAAGTCCATATTATGGCAAGAACAGCTCAAATAAGCAAAGAGAAACGGCAGTCCATTACTTTAACTTCTTGGTGACGGGGCAGGGTTTTCATTGGAAATCCAGATTTCTAAGGGACGTTCTTACAGTTCCTATCGCTTCCACTGGATGTCAACAGTCTTTAGAAATTGGTTGAGGTTTTTCTTGTGTAATGAAGTACGGCCATCTTGAACGAGGGTCACTTGAAGTGTACTGTTAGTTAGAGGTGCGTGACCAGAGCGCGACCATATGTGATGTTTATGGGACATATTGGAGTGCCAACAAAAGAAGCTCGTCAAAGGTGAATTATATTTTGATTTTTGTGTCCCGCCTGCAGGGTTGAAATATGCTTTCTCTTTGTTTACGGAGGTGCTATCCTCAGATAATAGCATAGTTTGCTTTCGCCGAAAAGCCTTCTTTGAAATCTGACATGTTGGCTGGATTCACAACAAGTGTAGTTTTAATTTGCTATCTTGCATGTGTGACTTAATGAAAGTTTGATTTTTATAGTAATTACTTCGAATTTGGCGCTCTGCATTTTCCCTGGAGAGGTTAAGACATGAAGGTCAGTCAATATGGAACATTTCAAGAACTTTGAAAATTTCTTCAAGTGCAGTCGCAAAAAACATCAAGCACTATGATGAAACTGGCTCTCATGAGGACCGCCATCGGAAAGGAAGACTCAGAGTTGGATGCAGAAGATAAGTTCATTAGGGGCGGCAGGGTAGCCTAGTGGTAGGAGCGTTGGATTAGTAACCGAAAGGTTGAAAGATCGAATCCCCTTGCTGACCCTTGCCGACCTGTCGTTCAGCCCCTCAACAAGGCAGGCCATCATTGACAATAAGACGTTCTTAACTAACTTGCCTAGTTAAGTAAAGGGTCAATAAAAGAAAAAAGAAAGAGGAACTCTGGAGCCACGTCAGTGACCATTGGGTTCTTGGTCACCTCCATGACGAAGAGTTCTGGTGTTTCCAAACATCTTCCATTTAATGGAGGCCAAGACTGCAGACATTTTTTGGTACCCTTCCCCAGATCTGTGCCGACAATCCTGTCTGAGCTCCACGAAAGATTCCCTTGACCTCATGGCTTGGTTTTTGCTATGACCTTGTATAGACAGGCCTTTCCAAATCATGTCCAACAATTGAATTTAACACAGGTGGGCTCCAATCAAGTTGTAGAAACAAAGATCAACGGAAACAGGATGCACCCGAGCTCAATTTCAAGTCTCGTAGCAAAGTGTCTGAATACTTATGTAAATAACGTACTTCAGTTTGCATTAAAAACATTTGCAAAAATGTCTAAAAAATGTTTTTTTGCTTTGTCATTATGGGGTATTGGATGTAGGATTGAAGAGGGAAAATTGTTATTTAAACACATTTTAGAATAAGACTAACGTAACAAAATGCAGAAAAAGTCAAGGGGTCTGAATACCGTTTCTTCTCAGCCAAACAGTGGCCACCACTGTAAATGACCTTAAGTTACAGAGACAGAGCTCTATGTATAGACTGCGATAGCATCATTTAAAGTTAGAATGAGTATGATGGTGCCGCTTTCTAAACAGGATCTAATGGCCCACCATTACACTACACTCTTATTTCTACCACTCTCTCTCATATACAGTGCCTTGCGAAAGTATTCGGCCCCCTTGAACTTTGCGACCTTTTGCCACATTTCAGGCTTCAAACATAAAGATACAAAACTGTATTTTTTTGTGAAGAATCAACAACAAGTGGGACACAATCATGAAGTGGAACGACATTTATTGGATATTTCAAACTTTTTTAACAAATCAAAAACTTAAAAAATGGGCGTGCAAAATTATTCAGCCCCCTTAAGTTAATACTTTGTAGCGCCACCTTTTGCTGCGATTACAGCTGTAAGTCGCTTGGGGTATGTCTATCAGTTTTGCACATCGAGAGACTGAATTTTTTTCCCATTCCTCCTTGAAAAACAGCTCGAGCTCAGTGAGGTTGGATGGAGAGCATTTGTGAACAGCAGTTTTCAGTTCTTTCCACAGATTCTAAATTGGATTCAGGTCTGGACTTTGACTTGGCCATTCTAACACCTGGATATGTTTATTTTTGAACCATTCCATTGTAGATTTTGCTTTATGTTTTGGATCATTGTCTTGTTGGAAGACAAATCTCTGTCCCAGTCTCAGGTCTTTTGCAGACTCCATCAGGTTCTCTTCCAGAATGGTCCTGTATTTGGCTCCATCCATCTTCCCATCAATTTTAACCATCTTCCCTGTCCCTGCTGAAGAAAAGCAGGCCCAAACCATGATGCTGCCACCACCATGTTTGACAGTGGGGATGGTGTGTTCAGGGTGATGAGCTTTTACGCCAAACATAACGTTTTGCATTGTTGCCAAAAAGTTCAATTTTGGTTTAATCTGACCAGAGCACCTTCTTCCACATGTTTGGTGTGTCTCCCAGGTAGCTTGTGGCAAACTTTAAACTACACTTTTTATGGATATCTTTAAGAAATGGCTTTCTTGCCACTCTTCCATAAAGGCCAGATTTGTGCAATATACGACTGATTGTTGTCCTATGGACAGAGTCTCCCACCTCAGCTGTAGATCATGGGCCTCTTGGCTGCATCTCTGATCAGTCTTCTCCTTGTATGAGCTGAAAGTTTAGAGGGACGGCAAGGTCTTGGTAGATTTGCAGTGGTCTGATACTCCTTCCATTTCAATATTATCGCTTGCACAGTGCTCCTTGGGATGTTTAAAGCTTGGGAAATCTTTTTGTATCCAAATCCGGCTTTAAACTTCTTCACAACAGTATCTCGGACCTGCCTGGTGTGTTCCTTGTTCTTCATGATGCTCTCTGCGCTTTTAACGGACCTCTGAGACTATCACAGTGCAGGTGCATTTATACGGAGACTTCATTACACACAGGTGGATTGTATTTATCATCATTAGTAATTTAGGTCAACATTGGATCATTCAGAGATCCTCACTGAACTTCTGGAGAGAGTTTGCTGCACTGAAAGTAAAGGGGCTGAATAATTTTGCACGCCCAATTTTTCAGTTTTTGATTTGTTAAAAAAGTTTGAAATATCCAATAAATGTCGTTCCACTTCATGATTGTGTCCCACTTGTTGTTGATTCTTCACAAAAAAATACAGTTTTATATCTTTATGTTTGAAGCCTGAAATGTGGCAAAAGGTCGCAAAGTTCAAGGGGGCCGAATACTTTCGCAAGGCACTGTATATATATATACCAACTCTGCCTGAAGTTCTGTGGGCTTTTCTCCATGTTCTTTGACGTGACTGAGAATTGTAAGTGTTTTCAAGTCTACACACCTTACATAAGCTGTTAAAATAGACTTAGGATGGATGGTGTGTCAGGAATAATACTCCCCCTGTTTCAACTCACCGAGGTCTTCACCATACATCAGTATCAGATGAACAACAAGGCCTGGCTGGCATGGCTCAATAAAGGGCCTGGCTGGCATGGCTCAATAGAGGGCCTGGCTGGCATGGCTCAATAGAGGGTTGTTAGACAATGCATGAGAGAAGGCCTCAGTGTTCCACTATTGAGTGACTGAGCACAGTGATTATCTCTGTGAGTGCTATAAGTGTTCTAACACATCTTCCACTCATTTCGGCTTCAGTGAAATCATCACCATCATTGTACAGTGTTGTCCATACCGTCACCTCAAATTGGCTGACGGCCTCAGGGTCAAGCCACCAAGGTCAAAGGGTGAAAAGTTCAGTGAATGACAAGGCTCTGGGATACATAGTACACAGCTTTCCCGACCAGTCAGTCACCTAGCCCAACCAGCCAGCCAAGCAGACCAGGGAAACTGGCGGGGCCACACTTCACTGTGCAATTATCTCAATTACTCCTGCTTTGCCATAATGGCTGTTTTAGAACTGCTGCTGTACACCAACACTGTAAAACCAGCATCCTGCCTGCATCACTATGGCATATACAGTGGCACTCTGCTCTCTAATTGAATCTTTCGCTCTTTCTCTGCACCCTCTTCCACTAACTCCGTTCTCATTTTCTCTCTGCCTTTCTGAAGTGTAGAGGCACCAGTCCTGGGTAATATAGGTCTCCCAGTCATTGAATAATAATAATAATAATAATAATAATAATAATAATAATAATAATAATAATAATAATAATAATAATAATAATAATAAATAATAAATAATAATGGGAAATTCCACAATAACGGAATTACGCTGAGCCTAAAATGCATGCCAATCAAAAAACAGTTCAAAGTTTCAAAACCGTACGACTAATTTGAACAATTTATACAGTAAAAAAACTCAAATCTAAATAGTGGAAAAATTGTGCAGATGCAAAGTTTGACAGAATCCAGTAAATGTCCCTCAGTTTTATTCTGTTACCAAACATTTTATCTGCACAGCTCTTCCTCTCAATGTGTTCTTGTAAAACTTTCAGTGGAAATTGTTAAAAGTAGTCCTTGTGTATGTATACAATTTGTATACAATTTGTTTTTGTTTTTTTAAGTGAAAAATCTTGAGTCTCAGCTTAAATTCTGTTACCATGGAATTACGACACCGACAACATCAGTTCAAACTGCCTTGAACTCTGCTGTCATTGGGAAAATAATTACTTAAAAATTAGAATGAGCCGGTTATGCAATGTGTAGTAAGAGGTTTCCTAACCCTGGAGAAGAGACTAACTCAAATGGTAATACTCCTAGTCAACTCTTAAGAGTATAACGAGTGAGATGTAGAGGCAGGTCATGGGTCGCAGTCCTGAAACATCCACATCTGGATAAAAAGAGGAAGAGCAAGTTCAGCGGTCAGAGTCCACATTCAAATAGCTACTTTTAAGAATGAGGCATAGTGGGAAAACTGCTTTTATGATATCTAGTGGATCTCGTTTCAGTAGCTGTTTTGAAGGAAGCAAGGACGAGTAAGGATCTGTGCTCTGAGTCAATCTCAGTTCTGACCCCTTCACCTCCCATCCATGGCTAATGAGAATTGGGTTAGGTTTCAGTTTAACCTGGGGCCTCACAATAGAACAGGGGCTCAGCCAGGGTTTGGTCAGGTTTCAGGGTATTCTCTAGGTGGGGCTGAGATCAGAGGAGACACTACCCATAAACCCCTCTTCTGTGTGCTTCAATGTATTTTTATGAGCACACACACACACACTTGAAAAAGGCCACGCTGACATTGAGTTGGGTGGAGCCGCTCTAGTCCTGTTTATGGCGCTAGCGGGGTCATCCTGGGACCTCAGGGCACGCACACACACAGCTGTGGTGGCAGAGTGCCTGTAGCCTCCTGCTTGCCAGGTTGGCTGATTGAAGCCTTCCTCGGAGAAGACATCATTCGGGTCGATAACGGTGCTATTCAGACCTAGGAGCAGCGTCAGCATTTTCCACCTCTTCACTCCACAAAAACTCAATGCAGAATTATCAGCAACACTGCCCCTTAAAATCTCTTTATACCCAACTTACACATTTTCTGCCAACAAAATGGTGTGTGGTACACTAGGAAAATATAATAGGCATAATAACGCACTAACACACACTTCAGAGACTTACACTTTTCTGCAGCTCTCTGTTAACTGCGTGTAAAGTGAAGTTTGGGGTATAAGCAGAAAATGTGGAGTTTAGACTCTCTAGATCAGTCACTGTCAGAGTGCCATCTACCCCCCTCAAATCTCGCTCTCCCTCACACACCTGCTTTAGCACTACACACTCTCTGGGCTGGGCCAAATGGGGCAGCAGGCCCAGCATGGGGCCTCACACACAGCTCCTTGCTGTTTCAAGAGCTGTTTTTATGGGGTGGAAAACAAAATAGCACACCAAAGTACAAAAACTCATTATGGTCCACACATTCTTTCCAAAATCCCCTCCCGGGGGGAGTTCATTCAACAAACTAAAGACTAAGGCTCAATAACGCGCAGTAGAGGAGTTAGCAGAATTCTCACTTGTCAAATAGAGGATTGAACAGTTGTCAACATCATGCTAGGTCCTATACAAAAGGGGAACTTGTAACTCTTCTAATGGCAAATCCATGAAAAATGTATAGCACCCGGTACGATTCAGTTCCCAAGAGCAAATCTGTTTTCCCAGGAAACGCACCATTCTGATTCACACCCAGCTTTACACAAAATTCTAGTAAACCAAATCACACAAATTACTGGAGAATCCTATACTGTATACACACAGTACTTCCCACAGCCCTGGCTATAAATGACAGTTCATGAATCATGAGTGAGCACATGGAGGCATTGAGAAACAATCAGTTTCAGGGGCCAGAGACTCTGATCGCAAAGTCAACAGTTTAGCAAAGTGTGTTATCCAGCACAAATTTTATCCAGCTGTGGTCTGGTCAGTGACCCAGAGTAATGCACACATACACATGTTACAGAGAAGAGGAATATGTTTTGGGTTAACATGTCAAATGTGGGTCTACTCCAAAGATGAGAAGAAAAACTACTAAACAGACACTAAGACAGCCAGCTGATTCAGACTGGATAGACAGCAGTCATTGGGTGTTTTACGTGAGTGTTAAAAAGCTAATAGCACTTAAAGGAGAAAGAGTTTTAGTTGTGTCTGTCAGTTGGAGACAGCCTGTAGCTGTGCATGGCTCAGCCAACTGACACAGGATGGGTGTGCTGGTTTCCTGAGCCAGCCGAACAAAGGATAAGCATCTACTTCTGTTTTACTTGTAACTGCAGCCAGCCGAAGGAGGAAGTAACACATAAGGGGGGGGGGGGGGGCAGGAAATGACATCATCTGTTCCGACAGCAGCAACAAATTCAAACGAAAGAAAAAAAAGGCACGGCTATAAGCAAGAGCATTTAAAGCTTGTGGGGAACAGAGTCAAAAGCCTTGAAGGTGGATTGAACGTAATACAAACAAGTAGAGGAAGCTCACTACTTGAGATGAATATTTAGGTGCTATAGCAGTGTTTTTTGTATCAACATCTGCACTAGGCAGTTATTTTAACCTGAAGAGTTAACAAAACGCTTCCATGTGAGTGAAGACAGACAGAAAAAGAGAATGTACTGAAAAGATGTGCTGATACATAGCCATGGCTTGGGCTAGAGGGCTGCATTCCCACGAGCATTCATCTTTCTGCTTTGTAGACTACACGTTAGCCTACTTATTGTATTAAAAAGCACCTCCATTGCATTATTCACACACTCGGCACTCGCTGCTTCAAGTTCCTCACCTGGTTGGGCATGCGAGTTAAAGTACACCTTCAGTATCAGTATATGTGGTCAAAATGAAACGGTAGACTGCCTATGCACGTCAGTCATCTTTCCAATAAATTAACTTAAATATTAGGCTATAGTTTACTACAGTGTGTGTAAGTAAATATCGATCATGGAAAGAAGTGGAGGGCGCTCAACCAATGTTAGTCAAGGTGCAATACAAATATTTGATAATTGAAAATGAAAAACGGTACACCTTTTAGGAGCAGGTGAGCGAGCCTTGCGCTTACCTTTTTAATAAATATTGATTACCCATTTGTCTCTGCCTGCAAACAGTCCTGCTCCTAAAAAGGTAGGCTATATCCTATATGCAAAATGTAGCTCAAGAGAAAGTGCAAGTGTCTGCTCTCTCCAACAACACGCTCTTCAAATGATGTCTAGCCTATTGGCTGATAGGCCTATGGCCCAGTAATACCGATAGCCTAATATAAAAAAATGGCCCACATGAGAATCTCTGGTAATTTACCCAATTTCGCAGGTTATTTTTGCGCATTCTGATATTGCCTATAGGGTGCAAAATTGCTGGGATCATGGCTGGCAAGCGTGCTGCATCACATACACCTAAAATAACATTGCGGGACTGCGGTCGGGTTCGGGAAAAGTTCTTGCAGGAGCGGGTAGGAGTCAGCCAGAAAGCCAGCGAGAGCGGGATGAAGAAATCAGTCCCACGCAGTCAAGTTTGGGGCTTAATTTACTCCATCTCTGCACGACTAATTCTACAACCGTAAAATTGTTATCTATCCAGGGAGGATCTTAATACAGTGAGGGGAGCTGTGAATAGTTTCAATTAAATCATTTCCACATAGAAAATCCCATGTTTAAATTTCAAACAAAGTCCAATTTTGTGCCCTCAATTTGATTTCTTGCAGCATCAGGGGAATATTTAAAATGATTAGGTCATTTGGCAGCGGGGCTCATAGAGTATGAATTTTTCACAAGAGCCCAACAGCACCAATGTCCTATATAGTTTTCTAAACCGAAGAAAGTGAGATGTCAGTTACCTTAAAGGATAGAATACCAGCCAGTAGAAATAACATGATTATTCTGGATAATATGAGCTGGAAGGAAAGGTATGAATGATGAGTGGCTAATTTAGTCCCTGTCCCATATTGGTCCAGTTGCCAGACAGGATCTCCTGCAAAAGGACTGCACTATCAAAACAAATTGACCTATCAATTACCGTCTTGACGGGCCAGCTGTCACAACATTAACACCTAGGCCCCCTGGCCTGCTGCAGTCCAGGCATACCTCCCGCAGATATCCAAGCTATTCCCACCGACTCTACAAATAGCACTGCTGGGTGATTTGAAAAGTCATAGTCAAATCGATCAAGAATACTTTGATTTATTAGGATCCCCATTAACCGACGCCAATGGTGACAGCTAGGCTTACTGGGGTCCAGACAAAGAAATATATGTTTTTTTTTTACAATTGAAATACATTTAAAAACATTAACATATGTTGTGTGTGTGTGTGTGTGTGTGCGCGCGCGCGCGCGCGCTTCTACCACATGCATGTCAGTACATACTTTACACACAACAAGTAGGTCACATGGGGAGAAGCGTTGTGCCTTGTGGTGCTTAATTTGTTTTTGGAAACCAGGTTTGCTGTTCACTAGTGCTATATTTTTTTTATTTTTTTTTTTTATTATTTTACCTTTATTTAACCAGGCAAGTCAGTTAAGAACAAATTCTTATTTTCAATGACGGCCTGGGAACAGTGGGTTAACTGCCTGTTCAGGGGCAGAACGACAGATTTGTACCTTGTCAGCTCGGGGGTTTGAACTCACAACCTTCCGGTTAGTCCAACGCTCTAACCACTAGGCTACCCTGCCGCCCCAATATATAATATATATATAATATATTATATATACCAATATAAGATGGTAGGTAATTTCATGCACTCATGGCTCTGTATAATACTGTACTGTACGTTTCCTTGAATTTGTTCTGGATCCAGGGACTGTGAAAAGACCCCTGATGGCATGTCTGGTGGGGTAAGTGTGTGCTATGCAAACAATTTGGAATTTCCACAACACATTTTTTATAAAAACAAGTGACTGTCTTTCTTCAACTTTTAGCCAAGAGATACTGGTATGAATAGTATTAATATCAGCCCTCTGATTACAATGACGAGCCACTTTGTCCTGGAACAGCTGCAGCTTAATTAGGTCTTTCTTTGCAGCACTTGACCATATGACTGGACAATAATCAAGGTAAGATAAAACTAGAGTCCACAGGGGTGTAAAGTCAAAAAAGTGATCTCTTTATTATGGATAATAGAAACTGGATGGCGTTCAGAGATAGATGGGAGGGGTTGAGGGGAGCTGAAGGGTGGGACAAATTAGTTTTAAAAAATAAGTAAAATATACTGTGTCCATAAAATGTATAACCTGGAAGTAGAAGCCTAACTTCTGTTGTCCATTAGTTTACTCCAATTAGGGGAATATAAAGGAAAATATATATTTACCAAAAACAATATGGGGGATTGGAAATGACGCAGACAATTACATTGATAGAAGCTACAATCTGCAATAAAGCTGATCTTTGTATAGTTTTTTCAAATGCAGGAACTGAGAAAGTTGTCCCCATAACACTTACCTGACCAGGAAAAGTCCTTATAAAACAGTCATACTAGGCCCTGGCCATGGGTTATAGCTGATCAAAAGACTTCTCAGAGCAGTAGTGTACTGTAGATGGCTCAGTTGTATCAAGGTTCAGGTTAGGTGTGGGGCTTAAGTTATTCCACCAGATACATTAAAATGCTCCCTCTGGGAGGGTTGAGGAGTGAAAAGTAACAGGACGAGGACAGTGATTATCAGCACATTACCAGTGCCACCCGACGCTCTTCCTTTCCTTTGTTAGAGATATGAACCTATAAGAAACCTCATATCACGCTGGTACCCACCAAGACCGAGCGGAAAGAACAGAAATACACACAGCAAGAGATGCTTCAAATAATTTGAGATCATCTAAGAGTGAGCGTCACTCTTCTGCTCTGGCGGCTACTTAAACTCTAACTTCCCCTCCCTCTGACACACACACACACACACACACACACACACACACACACGTCTCAATTATTGTATTGAGGAGGGGGGGGGATACGACACTTGAGAAGATCAGATTAGGGCTGAGCCGTGAACAATGGCAGCAGTGAGGGCTGTGGTTTGGCAAAGCCACCCTGCTGATTAAACAGCTCAACCCCGGGCGCTATACACAGGAGCACTGACACCTCACCACAGAGATACTATCCTCCTGTCATAGCCCTTCTCTATTCTCATCATCCAGCCTCCTCTCCCTCACTGCCCTGCCATCCTCTCCAGCCATCTTCACTCTCCTTTTATCCTATCCCCTCCAAGTGTGTTCACTGACATTGTCAATCTCTCCCTGACCCAGTTTGTAATACCTACATGCATCAAGCAGACCACCATAGTCCCTGTGCCCAAGAACACATATGTAACCTGTTTAAATGACTACTGCTCAGTAGCACTCACATTTGTAGCCATGAAAACAGCTACAACAGATCCACAGATGACACATGCTCTATTGCACTCAACAGTGCCCTTTCCTACTTGGACAAAAGGAACACCTACGTGAGAATGCTGTTCATTGACTACAGCTCAGTGTTCAACACCATAGTGCCCTCCAAGCTCATCACTAAGCTAAGGTCCCTGGGACTGAACACATCCCTCTGCAACTGGATCCTGGAATTACAGAAGCAATTCCCCCGGTGGTAAGGGTAGGCAACAACACATTCACCACGTTGACCCTCAACAAGGAGGGCCCCTCAGGGGTGAGTGCTTAGTCCCCTTGTAGTCATGGGTGAACTGGGAGTACACCCATGACTACTTGTCTGCGCACGACTCCATCATTAAGTTTGCCGACAGCACGACGGTGGTAGGCCAAAACAATGACGATATGACAGCCTATAGGGAGGAGGTAGGAGACCTGGCATTGTGGTGCTAACACACAAAACCTCTCCCTCAACGTCAGCAAAACAAAGGAGGTGATCATGGACAGCAGGAAACGGAGAGCCGAGCACACCATCACATTGACGGGGCTGTAGTGGAGCGGGAGCATTACGTTTCTCGGGGTCCACATCACTAAGAATCTATCATGGTCCAAACACACCAACACAGTCGTGAAGACAGAAGACAATGCCATGTCCCCTTCAGGAGGTTGAAAAAAAATGTGGCATGGTCATGCAGATCCGCAAAAGTTCTACAGCTGCACCACAGAGCATCTTGGCTGCATAACAGCTTGGTATGGCAACTGCTTAGCATCTGATCGCAAGGCGCTACAGAGGGTTTTGCGTATGGCCCAGTACATCACTGGGGTCGCGCTCCCTTCCATCCAAGACCTCTATACCAGTTGGTGTCAGACAGAAGGCCCTAGAAATGTTCAAAGACTCCAGCCAACCAAGGTCATAGACTGTTCTCTCTGCTACCACACGGCAAGCAGTACCAACGTAGCAAGTCTGGAACCAACAGGACACTGAACAGCTTCTACCCAAGTCAGAAGACTGCTAAATAGTTAGTTAAATAGTTTACCAAATATCTACCATATCATATCTACCTACATTACCTCATACCCCTGCACTGGTACCCTGTGTATATAGCCAAGTTATCATTAATCATAGTGTATTTTTTGAGGAGAGGGGATGGAGGGAGTTGTCATGATGGAGCGGAGGGGTGCTGTGAGAGAGGAGAGATTATATGCATAGTCCCTTAAGACCTTAATTTGGAGAACTAGAAAAAGCAGCAGCAACAGGACTGTTTGTGCATTTCAAGAGGCTGTAGCCAATATACACTTCCACAAAATAGTCCCAGTTAATCAAAGAAATCTGTCATTCGTTTTGATGCTTTTGCAGAGGAGATCTTTGTCGCACAATTTTACATCTAACGGAGTTTGGCAATAAAAACAAAAATGTAAAATTGATGAAACTGTCATCTCTCATTCAATGACAACAAAGACATTATTGAAGGACCCCTCTGTTGACCAATCACCAACGGAAGTTGCGTAAACTTCGGCTACCTACTTCTGTTTGCCTTCAGAAAACATTGTGTGCCCGAAACGAACAAAAGACATGACAAAATGTCATAATATATGCACAAACTCTTCCTGAACTCTTTTGGCTGGGAAGCATGAGGACGCCTTTAAGAGGTTGTGGACTCGGGATTCAATAGGGGTTTGTAGCCGTTGGCAAATCTGTTGTGATTTCAGAGTGGTCCAGAGATTGAAAGGGTCATGCTAGTGTATGGTGGCAGGCAAGGCAACCAGGGCTATATCTGGAACAGACAAAGACTTCTCTTGTCCTGGGGCCACATGACAGAACAGTGGAGCAAAGTAGACCTTTGGTAGATTGTTGCCTATGGGCCAAGCAAAAAACACTTTTGTAATGAGTCAACAGTTCCTATACTGCTGTACAGGCTCATCTGCAGACTAGCTAACATGCAGCAGTGCCCACTTTGCTCTCCCACACAGAGAAGTTAGAGGTAAACGGCACAGCCAAATGAGCCCTGTCCCTGCCTCTCACACCACAGCGTGACCAGACCAGAGCAGAGCCTAGCTCAGCAGAACACAGCACAGGGCTGTCTGGGTGTGTGTGTGTTTAGTACAGCTACTGCTGACACATCTTTACATACAACAAACAAAAATATAAAAACGCAATATGAAACAATTTAAAAGATTTTACTGAGTTAATGTTCATAAGGAAATCAATTAGGCCCTAATCTATGGATTTCACATGACTAGGTAGGGGTGCACCAACTGGGGAGCCAGGCCCAGCCAAACAATGTTTTTTTTCCTACAAAAGGGGCTTTATTACAGACAGAATACTCCTCAGCAACCCCTCAAACCCCTTTAAGACAATCCTGCAGGGGAAGCAGGATACGGAGGTCCTGGGCTGGCGTGGTTACATGTGGTCTGCAGTTGTGAGGCCAGATGGACGTACTGCCAAATTCTCTAAAACGACATTGGCGGAAACTTATGGTAGAGAAATGTAAAAAACCTGTGTAATGATCATGCCGTTTAATCAGCTTCTTGATATGCCACACCTGTCAGGTGGATGGATTATCTTGGCAAAGGAGAAATGCTCACTAACAGGGACAAATTTGTGCACAAAATTATAAAAATAAGCTATTTGTGCATATGGAACATTTCTGGGATTTTTTAAAATTTCAGCTCATGAAACATGGAACCAACACTTCACATGTTGCGTTTATATTTTTGTTCAGATACAAAAACAGCAAGCCCAAATGGGCCCCAAAGGTCTTTTCTCATCACTGAAATCGTCAGGATGATATTCTGGTGTTCTTATTAAGCAACCAGGGAGAATTGAAGATATTGTCAGTGTATGTTGAGGCAGAGAGGGGCGGCGGAGGAAGGGAGGGAGCAGAGGAGAGTAGAGGATTCAACCGCAGAGTATCTATCCAGTTATCAGTGCTGTTAGTTGGAGGGTCCCAGTCGACCCACATGGAGACCTAGTGTCTGCAGGACCAGGCTTTATCCTCACAACTCACACTGTAATTACAGGATGTTTACCTCCCCCTTGGCACAGATGATCTCATAACCACCACGTCTCACTGCAAAATGGGAGGCACTACAAATGGAACGCTGCAAATATAGCATCCTTGTAAACAGGATCACATCTTCAAACATGCGTTGGAGCTAACTTGCTGAACATATCTTCCTCTAAAGCTTTGTCGTCATTTCAGCACCCGGCTGTGAATAGTAATAATACAACCTTAGACTAGACTGATTTCACTAGATCTTTATTGTCATCTCTGGGTGTGCTCGCAGTCATGTCTGGGTGTGCTCGCAGTCATGTCTGGGTGTGCTCGCAGTCATGTCTGGGTGTGCTCGCAGTCATGTCTGGGTGTGCTCGCAGTCATGTCTGGGTGTGCTCGCAGTCATGTCTGGGTGTGCTCGCAGTCATGTCTGGGTGTGCTCGCAGTCATGTCTGGGTGTGCTCGCAGTCATGTCTGGGTGTGCTCGCAGTCATGTCTGGGTGTGCTCGCAGTCATGTCTGGGTGTGCTCGCAGTCATGTCTGAGTCGCTGGGAGCAGCAGTCATACAGAGGGACGTTTGTTGATGTCAGCAGACAGTGTCAGACCGACGCTGTTCCTTACAGAACCACTGCTCCATCTGTAATCAGTGTACTGTAATTACCCTCCAGCCCACAGAACTCTGCTACCAGCTGTAATAAGGGGGACTAAGCCTGGTTTATGCAGGGCTCATACAGGTAGCTATAGAACATGTCTCCTCATGTAGCTATTATAGCATGACATCTACACTCAACATCTTTCATTTGTTTGCATTTTATTTAACCAGGCAAGTCAGTTAATTTAAGAACAAATTCTTATTTACAACGATGGCCTAATCTGCCCAAACGATGCTGCGCCGCCCTACGGGACTCCCAATCATGGCCATTTGTGATACAGCCTGGAATCAAACCAGGGCCTGTAGTGTCACCTTTAGCATTGAGATGCAGTGCCTTGGACTGCTGCGCCACTCGGGAGCCCAACAGTTCTGGAATGGTGTCTTACTTTCACACCACTCTGGAGTGGGCTGCTACTCTGGAAACTCCACTCAACCTCACTCAACTGCGCCTCAATTGTTATATTGGTGAAGAAACGGTTCGAAAAGCAGCCAGGTCTAACAAACAACCGGTTTCCAGGAAGAACCAATCTAACCACACACACACACAGCTAATAGGTGTCTGCAGGTTTATGTTCAAAGTGAGGACGGCAGCCATGCCTCGGAGCCTCTAGCACTCTGGTCTTAAGATCACACCATGGCTGTTTCTCAGGTTTCAGTCTGGGCTTCGCTCCAGTTGATGATGACGCTCACCACCAGCAGGTAGGTCAATACAGCCTCTCAGTGTGATCAATACAGTGTTTCGAAGAGACTCAATCAAGGCAATTAGAGAAATAAAGGCAGCCGTTTGTTCTCCATGAAGCTACAGGAGGATATTGCCTGCTTAGATGTGTCAAAGCGGTTATTCTAATCAAGTTAGCTCAGCAAACATCGGCTTTCTTCTTTATTCTTAGAGAGAATGAACACACACAGCCACAACAATTGACATTGAGTTCTGGGCGGAAAAGCACTCCCAGAAAAGGAGAGGTATGTACATCAGACGTGGTACTTGGCTGGTGTAGTGTTTCCCCAGTGATAGATATGAGAGTGCCTGGGTGGTGGTCACAGACAGCTCATCTCCCTACATTTAAATGGCAGCTCAATCTGTAAATCAGTTAGCTAGCATTGATTTCTGCACTCAGAGGCCATGTCTATGGGAGTTGGCAACTGTATTAACAGTAATAGGCTTGAGCGATTTCCTCTAGGTTGCCCTGAGCCCCACATCCAGGGAGAACCACCACGAGGGGGACAGAAGACAGGTCCATTCTTTAGGGCCTCAGATGTTGTGGAAAGCTGAAGAAAAAGAAAAAAAAAATAGAAGAGGGAATGAATGCTGAATTGGTGTTGTGTTAATCCCCTTGTCTGTGGGCAGGAGAGTCTAGGCTGGTGAGAAGTAATTGCTGCTTGAAGCGATCCTACGTCAGCAGTCCCTCTTTCTAGAGCAGCAACAGTGGTGTGTCAAAGTATGCCTCAACACTGACGCATACTCACACGCAAAAAAAAAAAACAGGCTTTTCTGAAAGCTCTCCTTTTCTATTACAATCAAGACTTCTCTCAAATGTGAATGAGCTGCAACATAAATTGAGTCATGTCACCACAGTGGACTCGCACAGAACAGAATGCCTGATACATTTGGCCTGGAAGCACAAAAAGTCTGGGCGAGTTGTTTCAGTCCTAATGGTTTGCTGTAACACAATGAAGTACATGTGCTGCATGTCATGTCATAAAAGAGTACTCCTATAGTTTCATTACCAATGGAAATAAATAACAGGGCTGCCATATCTGTTGTTTCCTCCCAACTTAAAATAGACAAGGTTTCATCCCCCGAGACCGTGATCAGCATTCCTCAGCCATAGCCCAATAAAAAAAAATTAAAAACATCTAGTCATGTCCGTTGAAGAAGCCGTCCTTTGTTTCCGCCTTGCTTCCTTAAATCACCTCATCCCTGTCAAGCAGACAGCTGGGGAGGAACGTGGATATACACAGTGCACACTTTTAGACATTAAATAACCTTGCTTAGACATAACAGCACTTACATTGCCTTGCCCGCGTATCGTGTGGCCATGCAAGCATGTGTCTATATTTACATAAATGCAAGGCATGCCTATAAGCAATGTGTTTATATATATATATATATATATGACAGAGCGTGAGAGAGAAAAAGTGTGTGTCTCTTATGCAAAGCCTGTGAACTGTTCAGACATGTTCACACAAACCGAGCTGCCACTCTCACACAGTTTAAAGGAGAGGAAGACGCTGCCAAGGGAAATTTCCATCCCAGCTTAACTGAAAATGGAAGGTTAAAATAATGTCAATAACAAACCAAAAAAATATAAATAATCGAAGAACATAAAAAATAAATAGTGATGGAATCCACAGATGCTCAAGCTGCTGGGGGTAGGAGATTAAATGTCAATCAAAGCCCAAAACCTGAAGGGAAGTCATTGAACGTGTGCTTCCTGTTATTGAACACTCGAGTCTTTGGGATAAACTCAATATATTGCAATAAATTACTCCAGCTACAAACACCCATGTCAAAGCTGAGGTTCTGAATAACGTAGTATTTGTCCTTTTAGCATTCCCCAACTCCTGGTTCAGCCCCAACTCCTGGTTCAGCCCCAACTCCTGGTTCAGCCCCAACTCCTGGTTCAGCCCCAACTCCTGGTTCAGCCCCAACTCCTGGTTCAGCCCCAACTCCTGGTTCAGCCCCAACTCCTGGTTCAGCCCCAACTCCTGGTTCAGCCCCAACTCCTGGTTCAGGGAGAAAAGAGATCCATCATTCCCTTCTATCTGCCACAGGTCCAAAAATAGCATCTGGTGATGGTGGGGGGGAAATAGTTCAGAAGACACTTATCACGGACAAACAGGCGGGAGGAGGTTTCTCCCTGGCTTCGTCAAGCCAACAGGATATAGTGGTAAGGCTTTTCTCAGCTTTCTGCAGGTTACCACAGCACCAAATAAGGGACCTAAAAGGGCTTCTAGGAAGAGGTGAGATGTTGCACTTCTGAGAGGATGTCACACTGACTTTAGTTTACAAGTCCAAGCCAAGGACGGAATGTGTGATTGGAACCTGTCAAGAACTGATCCAACACACTTTATCCTGCAAGCTCCTCCAGTGATACACCTTGAATAAAGACAATGCAGCCTTATTCATTTTAGGGCTGAGTTTCAATTCGATAGCACTTTTTCAGCGATGCACCTTTTAAGGGCAAAGTTCCCGCTTTCACATAGATAGCATTCACGGAAAACACTGCATATGTCAGCTCAATCAGACTTTACCTTTAAACCTTGGTTAATGCTTTTAACAAAGGCAATGTTTACAGTGTAAAATAAAAACTAGTCTGATTGTTAATTCAAACATGCATTCTAGCTGTAGAGGAAGAATGCTATGTCGGACTTAATCCCAAATATGAGTCACTGGACCTGATCGAATAGAGTCCAAGGCCGGGATTCAATCTGATAACGCTTTGTAGGGGCAATGCAGCATTTCATCCAAAAATGCAATGTCCTCAGGAAATAGAAAATGTCATAGCTTTAGAAGCTTCTGATAGGCTAATTCACATCATTTGAGTCAATTGGAGGTGTACATGTGGATGTATTTCAAGGGCTACCTTCAAACTCAGTGCCTCTTTGCTTGACATCATGGGAAAATCAAAAGAAATCACCCAACACCTCAAAAAAAAAAATGTAGACCTCCACAAGTCTGGTTCATCCTTGGGAGAAATTTCCAAACGTCTGAAGGTACCACTTTCTTCTGTACAATCAATAAACACCATTGGACCACGCAGCCGTCATACCGCTCAGGAAGGAGATGCATTCTGTCTCCTAGAGATGAACGTACTTTTGTGTGAAAAGTGCAAATCAATCCCGGAACAACAGCAAAGGACCCTGTGAAGAAGCTGGAGGAAACTGGTACCAAAGTATCTATATCCACAGTAAAACAAGTCCTATATCGACATAACCTGAAAGGCCACTCGGCAAGAAAAAAGCCACTGCTCTGAAACCTCAATAAAAAAGCCAGGCTACGGTTTGCAACTGCACATGGAGACAAAGATGTACTTTTTGGAGAAATGTCCTCTGGTCTGATGAAACAAAAATAGAACTGTTTGGCCATAATGACCATCATTATGTTTGGAGGGGAAAAAGGGGGAGGCTTGCAAGCCGAACACCATCCCAACCGTGAAGCACGGGGTGGCAGCGTCATGTTGTGGGGAGCTTTGCCGCAGGAGGGACTGGTGCACTTCACAAAATAGATGGCATCACGAGGATGGAAAATTATGTGGATATATTGAAGCAACATCTCAGACATCAGTCAGGAAGTTAAAGCTTGATCGCAAATGGGTCTCCAAATGGACAATGACCCCAAGCATACTTCCAAAGTTGTGGCAAAATGGCTTAAGGACGTCAAGGTATTGGAGTGGCCATCACAAAGCCCTGACCTCAATCCTTATAGACAATTTGTGGGGAGAACTGAAAAAGCGTGTGCGAGCAAGGAGGCCTACAAACCTGACTCAGTTACACCAGCTCTGTCAGGAGGAATGGGCCAAAATTCACCCAACTTAGTGGCTACCCATAACATTTGACCCAAGTTAAACAATTTAAAAGGCAATGCGATCAAATACTAAATGAGTGTATGTAAACTTCTGACCCACTGAAGATGTGATGAAAAAAAAAAAAAAGAAGCTGAAACAAATAATTATCTCCTATTATTCTGACATTTCACATTCTTAAAATAAAGTGGTGATCCTAACTGACCTAAGACAGGGATTTTTACTAGGATTAAATTTCAGGAATTGTGAAAAACTGAGTTTAGGTCTACAATTTTGTTTCTGGTGTCCTTTGACAGCTCTTTGGTCTTGGCCATAGTGGAGATTGGAGTGTGACTGTTTGAGGTTGTGGACAGGTGTCTTTTATACTGATAACAAGTTCAAACAGGTGCCATTAATACAGGTAACTAACTAGTGGAGGACAGCGGAGCCTCTTAAAGATGAAGTTACAGGTCTGTGAGAGCCAGAAATCTTGCTTATTTGTAGGTGACCAAATACTTATTTTCCACCATAATTTGCAAATAAATTCATTAAAAATATCCTACAATGTGAATTTCCAGATTTTTTTTCTCATTTTGTCTGTCATAGTTGAAGTGTACCTATGATGAAACTTACAGGCCTCTCATCTTTTTAAGTGGGAGAACTTGCACAATTGGTGGCTGACTAAATACTTTTTTGCCCCACTGTATATGAGATGATTACTTTATTTTTCATTCCTTAAAGTAATCAAATAAAAACTAAGTAATATACATAACTGAAGTATTTTATTTATCATCACCTATTTTTCTATTGTTGTCTACCCAATGTGGACCTTATCAGAGACAATGGAATATTGTCAATGTTTTGGCAATTGAACGTTTACCCTTTTCGGCTTTGGAATTTCCATTAAAAAGCTCTAAAATCAATGTAACGTCATTATTTTCAAGGTAATGCCAGGATTCCCTCTTAGCTCATCTTTCAGTTCTCAGGAAGCATTTAGAGTCATAAGCTTATTTTCTGACGCTCACGCCGATCACCATTCATCAGGACATTAACAGAGTATTTGGTTTTGGCTCAAGCACATGCTTTGGCTAGCTGTTTGGGCTCCAACATATTCCTAACAGGAGCCCTGTGCTTCTGTCAAAACAATAGAGAATGGGAGCAAAGTGCACATGAAGCAAGACTTCACTGTCACTGTTCAGCATGGGGGGGTTAAGAGGGTGGCTATGATATGACCTCAGTCAAAAAATAAAACTGGCAGAGAAGTCATGGCACTAGAATCAGACGATCCAAATGACTGTCTGTCATGACAGTCCCTACTCCGTCACACTCAGTTCAGTTGAAAGCGCAAACACACACACTTACACCACGTTAATTAAACTTTATTACAGTGCCCTAAGGTGGACACAGCTCGTTTTTGTACATGCTGGTATTACCGAAGAACCTGACTAACCAAAGTCACTATCAAATCGGCTTTGACGCAACCTTGAGATTTACGCTGATTGCAACAAGTGGGGGTGTTATGAGTTAGAGGGGCAAAATGAACAGATCCAGAGTACAGACAACAGAATAAAATGGAGCCAACCAAAGATATTTGTAATGTTTCAATTCTCTAACATAGTGAGCACTTCACAGACTGCAAAACTGCAAGCCAGAGTCTATTGCTTGCGGTTAATCATTATCGATTAGGACCTACATTGACACATGCCGTGAATGATCTGCCATTGCTTGGAGAGGTTTGAAGAACCCATTACATCCATGAGGTGGTTATCATTAATAGGCACAGCTGAAGAGCAATCAAAGTAAATCAGAAATATTCCCTTAGCTTACAATATTATTATTTATCCTGCTACCATTCAATTTCTTCTAATCCCTGCCTACATTTACATACTGCAGTATTTGAGTCAAAGTATCCCTGCACATTGTAAATGTGGTACTGGCACTGTAGCTCACATTTCAGTTTTGAATTGTATTTACTTTTTTTTTTTTAAATGAGTTATGGTATTTTGATATTGAATACTGCACTGTTGGGTAAGGCTTGCAAGTTAAGTATTTCATTATACTTGACATGTTCAGACCTTAGGTTGTAGACTGTTAAGTGATTAATAATTATTTCAGGCCTGGGCCTGAAGGCTACATTATGCTGGTATCATTTAGAAACCACTAGATTGGTGGTGTCATTTTATGTTAGGATATGATCGTTTTTACGGTCTGCTATTTGACTGTAATAAAATCTTGACAACTTGCTGTCAACGCACGACTTTTCTATTTCGAATACTTGAAGAGTTGAGAAAATTCTGGTGGTGAGGCATTCCCCTAATGTATGACAGCAGGAGGAGCGCGGGCTCAAATTTGTGTTTACTGGTTCTGACTAGCCTACTCTGTTCCAGTTGCGCACTGGAGGCTAGAGAACCTTCTATGAAATTAGACAAAAACGCGGCTATGTAACTAGCTGTACATCAAAATGGTTAATGAGAGAGATTCGGTAGCATCGCAGGATACATGGCCTAGTCCTCGGCGCACACTCTGGACCTCGAAGCTTTACCACGAAAATGTCCTCTATGCATCATGATGCCTAGTCTCGAAAACCCGAACCTAGGCAACAGTCTAACTGAGGCTTATGATTGGGTTGAGACTAATCAACGCCCGTTAGGTCGCAAAATTACAATTCAATTAAAATATCGCCAGCTCACAACACCGTAACTGCATACAATGTAGCAAGTGTTCATGCGATTCTACATCGATTGGATTCAGACATTATAATGGAGTGCTTGATGGTACATACCCAACAGGAGCAGTTTCACTTCTCTCGCCGCCTTCTCCCCATCTTCTCGAAGGTTTTTGTCAATCATTTTGGACCGCTCTTGTGCAGCTTTATCTTCCTGACTCACTGTGCACCCCATGGTTCCAAGTGCACGCTTCAGGACTGCTGTTTTTCGGACAATATCACACAAAAAATGTTGCCTATTTAGGACTGTATGCCTGGGAGCGTTTAAATAAAAAAAAAGCGTTCCCAGAACAGTGTTGTGAGGTTGAGAAATTAAACTTCCCCTTTGAGAAAAACGACTAGGATATAAGTTTGATTCGTCCACAAACCAGCAAACAAATACTTTTTTCGATTTAGTCCCAATTCAGTTCTATTCCAGATGTTTATTTATTCGTTTTTAATATTCCAAAGCCAAATTTGACGCCTATTTTTTCAACCCCAGTGATATGCTATCCAAGCCAATACGGAAAAGTAATTTGTCTGTCATTACGCGGACACTATGAGTAACAACAATTTCTTTTGAGGCGCGTCAAAAAAAATCAGTCAAGTTCACTTTTCAAGATTAGCCTCGCAGGTTACAACGCAAGGAAATGGGCCCACGGAACTTCAGTAAAAAGTATTCCAGCTGTGAAGACGGCAGAGCAGATGGATTCCGTTGCCAACTTGCAATGTAACCAAAATTCACATACCCACTGTGAAGAAGCTATTCTATTTTCTCTTCTTCCTCTGTGTTTAATTTAGTCGTTAAGTATGTGAGTGCCGTTATGCATTCTTCTCTTCGTAAAGATTTATCACGTACAAAGCCACACCCGTAACAGGGTGAAGTTCCTCAGTCTGGCGGACAAAACGAAGACAGTTCTGTCACCTCCCAATCCCCTATGCTCCCAATTTAGCAGTGCCAGCCCGTTGCGAAAAACGCCCACCTACTTTGCTTCATGGAAAATGTAGTGTTTCCCTGAAATTGTAGTCTCACTCCTGCGTTCAAATCAAATCACATTTTATTTGTCACATACACGTGGTTAGCAGATGTTAATGGAGTGTAGCGAAATGCTTGTGCTTGTAGTTCCAACAGTGCAGTGATATCTAACAATTCCCCAACAACTACCCAATACACACAAATCTAAAGGGCTGAATGAGAATATGTACATGTAAGTATATGGATGAACAATGGCTGAGCGGCATAGGCAAGGTGCAATATATGGTATAAAATACAGTATATACATGTGATATGAGTAATGTAAGATATGTAAACATTATTAAAGTTACATTATTTAGAGTGCATTGTATAAAGTGACTAGTTATCACATTATTAAAGTGGCCAGTGACTGGTTCTCAATGTGGGCAGCAGCCTCTCTGAGTTAGTGATTGCTGCTTAGCAGTCTGGTGGCCTTGAGATAGAAGCTTTTTTTCAGTCTCTCGGTCCCAGCTTTGATGCACCTGTACTGACTTCGCCTTCTGGGTGGTAGCTGTGTGAACAGGCAATGGCTCGGGTGGTTGATGTCCTTGATGATCTTTTTGGCCTTCCTGTGACATCAGGTGCTGTAGGTGTCATGGAGGGCAGGTAGTTTGCACCCGGTGATGCGTTGTGTAGACCGCACCACCCTCTGGAGAGCCTTGTGGTTGAGGGCGTTGCTGTGATACGGTAAAGGTTTGTCCGGGTTTTGGTGACAAGCCAAATGTCTTCAGCCTCCTGAGGTTGAATAGGCGCTGTTCCGCCTTCTTCACCACACTGTCTGTGTGAGTGGACCATTTCAGTTTGTCTGTGATGTGTACGCCGAGGAACTTAAAACTTTCCACCTTCTCCACTGCTGTCCCTTCGATGTGGATAGGGGGGTGCTCCCTCTGCTGTTTCATGAAGTCCACGATCATCTCCTTTGTTTTGTTGACGTTGAGGGAGAGGTTGTTTTCCTGACACCACACTCCGAGTGCCCTCACCTCCTCCCTGTCGGCTGTCTCGTTATTGTTGGTAATCAAGCCCACTACTGTTGTTTCGTCTGCACACGTTGGAGGAGGACATGGCTACGCAGTCCTGGGTGAACAGGGAGTACAGGAGGGGGCTGAGCACGCACCATTGTGGGGTAGTGTTGAGAGTCAGCGAAATGGGAAGTCCAGGACCCAATTGCACAGGAAGGGGTTGAGACACAGGGCCTCCAGCTTGATGATTGAGCTTGGAGGGTACTATGGTGTTGAATGGTGAGCTGTAGTCAATGAACAGCATTCTTACATAGTGTCGTGTCTTTGGCTATGCCGGATTAAGTGATATGACATGCTATTCTATAAAATAATTTCACCGTAATTAATATTACCTGATTGAGCTAATCATGTAAATGTCATTAACTAGAGAGTCAGGGCACCACAAAATAATATTTATAGAGCTGTTATCTTCCGAATAAACTCTTAAAGACCTAGTAATATTTTACATCAATAGCAGTCAATATTAATCGTCATCTTAATTCAGTCTCATCTGAAAGTTGTAAATTCTTGGTTATCTTCACGAACCCTGGCTAACAAGTTGAATTAGCAATACAAAATTGGGTTTAATTATTTATTTACTGAATACCTAACTAATCACACAGAATTACACATACACATAATTAATCATAACTTGATTACAAATTACGTCATAAAGGAAAAAGTCCCTAGCGGGCGGAACAGATATGACAAAAGAAAAGGGGCTGGGTTTGAGTGAAAGAGTGGGATGACTGAGTAACAAAGGAAGAAGCTGTGCTATCGTAAATACAGTATCTTATGCATTCTAAATTACCGCCCATTTGGAAAAGGAAAATGCTATAAATATTTACTCTGAGCTGCCCTTCAGTAGGTTGGTGGTAGATGGAAGGCCGTGTTGCAAAACCCAGTCCTTTGAAGAATGTCTCTGGTGGTCAATTGGATACGTTGTAGTAACGTCGTTATGTGATAGACGGGATACTCTGTCTGTTCCTTCCTAACCCTCATTTGCAGCTGCTGTTGCTAACTCAACGGCTAGGAGGTATCACTTCTGAAGTGAATAAGAGTTCAAAGTTCATACCATTCGCAACCAAAACTCACGCTGATGTTGGCTTCATTCTGTAGTTATTATCTGAACCATTCTGACATTGGACCGTCGTCAGCACATCCTCGGAACAGGAGGTTACATTTTCGTCAAGGCTTTATATAGTGGAGCGAGAAGGGTGTGTCTGAAAAGTATTATAACCCATGACTCTTCACAGGGGCGGGCCACTGATTGAGCAGAGCCCTAACCTTATGAAAACACAATTCTCACATTTTAGAAGCTAAAATCACATTTCATTCCATCACGAATAATTTCATATTCAAACATTTAAATTGAACAACAATTCCATGTGAATCCGATAACTCTGATGTGTAGACTTTCCACTGTAGAGTTTATGTCATCTTATCATTGATGAGAATGTCTCAGATGACAACCGAACTGACATCATATTCAGTAAGTACCATCGCATATGTTCAATTGGTCGGATTACCAGAATATAGTTCATTTCCCCCCACCTTCTGATGTTCCCAGAATCTCTATGTTAACCAAGGGGTTTGCAAATGTAACATCAGTAGGGTAGAGAGAGGAAAAAGGGGGGAAGAGGTATTTATGACTGTCATAAACCCACCCCCAGGCCAACGTCATGACAGTAGGTATTCCTCTTGTCCAGATGGGATAGGGCAGTGTGCAGTGTGATGGCGATTGCGTCGTCTGTGGACTTGTTGGGGCGGTATGCAAACTGAAGTGGGTTTAGGGTGGCCGGTATTGTAGGTGAATTGATCCTTGACTAGTCTCTCGAAGCACTTCATGATGACAGAAGTGAGTGCTATGGGCCGGTAGTCATTTAGTTCAGTTATGTTTGTCTTCTTGGGTACAGGAACAATGGTAGCCATCTTGAAGCATGTGGGAACAACAGATTGGGATAGGGAGCGATTGAACATGTCCGTAAACACACCAGCCAGCTGATCTGTGCATGCTCTGAGGACGCGGCTAGGGATGCCGTCTGGGCCAGCTGCCTTGCGAGGGTTTACACGTTTAAATGTTTTCCTCACATCAGCCATGCAGAAGGAGAGGCGGAGGGGTGCAGTCCTTAGCAGGCAGTGACGGTGGCACTGTATTATCCTCAAAGCGGGCAAAGAAGGTGTTTAGTTTGTCTAAAAGCTTGACGTTGGTGTCCGTGACGTGGCTGGATTTCTTTTTGTAGTCCGTGATTTCCTGTAGACCCTGCCACATACTCCACCTTGTCCCTGTACTGGCATTTCGCTAGTTTGATTGCCTTGTGGAGAGAATAGCTACACTGTTTATATACAGACATATTTCCATACCACTTTCCATGGTTAAATGCGGTGGATCGCGTTTTCAGTTTTGCGCAAATGCCGCCATCCATCCACGGTTTCTGGTTAGGGTAGGTTTTAATAGTCACAGTGGGTACAACATCTCCAATGCACTTCTTTATAAATGCACTCATTGAGTCAGTGTAAAGGTCAATGTTGTTCTCTGTGAATGACCGGAACATATTCCAGTCTACGTGATCAAAACAATCTTGAGGCATGGTTTCCGATTAGTCGGACCAGCGTTGAATGGTTCTCGTCACTGGTACATCTTGTTTGAGTTTTTGCGGAAGGAGCTAGACGGAAGGAGCAAGATGGTGTCATGGTCAGATTTGCCGACGGGAGGATGGGCTTTGTATGCATCGCGGACGTTAGAGTAGCAATGGTCGAGGCTATTGCGCATGCGCGTAGCGCAATCAATATGCTGAAAGAATTTAGGTAGACTTGTTCTCAAATTTGCTTTGTTAAAATCCCCAGCTACATTAAATGCAGCCTCAGGATGTATGGTTTACAGTTTGCATGTAGTCCAGTGAAGTTCCTTAATGGCCGTCTTGGTGTCTGCTTGATGTGGAATGTACACAGCTGTGACTATAACTGATGAGAATTCTCATGGTAGGTAAAATGGCCAGCACTTGATTGTAAGGAATTCTAGATCAGGTGAGCAGGAGGACTTGAGTTTCTGTATGTTGTTATGATTACTGAGTCGTTAATCATAAAGCATACACCCCCGCCCTTCCTTTTCCCAGAGAGGTGTTTATCTCTGTCGGCGCGATGCATGGAGAAGCCCGGTGGCTGATCCGATTCCGAACATATCCCGTGAGAGCCATGTTTCATGAAACAGAGAATGTTACAATCTCTGATGTCTCTCTGGAATGCAAACCTTGCTCAAATTTTATCTAACTTGTTGTCAAGAGACTGGACATTGGCTAGTAGTATACTCGGGAGCGTGTGCGATGTGCACGTGCCTGGCCAGGCGGCCGCTTTGTCTGCTCCTTCTGCGGCATCGTTGTTTTGGATCGCCTACTAGAATTAGCGCAATTGTCCTGGGTGGTGATCCGAACAGAGGATCCGTTTCGGGAAAGTCGTATTCCTGGTCGTAATGATGGTAAGTTGACGTTGCTCTTATATGTAATAGTTCTTCCCGGCTGTATGTAATAAGACTTAAGATTTCCTGTGCTAACAATGTAAGAAATAATACATTTTTAAAAATACTGCATTGTTTTCTAAGAACTCGAAGTGAGGTGACCATCTGTCAGCGCCATACTGCTGTCATGTTCAATGACAGATACAGTCCCAGTCAAAAGTTTGAACACCTACTCATTCCAGGTTTTTTTTTGTTGCACTATTTTCTACATTGTAGAATAATAGGGAAGGCATTAAAACTATGAAATAACACATATCATGTAGTAACCAAAAAATTGTTAAACAAGTCAAAATGTATTTGAGATTTTTCAAAGTAACCACCCTTTGCCTTGATGACAGCTTTGCACATTCTTGGCATTCTCTCAACCAGCTTCATGAGGTAGTCACCTGGAATGCATTCCTTCTTAATGCGTTTGAGCCAATCAGTTGTGTTGTGACAAAGTATGGGTGGTATACAGAAGATAGCCCTATTTGGTAAAAGACCAAGTCCATATTATGGCAAGAACAGCTCAAATAAGTAAAGGGAAACGACAGTCCATCATTACTTTAAGACATGAAGCTCAGTCAATCCTGAAAATGTCAAGAACTTTGACAGTTTCCTCAAGTGCAGTCACAAAAACCAACAAGCGCTATGATGAAACTGGCTCTCATGAGGACCACCACAGGAAAGGAAGACCCAGATTTACCTCTGCTGCAGAGGATAAGTTCATTAGAGTTAACTGCAACTCAGATTGCAGCCCAAATAAATGCTTCACAGAGTTCAAGTAACAGACACATCTCAACATCAACTGTTCAGACCTTCATGGTCGAATTGCTGCAACAAAAAAAAACACTACTAAAGGACACCAATAAGAAGAAAAGACTTGCTTGGGCCAAAAAACATGAGCAATGGACATTACACCGGTGAAAATCTGTCCTTTGGTCTGATGAGTCCAAATTTGAGATTTTTGGTTCCAACCGCCGTGTCTTTGTGAGACACTGAGTAGATGAATGGATGGTCTCCGCATATGTGGTTCCCACATGAAGCATGGAGGAGGAGGTGTGATGGTGTGTGGGTACTTTGCTGGTGACACTGTCTGTGATTTATTTAGAATTCAAGGGAAACTTAATCAGCATGGCTACCACAGCATTCTGCAGCGATATGCCATCCCATCTGGTTTGCGCCTAATGGGACTATCATTTGTTTTTCAACAGGACAATAACCCAAAACACACCTCCAGGCTGTGTAAGGGCTATTTGACCAAGAAGGAGGGTGATGGAGTGCTACATCAGATAACCTGGTCTCCACTATCACCCGACCTAAACCCAATTGAGATGGTTTGGGATGAGTTGCTCAATAGTGAGCAAAGCTGTCATCAAGGCAAAGGGTGGCTTCTTTGAAGAATATAAAATATAAAATATATTTTGATTTGTTTAACACTTTTTTGGTTACTACATGATTCCCCATGTGTTATCTCATAGTTTTGATATCTTCACTATTATTCTACAATGCAGAAAATTGTAAAAAATAAAGAAAAACCCTTGAATGAGTAGGTGTGTCCAAACTTCTGACTGGTACTGTAAATCAAAACATTTAATACATGACTGAGTGTCACGTTCTGACCGATCTTGACTACTCTTCCTCAGATGACGAGGTGAACCGTTACACTGAGAGCATTTTCATTTGATATCTCATTAACTCTAAGTTTGAGTTATCTAATTTAATTTAGCAAAAATCCGTTATTGCCGATTACATTTTTCTCATTGCAATGAATAGGATAAGGTCAATTTCATTAGAGAAAATTGCTTACACGACTCTATTTCATCTTGAAAACATAATTCATTGTTGTAGGGGAAATTAAATAATACTAGTGATTCCAGGCTTTACAACTAGATGCACATTTTTAGGTTTATCTAGTTTTTTTTGTTGAGTTTTTACTTGTATTTATTTTAAGCTTCAACATTGCTCTGATTGTTTAACAGTTGTAAATAGATACAGAATAAATTACTCTACTGTATTTGTTTAGTCAAAGCTCTAAATTCAGTGCCATAAAACTTAAATTAGTAGCCGGGGTGTTTATTTGCTTCAATCACTGAACGGTGCTTATTATAGACATTTTTCTATTTGAGCCAGGTGTCTATTTCCTTAATGCACACAGCTTCTGCTCAATAAAATGTTGAAAAGACTACCACACTGTTTATTGTGACCAGTTGAAACATGATTAGGTCCATTCTGTCACTTGTTGCACCTTGTATCACCACCTAGTTGAGCTGACCATGTCAAACCAAACAGCTGTCTCATCCATGGCAATGATGTTGCTCTCCGCAATCTTCTTTTGCGTAATCTGTACGGTACTCACTGAAGTTCACTCGTAACAATTTATTTAGACCTGATGTTTATTTGAAACAGCTGTTTATCTGTGGAAATATGTGCCAATGGCTGGCTATTAAAAGGGATGGACGACTACGTTTAATTTATGTTTTACGGTATGCATAGTTTGTAAGCATCTCACTTATGGCTCTTGGGTGTCCCCTTGTGGTCTTGGGTGTGCACACAAGTCTGTATGATCAGAATGAAAACATAAATTCCAGATACTAACCCTTTTCATTAATTGACTCAGGATGCATTATTTATCTACTGGTCATTTCCTCACAGCCAACTGATATGGCAGGGACTGTATCTGAATGTTAGTGAACCATATTTGACTGAAAAATATTCCAGTTGATGAGCTCTCCTGAGCAGAGTAGCTGTGTTAGCTTGTTGTCAGCACAGAAGACATGCCACTTCAGCTTAAGCACAGCAGCCTACACTCATTAATCCCCAAGGCCCCTTTTCAAAGTTAATTACATTTCGGTATTGACAATTGCTGGAGAAGTAATGAAATTAACTTATTCATAATAGACAGTATAAAAGAAACACACTTGTATCGAATGTGTCCACATCTTGGGCAGAATGATCTTTCACTGTCTGATGATGGCTCATTACAACAGGGCTATTTTTTGCTTTGTCGAAATGTACTTTAATTGTTTCCCTGCCAAGCCAATCTTAAAACAAAAAGTGTAGTTCAAAATGATACTCTCTTTGTAAAATGCCATCTGAATGGAACAAAACCTATTACAGTGCATGCCAAAGAATACATTGAGATATATATATATATATTTTTTATTTAACCTTTATTTACCTCTGCAAGTAAGTTAAGAACAAATTCTTACTTACAATGGCGGCCTACCCCGGCCAAACCCGGATGACACTGGGCCAATTGTGCGCTGCCAATTGGACACCCAATCACAGCCTAATGTGACACAGACTGGATAGACTAATCTTGTTTTCAAATCCATGAATTCGTATAGCTTCTCAACACCAACACACTGTTCCGATATTCTGTTCCAATATTGAAGTATAAAATAAGTGTTTGTTGATTGATGGAGGGGTTTTGACAAGTTAGTGATCTGTTGAAACCTAGTGATTCATTGTCACCATTGGCAACTATACAGTGTCAGTTAAGGCCAGCGTGCATTTTCACATGAACATAAATGCATCATCATCATACTTCAGTGAGCAATCTGCCTGGGAGAAGTAAGCAGCACTGCTTAAAATAGAGGCGATGGGACAGAATGTGTGTGATTTGTGTCTGTTTGATGAACATCAACTGTTAAATTATTTTCTTCCACAGTATGAAGAAATAGGTTTATTATAGGTTTATTTAGTACATAGTGCCATCAAAAGGGACATACAGTGGGGCAAAAAAGTATTTAGTCAGTCACCAATTGTGCAAGTTCTCCCACTTAAAACGATGAGAGAGGCCTGTAATTTTCATCATAGGTACACTTCAACTATGACAGACAAAATGAGAAAAAAAAATCCAGAAAATAACATTGTAGGATTTTTAATTAATTTATTTGCAAATTATAGTGGAAAATAAGTATTTGGTCAGTAACAAAAGTTTATCTCAATAATTTGTTATATACCCTTTGTTGGCAAAGACAGAGGTCAAACGTTTTCTGTAAGTCTTCACAAGGTTTTCACACACTGTTGCTGGTATTTTGGCCCATTCCTCCATGCAGATCTCCTCTAGAGCAGTGATGTTTTGGGACTGTTGCTGGGCAACACGGACTTTCACTCCCTCCAAAGATTTTCTATGGGGTTGAGATCTGGAGACTGGCTAGGCCACTCCAGGACCTTGAAATGCTTCTTACGAAGCCACTCCTTCGTTGCCCGGGCGGTGTGTTTGGGATCATTGTCATGCTGAAAGACCCAGCCACGTTTCATCTTCAATGCCCTTGTTGATGGAAGGAGGTTTTCACTCAAAATCTCACGATACATGGCCCCATTCATTCTTTCCTTTACATGGATCAGTCGTCCTGGTCCCTTTGCAGAAAAACAGCCCCAAAGCATGATGTTTCCACCCCCATGCTTCACAGTAGGTATGGTGTTCTTTGGATGCAACTCAGCATTCTTTGTCCTCCAAACACGACGAGTTGAGTTCTTACCAAAAAGTTATATTTTGGTTTCATCTGATCATATGACATTCTCCCAATCTTCTTCTGGATCATCCAAATGCTCTCTAGCAAACTTCAGACGGGCCTGGACATGTACTGGCTTAAACAGGGGGACACGTCTGGCACTGCAGGATTTGAGTCCCTGGCGGCGTAGTGTGTTACTGATGGTAGGCTTTGTTACTTTGGTCCCAGCTCTCTGCAGGTCATTCACTAGGTCCCCCCGTGTGGTTCTGGGATTTTTGCTCACCATTCTTGTGATCATTTCGACCCCACGGGGTGAGATCTTGCATGGAGCCCCAGATCGAGGGAGATTATCAGTGGTCTTGTATGTCTTCCATTTCCTAATAATTGCTCTCACAGTTGATTTCTTCAAACCAAGCTGCTTACCTATTTCAGATTCAGTCCTCCCAGCCTGGTGCAGGTCTACAATTTTGTTTCTGGTGTCCTTTGACAGCTCTTTGGTCTTGGCCATAGTGGAGTTTGGAGTGTGACTGTTTGAGGTTGTGGACAGGTGTCTTTTATACTGATAACAAGTTCAAACAGGTGCCATTAATACAGGTAACGAGTGGAGGACAGAGGAGCCTCTTAAAGAAGAAGTTACAGGTCTGTGAGAGCCAGAAATCTTGCTTGTTTGTAGGTGACCAAATACTTATTTTCCACCATAATTTGCAAATAAATTCATTAAAAATTGTACAATGTGATTTTCTGATTTTTTTCTTCTCATTTTGTCTGTCATAGTTGAAGTGTACCTATGATGCAAATTACAAGCCTCTCTCATATTTCTAAGTGGGAGAACTTGCACAATTGGTGGCTGACTAAATACTTTTACTTGCCCCACTGTATTTGGTGCAATAGGACCTATTTAGAAGTTCCAAAATCATGATGATGAAAAATCCAAAAGTATAATGTTATTTTATTATTTTTATTGCAACACTGTTTACAGTACAATTACTGCCAGCAATGTATTCAAATATATTGATATACAAGAAAATAAAGACATAAAAGGAAGGGCAAAAAGGTTTAAAAGCACTTTAAAAATGATTACATTTATCTTTTTAATTATCAAACTAAAACTGTACCTGCTATTTACATTATGCAAACTAGATATGCATGTTGAATGAAAAGGGTTTACATTTATATACATTATTTATAAATGCTGGCCGAAGTCAATATTTCATTAAAGTTGTTATAAACTCATATACCAATTTCATTAAATCACACAAGGAAATGAGAGTTTGATACTGTATGGAGCAAGTTACCAGACTAGTCAAGGTATCAGATCAGCCACTTTTACAATGCCGCCCCCTGGTGCTAATAAATTATATTTTTAAGGGCTGATACTGTATGTCACAGATTTTTTACATTTTTATTTAACTAGGAAAGTCAGTTAAGAACAAATTCTTATTTTCAATGACGGCCTAGGGACAGTGGGTTAACTGCCTTGTTCAGGGGCAGAATGACAGATTTTTACCTTGTCAGCTCGGGGATTCGATCTTACAACCTTTCGGTTACTAGTCCAACGTTATAACCACTAGACTACCTGCCGCCCCAGAATAATATACCAGTAACAGTTGTATATGGCATCAGAATAACACAAACATGTTGTTAAAATATCTGACTTTAAACATTGATCTTTATCTAAATGGAAACAGAATCATCTGTTAAGCTATGACATAAATGAGTAATAGACAGAGAGAGCAGAGCTGAGCTGGCTGATACTGACCAGTCTCTCTATATACTGGAACATGCAGAATGGTCATCATTCTCTGAGGAAGAGTTGATCAATGATTGATTGAGAGAGGACTTTTTTTGCCCTCACAACTAGGTTTGACAGAACAATGATACAATACTCGTGTACAATATTACAGCACTCACTGTATGTAATGTTGAATCTGCAACTTCATCACAAGCAAAACAACAGAGAGAGACAAGGGACATTTCACCTGATCTATCAAACCTGCTCAACACAAGGAGTTGGCAGACAGGTATGTTTAAAAAACTGACCAGAAATTATGTGCCACTCATACCTGACAACACTCTAGTCTGAAATTATGAAAGGTTCAGTCAGGCTTTTAAATCTTACATGCTCATTAAATACTGCATAATGATAAGAGATCAACACTTCAGTTACACTTATGGTTAATGAATCCCTTGATTGTTTCACAATACAATATAGTGTATAAGTACCACAATTCAAATACAATACATCCATGCTTCATTTCAACAACATGGACACACTTACAATCCTCACAGTACATCCACTGTACACAGTTGTGTTCTTTCCATATTGAAGCAGATGAACAGACATACACCATGTTCACACACCATGTTCACACTTAAATCATTGCAGGACTGCTGAGCACTATGCAGACACCGAACAGGAGAGAAAGAGCTTCAAGTAGTTGGAGGAAACATCCTTGTACCATGTTAGACCGTAAATACATATATTTTTGTAATGTAACATACACAGGATTATATAACGTACTTAGGATTTAGACACATGTTCATAGATGGTTATTACAAAGGGTAGTCCGTTAAAATCATATCTATAAAATGTATGAGAATCTTACAAATAAATTGTTTGCATGTCAATTGATTAATTGGCTATCGGAAAAAGTTGTGCTTATCAGCTGACAGTGCTATAACTAACCACCTACTTTGCAGGGATGTTAGAGAGACATTGACATCACATTGTGTTCTCATCATGGCACCATGTCACTAGACTAATCTTTAGTTAGGGACCAAGCTCAAAAACGGGCTTGTCCTGGAAATAACTATATTTACACACGCCATCCTTGATTCTCCACGTAATGAATTGACCCTGTGAGTTTTAAAAATATTTTTTTTGTTTATCTCTGATTACTCTTAGTAAATGTTCAGAAACAGCATAACAACAAACCTGGGTAGAGAGCCTCCTCTTACACTTAGAACACTGGTCCTAGATCAGTGAGCCATCTCAATATCAAAACATGACGATGCAGAGATATACACCCCCACTGATCCCGGATGAGGTTAACAGTACCCTCCACCTCCAACACCTCGATAACAGACTCTCATACTGAGGAGGCAGCTCATAGCCAGGCTTTCCTTCCATTTTAGACATCAGAGCGCGTCTTCGAACCATGAAAAAGCTATTCTGATATAGTTCAGTGCACATATCGAAGAGACACACCAATGTGAAATGCTAGCCTTAATACTGTTGCTGAGGATAGACTGAAAAGTCCATACCCAATCTTTCTTTATCAAAAAAAGAATGAAAAAAAAGATATATACAGTGCCTTGCGAAAGTATTCGGCCCCCTTGAACTTTGCGACCTTTTGCCACATTTCAGGCTTCAAACATAAAGATATAAAACTGTATTTTTTTGTGAAGAATCAACAACAAGTGGGACACAATCATGAAGTGGAACAACATTTATTGGATATTTCAAACTTTTTTAACAAATCAAAAACTGAAAAATTGGGCGTGCAAAATTATTCAGCCCCTTTACTTTCAGTGCAGCAAACTCTCTCCAGAAGTTCAGTGAGGATCTCTGAATGATCCAATGTTGACCTAAATGACTAATGATGATAAATACAATCCACCTGTGTGTAATCAAGTCTCCGTATAAATGCACCTGCACTGTGATAGTCTCAGAGGTCCGTTAAAAGCGCAGAGAGCATCATGAAGAACAAGGAACACACCAGTCAGGTCCGAGATACTGTTGTGAAGAAGTTTAAAGCCGGATTTGGATACAAAAAGATTTCCCAAGCTTTAAACATCCCAAGGAGCACTGTGCAAGCGATAATATTGAAATGGAAGGAGTATCAGACCACTGCAAATCTACCAAGACCTGGCCGTTCCTCTAAACTTTCAGCTCATACAAGGAGAAGACTGATCAGAGATGCAGCCAAGAGGCCCATGATCACTCTGGATGAACTGCAGAGATCTACAGCTGAGGTGGGAGACTCTGTCCATAGGACAACAATCAGTCGTATATTGCACAAATCTGGCCTTTATGGAAGAGTGGCAAGAAGAAAGCCATTTCTTAAAGATATCCATAAAAAGTGTTGTTTAAAGTTTGCCACAAGCCACCTGGGAGACACACCAAACATGTGGAAGAAGGTGCTCTGGTCAGATTAAACCAAAATTGAACTTTTTGGCAACAATGCAAAACGTTATGTTTGGCGTAAAAGCAACACAGCTGAACACACCATCCCCACTGTTAAACATGGTGGTGGCAGCATCATGGTTTGGGCCTGCTTTTCTTCAGCAGGGACAGGGAAGATGGTTAAAATTGATGGGAAGATGGATGGAGCCAAATACAGGACCATTCTGGAAGAAAACCTGATGGAGTCTGCAAAAGACCTAAGACTGGGACGGAGATTTGTCTTCCAACAAGACAATGATCCAAAACATAAAGCAAAATCTACAATGGAATGGTTCAAAAATAAACATATCCAGGTGTTAGAATGGCCAAGTCAAAGTCCAGACCGGAATCCAATCGAGAATCTGTGGAAAGAACTGAAAACTGCTGTTCACAAATGCTCTCCATCCAACCTCACTGAGCTCGAGCTGTTTTGCAAGGAGGAATGGGAAAAAATGTCAGTCTCTCGATGTGCAAAACTGATAGAGACATACCCCAAGTGACTTACAGCTGTAATCGCAGCAAAAGGTGGCGCTACAAAGTATTAACTTAAGGGGGCTGAATAATTTTGCACGCCCAATTTTTCAGTTTTTGATTTGTTAAAAAAGTTTGAAATATCCAATAAATGTCGTTCCACTTCATGATTGTGTCCCACTTGTTGTTGATTCTTCACAAAAAAATACAGTTTTATATATTTATGTTTGAAGCCTGAAATGTGGCAAAAGGCCGCAAAGTTCAAGGGGGCCGAATACTTTCGCAAGGCACTGTATCTCTGTATATACAGTACCAGTCAAAAGTTTGGACACACCTACTCATCCCAGGATTTTTCTTTATTTTTACTATTTTCTACATTGTAGAATAATAGTGAAAACATCAAAACTATGAAATAACATATGGAATCATGTAGTAAACAAAAAAGTGTTAAAGAAATATATTGGAGGTATATTGGAGATTTGAAATTCTTCGAAGTCGCCACCCTTTGCCTTGATGACAGCTTTTCACACTCTTGGCATTCTCTCAATTAACAGGTGCGCCTTGTTAAAAGTTAATTTGTGGAATTTCTTTCCTTCTTAATGCGTTTGAGCCAATCAGTTGTGTTGTGACAAAGTATGGGTGGTATACAGAAGATAGCCCTATTTGGTAAAAGACCAAGTCCATATTATGACAAGAACCGCTCAAAAAAGCAAAGAGAAACGACAGTCCATCATTACTTTAAGACATGAAGCTCAGTCAATGCCGAAAATGTCAAGAACTTTGAAAGTTTCTTCAAGTGCAGTCACAAAAACCAACAAGCGCTATGATGAAACTGTCTCTCATGAGGACCACCACAGGAAAGGAAGTCCCAGAGTTACCTCTGCTGCAGAGGATAAGTTCATTAGAGTTAACTGTCTCTCATGAGGACCACCACAGGAAAGGAAGTCCCAGAGTTACCCCTCTGCTGCAGAGGATAAGTTCATTAGAGTTAACTGTCTCTCATGAGGACCACCACAGGAAAGGAAGTCCCAGAGTTACCTCTGCTGCAGAGGATAAGTTCATTAGAGTTAACTGCACCTCAGATTGCAGCCCAAATAAATGCTTAACAGAGTTCAAGTAACGGACACATCTCAACATCAACTACTCAGAGGAGACTACGTGAATCAGACCTTCATGGTCGAATTGCTGCAAAAAAAACACTACTAAAGGACACCAATAAAAAGAAACACGAGCAATGGACCAGTGGAAATATGTCTGATGAGTCCAAATTTGAGATTTTTGGTTCCAACTGCCGTGTCTTTGTGAGACACTGAGTAGATGAACGCATATGTGGTTCCCACATGAAGCATGGTGACACTATCTGTGATTTATTTAGAATTAAAGGGACACTTAACCAGCATGGCTACCACAGCATTCTGCAGCGATACACCATCACATCTGGTTTGCACTTAGTTTGACTATCATTTTCAACAGGCCAATTTTTTTTTTCTTCCCTTTATTTAACTAGGCAAGTCAGTTAAAACCTCTTTGGGATAGGGGGCAGTATTTTCACTTCCGAATGAAAAGCGTGCCCAACGTAAACTGCCTGCTACTCAGGCCCAGAAGCTAGGATATGCATATAATTGGTAGATTTGGATGGAAAACACTCTAAAGTTTCAAAAACGGTTACAATTGTGTGTCTGTGAGTATAACAGAACTTATTTGGCAGGCGAAACCCCGAGGGCAAACCATCCAGGAAATAAAAAATTGAGGTGACTGTGTTTTCTATTAGTTTTCTATGGGGAACTAGATTTATGGCTTCCATGGTTTCCATGGCTTCCACTAGATGTCAACAGTCTTTAGTAATTGGGTGATATTTTTCCTTTGAGAAATTAAGAAGTAGCCCTTTCCTTTCTGTGTGTCAAGCCAAGTGTACTCTGTTTGTTGCGTGCTCCACGTTGATTTTATCCGCTATTGAACACAGTATATTCCGTCTTAAATTTTATCAATTATTTACGTTTTAGGATACCTAAAGTTGGATTACGAAAGTTGTTTAATGTTTGGACCAAGTTTACAGGTAATTTATTAGATAATTTGAGGTCATGTTGGGCGAGTTGGAACCAGTGAATTTCTAAATCAAACGTGCCAAATAAATGGACATTTTGGGGATATGAAGACGGAGTTTATCGAACAAAAGGACCATTTGTGATGTTTCTGGGACATATTGGAGTGCCAACAGAAGAAGATCTTCAAAGGTAAGGCATGAATTATATCGTTATTTCTGAATTTCGTGTCGCACCTGCTTGGTTGAAATATGATTTCACGTATTTGTATGATGGGGTGCTGTCCTCAGATAATCGTATGGTTTGCTTTCGCCGTAAAGCCTTTTTGAAATCTGTCATGCAAAGCTGTCATCAAGGCAAAGGGTGGCTACTTTGAAGAATCTCAAATATATTTTGATTTGTTTAACACGTTTTTGTCTACTACATGATTCCATATGTGTTATTTCATAGTTTTGATGTCTTCACTATTATTCTACAATGTAGAAAATAGTAAAAATGAAGTAAAACCCTTGAATGAGTAGGTGTGTCCAAACTTTTGACTGATACTGTATATATATCATACTGTATTGTAATGGTAGAGTCATAAGACTGCACACACTGTACAGTTGCATATCAGTTGCATGGTTCCATCCTCTGATATCTGTGAGGAATGAAGCCGAGCGTGTAGATTAAGGACAGCATCTGGCCACCGGGGTGACAACACCAGCACGGGTCACTGGACGTTGCCACAGTAACCACCGCTCTGCCTCTGTCCAATAGCTTTTAATGCCACATTCCCTCAGCTATTGTACCGAATATTGCCATGACCTAACTACATCAATAACTTAACACAGTAGACTTGGCCTACAAATAGGAAAGAACTGCCCAGCCTCCAACGATCTGTTGTGTCTTCTTCTCCCCTACTGAAAGCTATGTGGTTATCTAGACTAGAGTGTGGCAGTTAGATTCTTGCTGTGATTGACAGATTACACGTTTATAGGGTAATAGATTATGGGTCTGGTCTGGAGCGCAGGGCTGGGCTGGAATGGGAGGTGGTGGCAGATTCAGCAAGCCAGCATGACTTTCCATTTGTTTCTAATGCACAATCGTCTTCCCCAGGAAAGTATGTTGGCCTTTCCCTCTATACACAGTTTGGCTGGGGCTACAATTCCATGGACCTTGAGTGAGAAGCAGTCCAATGGGGAGCAGAAACCTCCAGAAGATTGAATTCCCCATCTCTAGACACTATGGCCCACTCATTCTGGAGGAAGAGATAGTGCATCTTCTACTAAATATGATCCATGACAACACAGAGAAAATACAATACAGGTCTAGATTTACAATATAAAATCAGAAGACTTATAGAAGCAGCCTAATGACCGCTGCTGGCTTTGCTACTCCCCGACGTCCAATCAATGAGGATAAAGCTGAGGCTCATTACCATAAACAGGAAGCCTATTCCAGCGAAGCAGGCAGCCTACGAGAGAGAGGGAGGCAGAGGAGAGGGAGAGTGAGAGAGAGGTAATGCGCACAGTTGATAACTCTGTCACTTAGTTTCAGCCTTCATGCACTCAAAGTGATTAAACCACCATTATTGTAGTCTGGGTCCTGTGTACCAATTTCTTTACGTGAATTATGATATTAGTGTGGCATGACATTAAAACTGCATTACCCACTCAGAACATATTTCAAATGAATACTGAATGGATGAGTGAATACATTTAATCTGCATCATCTATATTTAGCACTTCAAACATTGTTTCAGCACATAATCTTCAGGCACTCTCTCTGTAGATATTCTAATCCAATTGAAAGCTCAGAGTCAAATTCCGGTAGCACTTTTTAATAACTCCACATAATAAAGCATTTATAATGGATTAGTAAATAGTTTATTTATCATTTATTAATATTTACTCCGTTCATTAATATAGGTCCTTATAAACCATTTACTAATCATTAGTTACGTATATTTATGAGTGGCCTCGTCTGAAATGTGTGCTATTTATACTTTATAAATGTTTTGAGTGACCAGTGGAATTTCTCACAAAAAGATGGACATGACATTGGTAGACGTTTCAGCAGTACCCGATGCTCCTTCAGGTCTCAAAATAGCCCAGAACAAATCAATGGTAAAAGAATAAGCACACAACACAGGATGTTAAAGGAAACATGTTGAACATTTAATTCACAAAACCTGTTGTGAAACAACTGTTGCAAGGGCTTAAGGAAGAGTTCTAATGTGAAAGTTTTGCTAATGTTGTCAACCTGGAGAACACAAACTAATCATTAAACATGGAGATGTAGTTACACACAACAGCTGTCCAGACCGGCCATTTTGTCTCGAGTGGATTTTTATTCCTTTATTCCTACTACTGAAATGTGATCTAGGTGGAGATTTTACATGTCTGATTTGCAGGTAGAAATGTTACATGTATAACATTTAAACACTTCCTGTGCTTCAGTCTTTTAACCGCAGACTATTTTCACACGTGGCTTTGTTTGGTGGCACCTTTACTGGGCCTCTGAAGGTAGTAACTCTTTAAACGTAGGTAGTAACTCTTTAAACGTAATGGAAAAATCATTTATTCAGATATTTATTTATTTCCTTACCTCATAAGCAGTCTGCTCTTAATCTCTCGTGGACAAATTCTGCTTGTAAACCGAAGAATCGTTCGAGACGGGATGGAATGCGTAGGATAAAGAGCAGCAGTAGTTCGGGTATTTGGGTTTTCATCACTGGATTATATGGACATCTGATTCACAAACACATTTTACCGTCTCTACCGGTCGCACCACTCAAAAGCTAGCAATAGAGCATTGCAAACATGGACATTTCACACCTCTCCATGTGCTACATTCACCCCTCAAATGTATTCAACAATGACCCTGGCGTTGAGCTGAGGGCAACTGTAAATTCAAATCACTATTCACCTCTGTAAAGGATGTCACACTGCTGAGTACCACTTACTCCTGATTTTGGTGCATACCGAGCTCGAACCAGGAACCTCTGCTTTACAAACACACGTGACCCTCCTCTCTCAAGCGTCTCTACCGGTCACACCACTCAAAACACACCAATTGAGCAGCACAAACAAGGACACTTAAGGCTATGGAGTAAATGTGAAATGCAAACCGGAACTCCCAAATTCTACACACGTATGGACCCAGAATTTAATCACGCAGGCGCAGCTGAACAAATGATGCAATATTTTATTTCTGGGTTAACCGAGATAGAGTACCACAGTATGAGTCGTTACACCCTAGCTGTCTTTTAGAAAAAAAATTTAAATAATGGCTGTGATTCGTGTAGGATCACCCTGGCATGACGTTTTGATAACCGTGTTATTATCTCTTGGACAAGGTGACTTTTATCAATATATTTGCCTGTATTTGCTCCCAAAAATGAAACGCTAATTAGCTGCTAATGTGGCTATCATAAAGAACTACAAATGCCATGATAATCTGGACAAGACTGCCGTATCGAGTAAGAATCTCTGGATTAACTATCTAATATTAGCTAAATGTAGTAATGAATACATTTCTTTAAATTCACAATTCTGTGAGATTTCTTGTGCAAGTTTTAAATTGACACAATACCTGTTAGCAAAGGTGTCAGTGAGAGATAACTTGCCAGAGCTTGCAGGGATTTGTAGTATTGCATGATGTATACTTTGATGCTAGTTATCATTTTCAAATCTGAGAGTAAATAGAGCCAAATATATTGATAAAAGTCACCTTGTCCGAGATGAATGATCTTATGAATCCTTGTTTAACACTATAAAAGTTGTTTATAAATCTGTGATTAGTTTACTAACATTTACAAATGTGGGAGTAATGATTACTAAATTATGAATTAACTATTTACTAATCCATTATAAATGCTTTATTACATTGAGTTATTATAAAGTGTTACCCAAATTCCTTCTATTATGTGCACTTATGCTTAATTGTCCACATGCCCATACTTACAGACATAAAAAATACATGTCATGTGTGTAAAAAATGTATTATCTTTAACCCCCTAAGGTCGACGTCTGCCCCCGGTGGAAATCTAATTAACGTAATAAAAATATCCCCATAAAATCTGTCAGTTTAAGCTACAGATATCGTTTTATTGCATTGGATGCGTCTCAATCCACCGCATCCACTTGATGCACTTCCACATCTACGATAAAAGGCGACAGAGCTAGAGTTTGTCAGACCATGAGGCATCCCGAAAATCGTTCTTCTCACAAAATCTTCTGTAACTTCCGAATGGTTTGGCCTAAGAACTATTATGACCCCTCTATGGAAAGGCCTCACAAGACTCGTCTGAAGGTCCCCCGGTACCAGCTGAAAAAATGTATATATGAAAGTAAATATGGAGACTGTTTACTGCCAAAAATAAGGGGTTAAATAACTCAGATGTAGTGGAGACACTTCAAAACAAACTTCCTTTACATTTTTTGGGGGGGGAGACTTTCTGTTCCATGTAGTGAGTCTGTTATTCAATGCATTTGGATGGGCTAATAGCAGTAAGGCCCAAAACATTTTTTCATCAAATAATTTATCTTTTTTATTTTAGTGGGATACTACAAGGGGTCTTACATTCTAAATGAAATAGCAAAAGGAATCTTTGTATGATCTTCTTAAAACAATTACATTGTGGGGCAAAAAAGTATTTAGTCAGCCACCAATTGTGCCATTTCTCCCACTTAAAAAGACGAGAGAGGCCTGTAATTTTCATCATAGGTACACTTCAACTTTGACAGACAAAATGAGAAAAAAAAATCCAGAAAATCACATTGTAGGAATTTTAATTTATTTATTTGCAAATTATGGTGGAAAATAAGTATTTGGTCAATAACAAAAGTTTATCTCAATACTTTGTTATATACCCTTTGTTGGCAATGACAGAGGACAAACGTTTTCTGTAAGTCTTCACAAGGTTTTCACACACTGTTGCTGGTATTTTGGCCCATTCCTCCATGCAGATCTCCTCTAGAGCAGTGATGTTTTGGGGCTGTTGCTGGGCAACACGGACTTTCAACTCCCTCCAAAGATTTTCTATGGGGTTGAGATCTGGAGACTGGCTAGGCCACTCCAGGACCTTGAAATGCTTCTTACGAAGCCACTCCTTCGTTGCCCGGGCGGTGTGTTTGGGATCATTGTCATGCTGAAAGACCCAGCCACGTTTAATCTTCAATGCCCTTGCTGATGGAAGGAGGTTTTCACTCAAAATCTCACAATACATGGCCCCATTCATTCTTTCCTTTACACGGATCAGTCGTCCTGGTCCCTTTGCAGAAAAACAGCCCCAAAGCATGATGTTTCCACCCCCATGCTTCACAGTAGGTATGGTTCTTCTGGATCATCCAAATGCTCTCTAGCAAACTTCAGACGGGCCTGGACATGTACTGGCTTAAACAGGGGGACACGTCTGGCACTGCAGGATTTGAGTCCCTGGCGGCGTAGTGTGTTACTGATGGTAGGCTTTGTTACTTTGGTCCCAGCTCTCTGCAGGTCATTCACTAGGTCCCCCCGTGTGGTTCTGGGATTTTTCCTCACTGTTCTTGTGATCATTTTGACTCCACGGGGTGAGATCTTGCGTGGAGCCCCAGATCGAGGGAGATTATCAGTGGTCTTGTATGTCTTCCATTTCCTAATAATTGCTCCCACAGTTGATTTCTTCAAACCAAACTGCTTACCTATTGCAGATTCAGTCTTCCCAGCCTGGTGCAGGTCTACAATTTTGTTTCTGGTGTCCTTTGACAGCTCTTTGGTCTTGGCCATAGTGGAGTTTGGAGTGTGACTGTTTGAGGTTGTGGACAGGTGTCTTTTATACTGATAACAAGTTCAAACAGGGGCCATTAATACAGGTAACGAGTGGAGGACAGAGGAGCCTATTAAAGGAGAAGTTACAGGTCTGTGAGAGCCAGAAATATTGCTTGTTTGTAGGTGACCAAATACTTATTTTCCACCATAATTTGCAAATAAATTCATAAAAAATCCTACAATGTGATTTTCTGGATTTTTTTTTCTCATTTCGTCTGTCATAGTTGAAGTGTACCTATGATGAAAATTACAAGCCTCTCTCATCTTTTTAAGTGGGAGAACTTGCACAATTGGTGGCTGACTAAATACTTTTTTGCCCCACTGTATGTTAGCTTAGAAGAATCCACCCCCTCCCCATCTTAGACCATGGTGGTCAGTGCCGTTTAACATGAAGGAGGCCGATTGTTTTTCATGAGCATGGCCTAATTTCTATTATAGCATAATGGATGACTCTCATTCATATTCCATTCACCCAGTTCAATGATGTATACCCATCATGAGGTTGCTACAACCTAGCCTATGAATGAACGTTTACAACGTAGGTGCACACAGGTTGAGAGACAAATTTGAGGCGACAGACAGTGACATTCAATACCGCTTTGCACACTCTTGCCTGCATCTAGCTGATATAGGATGTAATCATTTGTCCAACAGTTGCAAACAAGAGTTTCTATTGGACAAATTCAGGTACTTTTATCCCTGTTTTGTTTCATTTGCTTCTGTTTAAGAAACGTTTTTCAACAGAATCTGCAGAATGAATACACCCCTGACCACGCATAAACAGGGTTCACTCTCATAACAGCCATGTTGTATTGCTTATTTTCCCTTTGCCTGTGGACTTCAATGCACAACAAATCAGCTGTATGCGTCCAGGTGAGAAAACCTTTCCAAGCCAAACCTCTAACAGCCTACTTCGTTGTCACCATATTAGCTAAAGTAACGTCATAGACAGCATAGCTAATAGGACTAACGCGTTAGTAAACCCACTACAATCATGCAGTAACGTTAGCGTACAGTCAGTAAGCAGTTACACTGGCAGACCTCGGTGGCAATACATTTGTAATACCAAAAGCTTACCTTGACTTGGAAAAGTTAACGTTACTGTGTTGTGTTGGAAAGTCATAGCCAGCTAGCTAACATACCATCCCTCTGTTTGAGCAGGGTATTGTGAGCAGGGTGTTAAGGCTAAACTAGCTAGCTGCATTTGCTAGCTAAGTAGACCGTGGCGGTCTGTTATACAGAGTCTAGTTGATAGGTAATCGACTAGCCGGACTGTTCCCCGGACTCCGCGTGTAAGGATTTGTACAATGCATGACCAAGGCTATTGAACTTGACATTGGTGTCTGTCTTTATTCCTTTATCCAACATATCATACTTAAACATGGTATCAGAAGTGGCTCGAAAAACACAGTATAGGCGCAGTTACGTTCCATATGCGAACACACCGTTTCCTACTCCTAGTCACAACACTGATCAACTCGTTAGCTAGCTAGCTAGAATCACTACCTAACTCAATGTCTGAAGGCAAAGAAATCTCCTGTTCCATCGCTATGGCAGCGAACATTCCGCCACCAAATCCCATGATTCTCACAGGGGACTGGAATACTAATTGGGACAACTTCAGGGATGAATTCGAGGACTATGCGCTGGCGACCGGTCTACATGAGAAACCCAACGGGGTACAAGTGGCAACTCTGAGGAGTTTAATGGGCAGCGAATGCAGGCATATCTACCGGCACAATCACACCCTCACAAAACAGTAACAGTGTGATGCAAAGGCTATATTGGATGCATTGGAGAATTCCTTCAATCACGGCAGAAACGTAATTTACAAGCGGTTCGATTACAAGCTGCAAACAGGAAGAGGGGGAGTCAGTACACAACTTTGTAACCCGTTTGACAGAGAAATCCGGCACTTGTGAAAACGGGGGATTGAAAGATGAATTGTTTCGTGACAAAATAGTACTGGGAATTGCAAATGAAGTTACGCGTCGGCGTCTACTGAGAGAGAGAGAGGCTTAACATTAGTAACTGCCATTGAAATGTGCCGCACTGCTGAAGTCACTGACATGAGAATGAGAGCAATGGAAATCGAAATCCCACGCTCCAACGTTGATACTGTTCACGCTGTTGCTAGGCAGACATTCACACAAAACCAATCGAGGCAGAGAAATTCACCACGAACAGTGAACACAGAGCCCCGTAGCATGTAAATACTGTGGGAATACATACACACGTGGCAAAGAGCACTGCCCTGCCTACAGAAAACCATGCAGAGCTTGTGGAACTAATAATCACTTTGCAAAAGTGTGTCACAAAATAAAAAGAAGGGTGAGTGAGGGCAAGATTCACTGTGTTGATGATGTCACTCAATGTTCAGAGCTGAATAGTGAAAGTGACATTTACATGCATGACAAAATCAATCTGGCACCTGACACACATATTTTGCCCAGCGATACTAAACTAAAGCTGTACTCAGGAGAGCTAATGAGCTCTATAGGCACCTTTGGGACTGAATGTGTTATTCGGGCACGCAAACACAAGCAGGAGTTTGAGATTGTGAAAACCAGTCAACATCCTCTCCTCTCAGGCTCTACATGCGACCGCCTGGGACTGATGCAGTTCACTGTACCAAATGACCTGCACATTGTGGATCATGTCCAGCATGGACCCCTGTCCAAAGAACAACTACTCAGCAGATATGACGATGTATTCAACATGCCCGTTGAATCAGTGCCTGCGGAGGTACACTTTGAAGTGGATGAGAGCATCACTCCAGTCCAGTGTGCTCCTCGCAATGTGCCCATTGCAATGAAAGTGGCTGTGAAGGCACAGCTGGACAAGTATGAGGCCGATGGCCACATGACATCTGTGACTGAACCAACCGACTGGATCAGCAATATGGTCATAGTGAAAAAAATATAAAAAATAGAAGCTGTATAGTCTGCATCAACCCAAAGCATCTGGACCAAGCACTGAAACGATCCCACTACATCATGCTGACACTAGAGAATGTCCTCTACAAACTTCCCAAGGCCAGGATTTCACCTTGGTGGATGCCCGAGATGCATTCCTTCAATGCAAGCTGGACGAGGAAAGCAGCTTCATGACTACCTTCTGGGCCCCATGGGGTCGGAAACGCTGGCTCAAGCTCCCGTTTGGTGTTTCAGTGGCGCCTGAGATATACCAAAGCAAGCAGCACGAGTTACTGGCTGGGCTCAAGGGCATTGAACCCATCGCCGATGATGTCCTGATCGTAGGCTGTGGTGACACCGACGAAGAAGCAGAACGCGACCACGATGTGAAGCTCCTGGCACTGATGGAGCGCTGCTGATCAGTTAAGCTTTGTCTTGGCCTGAAGAAGCAGCAGTTCAAGGTGAAAGACGTCCACTTCCATGGCCACAGTCTCTCGGCAAAAGGCCTGAAGCCGGACCCAGACAGGTCCGAGCAATCTTCGACATGACAAACCCGTCTGATGCACAAAAAAAAAAGAGTACAGCATCTCATCGGTTTTGCAAACTATCTTGTAAAGTTCATGCCACACCTATCAGCAGTCTGTGAGCCTCTGCGCCGGTTGCTGGACAAAGACACACCATGGCACTGGCTACCCAAGCACGAGGCCGCAGTGCAGGAGATGATATCTCTGGCTTCATCCATGCCAGTGTTGCGCTACTACGATGTCACAAAGCCTGTCACAATCCAGAGCGACTCCAGCCAATGGGGACTTGGATGCTGCCTTATGCAGGAAGGACAGCCCATTGCTTTTGCCTCGAGAGCGCCCACGCCTACTGAACAAAACTATGCACAAATTGAGAAAGAGTGCCTCAGCATCGTCTTCTCCTGCCAGCGATTCCATCACTACTTATATGGTCGAGAGCTGGTCACCTCTGAAACTGACCACAAACCACTCATTGACATATTCAGTAAACCTCTCCTCAACATGCCCAAAAGGCTTCAAAGCATGCTCCTGACTCTGCAAAACTACAGCCTGAAGGTCATTTACAAGCCAGGACCAGAGATGTACATCAGCGACACACTGAGCAGGGCAACAGCACAATGTACAGGCAGAGGCACTGCCTATCAGCGGCAGGCCATCTGTTCGCTACAGTGGGAACAACAAGACGTTCAACAGATCAATCAGGCAGACGTCACAGATCACCGCCTAGACCAGATCAGGCAACACACTGACAAGGACGAACACCTACGGTCACTGAAGTCCATGGCTCTCGCAGGTTGGCCATACCTGAAAAAGGAGACACCTTTCACAGTGAGAGAATACTGGACCTTTCGAGATGAGATCAGCGTGAAAAATGGCGTCTTGTTCAGAGGTCAGAAGGTCATTATACACTCCAGTCACGTCGCATACACTCCAGTCACGTTGGAGGTGACACATGCTACCGCCAGGCTCATGAAACATTATACTGGCCAAACATGCAAGCAGAAATTAAATACTTTTTCAGCAACTGTACCACATGCAACGAGTACGCTCATGAAAAGCAAAAGGAAACCATGATGTCACACAAACTGCCCACAAGGGCCTGGCAAATCATCAGCATGGACTTATTCAGCCCCAGACAAAAGGACAATCCTCTCATCGTTGATCACTACTCTGACTTTTGGGAAATTGAACTGCTCCCTGACTTGTCTGCAGAGACGGTCATAAAGTGCTGCAAGGCACAGTTTGCAAGGCAAGGTCAGCCTGACAAGGTAATCACGGACAATGGCCCACAATTCACTGCACAGTTCAAGCGTTTCGCCTCAGAATGGGAGTTTGACCACGTGACCTCCTCTCCAAGACACCCAAAAGCACATGGCAAGCCAGAATCAGCTGTCATGATTGCAAAAAAACTGTTAAGCAGGGCCTTGCGCGACAGCAATGACCCATGGAAAGCGATCTTACAGTGGAGGAACATACCCAACGAAAACATGGACAGCAGCCCAGCACAACACCTTCTGTCCAGACGTCTGAAGACTACCATCCCCGTAGCTAACAAGCTATTTGAGACCTGCGTCATGGTTGGCGTCACAGAAAGCAGCTCGCTAAGTGCTTCTACGACCGGACTGCTCGAGACCTACCAGAGCTGGAGGTGGGTGAAACAATAAGGATGAAACCGTTGCCAGGAGACCACACAGGACTTTGGAGGCTTGGCACGTGCCTACAGAGAGTTGCACCACATTCTTACCTGGTGGGTGTTGGTGGCTCCCTCTATCGTCGCAATCGGGTAGACCCTCGCTGCGGGCCCCGGACTGGGCACCCTCGCTGCAGGCCCCGGACTGGGCACCCTCGTTGCCGTCCCCGGACTGGGCACCCTCGCTGCTGGCCCCGGACTGGGCACTCTCGTTGCGGGCCCCGGACTGGAGACCGTCGCTGGAGGCTCCGGACTGGAGACCGTCGCTGGAGGCTCCGGACTGGAGGCTGTCGTTGGAGGCTTCATGCCATGGATCATCACTGGAGGCTTCATGCCATGGATCATCACTGGAGGCTTCTTGCCATGAATCCTCACTGGAGGCTTCGTGCCATGGATCATCACTGGAGGCTTCTTGCCATGGATCATCACTGGAGGCTTTGTGCCATGGATCATCACTGGAGGCTTTGTGCCATGGATCATCACTGGAGGCTTTGTGCCATGGATCCTCACTGGATGCTTTGTGCCATGGATCATCACTTGAGGCTTCGTGCCATGGATCATTACTGGAGGCCGGGTGCGTAGAGCTGGCACAGGGCTTACCGGGCTGGGGAGACGCACTGGAGGCCTAGTGTGTAGAGCTGGCACAGGGCTTACCGGGTTGGGCAGACGTACATGAGACAGGGTGCGCGGAGCTGGCACAGGATATACTGGGCCGTGGAGACGCACCGGAGGTCTGGAGCACAGACCTGGCACAACCCATCCTGGCTGGATGCTCACCCTAGCCCGGCAACTGTGGGGGCGCTGGAACAGGACGCACTGGGCTGTGGATGCGTACCGGCGACACAGTACGTGTAACCGCAAAGCATGGTGCCTGAAGGGTCACATGCTCCTCAAAGCGACTGTCTTTCTCCAGACTCCAACCCCTCCAAACTCTTTCGTCCCTCTCCACTGCCAAAAACTCCTCGCTCAAACGGTCTAAAAATTCCTCCTCGGTCTCGGACTCACCCCTCAGCACCGACGCCTACGTCATCTGCCCCCCCCCCCCCCTCAAAAAAAATACTTTGGGGCTGCCTCGCAGGTTTCCGTTGTGTCCTCTCCTCCTAACCACACTGCTTGGTCCTTTGGTGGTGGGTAGTTCTATCACGGCCGTTGAAAGAAGTGGACCAAAGTGCCAACAAAAACACAAATTCAAGAAACAACCGTGAAGCTTACAGGGCTAAGTGCCACAAACAAAGTTAACTACCCACACTGAAGGAGGGAAAAAGGGCTATCTAAGTATGATTCCCAATCAGAGACAACGATAGACAGCTTTCCCTGATTGAGAACCATACCCGGCCAAAACATAGAAATAAAGAAACATAGAAAACAAAACATAAATTGCCCACCCCAGATCACACCCTGACCTAACCAAATAGAGAAATAAAACGGCTTTCTAAGGTCAGGGCGTGACAGTTAAGGAGTCTAGTTGATAGGTAATCGACTAGCCTGACTGTTCCCCGGACTCCGCGTGTAGGGATTTGTACAATGCATTAACAAGGCTATTGAACTTGACATTGGTGTCTGTCTTTATTCAACATATCATACTGAAACACGGTCTACGCACTCCACACTGCTCTTTCCCACCTGGACAAAAGGAACACCTACAGTATGTGAGAATGCGGTTCATTGACTACAGCTCAGCATTCAACACCATTGTGCCCTCAAAGCTCATCACTAAGCTAAGGACCCTGGAACTAAACACTGCAACTGGATCCTGGACTTCCTGACGGGGCACCCCCAAGTGGTAAGGGTAGGCAACAACACGTCTGCCACACTGATCCTCAACACTGGGGCCAGTCAGGGGTGTGTACTTAGTCCTCTCCTGTACTCCCTGTTCACCCACGACTGCGTGCCAAACACGACTCCAACACCATCAAATTTGCTGACGACACAACAGTAGTAGGCCTGATCACCGACAACGATGAGACAGCCTATAGGGAAGAGGTCAGAGAACTGCAGTGTGGTGCCAGGACAACAACCTCTCCCTCAATGTGAGCAAGACAAAGGAGCTGATCATGGACTACAGGAAAATGCGGGCCGAACAGGCCCCCGTTAACATCAATGGGGCTGTAGTGGAGCGGGTCGAGAGTTTCAAGTTCCTTGGTGTCCACATCACCAACGAACTATCATGGTCCAAACACATCAAGACAGTCGTGAAGAGGGCACGACAATCCCTTTTCCACCTCAGGAGACTGAAAAGATTTGGCATGGGTCCCCAAATCCTCAAAAAGTTCTACAGCTGCACCATCGATAGCATTCTGACCGGTTGCATCACTGCCTTGTATGGCAACAGCTCAGCATCTGACCGTAAGGCGCTACAGGGGGTAGTGCGTACAGCCTACTACATCACTGGGGCCAAGCTTCCTGCAATCCAGGACCTATATAATAGGCAGTGTCAGAGGACAGCCCATAAAATTGTCAGAGACTCCAGTCACCCAAGACCCCCCCCTCCATTTGTTTTGTACACTGCTGCTACTCAGTGTTTATTACACAGTCACTTCACCCCTACCTACATGTACAAATCACCACAACTAACTGTACCCCCGCACACTGACTCGGTACTGGTACCCTGTGTATATAGCCTCATTATTGTTATGTTATTGTGTTACCTTTAATTACTTTAAATTTTTTACATTAGTTCATTTGGTAAATATTTTCTTAACTCTTCTTGAATTGCACTGTTGGTTAAGGGCTTGTAAGTAAGCATTTCACGGTAAGATCTACACTTGTTGTATTCAGCAAGTGACAAATAATGTTTTGATTTGAAGTAAGTGAAACTGAAAGTGATGGAGAACATTTCATTCACGCTGCAAGAGCTCTGATAGGCTGGAGGACGTCCTTCGGATGTTGTCATAATTACTCTGTAAGTCTTTGGAAGGACCTGAGAACCATGAGCCTCCTAGGTTTTGTATTGAAGTCAATGAATGCAGAGGAGGACGGAAGCTAGCTTTCCTCTGGCTACACCATGATGCTACCCTACGGAGTGCTGTTGAGGCTACTGTAAACCTTCTTTGTAAAATATTGTGTTTTAATCAGTTATTTGGTGACTTAATTATATTTAGTTTAGTTTTATAGAAATAGGATAACTTTTTGAATGTTTTTTTATTTTTATTAAATTCACTGAAGAGGATGGTCCTCCACTTCCTCCTCCGAGTAGCCTCCACTGTGACAAGGCTAAGACTCTTATGGGTTAAAAACCAATAGTTAACAGTAATCTGCAGAGTTCTAGTAAGACATGACAGGAGTCTCTATGGCTGTAGGATGTAGGGGGGCGCTAGGAGACATCACTCACCAGGATTTTAGGGGTAGAGCGCATGGGCTCCTCCTCTTCGGGTACAATGCGGATGTAGAAGACAGCAGGGAAGATGAAGATGAGGCAGGGGGCAGATGTGGCACCTGAGGGAGGAGAGGATAAAAACACTCTGTAGCCATAGTGTCAAATAACAAGATCTACAGAACCGTAGAATAACAAGAGCCCAAATTAACAGCGAGGAAGTAGCCTAGCGATGTCAGGAAAGTCACCAAAAAGTATCCTTTGTCTCCCTGACTGCCAGAATGACACCAGCAGAAACAAGAGATTCCATTCTAAAGGCTTTATTGGGATAGAAAGTGTTGAAGTTAGCGTTAAACACAACAGATTACTATTCACCCAACAATACTCATGAAACTACTCAGAGTTGGGACAATAAGGTGCTAAAACTACAGCATACATGTAAAAATATATCCATTATAATCCTTGATGAAAGGATCGAACATTTCAGTTTCTTCGATCATAAGACTTTATTATTCCTGAGGTGATTTAAGAGCTTTCCCCTAAAATGTCTCCAAATCTGTAAGTACATTATTACGGCTTAGGGGTTAATGCATAGGGGATCAAATGGTCTAGGGTGAAATGTAAGAGGCTATGATCATCACTCTGCGAGGACCCCCCAGTTTATTGTAAGGTAGCCGAGGGCAACTAGACCTCCATCTGTCTGGACAATGATATTTCCTCTTAGCAAAGTCACAATGACAGTGCAGAAAGTTATTATGCTTTATTACATAAAGGTTCAATTTTCACCTAAATTCCTAAGCTTTTACTTACAGGCAGGTGTGCCCTTTTGTGTTCAATGAGGTACAATTCCAGGTAGCCTTGTGTCTGGAGGCATACGTTCTAGAGATGTGCATTTTTTAAATTCCTACCGATGATGCCGAAGATGCCCAGGATGTTAGGGGCGAAGATGACCAGCATGTTGATGAGGGTGAGCAGGGTGACAGCAATGGCAATGTGGCGGGGCCAGTAGAATGTCTTGTTGGGGAAAAACAACTGCTGGATGGCTCTCCTTACCTGAGAAGACCACAGGGAGAAAAGCACAGTTACAACACTATTCTTATTCACAGACACACACTTTCATCAAAGAGCAGAAACTCACTGCTTTAATATAGTAATATGCTGTTTTAACAGATGCGTTTGTCCAAAGTGACAGTGACAGACATGCTAAGTATACATAGTATACATCTTTACTTCTAGACATACACAGTTTCATTGAGCCAGACACATTGTTTGTGATAAGAGGTAAAACTCACAGGGAAGAGCACTATGGGGACGGTGAGTGTGACAGCGGTGAGCACGGCCAGACGGACACAGAGGATCAGGGTGTCGTAAGGGTCCAGACGGCTGTAGGTGTGCAGCAGCTCTGACTCCACCTCACCTATAGGGGGCAGACACACAGGAGGAGGGCTTAGCGAAGCATCAATAACCACCAACTCCAGAAAGAGCAGAAAATGTATTACAAACGATATGCAACATATCATCATCACATCAATGTTTTTCCATCAGAAGGCAAAAGAAAGTCTGGCTTATATGTTACATGCTGCTCCCCTTTGTGCTTGGAGCCTTATATTGAAATATACTACAGTAATATACTGCTATGATTGTGCTTATAACAATGTCATAGAGTAGAATCACTGGCATATTACAAATTGGTCTGATATGAGCTACGGCCACCAGGAGGAGCAGTTACTTCATAATGATTCTCTACCACTTTAAAAACAGCCTCTGAAGCCTAAAAGAGCTTTGTCCATGCAAATGAATGGCAAACGTGAGAAGTGGCTTTGTGTTAGCGAACTGAACTAGCCTGAAGCTCATGTAAAATGGGCCTGGGGGTAGCATTATAATGACATGGAGGTGAGTGGGCCTCACCATAGAAGGTCAGGTATCCAAACAGAGCAGCCAGGAAGTACATGGTGTACATGACTACAATGGAGATGTTGGACACATGCTGCATCCTTTGCTTGGTTGGGCTGAAATCAGAGAATATTGGATGATGTGATGTCACACACGCTTACACACACACCACACACACACCAATATGCCCACAAAAAAAGGCCAGTTTGAGCTTTAGGGCATTTTTGATTTGTTTGAGGGTTACATAAGATCCAAGAATCTTACAAAGGAATATTATATTGTGGCTGAACACATGTCAGATTGATCTAAAGTAGGATGATTATTCAGATTATCACCAGGCTAGCCATGCGTATTTACACATTACTGAGAATGCAAAGCAGTGTGCTATATGACACTGGCATATGAGTAGCCAAGCACAAAGCTGACATAATGATTTTCCTATCTGCAGGATGACTGAACTGAATTAAAGGGTCCGATAGTAAACAGCAACAATGTTGCATCCTGGGAAAGTGGGGCACCTACTTTTTGAGCTCGGTGTAGATGGGCAGGACCTCAGGGTGGCACACAAAGGCAAACGCCAGGATGGGGATGGTGTAGGCAGTCTGGAAAACAATTGACTGTGAAGTCCCCATGGATACGGTGGCGCCAGCCCCAACCCTCTTACCACCAACCTAGTGTTTTACTGGCCATTAGGGCCTTGTAGCACACATCACACAGAGCAAATTATTTCCTGTGATTAACTTGGACCTGGCTACTGACCAACGTTTAGCCTGCTTAGGGATGCCTGGGCCATAAGTATATCAGCAGGAAGGACTGGTCTAACTACCTGGGGCGACTTGGGAAATCTAGTGCATCTTTAGGGGATGCTGATTATGGGTTTGTAAACACTAGTCAATAATCTACTGCTAATTCCCCAGTTTATGACTGACTACACAGGACTACAACTGTACTGTTACTAATAGTACTGCATAATATGAATATCAAATACAATTGTATTTGTCACATGCGCCGAATGCAACAAATGTAGACTTTACAGTGAAATGCTTACTTATGAGCCCTTTCCCATCATTGCAGTTAAAAAGTAAGAAAATTAACAAATAGATTAAAAGAAAACAGTAACACAATAAAATAACACAATAAATGAACAATAACAAGGCTATATTCAAGGAGTACCGGTACCGAGTCAGTGTACTGGGGTACGAGGTAGTTGGTGTCACGGATCTTTCATTACACACACCTGTCCCCATTTCCCACTGATTAGTAGTTGTATAAGTGTGCCTTTTGGTTTCCATTGGGTGGTCGATTATTGTTACAATGTCCGTTGGTGCGTGAAAGTACCTGTGCTGTGTGTTTTAGGCTTTCATGTCCTTGTGGATTGCGCAGGTGATTACAGGTCTCGTCCCGTGTGTTAATCGTTGTGCGTGTGTGTTATTTATTTGAGGTACTCCTCGCTCTTTTGTTTTGGGTTTCTACACTGTGTTTTGTTACGTGTTTCTTTGGTCTTCGTTCCCCGCGTCTTTACACGGCACACCGTCATTTGGGCTTAAAAATAAAACTATTACACATTCCTGCGTCTGTCTCCCGATCCGTCATACCAACGTGACAGTTGGATTGATTGATTGAGATCAAATGTACAGGTTTGGTTAGGTGACTGATTTAAGTACACTGTAACTTATCTGCACTCTTAAAAAATAGGGTTCCAAAACGGGTCTTTGCGGAGGGATAGGGTTCTACCAAAATCCGTTTTGATCAGAAAAAACTGTTTTGGAATACAAGGGTTCTATGTAAGGTAAAGGGTTCTACTTAGAACATTTACCATCCTAAGAACTGTTTTTGGAAGAAAGGGTATAGAACCATATATAATATCTCCCAGCATGCTCTATTGCAGGGAGATTTTCAGAATTATTTGTTTTACTATAATACCTGTGTTTTTGCATGTACATTGATTGGTTGATTAATATTATGCTACACAAAGATAAATAACATACAGATTTCTAAACTAATCCATTCTGTTAATAATTTAATTTATTGCACCCATTACTGAGATGGTTGTTCCAGTTTAGATGACTGAGGTAGTCTCAGTGTTCAATTGTACCTACCCTGGCAGAATGGAGACTGCGGGTAATTAACAATTTGACTTGTTGGATGTCCAAACTGGCTGGATTCCAATATGAATTACACATCACTTTGCCAACCAGCACAATGTGACTTTCAGGCATGATGTGGCCTGTAAACCAGGAGAGTCCTAACACCACTGTGTTAGGGTATAACTAAGCCCTCAAAGAAAGGACAAATTATATATGTAATGTATTGTCATAAATATATTTTTTTATTTAACTCGGAAGTCATTAAATAGTTTAGAATGTAATTTTAAAGGCTAATAAGGCTGGTAAACCCTTCATAGATGGTTCTAGGAAGAATCTTTAGATGATAAAATTGGTTTTGATAGAGGGTTCTAGGTACAACCATATAGATGGGGTTCTTTGAAGAACCCTACATACATAGAGGGTTCTACCCAGTACCAAAAAGGGTTCCCTTATGAGGACAATCCAAAGAACACTGTATGGTTATACTCAGCACCTTTTTTTCTAATAGTGTGTATGTTACCATAAAACAATGTACAGTATGTTATCGTAAATTCCAACAAAACTTTAGCTTAACAGTACATTACTGTAAAGTTTACAGTAATGTACTGTTAAGCCAAAGTTTATTTGTAATTTACGTAACTGGCTGCCAGCAAGGTACCCTCAAAACAACAGGATTGTTTTTACAGTGTAGCTGCAGAGTACTAGCTAAAGAGATTGTCATAGTAAGACATGAGAAAGACTGAGCCCCAGAAATGCCAGGCCTTCCTCATCAGGGCCATTTCCCCAGAGTTGGCCCACAGAGAGAGAACTGTTACAGTCTGTGATGCAGTGCCAGAGAATGACGTGAGCCCCCGAGTGGTTCTACTCTCCAGTCAGACAGGAGCTGACATCTCAGTCTGGGAATACTGGGAGACCATTGGGAGGCTGAGCCCTAACCTTTACATGATGGATGCTCCTATTCCCTCCTATTCAGACCTATTACTCTTTCTGGAGCACACGGGTCTGATTAATACATTGTGATTCAACAGAGTGGGATTGTTCATAGCGCAAACAGGCTAGTGGGTCATCTGTTTTTTCCATTGTCATTACCAACATGTTAAATATTTTCTTGAATACCTGTGATGGAAAGGATGGGCTGATGGAGTTGACTGTACAGGAACTCACCTGTGAGTTGAGGTTGACCATTTTGGGAACACAGGCTTCGTTGTAACCTGTGTCGTTGGTAACAGCAGTCACACTGGCTGTGCTGTTAAAGACAAAGTCTACAAAGGGACAGAGGGTATGGAACTTCTTATAGATGACCTGCAGAGAGGAAAGAGGAGTTGGCTGGATGAGATGAGTAGTCTGAAGGACATGGGCCTGCATACATAACAGCACAGTACACAAAATCAAAACTAGGTCAGACACACACACACACACACACACACACACACACACACACACACACACACACACACACACACACACACACACACACACACACACACACACAGAGAGAGAGACCAACGTGGTCTGAAACTGCAGGGTACAAAACTTGTCCACAGAAATCTGAGAGAGAGGAAAATTAAAGAGGTTGAACCTCAGATCTCTGACTGATAGTAGACTAAGCTGGGTGTAGTGATTTATTTGCTTTTTCTGCAAGAGTGCAAAAACGAAGATTACTGCAGATTTGAAAAATATAACTTATAACCTGAGATCTGTGCACAGAACTCTGACATGTGCAAAAACCATCAATTCAAGTCAATGGAAATCCATTAGTCAGGATTTGGACCATTATGAGAGCACTGCAACACATGGAGGCCTATACTGTAGCTGTGTATAACAGTGCATACCGAGATGAGGAAGAAGACCATGCAGGTGAGGGAGAAGCCACTGGTGTAGCCCAAGTACCCTGAAACAACACAGAGACACTTCATCAGAACTATTCACATCAGACATCACACTCTCACATCCTCTGGCAAATGGGGATGGGGCGTGGGAGGTTAGAATGACTCTCTTATTTCCGTCATGTTTAATATTTTCTCCCAATGCTAATTACAGGGAACACATACAAACATTCGCCTGTTTCAAGACAATGTGTTTGGGCTTGAGATCATAAGCGTGTTTGTTCTTAGAGTGCCTAGAGAACTAGACTGAATAGGACTGGAGTACTGAGAGCTGCAGCTCATTACTGGGCTCCGGTAGCATGGACTCTCTCTCTCTTTCCTTTCTCTCTCTCTCCTTTTTTCTCTTGCTCTCTCTTCTCTCGGCTCAATTCTCTGCAGGAGAGAAACGCTTAATAAGAGGTCAAGACTTTTCTCCCAGCCCCTCCACCCCTCTCTCTGCATCTCTCTCTCTCCCTCTCTCTACTCTGTCTTCCTCTCCCTCTCTCTCTGTCATTCTACCTCTCTCTCTTATGTAATTGAATTTGAGCTGTTTTTGAAACGGCTATCCCAGTGAACGGTGCATGCATGAAGCTGGGTCTCTCTCACAGAGCGTATAGGAGAAAAACACAGAGACAACAGAGAGGGAGACACTCACTTGATGAAAGCTTTGTGGCCATTTCACTTTGTTAAACAAGAGAGCTCATTAAATGGAGCTGAAGCCAGGGTATTCTGCGCTGGGTATTTTTATATTTTCACAGGACTTCTGACAGTAACATTATCTCACATGACACGGCTATTTACTAAAGTCCATCCTAAAACAGTGGGGGACTGTTTGCCACAACACGAGAGAGAGAGAAGGGAGAGGGGGGAGGGGATGGGGATTGGGAAAGAGTAGGTGGAAGAGAAGGGGAGGGGGTAGAGGAAAAATGAGACAGAGGAAGGTCACTGGTTCTAATCATTTCTTTCCCTGGAAGGGTTATTGGCAAACACAATGATGAAATGACTGTTCAAGCGGGATTTTTTTCCCTCTTGAAAATCTCATCAGAGTAGAAATCTGTCATTTTTCATGTGCAAGACAAAAATACATTCTGAGAACCTTAACTTACAAAACATAACACAACATTTAACATATGACAGATTATTAAATAAGTATACTCTTATTAAGGTTTTAATTAAGACAGTTAACAGAAACTCACCTAGCTGCTTCATCAAAGCCAGAGGCAGGATGACACTGATGGACACCATGATGACCAGGTAGTTCCCATTCAGGTACCACTCACTGGAGAGAGAAATGGGGAAGAGAAAGGGGGAGGAGAGAAAGAGCAAGAGAGAGATGTATGATATTTATGTAACTAATTTATTACATCTTTAGTCCTTATTTGTAAGGGAAATGTTCAATGTCTCTCTTTTATTCAATGACAAGAGGAAAAACTCTTAACTGTAAAGCAAGCCGCCAGGGATGATGAGAACCCATCATCCCATCAACTCATCATCATCCATCAACTCATCACCTCTTGACAGCCAGCAGTAGGACTGACTGACTTACCCCCTGAGGAACTGGGAGTGTTCCCTCAATGACACACATCTACACGTCTTTCCAGATCCATTAAACATTTAACCCAGGTGGTGCTGGTATGAGAGGGACAGCACTGTGTTAAAGCCCTTAATAAGTCTACGACAAGGTGTAGGTGCATAGCAACTGTGATAAACACGTGAAATAAGCCCATGTATGATATATTGAGTCCACTGCATTACTAATTATTTATTTTAAAATTTTTTACCTTTGACTCTGCATTGTTGGAAGTGAACCCATAAGTAAGCATTTCACTGTCAGAACCCATTCAGACCCCTTCACTTTTTACATATTTTATTACGTTAAAGCCTTATTCTAAAATGGATGAAATAACTTTTTTTCCTCATCAATCTACAATTCACTATAATGACAAAGCAACAACAGGTTTTTAGAAATGTTAGCAAATGTATTAAAAACAAAACCAGAAATACCTTATTTTCATAAGTATTTAGACCTTTTGCTATGAGACTCTAAATTGAATTCAGGTCCATCCTGTTTCCATTGATGCTTCTACAACTTGATTGGAGTCCACCTGTGGTAAATTCAATTGATTGGACATGATTTGGAAAGGTACACACGTGTCTTTATAAGGTCCCACAGTAGACAGTGCATGAGGTTGAAGGAATGGTCCATAGAACTCCAAGAAAGGATAGTGTTGAGGCACAGATCTGGGGAAGGGTACCAAAACATTTCTGCAACATTGAAGATCCCCAAGAACACAGTGGCCTTCATCATTCTGAAACGCCCGGCCAAACTGAGCAATCGGGGAAGAAGGGCCTTGGTCAGGGTAGTGATCAAGAACCTGATGGTCACTCTGACAGAGCTCCAGAGTTCCTCTGTGGAGATGGGAGAACATTCCAGACGGACAACCATCTCTGGTAGAGTGACCAGACAGAAGCCACTCCTCAGTAAAAGGCACATGACAGCCCGCTTGGAGATTGCCAAAAGGCAAAGGACTGAGGACTGCAAAGGACTAAAGGACTGTCAGACCACGAGAGAAAATATTCTCTGGTCTGATGAAACCAAGATTGAACTCTTTGGCCTGAATGCCCAGTGTCACGACTGGAGGAAAACCAGGGACCGCTCATCACCTGGCCAATACCATCACTATGTTAAATCATGGTGGTGGCAGTATCATGCTGTGGGGATGTTTTCCAGCGGCAGGGACTGGAAGACTAGTTAGGATCGAGGGAAAGATGAACAGAGAAAATTACAGAGAGATCCTTGATGAAAACCTGCTCCAGAGCACTCCAGAGTCCAGGCTTGAACATCTCTGGAGAGACCTGAAAATAGCTGTGCAGTGACGCACCCCATCCAAACTGACAGAGCTTGAGAGAAGCTGCAGAGAAGAATGGGAGAAACTCCCCAAATACAGGTGTATCAAGTTTGTAGCATCATACCTAAGACTCAAGGCTGTAATCGCTGCCAAAGCTGCTTCAACAAAGTACTGAGTGAAGGGTCTGAATAGTTATGTAAATGTAATATTTTAGTTTTGTTTTTCAAATAAATTTGCAAAAATCTCTATACCTGTTATTGTCATTATTGGGTATTGTGTGTAGATTGATGAGGGAAAAAAGCATTTGAATCAATTTTAGTATAAGGCTGTAAAGTAACAAAATGTAGAAAAAGTCAAGGGGTCTGAGGAATTGAGATTTTTGGATGTTCAATTTATGTGTTCTCTAAGACAGAGAAATACAGCATCTGTATTCTAGAGTTGTAACCTGTGAGAGTTGTCCGTGTATTGTTCCTTCAGTGTGCCCACTAGAGCTGCCCCACCTACACCCCAGCCAACCATCTGGCCCTGTGACACAGTCACACATCATCATAGAGAGCGGCAGAGCCACAGAGGACACAAACACACACTCACGCATGCGCAAACACACCACGCAGATTCAGACACAAATATCAACAACAACATACTCACACAAACAAACCCTCAATCCACAAATCAACACTCCAGACAAACAGCAGATATCTGATAGCCTGGCTGTTAATACACACATGCACACTAACACATGCACGTGCACACACATACACAACCACCCCTTGGGTGGTGATTTGTCTATGCAGCGTTCTCTGGACAACTCACACTATGTCGTTCAGACAGAAAAGATAAGATGTTCTGTGTAGCTTTAAAACACCTCCTGGACATCATTCAGTTCAGTCGGCATCATAAACACACTGACAGCTGGCCATAACAAGCCAGGCAGGCATCAAATACCAAACAGCAAAATGCTCCTCAGCCTCTTCCAGAGCAATAGCCACTGTCTCTGCACTATCAGGCCACCTGCTCTAGTCTACATAGTGTTATCCTCTGGTTTACATTTAATCCGTGGCGCACGGCTCTGTAATGATGTGTGTCTGTATCAGCGTGGCCGCGCTGCCCTCTTCTCCCAGGGTCATTCTCACAAACAGCTGTTCTCAGGCCAGCTGCTTGGCATGGTGACACGGATGGCTGCAGGCCTCCCAGTGCCATTTGGCACCACATAATTAGATTGGCTCAACATGAGAGGAGGTTTATTCTTCTTTGGTGGTTTAACACTGACTCAGGATCACTGGAAGAATTCACATGCTGTTGGTTCATATCTCCTTCTGCTGAACTTTAATGTCCTTCCATCCAACTGGATGAAAACACAGCTAGTCACCTCTCACTGCCTGCCGGATACATTCAGAACTGTTTCAAAACAGTGGCCTTCAAATCCACACTATATATACAAAAGTATGTGGGCACCCTTTCAAATTAGGGGATTCGGCTATTTCAGCCACACCCATTGCTGACAGGTGTATAAAATTTAGCACACAGCCATGCAATCTCCATAGACAAACATTGGTAGTAGAATGGCCTTACTGAAGAGCTCAGTGACTTTCAACGTGGCACCTTTCCAACAAGTTAGTTAGTCAAATTTCTGCCCTGCTAGAGCTGCCCTGGTCAACTTTAAGTGCTGTCATTGTGAAGTGGAAATGCCTAGGGACAACAATGGCTGAGCCGGGAAGTGGTATGCCACACAAGCTAACAGAACAGGACCACTGAGTGCTGAAGCGCATAGTGCGTAAAAATCGTCTGTTCTGTCCACTCGCTACCAAGTTCCAAACTGTCTGGAAGCAACGTCAGCACAATAATTGTTTCGTCTGGAGCTTCATGAAATGGGTTTCCTGTCACGACTTCCGCCGAAGTCGGTCGCTCTGCTTGTTCGGGCGGCGTTCGGTGGTCAACATCACCGGTCTTCTAGCCATCACCGATCAACCTTTTATTTTCCATTTGTTTTGTCATCCCACACACCTGGTTTCAATTCTATTATTACATGTTGTGTATTTAACCCTCTGTTCCCCCCATGTCCATGTCCTTGTCCGGAATTGTTTATTGTAGTGCTGGTGCACGTTATGCTGGTGTGTAATGGGTTTTTATTTACCCATTGATTTATTTGTTCTGTTTAAGGTGGTTTTGTGCACCGTTGTAAATCAGTTTTTGCTCTCCTGCGCCTGACTTCTCTGCCGCCAGTACGCACCCCCTACATTTCCATGGCCGAGCAGCCACACACAAGCCTACGATCACCATACGCAATGTCAAGCATCGACTGGAGTAGTATAAAGCTCGCTGCTATTGAACTCCGGAACAATGGAAATGCGTTCTCTGGAGTGATGAATCATGCTTCACCATCTGTCAGTCTGACAGACGAATCTGGGTTTTGCGGATGCCAGGAAAACTTTATCTGCCCGAATGCATAACGCCAACTATATAGTTTGGTGGAAGAGGAATAATGGTTTGGGGCTGTTTTCATGGCTCAGGTTCGGCCTAGGCCTCTTTGTTCCAGTGAAGGGAAATCTTAACGCTACAGCATCAAATGACATTCTAGACGATTCTGTGCTTCCAACTTTGTGGCAACAGTTTGGGGAAGGTCCTTTCCTGTTTCAGCATGACAATACCCCCGTGCACAAAACAACAGTTACTTCCGGCGCCGACAGAGATGGCCGCCTCGCTTCGCGTTCCTAGGAAACTATGCAGTTATTTGTTTTTTTACGTGTTATTTCTTACATTAGTACCCCAGGTCATCTTAGGTTTCATTACATACAGTCGAGAAGAACTACTGAATATAAGATCAGCGTCAACTCACCATCAGTACGACCAAGAATATGTTTTTCGCGACGCGGATCCTGTGTTCTGCCTTACAAACAGGACAACGGAGTGGATTCCATGCAGCGACCCAAAAAAACGACTCCAAAAAAGAGGGAAACGAGGCGGTCTTCTGGTCAGACTCCGGAGACGGGCACACCGTACACCACTCCCTAGCATACTTCTTGCCAATGTCCAGTCTCTTGACAACAAGGTTGATGAAATCCGAGCAAGGGTAGCATTCCAGAGGGACATCAGAGACTGCAACGTTCTTTGCTTCACGGAAACATGGCTCACTGGAGAGACGCTATCCGAGGCGGTGCAGCCAACGGGTTTCTCCACGCATCGCGCAGACAGAAACAAACATCTTTCTGGTAAGAAGAGGGGCGGGGGCGTATGCCTTATGGCTAACGTGACATGGTGTGATGAAAGAAACATACAGGAACTCAAATCCTTCTGTTCTGTCATGTACTGTCATGTTGTCTTGTCTCTGTCCTTTCCCTTCACCCTGTCTCCCTCTGCTGGTCGTGTTAGGTTACATTTTCTCCCCCGCTTTCCCCCAGCTGTCCCTTGTCTCCTCTAACTACCCATTCACCCCGTTCCCCACCTGTTCCCTTTTTCCCTCTGATTAGGTCCCTATATCTCTCTCTGTTTCTGCTCCTGTCCTTGTCGGATTCTTGTTTGTTTGTGTCATTCATGCCTGAACCAGACTGCCGTCATGTTTGCTGTAACCTTGTCCTGTCCTGTCGGAATCTGCCGGTCCATCTGAGCCTACCTATGTTTGGTAATTAAAGAAGCTCTGTTTAAGTTGATTCGCTTTTGGGTCCTCATTCACGCACCGTAACAGAAGAATCCGACCAAGAATGGACCCAGCGACTTCGGATCCTCTCCACTCAGCCGTCGAGATCCAGGGAGCGATGCTAGGCAGACACAAGCAGGAATTGTCTGCTGCTCGACATGCCGTTGAGACCCTGGCCACCCAAGTCTCCAACCTCACAGAACAGGTTCACCATCTCCGCCTCGATCCACCGGCCACTTCCAGGGCTTTCGAATCTCCGGAGCCCAGAATCAATAACCCGCCGTGTTACTCTGGGGAGCCCACTGAATGCCGCTCGTTCCTCACCCAGTGTGATATTGTGTTTTCTCTCCAGCCCAACACTTACTCCAGGAGCACTGCTCGTGTCGCCTACGTCATATCTCTCCTTATTGGACGGGCTCGTGAGTGAGGCACGGCAATCTGGGAGGCAAGGGCTGAGTGTACTAACCAGTATCAAGACTTTAAGGAGGAGATGATACGGGTTTTTGATCGATCTGTTTTTGGGGAGGAGGCTTCCAGGGCCCTGTCTTCCCTATGTCAAGGCAATCGATCCATAACAGACTACTCTATTGAGTTTCGCACTCTTGCTGTCTCCAGTGGCTGGAACGAGCCGGCCTTGCTCGCTCGTCTTCTGGAGGGTTTCCGCGCAGAGGTAAAGGATGAGATTCTCTCCCGGGAGGTTCCTTCCAGCGTGGATTCCTTGATTGAACTCGCTATTCGCATTGAGCGACGGGTTGATCTTCGTCACCGAGCTCGTGGAAAGGAGCTCGCGCTCTCCGTCGCCTCCCTCTCCGCATCACTACCATCTTCCTCTGCCGGCTCGGGTGCTGAGCCCATGCAGCTGGGAGGTATCCGCATCTCGACTAAGGAGAGGGAACGGAGAATCACCAACCGCCTCTGTCTCTATTGCGGTGCCGCTGGTCATTTTGTCACTTCATGTCCAGTAAAAGGCCAGAGCTCGTCAGTAAGCGGAGGGCTACTGGTGAGCGCTACTACTCCTGTCTCTCCTTCAAGATCCTGCACTACCTTGTCGGTCCATCTACGCTGGACCGGTTCGTCAGCTTCCTGCAGTGCCTTAATAGACTCTGGGGCGGAGGGCTGTTTTATGGACGAGACCTGGGCTCGGGAACATGACATTCCTCTCAGACAGTTAAAGGAGCCCACGGCCTTGTTCGCCCTGGATGGTAGTCCTCTCCCCAGGATTCAGCGTGAGACGCTACCTTTAACCCTCACTGTTTCTGGTAATCATAGTGAAACCATTTCTTTTTTAATTTTTCGTTCACCTTTTACACCTGTTGTTTTGGGCCATCCCTGGCTAGTTTGTCATAATCCTTCCATTAATTGGTCTAGTAATTCTATCCTCTCCTGGAACGTCTCTTGTCATGTGAAATGTTTAATGTCTGCTATCCCTCCTGTTTCCTCTGTCTCTTCTTCACAGGAGGAGCCTGGTGATTTGACAGGGGTGCCGGAGGAATATCACGATCTGCGCACGGTGTTCAGTCGGTCCAGGGCCACCTCTCTTCCTCCACACCGGTCGTATGATTGTAGTATTGATCTCCTTCCGGGAACCACCCCCCCCCGGGGTAGACTATACTCTCTGTCGGCTCCCGAACGTAAGGCTCTCGAGGATTATTTGTCTGTAGCTCTTGACGCCGGTACCATAGTCCCCTCCTCCTCTCCCGCCGGAGCGGGGTTTTTTTTTGTCAAGAAGAAGGACGGGTCTCTGCGCCCCTGCATAGATTATCGAGGGCTGAATGACATAACAGTGAAGAATCGTTATCCGCTTCCTCTTATGTCTTCAGCCTTCGAGATCCTGCAGGGAGCCAGGTTTTTCACTAAGTTGGACCTTCGTAACGCTTACCATCTCGTGCGCATCAGGGAGGGGGACGAGTGGAAGACGGCGTTTAACACTCCGTTAGGGCACTTTGAATACCGGGTTCTTCCTTTCGGCCTCGCTAACGCTCCAGCTGTCTTTCAGGCATTAGTCAATGATGTCCTGAGAGACATGCTGAACATCTTTGTTTTCGTTTACCTTGACGATATCCTGATTTTTTCACCGTCACTCCAGATTCATGTTCAGCACGTTCGACGTGTCCTCCAGCGCCTTTTAGAGAATTGTCTTTTTGTGAAGGCTGAGAAGTGCACTTTTCATGCCTCCTCCGTCACATTTCTCGGTTCTGTTATTTCCGCTGAAGGCATTAAGATGGATCCCGCTAAGGTCCAAGCTGTCATTGATTGGCCCGTCCCTAAGTCACGCGTCGAGCTGCAGCGCTTTCTCGGCTTCGCGAACTTCTATCGTCGTTTCATCCGTAATTTCGGTCAGGTGGCAGCTCCTCTCACAGCCCTTACTTCTGTCAAGACGTGCTTTAAGTGGTCCGTTTCCGCCCAGGGAGCTTTTGATCTCCTCAAGAATCGTTTTACATCCGCTCCTATCCTTGTTACACCTGACGTCTCTAGACAGTTCGTTGTCGAGGTTGACGCGTCAGAGGTGGGAGTGGGAGCCATCCTTTCTCAGCGCTCCCTCTCTGACGACAAGGTCCACCCATGCGCGTATTTTTCTCATCGCCTGTCGCCGTCGGAACGTAACTATGATGTGGGTAACCGCGAACTGCTCGCCATCCGGTTAGCACTAGGCGAATGGCGACAGTGGTTGGAGGGGGCGACCGTTCCTTTTGTCGTTTGGACTGACCATAGGAACCTTGAGTACATCCGTTCTGCCAAACGACTTAATGCGCGTCAGGCGCGTTGGGCGCTGTTTTTCGCTCGTTTCGAGTTCGTGATTTCTTATCGTCCGGGCTCTAAGAACACCAAGCCTGATGCTTTGTCTCGTCTCTTCAGTTCTTCAGTAGCCTCCACTGACCCCGAGGGGATTCTCCCTGAGGGGCGTGTTGTCGGGTTGACTGTCTGGGGAATTGAGAGGCAGGTAAAGCAAGCACTCACTCAAACTCCGTCGCCGCGCGCTTGTCCTAGGAACCTTCTTTTTGTTCCCGTTCCTACTCGTCTGGCCGTTCTTCAGTGGGCTCACTCTGCCAAGTTAGCCGGCCACCCTGGCGTTCGGGGTACGCTTGCTTCCATTCGCCAGCGTTTCTGGTGGCCCACCCGGGAGCATGACACGCGTCGTTTCGTGGCTGCTTGTTCGGTCTGCTCGCAGACTAAGTCCGGTAACTCTCCTCCTGCCGGCCGTCTCAGGCCGCTTCCTATTCCCTCTCGACCGTGGTCTCACATCGCCTTAGATTTTGTCACCGGACTGCCTTCGTCAGCGGGGAAGACTGTTATTCTTACGGTTGTCGATAGGTTCTCTAAGGCGGCTCATTTCATTCCCCTTGCTAAGCTTCCTTCTGCTAAAGAGACGGCACAAATCATCATCGAGAATGTTTTCAGAATTCATGGCCTTCCGTCAGACGTCGTTTCGGACAGAGGTCCGCAATTCACGTCTCAATTTTGGAGGGAGTTTTGCCGTTTGATTGGGGCTTCCGTCAGTCTCTCTTCCGGCTTTCACCCCCAGTCTAACGGTCAAGCAGAACGGGCCAATCAGACTATTGGTCGCATCTTACGCAGTCTTTCTTTTCGCAACCCTGCGTCTTGGTCAGAACAGCTCCCCTGGGCAGAATACGCCCACAACTCGCTTCCTTCGTCTGCGACCGGGCTATCTCCTTTTCAGAGTAGCCTCGGGTACCAGCCTCCGTTGTTCTCATCTCAGTTCGCCGAGTCCAGCGTCCCCTCCGCTCAGGCTTTTGTCCAACGTTGCGAGCGCACCTGGAAGAGGGTCAGGTCTGCACTTTGCCGTTATAGGGCGCAGACTGTGAGAGCTGCTAATAAGCGTAGAACGAAGAGCCCTAGATATTGTCGCGGTCAGAGAGTTTGGCTCTCCACTCAGAACCTTCCCCTTAAGACGGCTTCTCGCAAGTTGACCCCGCGGTTCATTGGTCCATTCCGTATCTCTCAGGTCATTAATCCTGTCGCAGTGCGACTTCTTCTTCCGCGATATCTTCGTCGCGTCCACCCGGTCTTCCATGTCTCCTGTGTTAAGCCCGTTCTTCGCGCCCCCGCTCGTCTCCCCCCCCCCCCCCATCCTTGTCGAGGGCGCACCTATCTACAGGGTCCGTAAAATCTTGGACATGCGTCCTCGGGGCCGTGGTCATCAGTACCTAGTTGACTGGGAGGGGTACGGTCCTGAGGAGAGGAGTTGGGTTCCCTCTCGGGACGTGCTGGACCGTGCGCTGATTGATGATTTCCTCCGTTGCCGCCAGGTTTCCTCCTCGAGTGCGCCAGGAGGCGCTCGGTGAGTGGGGGGGTACTGTCATGTACTGTCATGTTGTCTTGTCTCTGTCCTTTCCCTTCACCCTGTCTCCCTCTGCTGGTCGTGTTAGGTTACCTTTTCTCCCCCGCTTTCCCCCAGCTGTCCCTTGTCTCCTCTAACTACCCATTCACCCCGTTCCCCACCTGTTCCCTTTTTCCCTCTGATTAGGTCCCTATATCTCTCTCTGTTTCTGCTCCTGTCCTTGTCGGATTCTTGTTTGTTTGTGTCATTCATGCCTGAACCAGACTGCCGTCATGTTTGCTGTAACCTTGTCCTGTCCTGTCGGAATCTGCCGGTCCATCTGAGCCTACCTATGTTTGGTAATTAAAGAAGCTCTGTTTAAGTTGATTCGCTTTTGGGTCCTCATTCACGCACCGTAACATGTTCACCTGATTTAGAATTCCTCACAATCAAATGTAGACCGCATTATCTACCAAGAGAATTCTCTTCGATTATAATCACAGCCGTTTACATCCCCCCCCAAGCAGACACATCGATGGCTCTGAACGAACTTTATTTAACTCTCTGCAAACTGGAAACGATTTATCCGGAGGCTGCATTCATTGTAGCTGGGGATTTTAACAAGACTAATCTGAAAACAAGACTCCCTAAATTTTATCAGCATATCGATTGCGCAACCAGGGGTGGAAAGACCTTGGATCATTGTTACTCTAACTTCCGCGACGCATATAAGGCCCTGCCCCGCCCCCCTTTCGGAAAAGCTGACCACGACTCCATTTTGTTGATCCCTGCCTACAGACAGAAACTAAAACAAGACGCTCCCACGCTGAGGTCCGTCCAACGCTGGTCCGACCAAGCTGACTCCACACTCCAAGACTGCTTCCATCACGTGGACTGGGACATGTTTCGTATTGCGTCAGATAACAATATTGAAGAATACGCTGATTCGGTGTGCGAGTTCATTAGAACGTGCGTTGAAGATGTCATTCCCATAGCAACGATTAAAACATTCCCTAACCAGAAACCGTGGATTGATAGCAGCATTCGTGTGGAACTGAAAGCGCGAACCACTGCTTTTAATCAGGGCAAGGTGTCTGGTAACATGACCGAATACAAACAGTGCAGCTATTCCCTCCGCAAGGCTATCAAACAAGCTAAACGTCAGTACAGAGACAAAGTAGAATCTCAATTCAACGGCTCAGACACAAGAGGCATGTGGCAGGGTCTACAGTCAATCACGGACTACAGGAAGAAATCCAGCCCAGTCACGGACCAGGATGTCTTGCTCCCAGGCAGACTAAATAACATTTTTGCCCGCTTTGAGGACAATACAGTGCCACTGACACGGCCTGCAACGAAAACATGCGGTCTCTCCTTCACTACAGCCGAGGTGAGTAAAACATTTAAATGTGTTAACCCTCGCAAGGCTGCAGGCCCAGACGGCATCCCCAGCCGCGCCCTCAGAGCATGCGCAGACCAGCTGGCCGGTGTGTTTACGGACATATTCAATCAATCCCTATACCAGTCTGCTGTTCCCACATGCTTCAAGAGGGCCACCATTTTTCCTGTTCCCAAGAAAGCTAAGGTAACTGAGCAAAACATCTACCGCCCCGTAGCACTCACATCCGTCATCATGAAGTGCTTTGAGAGACTAGTCAAGGACCATATCACCTCCACCCTACCTGACACCCTAGACCCACTCCAATTTGCTTACCGCCCAAATAGGTCCACAGACGATGCAATCTCAACCACACTGCACACTGCCCTAACCCATCTGGACAAGAGGAATACCTATGTGAGAATGCTGTTCATCGACTACAGCTCGGCATTCAACACCATAGTACCCTCCAAGCTCGTCATCAAGCTCGAGACCCTGGGTCTCGACCCCGCCCTGTGCAACTGGGTACTGGACTTCCTGACGGGCCGCCCCCAGGTGGTGAGGGTAGGCAACAACATCTCCTCCCCGCTGATCCTCAACACTGGGGCCCCACAAGGGTGCGATCTGAGCCCTCTCCTGTACTCCCTGTTTACCCACGACTGCGTGGCCACGCACGCCTCCAACTCAATCATCAAGTTTGCGGACGACACAACAGTGGTAGGCTTGATTACCAACAACGACGAGACGGCCTACAGGGAGGAGGTGAGGGCCCTCGGAGTGTGGTGTCAGGAAAATAACCTCACACTCAACGTCAACAAAACTAAGGAGATGATTGTGGACTTCAGGAAACAGCAGAGGGAACACCCCCCGATCCACATCGATGGAACAGTAGTGGAGAGGGTAGCAAGTTTTGAGTTCCTCGGCATACACATCACAGACAAACTGAATTGGTCCACTCACACAGACAGCATTGTGAAGAAGGCGCAGCAGCGCCTCTTCAACCTCAGGCGGCTGAAGAAATTCAGCTTGTCACCAAAAGCACTCACAAACTTCTACAGATGCACAATCGAGAGCATCCTGTCGGGCTGTATCACCGCCTGGTACGGCAACTGCTCCGCCCTCAACCGTAAGGCTCTCCAGAGGGTAGTGAGGTCTGCACAACGCATCACCGGGGGCAAACTACCTGCCCTCCAGGACACCTACACCACCCGATGTTACAGGAAGGCCATAAAGATCATCAAGGACATCAACCACCCGAGCCACTGCCTGTTCACCCCGCTATCATCCAGAAGGCGAGGTCAGTACAGGTGCATCAAAGCTGGGACCGAGAGACTGAAAAACAGCTTCTATCTCAAGGCCATCAGACTGTTAAACAGCCACCACTAACATTGAGTGGCTGCTGCCAACACACTGACAATGACACTGACTCACTCCAGCCACTTTAATAATGGGAATTGATAGGAAATTATGTAAATATATCACTAGCCACTTTAAACAACGCTACCTTATATAATGTTACTTACCCTACATTATTCATCTCATATGCATACGTATATACTGTACTCTATATCATCGACTGCATCCTTATGTAATACATGTATCACTAGCCACTTTAACTATGCCACTTTGTTTACATACTCATCTCATATGTATATACTGTACTCGATATCATCTACTGTATCTTGCCTATGCTGCTCTGTACCATCACTCATTCATATATCCGTATGTACATATTCTTTATCCCCTTACACTGTGTATAAGACAGTAGTTTTGGAATTGTTAGTTAGATTACTTGTTGGTTATTACTGCATTGTCGGAACTAGAAGCACAAGCATTTCGCTACACTTGCATTAACATCTGCTAACCATGTGTATGTGACAAATAAAATTTGATTTGATTTGATTTGATTTGATATCCATACAGAAATGGTTTGTCGAGATCGGTGTGGAAGAACTTGTCTGGCCTGCACAGAGCCCTGACCTCAACCTCATCGAAGACTTTCAGGATGAATTGGATCACCGACTGCATGCCAGGCCTAATCGCCCAACATCGGTGCCTGACCTCACTAATGCTCTTGTGGCTGAATGGAAGCAAGTCCCCGCAGCAATGTTCCAACATCTAGTGGAAAACCCTTGCTAATGGAGTGTATGTTACTTTTGAAACATGTGTTATAAGTAAATAACATGCAGTATGTTACTCACCCTGATGGATTGTCAACCCCCAGGAAGGCCTGGATGACCAGAGGGAACTCATACTTCACGATATACAGGTAACTGGACATGGCTGTGGGAGGGACACACAAAGACACAGCTTTTAGTAATAGGATCACACACATACACTGTATACATACATGGACACGCACACACTAACACTTATTCACACGCAGTATACACACACAGTATACATACATACAAGCATGCAGGCACGCACACACACACACAGACACATACTCAAACCTTAGTTGTAGTCGCGATCTAGTTACCTATAACTCCAAAAATAGTTATGTTTTTATTTTATATTTATTAACTTATTTTTGGATGTCTTTTGGAATGACCCTACATGGACTATTGTCAACGTCATTCATAGAACCTACTCTATGCTACTGAGTTTGTATGCTAGCTCGCTAGCTAGTTCATGTTCAAGTATTGGCAGTGTTGTTTGGTCAACTTTTCGGCCTGTTCTCTGTGAAGTAGAGTTTTGCAACTCTGAGTCTGAATTGTGCTGCTGTGTATTCAACTCTACCTGCCTGGAGCCTTATTCTGATCGCTGGTTTGTTGACTGTTCCATTCGTCCTCTGTGCCATCTGCTGCTTCTGGATTATTAACTCTGGAATCTATTTTGGATTTCCCTCGCAATATCACTATTGGATCTCCTTCGGCCCGGTGCTCCCGCTTCCCCCTGCTTGCTCGCCAGCTAGCTATAGCTATGGTCTCTCCCCCTGAAGCACCTCTCTCCCTGGCTTTCACTTTATTAACTCAGCCTCCACTCTTTTACCATTGGATGGGCCCCAGCTGTCAATCTGTAAGTCTCTGCTCTCTTTCTACTGGCGTGTTGTTCTTGCTTGCTACTTCTGCCGACAAATGCTGGTTGGCTAGGCTAGCTAATTGGCTAACATTCTTTGATAGCTAACTGGTTAGATGGTGTTATGTAATTCCAAAACTTTAGTTTACTTTAATGTGGCTCAATTCGCTATTAAAGCTGTAAATTAGGCATCTAAGTGTTGATAGCCACTAGTTGACTAATGCAGTGCTAAGAGTAGGCTGGTTTGTAACAGTAAAAGTATTTGCTTGTAGGTTGGCTGAAAATGTCATTGAAACCAGTAGTCATGAGTGCACACAATTTGGTTATACTCGAATTTATACATTTGAAGATATTACTGTCGGAGTTTACGTTATAGGCTGGCTGGCTGGCCGTGTCTTCTTTATGGCATGTTTTCCCTCTGTGTGCCTTGTAGTTACCACGCATGACTGCATTTGTTAGTGACAGAGACATGGTTGTTGAATTCATTCATTTTCAGTCCTGTGGACTTCACCAAGTGAGTTCTTACTGTAGGTGAATGTTATTATTAAAATGAAACTGTTTATGACAATACTTTACATACAGTATATCATAAGGCCTTACTTTGACAGCCAAGTTTTACCCTAACCCAGTGGTGTTAGGAACCTCCTGGTTTACAGGCCACATCAGGCCTGCAAGTCACATTATACTGGCTTACAAAGTGATGTGTAATTCCTTTTAGAATCCAACCAGAGTTAGGACATCCAACAGATTAACATTTTATTCACCCGCAACCTGCATTCACAATGACTGTCAGGGTTAGGAGCATTGATAAAAGAGACTACCTAAACCATTTAAACTGGAACAACCATTTCAGTAACAGGAGCAATACATCGGACTCTCTGATTGGATAAGTTAAGAAAAATGTATGTAATCAATCAATGTACATGAAAAAAGCAGATATTAAAAACAGCAGTAGAGCAGTGGCAGCAGCGTAGCCTAGTGGCTAGAGCGTTGGACTAGTAACAAAAGGTTGCAAGATCGAATCCCAGAGCTGACAAGGTACAAAATCTGTCGTTCTGCCCCTGAACAAGGCAGTTAACACACTGTTCCTAGGCCATCATTGAAAATAAGAATGTGTTCTTAACTGACTTGCCTAATTAAATAAATGTGAAAAAAATAATAAGAAATGCTGGGAAATATGATGGGTCTAGTTTTGATGGGAATGTTATAATTTCCACAGAGTAAAACTTACACAATCACAATCTCACACACAACACTGGTTATGAACACCAACACTGGGGCTCTTTTACACCATTGAGTGTTAATTTCACTCTTAGAGAGTTAGAAATACTGAAGAATCAAGGCTAGGCAACAGTGGCCAATTTGCTGTGTGCCTGGTCTTGCCTGCATCCTCTCATACAGACTCATAATCCCCTCACCTTCCACATATACACATCAGGGAGAGAAAACAGAAGAATAGAGATACAGTATGTAGGCATTAGGAAGAGAAAGGAGCAATGCTAATTGGCCATAGAGCCAGGCTGCTCTCAGGGTATCCATTGGCAAAGACATATCACAGTTTTCAACCCCAAAGGCGCAACATCGCAATACTTCCGGGAAGCAGACTTGACAGACCAAACCGGGTTTGGGGTTTGACAAATCAATGAGAGAAGTGAAAAATTCATCCTGTTATTTTCTCTAATTGGAAAGGCAAACCCTAGATGAAAGTGACAAACTGACACGTTTTCATTTTGACTTTAATTTGGCGGCATGCACATACGCAGTTCGGAGCGACACGACCATTAGACCCGATGACGTGTTTCTGTGCAAGTGCTATGCTAGCTGTGTGTGTGTGTGTGTGTGTGTGTGTGTGTGTGTGTGTGTGTGTGTGTGTGTGTGTGTGTGTGTGTGTGTGTGTACAGTTGAAGTCAGAAGTTTACAAACACTTAGGTTGGAGTCATTAAAACTCGTTTTTCAACCACTCCACAAAGTTCTTGATAACAAACTAGTTTTGGAAAGTCGGTTAGGACATCTACTTTGTGCATGACACAAGTAATTTTTCCAATAATTGTTTACAGACAGATGATTTCACTTAAAATTCACTATATAACAATTCCAGTGGGTCAGAAGTTTACATACACTAAGTTGACTGTGTCTTTAAACAGCTTGGAAAATTCCAGAAAACGATGTCATGGCTTTAGAAGCTTCTGATAGGCTAATTGACATCATCTGAGTCAATTGGAAGTGTACCTGTGGATGCATTTCAAGGCCTACCTTCAAACTCAGTGCTTCTTTGCTTGACATCATGGGAAAATCAGGAGAAATCAGCTAAGAACTCTTGTAGACCTCCACAAGACTGGTTCATACTTGGGAGCAATTTCCAAATGTCTGAAGGTACCACATTCATCTGTACAAACAATAGTACGCAAGTATAAACACCATGGGACCACGCAGCTGTCATACCGCTCAGGAAGGAGATGCATTCTGTCTCCTAGAGATGAATGCACTTTGGTGCAAAAAGTGTAAATCAATCCCAGAACAACAGCAAAGGACCTTGTGAAGATACTGGAGGAAACAGGTACAAAAGTATCTATATCCACAGAAAAACGTGTCTTATATCGACATAACCTGAAAGGCCGCTCAGCAAGGAAGAAGACACTGCTCCAAAACCAGCATAAAAAGCCAGTCTACGGTTTGCAACTGCACAAGGGGACAAAGATCATACTTTTTGGAGAAATGTCCTCTGGTCTGATGAAACAAAAATAGAACTGTTTGGCCATAATGACCATCGTTATGTTTGGAGGAAAAAGGGGGAGGCTTGCAAGCCCGAAGAACACTATCCCAACCATGAAGCACAGGGTGGCAGCATCATGTTGTGGGGGTGCTTTGCTGCAGGAGGGACTGCTGCACTCCACAAAATAGATGGCATCATGAGGATGGAAAATTAAGCAACATCTCAAGACGTCAGTCAGGAAGTTAAAGCTTGGTTGCAAATGGGTCTTCCAAATGGACAATGACTCCAAGCATACTTCCAAAGTTGTGGAAAAATGGCTTAAGGACAACAAAGTCAAGGTATTGGAGTGGCCATCACAAAGCCCTGACCTTAATCCCATAGAAAATGCGTGGGCAGAACTGAAAAAGCATGTGCGAGCAAGGTGGCCTACAAACTTGACCCAGTTAAACCAGCTCTGTCAGGAGGAATGGGCCAATATTCACCCAACTTATTGTGGGAAGCTTGTGGAAGGCTACCCGAAACGTTTGACCCAAGTTAAACAATTTAAAGGCAATGCTACCAAATACTAATTGAGTGTATGTAAACTTCTGACCCCCTGGGAATGTAATGAAAGAAAAAAATGCTGAAATAAATAATTCTCTCTACTATTATTCTCATTCTTAAAATAAAGTGGTGATCCTAACTGACCTAAGACAGGGAATTGTTACTAGGATTAAATGTCAGGAATTGTGAAAAACTGAGTTTCAATGTATTTGGCTAAGGTGTATGTAAACTTCCAACTTCAACTGTATGTATGTGTGTGTGTGTCTGAGCCCTTACCTCCAATGTTTTGCAGTGTGATGGCGATGCCGGCGGCCATCTTGCCTGGCGTTCCAAACGCCCTTTGGCCCAGCTGCTCATACGCCCGGATCCCTAAGTCACAGTCACCAAGCACATTAACATAGAGTACTGTACTGCCGCATAGAGCATGCAGAAAAGCCATGCTATTAAAGCATAGTAGAATGTAGGGCACTCGAGAGGGGGCTTTGAATTCAAAGTGATTAGTGTAATTAAAAACATGCTAAAGAGAAGAGGCAACCTGTAAGGCTGTGGGATTTTATCATGACATTAGTCTTCCTGACATGGCCTGTAGGGGTTGACTGTATGCTCTGTATGGTCTCTAATAATGTTTTGCTCATGGTCTGAAGATTACATACCCACAATGCCAGAGGACTTGAGTAGCAAGTGGATGGAGTAAGATGAGAGGACAGCCACTACCGTCAGGAGCACCCTGCAGAGGAGAGAGGAGAGAGCATCATCATCGCCATCTTCATCATTAACACCATCATTGTCATAATATTCATCATTATCTTCATCATCATCATCCACATCCTTATTGAACTTGATGACCAACCTGCAGTACGTTCTGGTGCAGTATGACAGTAACAGCTGTCTAATCCATGGCAATATAGATGACATTCCTCCATGTAAACCATTGATTCAGCTGGATGTACAGCTGGGTGTTGGGTTATGGGGTCTTGGGTTATGGAGGGCATTCATAATAAGCAACCAACTGACTTAGGTTCACCCAGGGTTAGCCTCATACAGAGCTTCAGCCTAACAAAGCATTATCTACAAATATCTCCCCCATTCCCCCACCACTAGAAATAACCACAAGGACATTAAGGGCGCTATTTAAAGGGGAAAATATTTACAAGATAATGTTGACATTGGCGAGCTGAAGAGAAACCACAGAGTTAACAAAAAGTACAAGATTCTCTGTTCCAAAATCTCCCAAAATACTGCTCCAGACCCCAGCGGCCAACATCTGGTCAAACAGACCAATCTGGACCGACGGAACACAGAAACCTGATCTTTCTGTTCACTTCCCAGAGCATCTCCTCCTCCCCTCCTACTCCAAATTGTTTACTCTCTATCGAAATTCTCTCGAATTGTTACTCTTGGCAACTGGAGTTGAGCTTGCTTCGGAGTGGCCAAGCACGTCTTTCACCTCGACATCAACTCTGCGCCGTTTCACATGGTTCTGTGTCTGGGGCGGCGTGGTGTAAGAATGCAGTACAGGCTGATTTGTGGTGGAGGAGAAGTCAGCCGGTGCAGTGGTGGGAACAGTGGCTCCGACAGGCAGGCAAGCAGATAGACAGACAGACAGACAGACAGACAGACAGACAGACAGACAGGCAGGCAGACAGGCAGGCAGGCAGGCAGGCAGACAGGCAGGCAAGCAGATAGACAGTTAGACAGACAGACAGACAGACAGACAGACAGACAGACAGACAGACAGACAGACAGACAGACAGACAGACAGACAGACAGACAGACACAGACAGACAGACGCTCTGTGTGCTGTTCAGCTCAACTCAACTCTCCCCCACTGCATTCCTGGAAGGGCCAGTGCCAGAGCCCATGCCAGCGCTCGGCTGAGACTTCTGTGTGTTCCAACTATGATCTGAAATGTTAGACCACTACTACGGGTCCAGAAAGCGCCAATGCAAGTCGTGGTATAGCTCTGGCATGTGATGTGTCTGACTGTGGGTGGCGAGGTAGCTATGCAATGCCACCTTATTAATGATATAGCTCTCATGATGAGGTACTACTGCCATGTGTCCTAACCTCACCCCTGTCCTCACTGTAAAACATTCAGTTAATGTATCCTCAGCTAGCACGTAACGTTCTGAGAACCATATGTTTCTTAGAGCTTGGTGAGAGCGTGGTTGTCTTATGGTTATTTTGCATGCAACCTTCCCACAACATTCTGGGAATGATGTGGGATAGTTGCTTGGCTTTGGAACATTCTCAGCACATTTAAGGAACTTGACAAAATAGTTCTCCGGTGGGAAATTCAATACTTCAGCATAACGTTTCCTACAGGTTTCTTCATGGTTCTATTTAAAGTCATGTTCTGAAATTGTTCACAGAACGTTAAGAAACAACGTACTTCTGTGGGAATGTCAATGCATCAGCGTAACATTTCCTACAGGTTTCCCCATGATTCTATTTAAAGTAATGTTCTCAGAACGTTCAGAGGACATTAAGAAACAATGTTGTGCTGCAGGAATGTCAATGTTTTCTGCAAGTTTCTTCATGGTTTTATTTATGAAAACTTTCCATTAAAAAACACAAGAAAACAGTAACGTTCAAAGAGTATAAAAACACTACTGTCTCCGGCTCACCATGCTGGTTTAAGGTTTAATTAGGTCATCAAAGGTCATCAAAATTGTTAAAAGGTTAAAAAAATATATATTTTAAATGTAATATATATATTTTGTGTTAAAATAAAGAAAAGTATAGGGCCTCTCGAGTTGCGCAGCGGTCTAAGGCACTCCATCGCAGTGATTGAGGCGTCCCTAAAAACCCGGGTTTGATCCCAGGCTGCGTTGCGACCAGGAGACACATGAGGCGGCACACAATTGGCCCAGCATCAATCTGGTTAGGGGAGGGTGTGGCCGGCCGGGATGTCCTTCTTCCATCGCACTGTAGCGACTCCTTGTGCCAGGCTAGGTGTATACACACTGACTTCCGGGTTAAGTGAGCAGTGTGTCAAGAAGCAGTGCGTCTTGGCAGGGTCGTGTTTTGGAGGACGCATGGCTCTCGACCTTCGCCTCTCCCGAGTCCGTACGGGAGTTGCAGCGATGGGACAATACCGTAACTACAAATTGGATATCACAAAATTGGGGAGAAAAGGGGGTCTTTTTTAAAACAGGTGCCTAATTTGCATAAAGACATGTGTTGTATTTGCATATATGAATACATTAACGTAAATGGGAGGAACAGGGCTGCAACCACCAAACACTTGCTCTACCTGCACTCACCTGCGTTGTATAGAATCCCTAATGAATTACTGTTGTTATCACAGTCTCTTGTATAATTCAACAAGTGTGTCAATAGCAGGATACCCGTGGATAAAAAATGTACATGCTTGGCTCTAGACTACACCTATCTATACATACGTTACAGTGTTTGTGAGATCGGACATACTATCACTATAATCTGAGTGTAGATTTTTGGAACTGGCTTTCATTTCAGCGCATCTAATTTGTAAACGGTATTAAATTATAACTTTTTTAAATTACACAAAAAATGAACACGCATCAAAATGAAGTTGTCTTTTTTCTCTTTATTGTGATGTAAGTGTCAAGACGGTACGTTAAATCCCTGATGAAGCTTTAGCGTTCTTATAGAGTCAACGGAGAGCCAATGTATCAAATCAAATGTTATTTGTCACGTAAAGAACAGGTGAAGACTGACAGTGAAAAGCTTACTTATGGGCCCTTCCCAACAATGTAGAAAGAAAATATAGAAATTAGAGAAAGGTAATATCACATAATACTTCAATTAATAATAAATACACAATGAGGTAGACATGTACATATAACTAGGAATAAAGGGACTAGGCAACAGGATAGATAAACAGTAGCTGCAGCATATGTGATGAGTCAAGAAAGTTCGGGCAAAAAGGGTTAGTGCAGATAGTGGGTAGCTATTTGGTTTCTGTGCCTTCGGAAAGTATTTACACTCCTTGACATTTTACACAATTAGTTGTGTTACAAAGTGGGATTAAAATTGATTTTAATGTCATGTTTTGTCAACGATCTAAGTGAAAGTGAAAGAAAAATTTGAACATTAGTAAATAAATAAATAAAACTCTAATATATCTTGATTCGATAATATTCAACCCCCTGAGTCAATCGCTGCTGGAACCACCTTTGGCAGCGTTTACAGCTATGAGTCTTTCTGAGTGAGCCTCTAAGAGCTTTCTACACCTGGATTGTGCAACATTTGCCCATTATTCTTTTCAAAATTCTTCAAGCTCTGCCAAATGTTGATCATTGCTAGACAGCCTTTCATGTCTTGCCATAGATTTTCAAGCAGATTTACGTCAAAACTGTAACCCGGCCACTTAAGAACATTCACTGTTTTCTTGGTAAGCAACTCCAGTGTAGATTTGGACTTGTGTTTTAGGTTATTGTCCTGCTGAAAGGTGAATTCATCTCCCAGTGTCGAGTGGAAAGCAGACTGAACCAGGTTTTCCACCAGGATTTTGCCTGTGTTTAGCTCCATCTGCTGTCTCAGCCACTGCCTGTCACCAAGGGAGTACCCCAAGGCTCAATCCTAGGCCCCACGCTCTCAACTTCTCAACTTACATCAACAACATAGCTCAAGCCATAAGAAGCTCTCTCATTCATTTATATGCAGATGATATGCAGTCTTATAATCAGCTGGCCCCTTCCCGGATTTTGTGTTAAACACTCTCCAACAAAGCTTTCTTAGTGTCCAACAAGCTTTGACTGCCCTTAACCTTGTTCTGAACACTTCCAAAAAAGGTCATGTGGTTTGGTAAGAAGAATGCCCCTCCCCACCGGTGTGATTACTACCTCTGAGGGTTTAGAGCTTGAGGTAGTAAACTCATACAAGTACTTGCTGCATGCTAAGGTTCAATCTAGACTTGATTTCTTCTATCGTAATTGCTCCTCTTTTACCCCAGCTGCCAAATTAACCCTGATTCAGATGAACATCCTAGCCATGCTAGACTACGGAGACGTAATTTATAGATCGGCTGTAATGATGTATTGTTGTCTCTACCTTCTTGCCCTTTGTGCTCTTGTCTGTGCCCAATAATGTTTGTACCATGTTTTGTGTTGCTACCATGTTGTGGTGCTGCCATGTTGTGTCGCTACCATTTTGTTGTCATGTTGTGTTGCTACCTTGCTATATTGTTGTCATACGTCTCTCTTTATGTAGTGTTGTGGTGTCTCTCTTGTTGTGATGTGTGTTTTGTCCTATATTTGTATTTATTTTTTATTTTAAATCCCAGCCCCCGTACCTGCAGGAGGCCTTTTGCCTTTTAGTAGGCTGTCATTTTAAATACTTGCCTATTTAAATAAAGGTTAAACAAAATAAAACAATTCTGTTTCTTTGTTATCCCGAAAAACACCCCAGTTCGACGATTACAAAGCATACCCATAACATGATGCAGCTATGCTTGAAAATGTGAGTGGTACTCAGTAATGTGTTGTATTGGATTTGCCCCAAACATAATTTTTTTTTTTATTCAGGATATCAAGTTAATTGCTTTGCCACATTTTTTGCAGTATTACTTTCGTGCCTTGTTGCAAACAGGATGCATGTTTTGGAATATTTTGATTCTGTACAGGATTCCTTCTTTTCACTCTGTCAATTAGTATTGCGGATAACTAAAATGTTGTTGATCCATCCTCAGTTTTCTCCTTTCACAGCCATTAAACACTGTAACAGTTTTAAAGTCGTTTTTTTATACACCATCCAAAGAATATTTAATAACTTCACCATGCTCAAAGGGATATTCCATGTCTGCTTTTACATGCTTTGCCCATCTACCAACAGTCCTTCTTTGTGAGGCATAGGAAAATCTCCTTGGTCTTTGTGATTGAATCTGTGTTTGAAATCCACTGCTATACCGAGGGACCTTACAGATAAATGTATGTGTGGGGTACAGAGATGAGGTAGTCATTAAAAATTATGTTAAACACTATTACTGCACACAGAGTGAGTCCATGCAACTTAGTATGTGACTTATTAAGCACATTTTTACTCCTGAACTTATTTAGGCTTGCTGTAAAAAAGGGGTTGAATACTTACTGACTAAAGACATTTCAGCTTTTCATTTTTTATTAATTTGTAAAAATGCTGAAAAACATAATTCCACTCTGCAATTACGGGGTTTTATGTGTAGGCCTGTGACCAAAAATGTTCTTTATCAATTTTAAATTTAGCCTGTAACAATACAAAATCTGGAAAACATCAAGGGGGTGTGAATACTTTCTGAATGCACTGTAACTATTTAACTAAATATTTAGCAGTCTTATGGCTTGAGGGTAGAAGCTGTTCAGGGTTCCGTTGGTTCCAGATTCGTGCATCGGTACCACTTGCCATGCGGTAGCAGAGTGAACAGCCTATGACTTGGGTGGCTTGTCTTTCACAATTCTGTATATTTGTATCTCATTGAGCACATTTCAGCCATTATCGGGGTGTTTGAAAGGTCATCCCAAACATTTACGTGGTCGTAACATTAATGGGGAAAAACAACCGGCTCAAGCAAAAGGATGAAAGAGTCACGGGAGTAAAATTAAATCAATCCAGCCAGACATATTTAAGTGACAAGTGGATTTTGCGCCCCTCAAACACAGGAAATAGATGGCTGAAAAAGACAGATCCTCAGGTCGATGGGGCATGCGCATTGCTGGTTTAATGGGGTTTGAAATGTGAATGGGATGTGAGTGGGGTGAAAATAAGGGCCAGTGCACAGCCACCTCCCTCCATACAGCCACTGAACACCCTCTTTGTTCAGCTAAAGCTCACATGACACAACAGTCAGGCCCAGAGGTGTTACACACAGTCAGTAGCCCTCTGCCTGCCTCTGCTCCAGACCCTTTCCTTTGAGGAAACACACTACCCAGCTAGCACATAACATTCTGAGAACCATATGTTTCTTAGAGCTTGGTGAGAGCGTGGTTGTCTTATGGTTATTTTACATACAACCTTCCCACAACTTTCTGGGAATTGGGCAGGATAGTTGCTTGGCTTTGAAACATTCACAGCTCATTTAAGGATCTTCTGAATTTGTTCTTGGTATTGCATTGCTTTAACAGAACATTTCCTAAAAGTTCAAACACGGTTACATTTATTATCAATTTTGTTAATGTTCTGCGAGCGTTCTCCAACTGGTTTGACATTAGGAATCAAATAGTTAACATTAAGAAACAACATTCTTCTGTGGGAATTTCAGCATAATGTTTCCTTATGGTTCAAATTAAAGTCATGTTCTCAAATTGTTCCGAGATCGTTAAGAAAACGTTCCATAAAAACCACAAGAAACCTTTAACAACGTTCAGAGAACAATCTAAGAATGTTATTTAAAAACATATACATTCCGTTCTCAGCATCAACAAACCTCTCTCTAAGTGTGTTCAGTTGTGTTGGCCGTGCCCACTAATTGGCCACACCTGATCTTAATAAGTGCTTGCTTCCTCTGAAATGGGGTCTGTTTGAATAGACTAAAATGAACAGCTTTGTATGCGTAAAAAACATTGCATGCTAGCTCTATCCTGGTAGTGCAGTGGACTAATTCCATGGATAAAGAACAGAACATTATAGGTTTGAATATCACTGATGCTGTGTCACAATAAAAAATAAATGTGTTTTGCATGATTAATGCCTAAGGAAATGAATGTCCATGTGTCCTGTTTGTGCTTGGAGTAATAAGAAAAGCTAGCAAAATAAGCTAGCAGTGTTATTTGGTATTTATTAGGGTCCCCATTAGCCGCTGCACAGCTACTCTTCCTGGGGTCCACATACTGAAAGTCTTATTGAAACATTCAGAGAAGGTTTTAAGGAAGTTATTCAAAAACCTTTTAAATAACTTATAATTTCCGTTCTCAGAGTGTTAATATAACCTCCTAGCAAAACTTTAAGGAACCAGAGTAAAACATTCTCAGAACCTCACTGCAACCTAAAAATAAATGTTCCCAGAACATGCAAAATGTTCACTTCTGTTCTCAGAATGTTTAAAAAACGTTCCGTATTACCAGTCAGGAAACGTATGGCTTTGTTCCCACACCAATGTGAAACCAAAAACACATGTTCCAACAACTTCCAAGGAACCAAATGTGCTAGCTGGGTAATCTCCTTACAGCAATCCTACCAGTCAGTCACTGGTCACGTTGGAGGCTATAGGCTACAGGTCCCAGGGCCCACCTGGACCTGCACTCATACACAGGCAAGAATGGTGTCAGATGTGTGGTCTGATGCACCATGCCTTAGAGCAGACTGCAAGCCATACCAGTAGTGGATGACTAGAATGCTTATCAGTGGTCTATGACTCCAATGTACAGAGTAGGTGTTAGGTGAGGTCAAAGGAAAGGGTAAGAGAATACACTGGAGGGATGAGATGTCAAAGGAAAGGGTAAGAGAATACACTGATGAGTTGAGTGTGTTGTTGAGTTTTCCCATTGATTCAGACTGACATAGTACTCTGTCAGAAAAAAATAGAAAGAAGAGGAGAAGGGGCCTCCTGGGTGGCGCAGTGGTCTAAGGCACTGCATCGCAGTGCTAGCTGTGCCACCAGAGACTCTGGCTTCGAGCCCAGGCTCTGTCACAGCAGGCCGCGACCGGGAGGTCCATGGGGCAACGCACAATTGGCCTAGCGTCGTCCGGGTTAGGGAGGGTTTGGCCGGTAGGGATATCCTTGTCTCATCGCACACTAGCGACTCCTGTGGCAGGCCGGGCACAATGCACGCTGACCAGGTCGCTAGGTGTACGGTGTTTCCTCCGACACATTGGTGCGGCTGGCTTCCGGGTTGGATGCACACTGTGTTAAGAAGCAGTGCAGCTTGGCTGGGTTGTGTTTCGAAGGACGCATGGCTCTCGACCTTCATCTCTCCCGAGCCCATACGGGAGTTGTAGCGATGAGACAAGACAGTAACTACTAACAATTGGATACCACGAAATTGGGGAGAAGAAAATAATACAAATAAAAAGAGAGGAGAGGAGAGGAGAGGAGAGGAGAGGAGAGGAGAGGAGAGGAGAGGAGAGGAGAGGAGAGGGACTTGTACTCTGGAGGCTTGAGCACAGCACATAGTGGTCAACTGAAAAGCTGCTTTACTGGCTGTCCCCCTCCCCCTATATGTTTATTTCCCTCTTTCTCTATCTGGGATACTAGTCAACTCAACATGGCTGCTGGAGAGCATCATTATTTGAGGCATGTGGATTTATGTGATTTATAGTAGATACATAAAAACATACCTTAAATAAATGTACTGTACTATGTTTCACACATGGCTCTATTACATTCCACATGAACAGTGAGTGAGACATGCTTAGTTTTATGTTGCACAGGAGCAGATGAGCTGTATACAGCAAGCCAGGTGGCCAAGACAGACAGACAGACAGACAGGCAGGCAGACAGACAGATAGAGGGTGTAGTTAGACAGTGTAGTTAGACAGCGCAGTTTAATAACACAGAGTTAGACCAGACCAGACAAACCACCTAGCTCAAAATAAATGTTTTTTTCTCACTGTGTAAAAAAAAATCCTCTAGACATGACTCAAGGCATAAAGCTTGGATACAGTCTATGAATAATATTTGTGTCTGTGATGGTTGTCTACAATAGTATCCACGCTTATTTAGTCACATTCGGTGAGAAATGCGGTTATGCTGCCAGTAAGACTGTCACGCCCTGACCATAGTAAGCTGTTTATTCTCTATGTTGGTTGGGGCGTGATAGTGACTAGGGTGGGTCATCTAGGTTTTTTGTATGTCAATGTTGGCCTGATATGGTTTCCAATCAGAGGCAGCTGTTTATCGTTGTCTCTGATTGGGGATCATATTTAGGTAGCCATTTTCCCCATTGTTTGGGAGAGAACATCCTGGACTTGGAACAACATTATAGCAGGAGAGAGGAGACTGCCATGGAGGCAGGACAGCGACGAAGTCGGGGAGGTAGGCCACAGAAACCCCAATAATTTTGGGGGGGAGGGGCACATGGAGCAGTCGGCGGAGCCGAGGAGTGAACCAGAGCCAGTCTGGGAGAAGATGGAGAATTAGGAGGAGAGAGAAATGGGGGGTAGTTGAGTTGGTGGAGGATGCACGGATTTGGAATAAAGGAACGTGTTGTCAGTTTGGTGCCACCTGAGTGGGCTCCCCAAACTCGTCTTGAAACATGTGCTAAAGTTCCGGAACAATTGATGCCGGCTATACACACCAGATCTCCAGTGTACCTTCACAACCCAGTGCGTCCTGTGCCAACTCCTCGCACTCTCCCTCAAGTGCGTGTCCCCAGTCAGGTCTGTCCTGTTCCTCTAACCCGCACTCGCCCTGAGGTGCGTGTCTTTAGCCTGGTGCCACCTGTACCGGTCCCACGCATCAGGCCTCCAGTGTGTCTCCACAGTCCAGTACGTCCTCTGCCTCCTTCCCGCACTCGCCCTGAGATGCGTGTCATCAGCCCAGTGCCACCTGTACCGGTCCCACGCATCGGGCCTCCAGTGTGTCTCCACAGTCCAGTACGTCCTCTGCCTCCTTCCCGCACTCGCCCTGAGGTGCATGTAATCAGCCCGGTGCCACCTGTACCAGTCCCACGCATCAGGCCTCCAGTGCGCCTCCACAGTCCAGTACGTCCTGTGCCTCCTCCCTGCACTCGCCCTGAGGTGTGTGTCACCAGCCCGGTACCACCAGTGCCGGCACCACGCATCAGGCCTCCAGTGCGCCTCCACAGTCCAGAGCTTCCGGCGACAGTTCCCAGTCCAGAGCTTCCGGCGACAGTTCCCAGTCCAGAGCTTCCGGCGACGGTCCACGGTTCGAAACCTCCAACGACGGTCCACGGTCCGGAACCTCCTGAGACGGTCTGCGGTCCGGAGCCAACAGCAGGGGTTCTCAGTCCGGAGCCAACAGCAGGGGTTCTCAGTCCAGAGCCTTCTGCGATGATCTATGGTCCGGTTCCTCCTGCAACGATTCCCGCACCAGAGCCACCATGGAGGAAGACGTCGGATCTGCGAGCGGAGTGGGTACTTCGTCCCGCACCGGAACCTCCCCAGATGGTAAATGCCCACTCGGACCCTCCCCTATTGAGTCAGGTTTTGCGGTCGGAGTCTGCAAAACTCTCTTCTCTTCCTAACAAGAGGGAGCATGTATACTTCTAGTTTGGAAGATTTTGTTAGTCACCCTGCCTACAATTTAGACCCTGCTAGTAAACAGTCAATAGATTTGGCATTACTCCACACATCCCAAACATTTCTTTACCTCTAGGTAGAGCGCTATTGTATTGTAATCCTATCCAAGGTCACTTGGTAAACAAATCCCCTGGGCTAGGAGAGTTTTCTAATAAAAGCAGCATTATGAGAGTTTACAGCACATACAGCTTTTCGTGGAACAAGACTTAGCAACCTAGATCCCATGGCTGCTGCCACCTTGTACCCTCGCTACTGGGGTGAGGAGGTTTGATGGTAAATAGAGGAAGACAAGGGAGTGTGGATGTTATGGTATGTCATTGATTTATGGGTGAGATTATCAACTGGAAACCTGAGCTGGACAGTAGGGTCATGCAGAGACACGCAGCAACACTGATAATCAGCACAGAATATAATGGGCCAGGTTCGGTGCTAAATCCACAGACACATTACATAACCCCTACATAACCAATCTGACACCTGTGAAGCTAAACCCTCTGTGACTCGTCCTGACAGCAGACGCCACCACAGCCCAGATTATTCTTCCTAGCTGGCATGGCAGACTCCTGAGAATGCACTCATGTATATTCAGTATTCACATATTCAATCACAGCAAAAGATAGGACACGCAGATGCAAGCACATTGAGGTTATTTCCAGCATCCATCACTGTAATTGCATCGGTTTAACACAGCAGCACAACACTGCTATTGGCATAGTAATGAAAGCTCTCCACCCCGGCCCCATTACATTACCTTTCATTAGTCCACACATGTTTTGAAGCCCCTATTCATCTCAATGCACATGTATCACATGAAACACAAGGTGTTACGCACCTGCCAGTGTGTCACAGCTGTAGTTATGATACCTATTACACAGTAAAGATGTATTTACTCTTTAGCTTGAATCTAGTGACTGTTCAATTAGGCCTGTCACATACAGTCTACCACCTGGTTAATTGCCTTTAAATAATTACAGGGCTATTTCTGTCCATGGAAGAGCTCAGTTTAGAGGGACTAAATGGAGTGCAATTGAATCAGGAACATCTGTGGCTACTGTGAGCATGCCTGACTGGGTTATGCTCTGGGTTTACATCTGTGTACATGCACCTACTCATTTATCTTAGCATTCACCATATAGAACTGCAGAGATGGGAACCAGGTCACAATTGAGCAAGTCCTAAGCAAGTCTCAAGTCTTAACCTTCGAGTCTCGAGTCAATTCCCAAGTAATAAGAGGCAACTCTCAAGTCCCACGTTCCAAAGCTCAGGTCAAGTCACACGTCCTTAATTTTGTTTTCTTTACATTACGCCTACTAATACAGTATATAGGCCTACATAATACATTTCACAGATCATTAAATAAATGTTTTTTGAATCATCATTAATAATAGAAAAGCCATCCAAATGATGATATACCGTTAGTGGTGATAGTACAGCTACAGTTTGACTGACATTGTGAAATCTCCAATTAGAATAAAGTGGTATTGTTTATACCCAGCCCACAACATGGTCTGTGGTTGGCTAAGAATAAACATTTATGGAAACTCTTGCTCAGAGCACATATTTTTGAGCGAGAAGTGGTCAAAATATAGAACAATACTCTATTTTCCCCCATGCCTTTCTGCATCTGGAGGCACAAGGCAGAACTGAATTGAACAGTTATTTACCATATAACCCAATGTGACTCTCCGCTTTGAGCAACATAATTGCCACGAATGTATGCTCATGGTGTAATGCAGAATTTAAAAGGAGAGGAAGGTGGTGCTGCTCGTTTGAGAGGGGAAAATCCAAGTCTCTCGAGTCTCTTGAGTGTTACAGCTCAAGTCCAAGTTAAGTCCAGAGTCATAGCTGCTCAAGTCGAAGGCGAGTGTCAAGTGTTTTTTATTTTTGCCAAGTCAAGTCTCAAGTCACGTGACTTGAATCCACACCTCTGTAGAACTGTATGTAAGCTAGTGTATGTTCATTACAATCATGAACTCATTCATCCACTTATCCATCCATCCACCTATGTTGGCTCACAGGAATAGGACGACCCCTGTGTTGGCCATGGCGTACGACAATCCCAGAATTCCACTTCCCATGATGGCGTTGCCCAAGTTGAATACTGACATTCCGAAAGAGGTCTTCCCCTCAAACTGATTCCATGGATAAAGACAAAGAGGAGAACACGCTTGTTAGCACAATGCTTAAAACAATCAAACTTGCTTCACAGAAGGAGAGAATGAACACACGTTACATATTCATCTGAAACATCCACTGGGGCCATAGCACCCTATTGGTTTGGCTTACGTCTGTGAAGCCTGTGGCCTTCTTGTCCTCCATGCTAGACAGGAACTCCTGACTCTCTGCAAGGTTAGCCTCTGGATCCTCACTTCTGTGAGAATAAAGCACGTTCATAAGCACATTAAACAACAAAAAATGTTATCCAACCACAACTCAAGGACACACTCTCTGAGAGAACTGTGGAATCGTATAGGATAACATTCTACTGCTATAGGAGGCTGGGGCTGGATGGTACTGTTCTGTCCTTATCACAACTCGTGATTGTCATAGGTGAGACAAACAGTACACCGAAACATATCCCTTCCTTGTCAATGTTACATACCTGACATTTTGGACACTATTAGGAACAATTTCCCTAAAAAAAGTAGCGTAGAGAAAGACGATCCATCATCCAATGAAAGCACAAAGAGGAAAAACAACATAAACACACCTTCAGTAATGCAGCCATGATGGAGACAGTGACACAGTCTGTGTAAACTAATGCATTCAAGCACTAAAGAGGATATGAGGAGACACTGTACGTTGTATGTTAAACAGTTCATGTAATTTCCTGTGACTGAGGGGCAGGTCTGTTGCATGCTGATGGAGGTGACCTCATGATTAGTAGAGCAAAGGAATGCAGTCTCTGATGCTAGGCAGTACTAGGTACGCATGACACACATTTCCACACACATATCCGGAGTAGTTAACAAAGAGCCGTGTTGTTGTTGTGGGGTGTGTGAAGGGAGACATGTGACACTCTCAGAGGGTAGTACAGTAGGTCACACGCGCAGCCTGCCCGCAGGACAAGGCAGCCAATCGCAGAGCTCACCTCAACACTCTGACAAAACAAAGCTCAGTGAGGGAGCACATCACACTCAGCACTAATAGTTTAATACTCAGCCAATGTAATATGTTGCCTAAATACCAGAGGGTCTACTTTTTTTAGATGAAAAGGTTCCCCTTGTCTGCTATCTTGTATCTAATCTTGTCCACCAGCCGAGCCTCTCTCTGTCGAACACTATATGCAGTAGCGAATGAGCCTGGGGATGAGGTTATCTTCTATCTGTGTATACTCTACTTTTTCAAATGAAAAGCCTGTGTATACTTTTGTATGTTTGTAGTCTGCTATCATGTACCTGAGCGTATACTTACTGCTCTGTGGTGTCTCCTGGTGGTATTTTGGCTTCCGCTGTGGTTTCCTCCCCAGGCTCATGGCCTTTCCCATTGGGAATAGAGTTCATCTCTGCTGGCGCCGGTGCTGGTGCTGGAGCTGGTGCTGGTGCTGGAGCTGGAGCTGGTGCTGCCGCTGGTGCTAGAGCTGGTGGAGCAGGTTCAACGCTTTCAGCTGCTTTATCGTCACTCATCTTTCTGCTGATGGATGTGTGTGTGTGTGTGTGTGTGTGTGTGTGTGTGTGTGTGTGTGTGTGTGTGTGTCTGATGTCCTCTTTTCCTTCAGGAGTCTAGGAAATAATAGACAAGCGGCAGTTAGACTACAGCTGATGGATGTGTGTGTGTGTATTTGTGTGTGTGTGTGTGTGTCTGATGTCCTCTTTTCCTTCAGGAGTCTAGGAAATAATAGACAAGCGGCAGTTAGACTACAGCTGATGATCTAATTATGTTCACAATCACTGGAATATTACAGACAGTTCATTAAATGCAGATAAGCTCGCATATCTTACACATCTTACACAGCCATCTAGATCCAGAATTGGGATACAAATTGTACAACTTGAGTACAAATGAGTTGCTGGCGACTATAAGAGGCATGTTGAAAGAGGCCTGCTCTTGGCAGATATAATGAGTCTGTCTGTGTCTTCCTGGTAGGCCCCTGTTAAACGTGCCTGAGTTATAAAGTGCTTTCTAAGAACGCTAGAGGAGCAGACAACACAACACAAACACTTTCTATTTTCAGTTTGTCGCACATAAGATAAAAACACCAGCCACCACCACTGAAGTCGGAAAGCTAAGTTGATAAACAACCTTTGATTCAGGGGAGAATCTCTAGCATTATTGAGTTGTCAGCTGAAAGGTATTTTCCTCTCCCTTTCCTCGGAAGAGAAAAGGTCCCAGTTAGCTGTGACACTCTAGGCTTTGTGAGGGATGGTTCGGGCCCCTCTATACGGGGCCTCTGTGTCCTAGGTCCCCTGCAGTGGTGTCTAAGCAGAGCTGCTGGTGTGCGGGACCCTGAAAGGCCCCTGAAAGACTCCTGTGACATACATCTCCTGGTTCCTGTCTACCTCGGTTCCCTCTCTGGCTGTCGCTGAAAGCCACCACCACTAATTTCTCCATTAGCTATGCAGCGTAAACAAGGGTAAAGTGCGGATGGAGTAAGGGGGTATAGAGAGTTGGGGGCGAAGGGGGGTTAGAGAAGGTGGCACACACATAGACCCACAGAAGAAGGAGATGAAAGGCAGTAGAACCAGCTATGACTAGCTTGGAACCAGTTTTGGGCGTCTTTGTTCCCAATTTTTTTGTTCTAGCTCGCCATTTTTTTTATTTAATTAGGAAGAGCTTAGCGTAGTGACAGTGCTCTCTCTCAGTGCTCCAGCCCCCTTCACTGGGCCTGGTCCCCTCAGCAGCCCCCTGTTCCTGCTTCCCACCACCCCTACAACCACCACCTCCCCTCCCCTGCCCGCCTTTTAAATGTAGCTTTTCGTAAAATGATTTTAGCACATCAAAGACTGAGGGAGGTGAATAAATCTGAGTCTCCATCGAGCAGCAGCCCCTCATGGCCTGTGTCACTGTGTTACTGGCCTCCACCAACCACGTTGTGATGTGAGCCTTATTGCACAGCCAGGCTCCTCTGTCTCTCTGGCTAAAGCCGGGCAACGTGGTCAGCCAGCAAAACACGGCACACAATGGCGCATGTTGTGTGGTTTCCTGGGAACGGGCCGGAGAACAGTGATGCTATTGTGCCAAGCATCATTATACTGCCGGGGCCCCCTTTGCTGCAGCTTGCCAGGCCACTCGAGGGGCTGAAAAGGTAATTCATTGTGTCCTAATTGAAAAGACGCCACCTTGAATTCCACAGCTACCGGTGTCCCGCGCTCACGCACATGTGTGGCAGGGGAAGGGCGGTAGGCGGTGCCACACACCCTAGGAGCCCATCGCCAGTGAGGAGTCTCTCTGTCACTCAAAGAGCTCACGAATCACAGACAGGCTGGAGAGCACGCTCAGAGGAGGATCTGAAGTGGAAAGGATGTGTGATTGGCTGGCTGAACCACAGGGGGATCTCTGGGATGAACTCACAGGGTGGAGCTTCTCCACGTCAAAGCTGATTGGGCAGAATCACATCTTCAATAACCATTGGATCAATTAACTAAAGCAACATGTGACTTCCTTCAGCTAGCTGGGTGTGAAAACACAAACCCAATGTGTTTTCATTCAGCCAGAATGCTTGGCATATCTTTAGCCACAGACACAGGGAATACGGTATGAATACAGTATGTTTGAAGACTTAATTTATTGTTCCACTAAGCCCCTGAGAGAGTGAGTCACTGAAGATGAAAGAGAATGTGTGGCGATGAAGAGGATAACAATTACAATGACAAATGTAGGGCAGTCACTGTGCGGTGTAAGCAGCAAGGACACACAGATCTCCAGGACTTGGAGACATCTCACCAGGATATCACACATAGAACAAAACCAGAATACTACACCTACAGTATACATACAGTATATTACAGTATGAAACATAAGAGAAAAGGAGGTTGTGTGTTGATGAGAAGAGGTCTATCTGGGTCAAATCACAGTAGCGATGAGATCACATCCTGAATAACATACAGATGTTCTATCTCAATTTGATCACTCTTTTGTCACAGAGAAGTTTCCTGCGCAGTAGGAAATGCAAATTGTAGTGAATTCGAGGTTTAAAAAGTCTTATAAAGTTTGTAATTTCCGGTTTAAAATGTCAGACTTGATTTATCCTAAAAAAAAAATTATCAACTACTACAAAAATTACCATTAATTATAATGCACATAATAATTCACATTTTCTGTTGCTACATGATCATTTTCACGCTGAGAGAAACTGGTTAAATTAAGATAGCACATTTGTAGCAGCGGAGGCTCCTCAGAAGAAAAAGGGGAGGACCATCCTCAGTGAATTTCATAAAAAGAAAAATTGTTTAAAACCTAGGATTATCATGGTTCTCACCTCCTTCCATAGACTTACACAGTAATTATGACAACTTCCGGAGGACGTCCTCCAACCTATCAGAGCTCTTACAGCATGAACTGACATGTTGTCCACCCAATCAAAGGATCAGATAATAAATCTAGTACTTAAAGCATAAGCTACAGCTAGCTAGTGCTGCAGTGCATAAAATGTGTTATAGTTGACTGAAAGACAGAGTAGTTGACTGAAAGACAGAGAAAGTTGAATAGTTGAACAGTTTTGAACAAATTAATTTCTTTAAAAATGAAGGAGAAGCAAAAGAGAGAGAGAGCTATATTTTTTTTATTTGTTTAAACTTCTTATGGTGTAGGGGATGCTTGCGTCCCACTTGGCCAAAAACCAGGGAAACTGCAGTGCGGCAAATTCAAATAAATTGATATAAAAATCAAACTTTCATTAAATCACACATGTAAGATACGCAATTAAAGCTACACTCGTTGTGAATCTAGCCAACATGTCAGATTAAAAAAAGGCTTTTCGGCGAAAGCATAAGAAGCTATTTTCTGATGATAGCACAACAGCAAACAAAGAGGGTAGCATATTTCAACCCTACAGGCGCTACACAAAACGCAGAAATAAAATATGAAACATGCCTTACCTTTGACGAGCTTCTTTTGTTGGCACTCCAATATGTCCCATAAACATCACAATTGGTCCTAATGTTCGATTAATTCCGTCCATATATATCCAAAATGTCAATTTATTTGGCGCGTTTGTTCCAGAAAAAAACAGCTTCCAAAATGTGCAACGTCACTACAAAATATTTTAAAAGTTGCCTATAAACTTTGCCAAAATATTTCAAACTACTTTTGTAATACAACTTTAGGTCTTTTTAAACGTTAATAATCGATCAAATTGAAGACGGGTCTATCTGTGTTCAATACAGGAAGACAACAAACCAAGCTACTTTTCAAGTCTTGCACAACTCTCAACAGTGTTACGTAGTTCCTAGTTGGCCACTTCTTCATTGCACAAAGGAATAACCTCAACCAAATTCCAAAGACTGGTGACATCCAGTGGAAGCAGTAGGAACTGGGAACAAGTTCCTAAGAAATATTGTTTGCCAATGAGAACTCAGTGAAAAGACAGAGACCTCAAAAATAAAATTCTGAACGGTTAGTCCTCAGGGTTTTGCCTGCTACATAAGTTCTGTTATACTCACAGACATGATTCAAACAGTTTTAGAAACTTCAGAGTGTTTTCTTTCCAAATCTACTAATAATATGCATATCTTATATTCTTGGCATGAGTAGCAGGAAGTTGAAATTGGGCACGCTATTTATCCAAAAGTGAAAATGCTGCCCCCTATACCTTAAGAAGTTAAACTTTCACTTACTTAGCTAGCGAATGCAACTAGTGAGTTTAGCCTAATCAAACACCTGGCTCAAACAGAGAGTGATGCTATGTTAGCTAGCTGGCTATAGCTATTCAACACTGGAATTCTTCCAAGTCATGGTAAGCTTTTGGTTTTATTCATGTATTGCCACCGGGGCCAGCCAGCGTAACTGCTAAACTGCTTGCTGTCCACTGTACTGCATGATTGCAGCGGGTTTAGTAATACGTTAGTTCTAGTAGCTATTATGACTATTACGTTAGCTAATATGGTGACAACGATGTAGGCTGTGTGTAGCGGTTAGTGGTTATGATCACAAAGCCTCCTTCACTCATGCCGCCAAACTTACCCTGGTAAAACTGACCATCCTACCGATCCTCGACTTCGGCGATGTCATTTACAAAATAGCCTCCAATACCCTACTCAATAAATTGGATGCAGTCTATCACAGTGCCATCCGATTTGTCACCAAAGCCATACATACTACCCACCACTGTGACCTGTATGCTCTCGTTGGCTGGCCCTCACTTCAAACTCGTCGCCAAACCCACTGGCTCCAAGTCCCCCTTATCTCAGCTCGCTGGTCACCATAACAGCACCCACCTGTAGCACGCGCTCCAGCAGGTATATCTCTCTGGTCGCCCCCAAAGCTAATTCTTCCTTTGGCCGCCTCTCCTTCCAGTTCTCTGCTGCCAATGACTGGAACGAACTACAAAACCTCTGAAACTGGAAACAACTATCTCCCTCACTAGCTTTAAGCACCAGCTGTCAGAGCAGCTCACAGATTACTGCACCTGTACATAGCCCATCTATAATTTAGCCCAAACAACTACCTCTTCCCCTACTGTATTTATTTATTTATTTTGCTCCTTTGCACCCCATTATTTATATTTCTACTTTGCACATTCTTCCACTGCAAATCTACCATTCCAGTGTTTTACTTGCTATATTGTATTTACCTGGCCACTATGGCCTTTTTTTGCATTTACCTCCCTTCTCACTTCATTTGCTCACATTGTATATAGACTTATTTTTCAACTGTATTATTGACTGTATGCTTGTTTTTCTCCATGTGTAACTCTGTGTTGTTTTTGTCGCACTGCTTTGCTTTATCTTGGCCAGGTTGCAGTTGTAAATGAGAACTTGTTCTCAACTGGCCTACCTGGGTAAATAAAGGTGAAATAAATATAAATTAATATATGATATGAAGGTCTGGTTTGGAAAGGTTTTGTCACCTGGTCACAGACAGCTGTTCTATTGTTCATTGAAGCTGTTCTATTGTTCATTGAAAATGTGAGAGGAGGAGAGAGTGTGATCATGTTGTTTGTATGTGGCTGCTAGTTCTGTGTTTGCGTTTGATCAGGGTGTATTCATTCAGCCGATTCTGTTGAAAAAGTTTTCTTAAACGGAAGCAAACGGAACGAAATGGAGATAAACATACCTGCATTTGTACAACAGAAAATATAGTTTGCAACTGTTGGACTAATTATTACAATCTAGATGAGCTAGATGCAGGCAAGAAAGAGTGTGCAAGGCGGTATTGAATGTGCTACGGTCTGTCAACAAAAAGATCTTGACCTGTGCACCTACGTTGTAAACTTTCATTCGTAGGCTACGTTGTAGCAACCTCATGATGGATATAGGGAAATTAGAGTATCATGTAGTAGCCCAAACGTATTAATGTTTGAGCTGGGTGAATGGAATATGAATGACAGTCATCCAATATGCTGTAATAGAAATAAGACCATGCTCATTAAACCAAAAAACGGTCCTCCCTCATCTTAATCGGCACCAATCGCCAACGATTTGTACGGCATGATGCCACCATCATCACATACCCTTCATACACAATTAACAAAGCCTGCCTGCCCAGCCATCATCACTTAAATCTCAAACACCTCACTTTCCCAGATTAGCTACCTAAAAGTGTGTGTGTGTGTGTGTGTGTGTGTGTGTGTGTGTGTGTGTAGTTTGACAGGAAGTAGTTTGTTGGGAGAACGTCATGCAGGCTTACTCACCACCTCTAGGGAGGTGCACATGTGGCGTCAGGTAATTACATCGAGAGAGTTTAATTATTTTCAACATGCTGTTATTTTTAAAGGTCTCTCTATAAACAACTATTAATAGATGGGGTTTATTTGCTACTGCTCTGCATGCAGCATTAAGGTACACATGGAAAGGCTGACACAGAATGACTATTGGCAATGATCCCTATATTGCTCCCTAAGCCAGTGGATGTTGTGGATGCAGTGATTTTATAAACCGCTGTTGTGTTCTGTTCTTGCAGGGTTTCATGGGTGTTGTTGTTGGGTCTCTGCTTTGTGTAGACAGAAGGCCATGTCCCCAGAGGAAAGGAGCTTGTTCGGTAAGGGTGGGGGTGGGGGGGTGGAGGGATGGAAATAGGGGCATAATTACGCAAGAGCAAATGTCACATTGTTAGGCTTTGTGTGGGAGAAAATCAATGTCCTCCTTCCCTGTCTAATCTGTCAGAGGCTTGCTTGTTTATCCAAGCCTTGAAGAGCCCTGATCCCAAAAAACCCTCCTCAAATTCTCACCCTCAGTCTGTGCTGCTGGGGCTAGGCTACTCTGACGTAGGCAACATGGCTAAGAGACGTCATCCCGGAGGAAGATGTATGAGGACCAGAAGAGAAGTGTTTACAGCGAACCCAGAACCACTCCAAAGCAGGGCCCTGACCCGCACACCACATCTACCAACACTGATTACTTATATTGCCCGTGTGTGTGTGTGTGTGTGTGTGTGTGTGTGTGTGTGTGTGTGTGTGTGTGTGTGTGCGTGTGTGCGTGCGTGCGGACCAGAAGATAAGTGTTTACTGCGAACCCAGAACCACTCCAAAGCAGGACCCTGACCCGCACACCACATCTACCAACACTGATTACTTACATTGCCCGTGGGTGTGCTTGTGGGTGTGAGTGTCGTAGGTGGGTGTGTGTGTGAGTAGTCTGCTCGAGGAATTATCGGGCACCCCTCCTCCAACACTGTCAAGGCTCTGTGCTTCATTAGTCCACTGTAATTTCATTTGAGCTTAATCTGTTGAAGAGGCTTTGGACTATCATTAAATAATAAGGGATTTTTTTGCAGTTTTGGTACTCTCCTCAGGCAGGGAAAAAGTGCCTCTGCTCCATATCCAATCAGCAAAGCCCTTTGACTTTCCCAAACCCCTGTGGCTACAGAGGTTTGATTCCATATACATGTTTTCCTTACAACCCACCAATCTGTATTGTATTTTGATTAACCACTAGAATAGATACTGAGGAAATTATCTGTGGTAGACCTTACCTCAGCAAGATGAGGGTTTAAGCATTACAGTCAAATAGAAACGCAATTCGGCTACCATGAGAAAATCTCATGATGTGCCACTGAGGTATTTAGTTTTTTCTGTCTTGCTGGCTGTCAAATTGAAATCCCCAGGGCTCTGAGTGACAACTGTCTGACTAGAAAACATCTCATCTCTCTCTAGTGGGCTGAACGTTCAGTGTGGAGAGATTTCCAACAGATTAAGAGATTACACTTTTCCACATAATTTCTCTGATGAGCTGAAAATAGACGTGTGTCTCCCTGTGTTTAAGAGCAAACAGTGGAGAAGAGAGTCTGGGGGCTTCTGACAGCCTGTCTCTGTCTTTCCCTAGGATGACTGGATTATGCTAGAGCCACTCTCACTCAGGTGGGAAATCGGGATTCAACCTCCCATGTGTGTCACACACACACAAACTCACTATGCTGCTAAAAATAGCCTCATGTCACAAACAGAGGCGTGTTGGCACCAGCACGTGTGAATATGGATGGACGGATGGATGGATGGATGGATGGATGGATGGACGGACGGACGGACGGACGGATGGATGCAGTGGACACCTGAAATAAACCTACCTGGTAAAGTTGTGAAACGCTAGTCTTAGTAAACATTATGGATGGGCTGAACTGTCATCTATCTATTCTGGTTCTACACACACAGCAATCAGACAAGGGTGTGCTTCACATTTATCCACATTGCTATTTTCATTTCATTCCACAAATACTTCAGTGTGAGGGGGATGCACTGGCACCAGCTATAACTATCAGCTTCCATTCAGCATACTACTTGGCGTTCTTTCAGCAGCATAACATTGACTGGACTGCTAAATTAAGTGCTTAAACAACTGAATCAATCAACACATGGGACCCTTCAGCTCTACTTTATATCTACGTGCCGTTGATTTCTCTTTGTTTCAAGTAGTTCCAGTCAGTCACAGACCAATTAATTGAATGGCAAGTGAGGTTGCTGAGACACTATCAGAGAGAGCCTCAAAGTCAGACACATCTGTTCTAATGCCCAGGCGGAACTCTTTTTCATCGCCCATTCCCCAAGAACTCACTGCCCTCCCCTGCTCTAATTCACTATATCCCTTCTTCCTCACACTTCTACCCTCTTCTCTCTCTTGCTCCCAACATGGGTGGCAGGTAGCCTAGCAGTTAGCGTGTTGGGCCAGTAACTGAAAGGTTGGTCGTTCTAATGCCTGAGCTGGCAAGGTGTCAATGTGCCCTTGAGCAAGGCACTTCCCAGCTAACAATTCTAGGGAAAGAGAACCTTTGACATTTGAGGGTCCAGTTTTCTGTTTGTTACAGGAACATTCTATGTATGTTAGCAAAAACTTCCTGAGAACTTATTTAGCGTGTTTTGGCGTTATAGTTAGGAGAACATTCCCTTAATGTCAAACATAACTTACCCAGAACATGGTTACCATGTTCTCAGAATATAAGATATTAATGTTCTAGACACATTTTATGGCAACATTGCAAGAACATTCATGTGTCCAGTTTTCTGATGGTTAGGAGAATATTCCATCAACGTCACACCCAACATACACAAAACAAGGTTACCTGTGCCCAATAACGTTTAAAACATAAGACATTCTGTCATGGTCCCTTTGAGATTGTTGTCTACTTCCCGTCTTGTTCCTTGGACGTTACTAAAGATGTTGTTAGGGCGTCGCCTGATGGTCGAAAAAACTTCATCACACATTGTTACTGTTGCCAAGCCAATGAAGTACTTTCCCTGTTGGTATGGTTAGAAACACTCACACAAACAAAGCTTTCAATTTACACACATGATTACATTATTAATTTATTCAGTCATTATTACTCAACATGTCCTCACCTGGGATTTGAACTCACGACCTCTTGGTTCATGGCATTCCAATCTTCCCATTACACCAGTCTGTGTCAATGACTGATTTCACCTGCATTGCTACACTTTGCACTTCAAAGTACATCTCGGCTCTGTTAAAATCACACTCACGCTATCATAGTGATTAAGGAGTAACATTAAAACTAAGTAATATGCCCCCACCAACATTAGACAGCCAGACAGTAAATCAAATGAATGATGAGAGAATAGTCAGATTAACTGATAATGGACACAGACATGGTGGTGTAGCAGGATGATCGGAATACTGTTAACCAAGAGGTTGTGAATTCAAATCCCAAGTGAGGACATGTTGAATAGTATTTACTGTATAAATATATATGCACAATGTAATCATGTGTGTCAAATATTTAAGTTGAAATGTTGTACATTAAAAGCACTGTGTGTGTGTGTATTGGTGTCCCTATTCCTGCCAACAGACAAAAAGCTGTAAATATATTAGTAGTTCACCAATCAGGGCCTTGATGGGCTCTGCAACAGTAACAAGGGGTGGTTTGTAAAGTAACAAGTTTTTTGAGGGGTGGGGAGAACGTTTCTTTGAGACCATCAGGCAACGCCCTAAAAATGTTTTAAGGGACGTCCCCGGAACAAGCTGGGAACTACACAAAAACCTCCAGGGGACCATGACAGAACATTCTATGTTTTATACGTCAGGTCATGTTTTTGCAAAGTTCCCATGAAACATGTCTAGAACATTAATATCTTATATTCTGAGAACATGTGTCACGACTTCCACCGAAGTCGTTTCCTCTCCTTGTTCGGCGGCGTTCGGCGGTCGGCGTAACCGGTCTTCTAGGCATTGTCGATCCACTTTTCATTTTCCATTTGTCTTGTCTTGTTTTCCTACAAACCTGGTTTCCATTTCCCTCATTATTTCCCTCATTATAGTGGCGACCGGGAGCATAGTCAAAGCCACTATGACGTGGCGGACCGGGAGCTGTTGGCTGTCGTCAAGGCTCTGAAAGCATGGAGACATTAGCTTGAGGGGGCTAAACACCCTTTTCTCATCTGGACTGACCACCGAAATCTGGAGTACATCCGGACGGCGAGGAGACTGAACTCTCGCCAGGCAAGGTGGGCCATGTTTTTCAGCCGTTTTGTTTTCACCCTCTCTTACAGACCAGGTTCCCAGAACGCCAAGGCAGATATCCTGTCCCGGCTGTATGACACAGAGGAGCGGCCCATGGATCCCACGCCCATACTCCCGGCCTCCTGCCTGGTGGCACAGGTAGTGTTGGAGCTGGACGCAGACATTGAGCAGGCGCTACATGCAGAGCCCACTCCCCTCAAGTGTCCCGCTGGGCGTCTGTATGTTCCGTCTGCTGTCCGTGACCGGCTGATCTATTGGGCCCACACGTCACCCTCCTCTGGTCATCCAGGCATCGGTCGGACGGTGTGCTGTCTGAGTGGGAAGTACTGGTGGCCCACTTTGGCTAAGGACATGAGGGTTTATGTTTCCTCCTGCTCGGTGTGCGCCCAGTGTAAGGCTCCTAGGCACCTGCCCAGAGGTAAGCTACACCCCTTACCCGTTCCACAACGGCCATGGTCACACCTGTCGGTGGATTTCCTTACTGATCTTCCTCCCTCACAGGGTAACACCACGATCCTGGTCGTTGTGGACTTTTTTTCTAAGTCCCTCTGCCCGGTCTCCCTACGGCCCTTCAGACTGCGGAGGCCTTGTTTACGCACGTCTTCCGGCACTACGGGGTGCCTGAGGACATAGTGTCTGTTCGGGGTCCCCAGTTTACTTCGAGGGTCTGGAGGGCGTTCATGGAACGTCTGGGGGTCTCGATCAGCCTTACCTCAGGTTTTCACCCCGAGAGTAATGGGCAGGTGGAGAGTTAACCAGGATGTGGGTAGGTTTCAGAGGACTTATTGCCAGGACTGGCCAGGGGAGTGGGCGGTGTTTGTGCCATGGGCAGAGATTGCCCAGAACTCGCTCCGCCACTCCTCCACCCCTTTACAACATGGCAACTATGTTCTGTGTATGTTTGGTGTGATGTTGATGGAATATTCTCCTAACCCTCTTGAATATTTTTGCAGCATTCCAATAAAATGTGTCAACAACATTGATATTGAATATTCTGAGAACATGGTAACCACTTTCTGGGTAAGTTCTGTTTGACATTAAGGGAATGGTCTCTTGGAAACAGTCCTTACACATTACTAGAACATTCCTATGAAAATGTTAGGTAATGACCTAATGAGACTCTTAAGGGAACATTCTCTAAAGTTGTGGGAACGTTTGGTGTTAACTGGGTTAAACCTAATTGATCCAGTGTCGACCCCACTCTCCGAGGCTGTCTCAGGGGGAGTTGGGATATACAAAAGACACATTTTCAATTCACACTTGTGTATTAATACACACGTGAAATAAGGCACACATATATAAGCACCTACCAAATTATTACTGTTAATATGACATTAACATTTACAATCTCTCTACTTGATTTTCGCTCCCAATCTCCTCTCCCCACTCAATACTTAATCCCATCCCTGTTCACTGGCTCTCGGAGGGATTCCAGGCCCATTGAGTCCCATCATGATTAGCTGGCTGGGTGAATGGGAGATTAACTAAGAACTCAGAGATTTGTGTCAGCCTCTGAGATACTCCTCCTCCTCTCTCTCTCTCTCGCTAACTCTCTCTCTCTCTCTCTCTCCCTCTCCCTCTCTTCCTCTCTCTCTCTCTCAACATACACCACAGCATATATCAATAACTGTGTGTGTACTCTCTGATTGTGGATATTATCTTTCTGATCAAGTATATAGTAAATATTAGGTTTCTTACATAGATTTATACCCAACATGCATACAGATGTAAGATCTTAATTTGAGCCAGTTTGCTACAGCAGGAAAATAATCCTACAGCAACCGATAATATGAATTATTATGTTGATTATAGCTAATATAAATGTTTGTAGGGGTTGATAGATTTTTTGTTACAAACTTTAGAAGCCTTTTTGAACCTTGAATACATTACAATTTGTGCTTACTTACAAGCCCTTAACCAACAATGCAGTTTTAAATAAATACCAACAAAAAAATAAATAAAAGTGACAAATAATTGAAGAGCAGCAGTAAAATAATAATAGCGAGGCTATAAACAAGGGGCACCGGTATAGAGTCAATGTGCGGGGGTACCGGTTAGTCGAGGTCATTGAGGTAATATGTACATGTAGGTAGAGTTGTGAGAACGCAGTTAGTGACTTCAGCTCAGCGTTCAACACCATAGTGTCCTCCAAGATCATCACTAACCTCAGGACCCTGGGGATGAACACCTCCCTCCACATCTGGATCCTGGACTTCCAGGCAGGCTGCCCCCTGGTGGTGAGGGTAGGCAACAACAAATCCGCCACTTTGACCCTCAACATGGGGGGCCCTCAGGGGTGCGTGCTTAGTCCCCTCCTGTACTCCCTGTTCACCCACAACTGTGTGGTCACGCATGACTCCAACACCATCATTACGTTTTATGACGACACAACTGTGGTAGTCATGATCAACAACGACGATGAAACAGCCTGTAGGGAGGAGGTCAGTGACCTGGCAGTGTGGTGCCAGGATAACAACCTTTCCCTCAACATCAGCAAGACAAAGGAGCTGATCGCGGACTACAGGAAACGGATCCATATCGACGGGGCTGTAATTGAGCGGGTCGAGAGCTTCAAATTCCTTTGTGCCACATCACTAAATAACATGGTCCACACACACCAACACAGTCGTGAAGAAGGCATGACAATGCCTCTGCCCCTCAGGAGAATAAAAAGATTAGGCACGGGCCTTCAGATCCTCAAAAAGTTATACAGTTATACCATTGTATGCATCTTGACTGGCTTCTTCATCGCTTGGTAAACTATTAGTGGATTTGGCTATTTCAGCCACACCAGTTGCTGACAGGTGTATAAAATCTAGCACACAGCCATGCAATCTCCATAGACAAACATTGGCAGTAAAATGGCCTTACTGAAGATCTCAGTGAATTTCAACGTGGCACCTGCAAAGGATGCCACCTTTCCAATAAATCAGTTCAGCAAATTTCTGCCCTGCTAGAGCTGCTCCGGTCAACTCAAAGTACTGTTATTGTGAAGTGGAAAAGGCTCAGAGCAGCAACGGCTCAGCCGCGAAGTGGTAGGCCACACAAGTTCACAAAACAGGACCACCCAGTGCTGAAGCAGGTAACGTGTAAAAATCGTGTGTCTTCGGTTGCAGCACTCACTACAGAGTTCCAAACTGCCTCTGGAAGCAACGTCAGCACAATAACTGTTCTTCGGGAGCTTCATGAAATGGGTTTCCATGGCAGAGCAGCCGCACTTATGCCTAAGATCACCATGCACAATGCTAAGCGTCGGCTGGAGTGATGTAAAGCTCGCCGCCATTGGACTCTGGAGCAGTGGAAACGCTTCACCATCTGGCAGTCCGAAGGACGAATCTGGGTTTCAACCGATTTCAGGAGAACGCTACCTGCCCGAATGCATAGTGCCAACTGTAAAATTTGGTGGAGGAATAATGGTCTGGGGCTGTTTTTCATGGTTCGGGCTGAACCAGTGAAGGGAAATCGTAACACTACAGCATACAATGACATTCTAGACGATTATGTGCTTCCAATTTGTGGCAACAGTTTGGGGAAGGCCCTTTCTTGTTCCAGCATGACAATGTCCCCGTGCACAAAGCGAGGTCCATAAAGAAATTGTTTGTCGATATCGATGTGGAAGAACTTGACTGGCCTGCACAGAGCCCTAACCTCAACCCCATTGAACACCTTTGGGATGTAATGGAATGTTGACTGCGAGCCAGGCCTAATCGCCGAACATCAGCGCCCGACCTCACTAATGCTTGTGGCTGAATGGAAGCAAATCCACGCAGCAATGTTCCAAAATCTAGTGGAAAGCCTTCCCAGTAGAGTGGAGGCTGTTATAGCAGCAACTGGGGGACCAATATATTAATGCCCATGATTTTGGAATGAGATGTTTGACGAGCAGGTGTCAACATTTTGCTTGGAATCCGTCCACAAGGTGCTACAGAGGGTAGTGTGTATGGCCCAGTACATCACTGAGACCGAAGCTCCCTGCCATCCAGGACCTTTATTCCAGGCGGTGTCAGAGGAAGGCCCTAAAAATTGTCAAAGCCTAAAAATTGTCCAGCCACCCAAATCATAGACGTGGTCCCAGACAAAAAAAAGCATCCTCTCCTGGCTCCCCAGCCCTATCTTCTCTTCTCTCCCTCTATATTCTCTTCATCACGTGGACGAGGAGAGAGATCATCACTGGGGAAACCATCCAGCTGGAAATACAACTCCCAGTGATGGGCCTCCACTATGGTTCAGCGCCGAGGACCCGACTACATCACATGCCATCGTACCAAATGGGTCTAGGGCTAGGCTAACCCCGCTGTTATAGGACTTGTGAGCACATGTTGCCAATGGTTTTAGGTTAAATTATTTCAAAAGCATTTATAGTTCCACAAAACAGCTGAGATAACTACCAGGACTTCACAAAATGAGAGATGTGTGCCATACCTCTAACTTAAAACCCAAAACAAAGCTCTGGCTCGGCTCAGACCTTTCTATTTGGAAAAAGAAATAGAGGGATCTGGCTCTGCTGAGGGTAACAAATTCAAAACGTTTAAAGTCACATCCTGATTCCTGACATTCCAGGAAGTGAATCCTGTCCAATGTGAGGGCTGTGTTCCCAAGCAGCTGTTCTAAATAGATTAGTACCTCTCCTCACCCCTGCTGCTGATGTCACAGTGAAGCCATTGAGATAGTAGAGGGGTAAGGGCATGTCTCGGAGTCTGGCCTACTTCTAGTTATAGCCCTGCATCCCGTGCCTAATGACACTCTGATCAATGCTGAGTTATGGAGCATGACTCTGGGTGTCCTCCATCAATGCTCTCCCTTAAGCACTTCCTCTGAGATATCTTCCACGAGCCCGCAAACACTGAGCTCATGGATGTTAAATTGTGACTTAACTTGTGACAGACACATGAGACAGACACATGAGCTTTACCGATGCAGTGGTGTAGAAGTCCAACAGAAGAATATTAAATAATTTTATGTAATAGAAATTATGGAATTGTGTGGTGGACCTGGAGGCATTCTCACTTTTCATCACTTTCTCTCCAGCCAATCTAAAAGTGTGTGAGTGCTGGGATTTCTAAGACTTAGTGAAATAATGAGTTTTAAGCCCTGTTTTAAAACTGTTCAAAGATGGCCAAAGATCTTTGAGTCATTTCCAGAAAAAAAGATCACTTTACCTGCTTCAAACTGGTCAGCCAAAAAGTATTTTCTAACTACCTTCTAACTCCTTAGCCTTGGTAGTTTAGACAATTTAAGAGACTACAGGTCATTTTTCCCATCCCAGTCCCGGTTTTACAAAGTACTTCAATGTACAAACAGTACTTCAAAAAGAGTTTGGCTTTCATGCCTGAGGTTTCTCCAATTCATCTGGACTACTGTGTCTGATCATACATACTAGGTTATTGCCCTGAGGTGTTCCTTATCATTCTGATATACTTTGAAATTGTGTTGAACAGGAGCACATAGTAAGCAGTGGCTGGATTCAGCTATGTGGGGAAACAAAAGTGAATAAAGTTACAAGACATGTAATAACCACATCAATCGTAAAGCTGTCCAATGTCATTTCAAACCCAAATTTCTGACTTAGCTACAAGTAACCATCATATTAAGGTGAAAGTGTTGAGTGCAAAAAAACAAGTTGTTGAAGTTGATGTCCCATAATTTCATTATTTCAGAGTGACAGCAAATCACAGCATCAAAAAGTATCTGGGGCTCAAATCGCTGCAGGGGAGCTTAGTCTTCCCTCACTGCATTGTGAGTTCAAAAATGTAAAATCTAATTCACTTCACGTTGACTTGTCATTCCAGCCGAGGTAAAGCAATACCTGTAGGCAGGAGGGGTATATATTACAAATGGATAATATTCTTTGATCCAATAATGTAGGAATAAAGTGAACCCCTCTACCTACTTACCAGGCCATTGACTCTCACACACCATAGAGAAGATTATACAAGGAGCTTTCAAGAGGCTAATGTAGTGCCCTTCGAGGCTCCTTTTACCCCCGAAATGTGCCTTAGGTCTGTGTTTTTGTTCCAATTCACCCCTTAAAGCGAGCTAGCCTCCCACCCTCCTGTATTGAACCGTCAAGATTACCATTATAGAAGTGGAAAAGAAAATGTGACTGAAATCAGATTCGTTTTTTTGTAAGGAAAATAAAATAGTGCCAGTTGGCTATGCTATGGGAATGCATTGGAACTTTGGAAGTTATGCAAATCGATATGCACAATACAGTCCCTCAGTACTTTGAGACTGCTCCTAATATTGTAAATTAATGTCAAATGTTTAACTATATACGTTTTAACGTATTACTAAATGACCGGATTACATGAACAGCACAAACCAAATGGACTTAAAAGGCATGTTACAAAGGCTAAAGACAGAAACCAGGTTTTAACTCTACTCTGGCCATGCACCTCCTTTGCCACTCATCTCACCTGACTCCACTCTGCTCATGAACACCCTTGACCATTTAAGCAGCAGTTCCTCCCTCCAGTCGTTCTTATTCCTGTTGATGAATACATGGGGCAGCCAACTTGTTTTCCTTTTTATGTTGTGTGTGTGTGTGTGTGTGTGTGTGTGTGTGTGTGTGTGTGTGTGTGTGTGTGTGTGTGTGTGTGTGTGTGTGTGTGTGTGTGTGTGTGTGTGTGTGTGTGTGTGTGTGTGTGTGTGTGTGCTTGTGACTGACAAGTGAGTACCTTTCATTATTAAAGAATATGTATAACTGTTAACATTCAGATCATTTTTAGTTGATGTTAAAGTTTATATTCCGCTGCCAAATTACTTAGTACAATTTCCTGTCAGTCCAGCATGTGAGATGCATGTGTTATTTATCCCTTTTGCACGTGTCAGTCATGCGTGTATGTTAGCATGTGTTTGTATTTCCCTCGTAAACCACATCTGACCACCTTTCCCCATGTGCTCCTGTGTTTGTGTGCAATAAAACCCTACTATTTGGATTCCTGCTTCATCTGCATTCTTCTCCCTGCGCCAATGTGGCACTTTGAACTCTGAACTAGTCAAACGCTCCTTAATACAGTCCTCCTTTTCTACAAGGCAATTATGCCACTTTTCAACCTTTAATTAATTTTCTCCAGCACCATACCAGTGTTTACATGTGAAAACAGTGTGTTTCTATTATCTTATTAAACATAAGGGTACTAAATAAATTATTCTGACATCACAGGGTAGGATTAAAAGTAAAACTGATTTTCAAAACTTGCATCAAGTTTCTAGCCATAGGGAGGGTATTTTCTTGCTGGCCATGTCACTGCGAATCTTTTTGAAAATCACTGTTTTTAAAATGTCAACTTTTGATGTTTTCACATACAGTACCAGTCAAATGTTTGGACACTTACTCATTCCAGGGTTTTTCTTAATTTTTTACTATTTTCTACATTGTACAATAGTTGTGAATACATCAAACTATGAAATAACACATGGAATCATGTAGTAACCAAAAAAGTGTTAAACAAATCAAAATATATTTCAGTTTCTTCGAAGTAGTCACCCTTAACCTTAATGACAGTTTTGTACACTTGCCATTCTCTTAACCAGCTTCACCTGGAATGCTTTTACAACAGTCTTGAAGGAGTTCCCACATATGCTGAGCACTCGGCTGCTTTTCTTTCACACTGCCGTCCAACTCATCCCAAACCATCTCAATTGGGTTGAGGTCGGGTGATTGTGGAGGCCAGGTCATCTGATGCAGCACTCCGTCACTCTCCTTGTTCAAATAGCCCTTAGTGTTGGGTCATTGTCCTGTTTGAAAAACAAATGATAGTCCCACTAAGCACAAACCAGATGGGATGGCGTATTGCTGCAGAATGCTGTGGTAGCAATGCTGGTTAAGTGTTCCTTGAATTCTAAATAAATCAGTGTCACCAGCAAAGCACCATCACACCACCATATTTCAGGGTGAAAACCACACATGCAGAGATCACCCGTTCACCTACTCTGCGTCTCACAAAGACACGGTGGTTGGAACCAAATATCTAATTTGGACTCATCAGACCAAAGGACAGATTTCCACCGGTCTAATGTCCATTGCTCGTTTTTCTTGGACCAAGCAAGTCTCTTATTGATGTTATTTAGTAGTAGTTTGTTTTCAGCAATTCGACCATGAAGGCCTGAGTCACGCTGTCTTCTCTGAACAGTTGATGTTGAGATGTCTACTTGAAGTCTGTGAAGCATATATTTGGGTTGCAATTTCTGAGGTGCAGTTAACTCTAATGAACTTATCCTCTGCAGCAGAGGTAACTCTTCCTTTCCTGTGGCGGTCCTCATGAGAGCCAGTTTCATAATAGCGCTTGATGTTTGTTTGCGACTCTACTTGAAGAATCTTTCAAAGTTCTTGAAATTGTCTGCATTGACTGACCAAATAGGGCTATCGACTGTAAACCACCCCTACCATGTCACAACACAACTGATTGGTTCAATCGCATTAAGGAAAACAATTCCACAAATTAACAAGGCACACCTGTTAATTGAAATGTATTCCAGGTGACTACCTCATGAAGCTGGTTGAGAGAATGCCAACAGTGGGCAAAGTTGTCATCAAGGAAAAGGTTGGCTACTTTGAAGAATCTCAAATATAAAATATATTTTGATTTGTTTAACACTTTTTGGTTGTGTTATTTCATAGTTTTGATGTAGAATGTAGAAAATAGTAGAAATAAATAAAAAATCTGGAATGAGAAGGTGTATCCAAACTTTTGACTGGTACTGTATATCAAATAAGTTGAAAAGAACTCGTCGGCCAAGAGTAATTTCACATGGATAATGGCTCAATGAGAAAACGATTACACTTGTATCTCTCTCACTAGCTCTGAACAAACCCACTGACTGCTGCCTGTATTGCTGAGATACACAGAGTCATGTTCAGTCAGACATGACACTCAAAGGATGAAAATCAAACCTCAACCCATAAGTCTACGATAAAAATATATGCTAAGTTACACTCACTCAAAAAATACCTTCCATAAAACACACTTGTGTGATTCTGCAGTTCAGAGCACACAGCTCCGGCTGGAGCCTCAGTCCAATCTAACTGTGAACCAGTGCTCTGGAATGGGGGTGGAGGTTTGAAGGGAGAGAGTGAGCCAGAGCACGACTCACTGACAGGCCAGCGCTCATTCAATATATCAACAGTACAGTCCTGACAGGCTGACAGAACAGGAAATCTCACCTGCTCCCTCCTGTCAGCTCCAGCAGACACAATAGTCTCAACTGCTGCCCTCCCTACAAATAGCCCACAGAAGGGGCTCTGCACTCTGCAGATTCTCAGCAACCCAGGTGTCTCTAGGAATGCTTGTTACCTGTCTAGTGCAGAGTGACACAGAATTAGTGTGTGGGGGTGTAGGCCTACATACAACAACCCAACATACTAGATAGAAACTTGCTTCTAAATGCACTATAGCCTTTGTCACTTGAGGCATTTGGAACTAAAGGGGTCTGATTTTCAAAGGGCAAATGAAAACAATATTGGACTAGCCTATATGATAACACAGTTAGGCCTATGATTTACTGAACAAAAAATATAAACGCAACATGCAACAATTTCAAAGATTTTACTGAGTTACAGTTCATATAAGGAAATGTGTCAATTGAAATAAATTCATTAGGCCCTTATATATGGATTTCACATGACTGGGAATGCAAATATGCATCTGATCAGAAAACCAGTCAGTATCTGGTGTGACCACCATTTGCCTCATGCAGCGCGACACATCTCCTTCACATTCAGTTGATCAGGCTGTTGGTTGTGGCCTGTGGAATGTTGTCCCACTCATCTTCAATGGCTGTGTGAAGTTGCTGGATATTTTAGTGGGAACTGGAACACACTGTCGTACACGTCGATCCAGAGCATCCCAAACAGGCTCAATGGGTGACATGTCTGGTGAGTATGCAGGCCATGAAAGACTATGGAAATGTTCAGCTTTCAGGAATTGTGTCCAGATCCTTGCGACATGGGGTTGTGCATGATATGATCATACTGAAACATGAGGTGATTGCGGCAGATGAACGGCACAACAATGGGGCTCAGGATCTCGTCAGTGTATCTCTGTGCATTTAAATTGCCTTCGATAAAATGCAATTGTGTTCATTGTCCATAGCTTGTACCTGCCCATACCATAACCCCACCTCCACCATGGGGCAGACTGTTTACAACGTTGACATCAGCAAACCACTCACCCACACAATGGCATACACATGGTTTGCGGTTGTGAGGCCGGTTGGACGTGCTGCCAAATGCCTAAAACAACATTGGAGTCAGCTTATGGTAGAGAAATTAACATAAAAATATCTGACAACAGCTCTGGTGGGCATTCCTGCAGTCAGCATGCCAATTACACACTCCCTCAAAACTTGATCTGTGCATTGTGTTGTGTGACAAAACTGCACAATGTTATTAACCCCAGCACAAGGTGCACATGTGTAATGATCATGCTGTTTAATCAGCTTCTGATATGCCACACTTGTCAGGTGGGTGGATTATCTTGGCAAAGAAGAAATGCTCACTAACAGGGATGTAAACAAATTTGTGCAGAAAATGTGAGAGAAATACACTTTTTGTGCACATGAAACATTTCTGGGATATTTTATTTCAGCTCATGAAACATGGGACCAACACTTTACATGTTATATTTATATTTTTGTTCAGTGTAGTATATATGCCACGTTTAAGTGTTAAGCGAAAAGGGGGATAACACATTAATTAGAATGCCCAAGAATCTATAGAGATGTTGAAGAACTGTGGCAAATACACCACATGCTGGATAGTAACATAAACTGACGGTGAGTATAGTCTAGCCTACTCTAGAGGACCAGTAACATTGTTTTACTTAAATTACTTTGTGAAATTGTAGATGACCAAGATATGACCAGACCAGAGTGCAGTTCAAGTTATCAACTGGATCAGCGCTCACTGAGACCCGTTACTTCAGTCATATATAACACCAATTTAACAATAATGTAACAACGTAACTATAATGTAACAGTATTCGTTATGAGAAATTAACTCGAGAAGATAGGCTGTCTTAAATTTCCGAAATAAATTCACAGTATTATTTTTATTCGAGCTACAATGCATGCCATGACTCTTGATGGCAACACTATTCTATAAAACTGTCTGATAGCCATATTGGATATGGTTTCAGTCGACCACAAAGGGAATGAAGGGATGAATAGCCGACTATGTAAAGACATTGCACTGAATATTGACGGTGAATAATACTCTTACCAGAGATAACTAGTGTGCCAATGTGAACTCAGTCCGAATATCTCCACACGAATCTTGCATCTGCTTCTTTGCTGTTTTTTCTTTGTCTTGTGGCTCTTCACTCCGTTACCTGTTATACGGCAATCAATATTTTATGAGATCCGTGTGCGCTCCTTCTCAATTGCTGTGTAAATGTAATGTGTTCACTATAAAAATGTAGCTCATAATCTATTGAATGTGGGATGTTGAGCGTGTCCAGGTTCCGCCTACTGCATGCAACCTCCAATCAATTGGTTCTATTGTGCGGTTCCAGAGCGCGCGTGGAGCGTTTTTTCACGCGGCACGCGCTCTCTTGGAGCGCAACAAAATTACATGTACTAGTCTGTTACATGGCAGCTTACATTTCTTCGTTCTTCACTTTAATTTTACGTTGAATAAACTATGCAGAAATCATTATATCCATGATTGCCTGTTGCACCATATTTGTAATGATTGTTTGGTATTAAACAAACATTTATATTTTCTCAACGTGTAGACTTAAGACAAAAGATGCATGATTAAATAACTATCATAGAGCATAGACAATTTACCCAATAATATGGAAGGGAGCATATCACACAAAATAGACAGTGTTTTCGTTTAAAAGTATTGTCGTTTATTTGGCCCTTTCATTCCTGTTCAAGGCGAAATGAGTCGCCACTTGCAGTGACCTGCTTTGAAGCAGCTTCCACAGTGATGCCATGCAGAAGCAGGTTTCAAGTTTCTCTTTTTTTACACACACCATTTCTGGGTCATTGACTGTCAGCTTATGAATAGGATGAGGATTGTGATGCTCTGGCATTTATCTACAAAGGCTCACAGACTCATCATCACGGGTATAGGATACATTCAGTGTGTGAATGATTAATTGGAGTAGGGACACATGACTCTATGGACACCAGAATTACAGCTGCGATATTTTACTCGCTCGTGCACTACACATAGCCTACAAATACCATGCTCAAACAAGCTTTATTCCTCTGGTGTCTCTTCTATATGGATGGGCCACTCCATCGCCTTTGAAGTCGTCAGAGGACTGCAGGCCTAGTGTGAAGTGCAGGAGACATTTCACCTCTGGAATCTAGAAGCCTAGCAGCTGTTCCAAGGGGGCCCGGTGGGGATTGATTACCTAGTGAGGAAGGGCCATGGAGGCGCAGGCAGTGTGCACAGCTCAAAGGTCAGTGGAGAACCAGAGCAGATGTACACTGTGACACAGTTCTGTCTCTCATTAGAGATGTTGTATCCATTGGGAACTGTTCGACCTTTAGCCTACATTTGGACACTTGAAATATACTCACACAATAGATACACTATGGTTGTCGCTTTTATTTGGCTTATCAGGAAATGAAGAAAGATAAATCAGACAGGAACAATGAAGGGGACACCTGGTAACTGGTCCTTGAAGATGTGGATATTTCCTTCCAGCAGAATCATCCAAGTGTGTGTGTGTACGTGAGTGCGTGCCGGCTCTCCTGGTTTCTCCTGCTGTGCGTGACTTCACAGCTGTCTCCTTCACAAGGTGATACTACTGCAGAGAGACTCTACAAGCACAAAAGTTAGGGTTTACATCATTATGAAAAATCCCTGATGTATAACATTTTGAGGGGCTACTATATCCATGGCCAATGTATTAATCGCTTTCCAAGCCATAACCTCACCCCGAGGCTCAATCGCCACTGCATATAGACAGAGAGAGACAGAGAGAGACCGAGAGCTATTGGCAAAACGAGGTATACTATTCCTGTTTACCTAATTAGAGTAGCTCAATTGCATATCAGATGTTCCCATGATAGCACTCTTTACTGAAAAGCTCATATGACAGCGACGGTCCATTGTTTAGGATTTGAATGGGCAAATACCTCAAGAAGAGACCTTTGACAGGCTGTCTTGTGCAATGACAACGTCAAAACGGCCCTTAGTCTGTTTGGGCTGCGTCTGCATGTCCAGTCAAGCCTGTGTGTCTGTGGCCTATGGAGATGGACATGAACACAGGGCCTAGAAACCCTCTACCTCCAGCACATAATGGGGCCAGAGAAAGAAAAGGATGCCCTCACAGATCACTACACCCAATCAATTGGCTGAGTTATGTTGGGAAATGTTACGATCAAACCCAATTAAGGTCAATGTTTCAGGCCCCCCTGGTTTTGTCTGTCGGGGGATGATTGCCATTCACTTTGTTTTCATAAACAACAGGCCATATGAATGAGAGAGACTCACCATATTGTGAGTAATGTTTGATGTCACTATACAGTGAAACATCAGCACTTCTTCCTGTTTAGCAGGCACCTCACAAATAACAGAGGGAATATTTTAGAAATGAGTGTGCAAATGTATTTCTTTACTGAAATGAGGGAGTAGATCATGATATAAGAATAATGTGGAATGCTATAGGAAGTCAGCAGTTGTTCCAGTGAATCACCAAAGGCTTGTGACAGGTGCTGGATATCAGAGGCGCTAACACTGATGACACTTGACACACTGCCTGCGGGAATGAGGATGTGAGTCATATAGGTGTCTGAAGAAAGTACCTCGAATGCTGACTCTGTTGGCCAGGGTCATTACATGGAATAATCAAAAAGCTTTTCTACTTAGAAATCAAATGATGAAAGTCAAACCTTTATGTGTTTATTCTGTTTCATGACATTCTGTGATTACATCTCCGCGATGGTGCCTTTACAGACTCAGTCATCCCTTAACTGTCAATGACCCACTGTGGTTGGTTGCCCTGTTGGTCCATGGAGACCAGTTAGTGATCTCTCTTAATCTGGTGGCATGGGGGGGTGTAATATGGTGACCCTAAGAGGCAAAGTACATTTATGATGGACAGTATATGACCACTATCAATTATAAATATGATTGACAAACCACTCTAAAGCTTCTGATATTCCCAGTTGGCATAGAAGCATACACCATGAAGAGTCTACTGTATCGGAGGCCCCATCTAGTTCTGATCTGCTCGTCAAGGTCTCCTGTTTTCCTCAAGTGAGGCAGCCTTGCGTAAATCCCTCACTAAATTCCATTGCAACACTGGCTGGATTCCCATTTAATTTCCATCGTCTTAGTGATTTTAATAATCAAGCCAAATTTGGTCTCAAAGGAGCTCAGTGAGACTGCAGTATGTAGAACATCTAACATGAGTTGCTCTAGGTAAACTCCCTACTGACTAGCACTTTGATTTGTTCTAGGAATAGAGATTAAAACGAAGCATGTCGAGATAAGATCTCACATCATTTTCATGCCCGACAATTGAGCAATCAGTGTGGGAATGTAAAGTCATCTGAGTCATCAAGAATAAAACTGGAGCACAGCTGTAATAGTTGTGCATTTCAAGAATATCCACAGGGTGTTTCCACAGCACTATGTTGCTGACTGTGAATGGTGGTTTTGTATTTTGAGGACCACTTTAGAGCAAGTGTCCTCAAATGTTCACTGTGCTTCGTGCATGTCTTCTCACAAACAAACACACATATTGCCTGTGTGTATTTGCAGCAGTGGAATGACTGACATCATCAGTGCGAGATCCGTGAAGGCTGTGTCATCATCCAGAGGTTGATATGGTGTGAACTTTCGAACTCTGTGGCGGTGACAATCAAACACAAACACAGAGACACATACAGGCAGTAATTACTGGGGGATTTTAGTTTAGTCAGATGCCCTCAAAACCCCCAACTACCTGATTCACTACAGTGTCTGAGATCTCAGCCAAAAAGTCAGCTGGGCTCATTTCTGGTAAAATAACTGTCATACTAGCATGGCCAACTGAATCATCCAGGAGATCTATTGGAGTGGCACCAATAGACAGCAGCAGTTTAAATTGACATGCAGCATTTGTGGCTGTTACATAATGCTGCTGTACAGCCAGCCGGTGTAATCAGCGAGTCTCTGAAGTGTTCATCAACAGGAGACATCTGTCATACCACTGAAGTGTTGTTTGTTATTTCCTCATGACTTCAAGCGACAGAGAAAGTTCACAGGACAACTTCACAGAGCACCCCCTCTCGCACACAAACACACACACATAAACACACACCCGGAACACCAGCCCCCCCCCATTAGAGAACCTGTGCCGTGGTGCACAGACGCTCTGCTGGAAACAAAGAACCCCTGAGCATTGTTCCTCTCTGCAGGAGGAATTCCGCGAAGGGAGACACCAGGTGCCTCTCCATGAGAGCCCCAGACACAGAGGGACGAGGCCCCAAGAGAGAGGAAGGTGGGGGTGGAACTGAAATTAAACATCGATGTTTGAAAGAGATCGAGGCTCAAAGACATACCAGACACCACAATCTCACAAATCCTCAATATATTTCTATTAGATCAGGCTTTGATGTGAAGAATCTTATATCCTGTTCAGGATGGTCATCTGAAGTATGTTTGTGTTGATGCAGTAGAAGTCTTCTGAAGTATATGATGAAGACCTCAAGCTATCTATCTTGTACTAGCAAATGCAGGGATCTGTCCCTAGACAAGTGGACTGCAGAACTCACTGACCTCCATATGGTAAGCCTTCACTGATCCCACTATGCTGGAGCTTCTCTCAGTGAGTTCCTCACATTCTGCTTATGAACGGGTTGGAGCACAGTGCACTGCAAAAAATGTGAATCTTACCTACAATTTTAAGGATGGTATTGAGACAATGAAGTTACATTTATTTGTTACATTTATTTGTTTTGATCTTGATCACTCAGAAAATGCATCAAGATCATTTGTATTGTTTTAAGGTATTCTGACTTGTTTCAAGCCAGTGATAATTGATCTTGGTAAGACGTCAAGTCAATGCATTCTAATGGTAAGAGATATCTTGGTAAGGTCAACTTTTTTTGTACAGTGTGGGCCATACGAGTGGAATTTTTGAGAAGGGTAATTGCAGACCGTAATTAGGGGCATTTTGTGATATCGGTGTTTCTTTATGTCAAATTACACCAATTGAAGCTCACCATTGGTCCCTGGCCATTTCTTTCCTGTCGGGGATAAAGGTTGTTTCAACTGTAGTATTGTAGCTAAGCCTGACACTAACCGTTTACCTAACCTTAGTCTCCTAACCTGCGACGCTAATTCACCTAGCACGGTAATTATCCTAACCTGTAGGGCCGGCTCTTTTGATACCCCATAAACATACAAATGGTATATGAATTACTCTGCCCGGTTTTGCCAATTGGGCACTTCCGGGCCTGCCAGTAGCACAGACCAGGACAGAGGCTATATGCCGTGTGTGCGCTTATGACCTGAGGAAGGGTGAGGAAGGGGGGGATGTAATAATGTAATATTTAGTAGTTCAAATCCAAAAATGCATTCTAATTGGGCACCTAGCCATGCAATGTAATACGGTACCGCCTTCATTACCTTGCCTAGGAAGCTCATTGGATCCCAGAGCTGTTTTTTTTCTCTCACAGAGAGTGGAAAATGTGTTTCACTTTTACAGACAGCTTGGCCTACAGCTAATAACAGTCTAGCTAGTAGCTTTGTTAAGTTTTGGTAGCAGCACGCTGAATAAATATAGCTAGTTGGCTACGCTTTTATCAGCATTGATATCCAAACATGTCTGGGCACTGCCAAGAGCCAAAAAACTGAGGAGCACCATGTTGAGAGTGATGCCAAGCTCACCGACCAGCCTGCAGGCCAAATCCCCAAGGTTGAGTAGCCTATCATCAAATGTAATACCAGCCCATCCCCCACGCCACCTTCTGACCAACACGATGGAGAAGAGCCAGGGCCTAGGACCAGCAGCAGGAGAGTAACATCACAACAAGCACCTGCACCACCGTTACCTCAGCCACTAGCACCTGACAACTGGTTGAATCTAACCAAAACTGAACCAGTGGAAGCAGAGTTTATTGTGGCTCGCACATTCTTGGGAAGTGAAATCGCAACCATATCAACAACAAATGGTCCTCACTCAGTGTTCTTCAAAGATACAGCCGTTGTCAGTAATGCCGACTATGCTATTGGAACTGAAACATGCAACAACAAAAAATTGGGGCATCTACAGCAATGTGCAAACATGTGTTCTCCACCATGAAGAACATATTCAGTGAACATAAACTCTGAACAAAGAATATGTTACAATGAAAAACCCAACTTTTCCAGCTGGCATTTGAGAGGGACCTGACAAGTACATTTCGCCAGGAAAAGGAAGGGAATCAAAAACTTCTCATGAGGTTCAACACAGCATTGAGGAGGCTGCAACTCTTCTAAATGGTAAGCCACAACCTTTATGGCACTCGCCGTTGTTCCAAAATGATTCATCCATTGGTTTTCCCTCCTGTGAGCCTACTGGTTGTTTGGCTAAATGATTTATGTCATGTAAAGTTTAGGCCTTTGCTTTTTACTTCAATGCATCTTTAAGATTGATCTGTGATTCTTAATGTCGTTACTTGCTTTTGCGGGTCTAATTGCAATTGATAGATATACAGATGTGTTATTTGATGGGTAGAGGGACCAATGACCAATGTAGCTTATTGGCACAGTGCTCCTGTTGTCCTGGCTGTCCACTTTGGTGGTGCTGAAATTGGCAGAGCATTTAACGTTACCCTTTCATCATGCTGACTGGTGGTAGCCTTCTGTGCATGGTCCTGAATCAATGGTTATGGTATGTGCTATTTTAATGAGCGCATCTTGGGCTACCAGTCTTTGTGGGGCTTCTCTTCAACACCGTGTGCTTTCTTGTGTGCAAAATGACATTTGTTGTGTATATGGCTTCACTTCAGATAGGCCAGATTTTTTAAACATTTTGAATGTCGCAGTAGTAGGACCAATACCATGTGTAACCTACTAAAAGAAGTAGGCAAATGTTCACTCTGTTATTTGCCATACACATTAGTTGCTACTGTAAAAGTCATACTTGCGATAGTGTGTGTGTGTGTGTCTGTGTGTGTGTGTGTGTGTGTGTGTGTGCCGCACAGAAAGTGGCGGCTTGGTTACGCTCATTGCGTAGTGTCACAAACTCGAAAGCAATGTAGCCTACAGTTCAAAGGATTGAAGTTAAAGCGATGAAGCCTGTAAGAATCTTTGATAGCCTAGTGGTGCTCATTCTGTCAAGCTGATTCATGCGTGTTGATAGGTGCAAATTATGCGTCGGCCTGCGGCAGCTACGGATGCATTTCGAATACACTTGTATGTCATGGTGGGGTGCACATCTTTCCTGTGTTATTCTATAAAACGACAGCTGTTGATGTGTACGGCTACATTTCAGATACATTTTTGTACATCTGAACAGTAGTAGGACCAATCTACTTTGTTTTATTAGGGATCTAAAGCAATGCTAGTGTGCCCCATGGATTTAAAATTCCCTCTCAAGCATGTCATCCTGGTAATCTACTATGTAAACAAATCATCTGTGTCGAGAAACAATCAGTCTCCTAACACCGGAACTGACCAATGGCATGCATCATTGGCCATTTCCTGATATCAGGGAACACCCACATCAAGAAATGCCCAGAACTGCAGTCTGCAATTACACCATATTAGAATTTCTGCAGACTGCATGCTCATCTCATCCTTGCCAAAAACAACCGACGGGGGCAGCAGCGGGACTGCTGGGAAACCACGGGACACAGCGCAATCCTGGGGCTGGCCATGAATGACAGACACACAAGCTGCAATCTCCAACTACGTCAAACTAATTTTAACTGTAAACCTGGTCATTCAGTCCACATACTGTAATGGCTTGGAAATGGATCTGTCATTGCACAAAGAGAGTCTTTGATTTAGTTTGGTGTGGACCGCCACGGTTAATGGGACTGTTGTTCGTAAACAATCAGAGACAATAGTGGAAATAGTGCTCTGATGTTAAAAGGAACAATAGAGGCTATGAAGACTGTTCCAGTCAACATAGGCCAATCAGTACATAACATGCTGCAGTAGAGTAGCCCATGGCACTCATTTAATCACAAAAAGTCCAGTTTTATTCCGATTCATAATAGGGTATAATTTGATAATAAATAGTAGTGTAATGAGAACATGCCTCACATAATCTCTCAATTACACTTATTAAAGGCTCACCCGCTGAATCATGCATGGCTATTTCAGTGATAAAGTGATATACTGTGGGAAGCATTAAAGACTAATCTAATTACATTTAGTTTTTTCTCCTTTATCTATGCACTTATCCAATGATCACCTCACAGGAGTCAACTGTAATTCTAACTGTCTTAGTTGTCTTAGAGATCATTAAAGTCATCTCAGATACGAAGTTGAAAAAATGCCATGGCTTTTTGTTGGGAGGGAAGAAAATGGGTTTCAAAATGTCTCCAGTAAAATGAGGACAAGAACTACAGTATATTCTGAAAGGTGAACTTTACTTAACAGGTTTACCACAATCAGAAGGACATATTGTTCATGTATTTACTTTGCCGTTACTTTACCTCTGATTTATGACACTGATGGTACTGTACTAGCCAGAAGACATTTACAAATGGTAAAATGTTCACAAAAGACCAGCTTGTTATTGGTAATCAGCATTGTGGAAAATATGTCTTAATTAAAATAGAGGTAGTAAATACTGGGGAGAAATGACACATTTCTCTAAAATATTGAGGAAAAACTATTCTCTATCAAGCTGCTGAAAGACGACACAGTTATGTTGACCATAAGACAAGGATGGGAAAGTTCCACTGACCAGCAGTGGCATCCTGCCCTTTACCACAAAACCCAGAACCCCTCCATAGCTGGGCCTCATGTTGTCCAAGTGGAAACAGGGCCAGAGGACCCAGAGGAGTCTCACCAAGACACTCAGCAGGGTCGCCAGAGGACACGGGACAACGCCTGTCTGATTTGTCAACATTTTCAACAAATCAAGACCAAGTCCTTGCAATTACTAAGGGTTAATTAGGTGACATGACTGGAAGGTTATTACTGCAGGTGAACTGTATCAAACACGCTTCTTACATGTTCATGTTGCGGGAATGGAGTCATGGGTAGTCTGGAAGGTTGATTTAGTATCACAAGGTGACGTTCTTTGTGCTAACCTTAGTTTAAACTGTAACACTGATGTGATTTTAATGCAGACCCTCATGCCCTAAAACAAACCTATGCTTTCACTATTCTAGTGCACATCCCCACATTACAATTACAGATCCAAGAATAGCCAACTGGAGAAATCATTTCATGCAGAACTTTGAATGTAAATTTGAATGACAGAGAATGAGTTTTATTCAAGATAGTTGGCTCAGTGTTTAGGAACTAAACTGTATAAATGCATACTGTATATATATTAGTCAAGGAGTGCTTTTCTGAGAGACACTGCAAATGGTTTCTATCTGCCTTGACAGCCTTCACTATAGTACAAATCTGCTATAGGATCAGAAGTCATTAGAAAAATGGACATTAGAAATGTGTATATGTAATCCCCTCTAAAACACTCTGGCCCCTTGTAGTGGTTGTTATGGAAATACAGCAGGGTGACTGAAATATGTCCATTCATAGCCTGGCCCACTACAATATGCAAGTCACGACTCACCTACTACACAGCATGGTATTCAGTGGGACAGCTGGGATGACGGGCGCTTGAGCTTATGGAGTGTGACCGGACCCTGACAGGAGGTGACAGTTGTGTGGAAGTTGCTGTTTCTCCAGTCTGGTGGCAGAATAAGATAGACCTCCATTTACAGTGCCTTGCGAAAGTATTCGGCCCCCTTGAACATTGTGACCTTTTGCCACATTTCAGGCTTCAAACATAAAGATATAAAACTGTATTTTTTTGTGAAGAATCAACAACAAGTGGGACACAATCATGAAGTGGAACGACATTTATTGGATATTTCAAACTTTTTTAACAAATCAAAAACTGAAAAATTGGGCGTGCAAAATGATTCAGCCCCCTTAAGTTAATACTTTGTAGCGCCACCTTTTGCTGCGATTACAGCTGTAAGTCGCTTGGGGTATGTCTCTATCAGTTTTGCACATCGAGAGACTGAAATTTTTTCCCCATTCCTCCTTGCAAAACAGCTCGAGCTCAGTGAGGTTGGATGGAGAGCATTTGTGAACAGCAGTTTTCAGTTCTTTCCACAGATTCTCGATTGGATTCAGGTCTGGACTTTGACTTGGCCATTCTAACACCTGGATATGTTTATTTTTGAACCATTCCATTGCAGATTTTGCTTTATGTTTTGGATCATTGTCTTGTTGGAAGACAAATCTCCGTCCCAGTCTCAGGTCTTTTGCAGACTCCATCAGGTTTTCTTCCAGAATGGTCCTGTATTTGGCTCCATCCATCTTCCCATCAATTTAACCATCTTCCCTGTCCCTGCTGAAGAAAAGCAGGCCCAAACCATGATGCTGCCACCACCATGTTTGACAGTGGGGATGGTGTGTTCAGCTGTGTTGCTTTTACGCCAAACATAACGTTTTGCATTGTTGCCAAAAAGTTCAATTTTTCATCTGACCAGAGCACCTTCTTCCACATGTTTGGTGTGTCTCCCAGGTGGCTTGTGGCAAACTTTAAACAACACTTTTTATGGATATCTTTAAGAAATGGCTTTCTTCTTGCCACTCTTCCATAAAGGCCAGATTTGTGCAATATACGACTGATTGTTGTCCTATGGACAGAGTCTCCCACCTCAGCTGTAGATCTCTGCAGTTCATCCAGAGTGATCATGGGCCTCTTGGCTGCATCTCTGATCAGTCTTCTCCTTGTATGAGCTGAAAGTTTAGAGGGACGGCCAGGTCTTGGTAGATTTGCAGTGGTCTGATACTCCTTCCATTTCAATATTATCGCTTGCACAGTGCTCCTTGGGATGTTTAAAGCTTGGGAAATCTTTTTGTATCCAAATCTCGGACCTGCCTGGTGTGTTCCTTGTTCTTCATGATGCTCTCTGCGCTTTTAACGGACCTCTGAGACTATCACAGTGCAGGTGCATTTATACGGAGACTTGATTACACACAGGTGGATTGTATTTATCATCATTAGTCATTTAGGTCAACATTGGATCATTCAGAGATCCTCACTGAACTTCTGGAGAGAGTTTGCTGCACTGAAAGTAAAAGGGGCTGAATAATTTTGCACGCCCAATTTTTCAGTTTTTGATTTGTTAAAAAAGTTTGAAATATCCAATAAATGTCGTTCCACTTCATGATTGTGTCCCACTTGTTGTTGATTCTTCACAAAAAATACAGTTTTATATCTTTATGTTTGAAGCCTGAAATGTGGCAAAAGGTCGCAAAGTTCAAGGGGGCCAAATACTTTCGCAAGGCACTGTATAATGGTCAAAACCCTCTGTCTGGAGAGATCACAGATCATGCTCTGGAAATCTGGGAAAAAATCGAGGAATATGTACTAAGGTAAAATGTCAGTAAAGATAGCATCACATTTAACCCTTTCTTCAGACTTAAAATCTACACCCATGACTGTGCATCTGTGGCTATTGTGTTAAATAAAACTCCTTGTAAACTGATATGATGCATTCCAGCAAGTCCCCAATTAGTTGTACTAAGATGACAACTGCCAAAATGTTCCCATTTACCGTCTGCAGATGGAATAGACCTCTCATTTTGTCGCTGTGGTATTAATCAACAAGGAGATGAAGGCTGGCTGTCACTGGACTGCCTTAATGTCACTTAATTTGCTGAGGCCTGGCTGTCACGCTGTCAATCAGAGAGGAGACTCGGGCCAAGCAGGCCAATCCGGTCACACACCACCTGATGTGATTGTATGAAAGCAGCAGGAATTTTGCCGGGCTATTATCCTCATCTTTGTTAAGTAAATGAAACCTGCTCGAATAAACCATTATTTGTGCTGCCCCTTAAAAGCCGAGTTCCAGTAAAGAACTTGGGATGTCACGACTTGCCCCCACTTTACACTAATCCACCCAATTCAGGAGGGAGACTGGGCTACTACCAGTCCCCAAGTGCTGGGGGATAGAAAGGTGTGTTGTAGTGCTCTTACCTCCAACTGATGGCATACTAATATGAGTATGGTACATTTTGGCTATAATGTAATGTGTCAGTTCTTTATGTGACAAACGAATAAGGAATTGGGGGGTGGTTGCGTGTAATTAATGGGACTTGCGAAGCAAATGTCCCATTCTAAATCTTCATCATACTTCATATTATTTTTCTTTGGAACACTACTCCTCCTACACTGTTTAAGCTAGAAACGTCATTCAAACTTTAAAACGTGCCGATTGTTCTGAAATAGTATGCTTGTATACAACGTTTTGATATCTTTTATACTTAAAAAAAAAAAGATTACGCTTTTTTTAAACTTATTTTTTGTCCTCCATCCACTTTCATGGGATTTCCTCAGAATTCTAAAGGGCCATTGTGACGACATGACTCCCAACATTATATTCTATTAACTGTAAACAATGTAACTTTTGACACAAATCAGCTACTTTGACCACTTTACCAAAAACTTTGAACGTATGAAATCGTCCTTTAATTCTCAGAACAGGAATAGCTTCTAACATTCAAGAGGTAGATCCGTTGTAGTAATATATCAACTGCTGTCATTAAAGATGCAGTAAGTCATGTCAGAAGCTAGCAGATTCATTAGTTACCAACAACAGCTGCAGATTCCAATAAAACTACATCATGTTTTGAAGTTCACTTTCCTTGCTTTGTCTAACAACACTACCACAAACTTTTGTTAGGCGGCAGGTAGCCTAGCGGTTAAGAGCATTGGGCCACTAACTGAAAGGTGACCGATTTGAATCTCTGAGCCAACTAGGTGAAAAATCTGTTGATGTGCCCCTTGAGCAAGGCACTTAACCCTGGATAAGAGTGTCTGCTAAATTAGCACGTTTCTCACACTGGTTTTAGCCATCGAGGGAGCAGGACTGCCCAGGTAATTGCAGGGGGGTTGCCTAGCAACACATGCCTTGGAGGGAGCTGTCTTCATAGCGCAACTAATTTCCAATACTAAATGTATTGAACTTGTGTGTGTGCGCGGTGCGCGCGCGTACTGTATGTCTACACCTTATGTCGCCGTTTGCGATGATGCTAACGATAACCTTCTTCTGGTAGAGATGGAAAGGCTTTCCCAAAACCTCCTCAATTAAATGTTAACTACAAAGTAGACCATGCCTACCTAGCAGAATAATATCATGATTATTTGCATCAATACAGTGGCCAATTGTTTAGCAAACTCTGCAATCACATGAGCGCTACAGAAACATCGCTAACAATGGTCTCTTGCTGGTGCTCAGCTGCATTAAAGGGTAACTACACCCAAAAATCTACATTTAATAAAACATTTCCAGACCTCAAAAGTGGTCTCCTGATGTAGTTTAAGTATTGTTGTTTTTCTATTAATAGTGTGATTTTGAGGGAAAACCTGAAAAAATAAAAACAACAACTGGAGAAACGGAGAAAATTACATAAAAAAAAAACTAAAACGGACCCTTTATATGCTATGCTCAGTTAACTTGAGTGTCCCCCCTGGAAGCAGAGGTGCTCTGAGGGAAGGGGTTCCCCCTTTCCGGCCCTCTTCCCACTGATCGCTCTGTCATCAAAATAAGTTGTAAAAAATAAAATATTTGACTTGTTTAAAACTTCAACAATGCCTCATTGTCTTCTGTGCTCTATTATTACGTTGTCATATACTGTGGTATTTTAGTAGGAGAGTATAAAAAAATGTAGTAGTCCGAGTGTAGTTATTTCTGATGAAATGTGTGATCTAACTTTCCCCTCTATCCAAAGTAATAAGGTTGATATAGTAGTATATCAAAGTAATCAGACCAATTATTTTACATTTAACTTTCACTATATTTTAACTGCTTTGTTTGTTTTGTTTAAGTAAAAACTGTAATAACTTCTTCAACGACCACAACTATTATTTTAAACAGGTAGAGCAAGTCCCACAATTTTCTTAATGTCAAATTACCATATATTTTCTTCATTGCTCTTATTGGCACACCAGTCTGCTCACATAAGCCTCATTCATATTTTAGACTTCATGTGCAGCTGTGTTATTTGCTTTGTGTGAGGATGGACAGGACAACAGTGGCCTGTGTATTCTGCAAGTAGGATCCATCCACAGTTTTGTAGTTTCGATAAAATATGCAATTTAACAAACTTGTACAATATTCAGAAAAAACAACAACCCTAAAACCAGCATGTTATTAATGACTTGTTACTCCCACTCCCAACTTGAGCCTACTCTAGAATTTCAGTGTTAATCATGTAAGCTGGCTAATTTATTGATCCTACTATTTGAATTGATTAAGGCTGAACACGTTCGATCAAAGCAACTAATACTGTTACTGCCCCCTGGTGATACAAAGTCTAACATAGTTTGGCCACTGTGATGTTACCTTTTGGATCAGGCAACTATAACACCACACACTACAAAGTGAAGAGAAGATCTGTTAAGCATCGTATTGTTTGGCCTGACAGGGACAGGACAACACAGATGGATGACATTATGCAGAACATGTAAAACAACATGGCATCAAGCTCTATGTTAGTTCAGACTGGACCTCAGAGGTAGACAGTGACAGCACTGTAGAAATGACTGGTGGTGGATGAGAGTAGGGACTGAGTGGCCCCATCGCCGCAGACCTCTCCCCTCCTCCTGGGGGTTAACACTGAGGAGAATGGGTCCAAGAGGGAGACCGGCACCGGGCCGCCCCCTCCCCCCACCACCAAGCCTCTCAGCCTCTCTCCCCTTACCCTGCCCGCCAGCTGCCTCCTCAGCAGTTGCACATTCCACACCAGGAAGTGACAGAGGGGAAAGCAGACCAGAACAAAGCAAAGCACACACAGAGTGGCCACCAAGGGGCACCCTCCAAAGTCCAGTACCTTGTAAATGTAGGGCTTTCCACTGAGGTTGGTTTGGCCTGCCAGCCAGTAGACCACAGCAAACAGGATGTAAAGGCAGCCAATGAGGAGCTGATAGAGGTAGTGGGCCAGGTAGATGGGCGTTGCTGATAGGAGAAGGTCCAGCAGGGCCTGGGCAGAATTTCCCATGTGCATTTTGAGGTTGAATGGGGACAGAGGGTGGTTCTCCATGGGGTAGTCAAGGCTCCAGTAGAGGAAGGACACAGCGAGGCAGAAGGCACACATCAGGCTGTGGAGGAACCACTGCAGTCTCGGGGAGATGAAGAGGAGAGAGGGGAGAGGGAAAGGACCCAAGGGCTCTGCTCCGATTCCACGCTCTCTAGTTTGGTCCCCTAAGAATGAAGAGCAGATATCAGTCAGTTCATTAGTTTCGATAAAGACCAATTCAATCAAGAAATTCAACTTTCACTTAAAACAAAAAGCTGCATGGGCAGCCATCTTATTATCATCACATTTCTGTCTGTGAGCATCCTACCTCCAGAGCAGGTCTTTATTTGGTCCCTGCTGTGGCACCTGACTAGGACTGTGGCACAGGCCAGGTTACAGGAAGCAACCAGGTGGTAGATGACCATCAGGCAGTAGGTCAGGTGGCTGAAGAAGCCACTTGAGATTGGAGAACAGCAGGCCAGAGTACATACACCAAATCAGGGTGTAGAGCAACATGAAGACCCTGTACAGCAAACAAAGTAGACCATGCCTACCTAGCAGAATAATATCATGATTATTTGCATCAATACAGTGGCCAATTGTTTAGCAAACTCTGCAATCACATGAGCGCTACAGAAACATTGCTAACAATGGTCTCTTGCTGGTGCTCAGCTGCATTAAAGGGTAACTACACCCAAAAATCTACATTTAATAAAACATTTCCAGACCTCAAAAGTGGTCTCCTGATGTAGTTTAAGTATTGTTGTTTTTCTATTAATAGTGTGATTTTGCAAACAGACCCAAGGGGCTATGCCCGACTTTGGGAGAGAGGGACAAGAGGACAGAGTCAGTAGTCTAATTTGAAATACAAAGACTACACCTGTTGCCCTTGGACAAGCTCAGAATCCCCAAGTCTACAAAAAGAGGAGCCTGATGGTTCCGTGTGTGAAAATTAATCTTAGTAGATCAGCATGACTGACATCTGTCTGTCTATCCATAAATACCTGTGGCTGCAGCTGGAGCTCCGATCTAGAGAGCGAAAGGTGGAGTTTGGTCAGGGAAAACTCCTCCTTGAACTCCTCTTTCCAGCATTGCGTCCAGCTCAGACCCATATGGATCAAAGTAATAACAGGACAACCTGTGAATAAAATCGACCATTAGTCCTCCGAAACTCCCTTAGATCACCATCTCAAAGACCAAATCAAGGGATGGCTTGATGCAAAACAGACAACAATCACATCACCTTGTCTCCTTAATCAAGTTAGCCGTCATTAAGTTTTTTGTTTTTTTTGTACCTTTATTCAACCAGGCAAGTCAGTTAAGAACAAATTCTTATTTTCAATGACAGCCTAGGGGCAGAACGACAGATTTGTACCTTGTCAGCTCGGGGGTTTGAACCTTCCGGTTACTAGTCCAACGCTCTAACCATTAGGCTACCCTGCCGCCCAAGGTCTCATGACTTGGCTTAAGTTGACAGGACAGAAGGCTCTATTGGATTCACCACACATTCCAGCCACTTTGGCTATTCATCTAATGAGATAACTTCATTACACTGATCTGTCACACTCTGTGATGGTTAAATCCATTATCAACCTGGTGCATAACACAAATACGTCTGAGACGTTGATCAATTTAATTTGGATAGAATACTGTTAATCTATCAAGAGGAAGCCAGGTGAGATCACATACATATGTATATATATAGAACATCTGTCTCCCCTGACATCGGGAGCCTGTTGGAAAAAGGGCTAAATTGTATGCTTAAGGACCAGCGTTGCTCTTTCACTACTCTCCATATACTTCATAATCATGTGCATTCCACACCTCTGTTCAATGGAACCTCTATATCTGGTAGTCCAAAACCACAAAATCAGATACTTCTAACTCTAAACAGGTTACAGTAATATCAAACATTCCTTGCAAGAGTTTACCTTTAGTCAAAACATTACCATAAAGCATAATTTGTCAAAACCCAATAGAGTTGATGCTGGAATCATACCTGTTCTGGTGGATACACAAGCCAGGCGAGGTGAGAAGTAGTATTGAAGGGTAACATTGGGGTTCAAGGATCCAGCGAACTGTCCCAGGAGGAGCAGTTCAGCAATGTCCAGTGAGTCAGACAGGCTGTGGGGAGGGGCAGCCCTCATCACAATACTCCTAAAAATGAAAACTTCCCTATCAAATCAAAGTGCCTCTGTGGCTACAGTGAGTGAACAATTGAAAACTTCAGCACATATGCGAAGGATTGAGACTATGGCAGCAATACTGCAACTTGAAGCACATGTACAAGGATTCACAGAATCAGATTATGTAATTAAAAAAGTATTCTGAAATTTGAAAAAGCAGATGGAGGCACGTAAACACAAAAGTCAAGTTTAATTCTGATCTCTCTCTCAGACAAAAAACCAAAGAGGAGCTTAGCACAGCCACATTTGTATTCCATACAAAATTACAAACTGTACAGAATGCTATTGACAGCATTTTATATGGAAGAAAAAGGCAATAAAGAAAGCTTTTTTTTTTTACTAAATAAAAAAATACATTAAATAGAAGAACTAGCTTGGCCTGTGAAATGCCCAATATCTTCATTATTTATAGCTGTTGTACAAGGCCACAGAGGTCATAAATAACACATTGTTCCTCTTGTTCTTGTCATTTTCACAGTGGTGAGGATAATAGGCAGGTAACAGGGATTGAGGATGGAGTGGATGGCTGTAGTATTTGTTCACTCAATCTCAGTGAAGCGTGCAAACATGGCTTTGCGCACGGCGTCCTTGTAGGTGTCTGATGCGGAGAGTTCGTAGTTGCTTCCCTTGATGCCCAGGCCTGTGCCCTTGGTTCGTAATGAGGCCTGTGTGGAGAGGGCAAGAAGACGCTTATGAAAACAGACAGATTGGGCTCAGGTACCCCCTTAGGTACACCTGCTAATTGGCCACACATATACAAACTCAACACACCGCCATGCACCAACCTGACCTGTCAGGAAATAGCCCAGTGACAAGAAACTACAGGCCATTTAAGCACTCTGCACTAACTCACTGCAGATGAAAAAGGCCTCTAATTTCTCATTTTGGCTGCATAACTCACAGAGATGGGTGCAGTGATGCCCTGCTGGTTGCGGCCCAGGCCCTTGCCCTCCTGCCAGCCCATGGCCTGCAGCATCTTGTTCCCAATGTTGTCACTGGTCAGACCGTCTTTGGTGGGCTGCTCGTAGTTCCTGTGTGTCAGGTGGTTGATGAGAGGTGAATTAATCAAACACTATTAATAAAATGTAATTAATTTATTTCTGATTACTTGAATTGATCAAGGATGTAGTTGGACAATAAAATTCTCGAAACGTGAGACCCCCTGCTTTTGAGATAGGATTGGTTGAAGCCCTTACACTGTGGGGGCAGGAGGCTGATAGAATTTCTTCTTCTTGGGTGCTGGTGGTTCGGGAACACCATACTTATCTCTTCTTTCAGCAGCTCTGTCTCTGTACTTCAGCTACGCAGAATCATGTCAACATAACACAAATTATAATCATTGAAGATCTCGGCATTCTAAAAATGTTCCTGTGAATGTCAAAAATCTTCAAAGAGTAAAGCCTACCTCCATCTCTTTTCTCTCCAACTCTTCCAGCTGGGCCTCAGATAGTTTGGATCTTCTGTGAATTTCCAAGTTTTGCTAAGACAATAAAGCAAAAAAAAAAAAAAAAAAAAGGGGTTAATACTCCCCAGGAACTATGCAATTCACACATTTAAATGCCACGACTAGTCTTGGTCTGACAGTTCAAAATAATATGTGTTCTCACCTTGCTTATGCTAAAAGGCAACTGCACACCCTCAGCAGATGGCAGGGCCAAAAATATCCCTAAATATTTCCCTCCACCCAGACTCAGAGATTAAAGTGCCATTCTGCTGCTTGCCATCCTACCTTGTGCAGGTCTGAGAGCTGCTGGTGACGCAGCAAGGCGTCTTTGCCGGGGAACTGCCTGAGACAGAGCAAGCAGGCCATCTTCTTCCAGTCTGTCAGCTTGTCTGACCCCTCATCACCCACACCTCCACTCTCTGGGTTGGCTGCCTCCTCTGAGTCACTGTCCCCACCAATGTAGGCTGCCACCAGGCCACTCTGCAACACACACAAACCTTTAACTATGAAGTGAGAACCATGCCCCACAATCCACTGGAGAAGTGAGGACTGGGCTTTCCAATAGGGATAGATACAAAGTGATTCCACATCTCACCACCAGATGGCCCAAAACCACTAATAATCCAAGCTGCTATTGTCTTTCTCTGTAGTCTAACAGTAGTGTTTCACAGTGCCATCTCAGCTACATCCTTACCTTGGCTACTGGGGTTTCCGGTTCTCCATTCTTCAGCAGCTCATTCATCACCAATGGCTGGGTCTCAAACCCTGCACCATGCTGGAGGAGCAAAACACAAAATCAGACACTTGCATTTACATTTTAGTCATTTAGCAGACACTCTTATTCCGAGTGATTTACAGGAGTAATTAGGGTTAAGTTCCTTGCTCAAAGGCACTGATAGATTTTTCACCTTGTCGGCTCAGGGATTCGAACCAGCGACCTTTCGGGTTACTGGCCCTACACTCTAACCTCTAGGCTACCTGCCACCCATTGACATGACACCAAACAGTTCATAATCCTTTAATTGAGATAAGTATCCCAGTACCACAGCTGTGACATGATTTAAGAGCCAGCTACAGTATATTGACTCAGAGGGTTATAATCATGAGTACCTTTTTCTCAAAAAGGGTAGAGAAGCCTGCATCGGCAGCGGCAGCCTCTCTCCGGTCCTCATCCCTACCCTGTCCCAGGCCCTGCAAGCTGCTCTTGATGCTCTCCTTCTGCTTGTTTAGGCTCTTGGCCCATCGCTCCATGTCTTTGGCTATCTGAAATGGGAGACAGAGTTACTAACATATCTCACTACATGCATTAGTGCTTCAGTATGAGACTTCCCATGCTTGCAAGAGGTACTTGTCTGCCTGTTACCTGCTGGGCAGACTTGCTTTTGGGCTTGTCCTTCTTCTCCTTGGACTCTGTGCTGGATGAGGCTGTTGAGGAGGCGGAAGCCTGTTCGGAGCTGGAGTCTGCTGCTGCTGCTGTTGTTTCTGCTGCTGCTGGTGCAGGGATGTAGGTCTGTGTCTCACTGTCCCAGTATAGGTACTGCTGGGTCTGGGAGTTGAAGTAGTACTACACAGAGATTTAAAATACATAATAATGACACATCAATCATGATCATTTCCCTGATATGAAGGAAGTCTATAGGGGTGAGAGAGTAGTTACACTGTCTTCAGAAAGTATTCAAAGTGGAATTAAGTTTTCAGAAATGTTTACAAATTCAAAAGAAATGAAAAGCTGATATGTCTTCAGTCAATAAGTATTCAACCCCTTTATTATGGCAAGCCTAAATAAGTTCAGGAGTAAAAATGTACTTAATAAGTCACATAATAAGTTGCATGGACTCACTGTGTGCAATAATAGCGTTTAACATGATTTTTGAACGACTACCTCATTATGTACCCGACACATACAATTATCTGTAAAGTCCCTCAGTTGAGTAGTGAATTTCAAACACAGATTCAACCGCAAAGACCAAGAAGGTTTTCCAATGCCTCGCAAAGGGCACCTATTGGTAGATGGCTAAACGTTTAAAAAAGCAGACATTGAATGTCCTTTCGAGCATGGTGAAATTATTAATTACACTATAATTATATATATATTTTTTACACTAGAAATACACCCATCACTACAAATATACATTCCTTCTTAAGTCAGTTGCCTGAGAGTAAAGAAACCATCCCAGGGATTTCACCATGAGGCCAATGGTGACTTTAAAAAAGTTAGAGTTAAATGGCTGTGATAAGGCACTTAAGTAAAACTGCAAAAAATACAATACTGAGTACAACCAGTCATATTTTCAAGCATGGTGGTGGCTGCATCATGTTATGGGTATGCTTGTCATCTGCAAGGACTAGGGAGTTTTTTGGGGGGATAAAAAGAAACGGAACACAGCTAAGCACAAGCAACATCCTAGAGGAAAACCTGGTTCAGTCTGCTTTCCAACAGACACAGACACAGGGAGATGAATTCACCTTTCAGCAGAACAATAAACTAAAACACAAGGCCAAATCTACACTGGAGTTGCTTACCAAGATAACATTGAATGTTCCTGAGTGGCCTAGTTACAGTTTGACTTAAAATTGTCTTGAAAATCTTTAGCAAGACTTGAAATGGCTGTCTAGCAATGATCAACAACCAACTTGACAAAGCTTGAAGAATTGTACAAATAATCATGTGCAAATCCAGGTGCACAAAGCTCTTTGAGACTTACCCAGAAAGACTCAGCTGTAATCGCTGCCAAAGGTGATTCTAACATGTATTGCCTCAGGGGTGTGAATACTTTATGTATTTAATTTTCAATACATTTGAAAACCTTTCTAAAATCATGTTGTTTTCACTTGGACATTATGGGGTATTGTTTGTTGATGGTTGAGCATTTGTATATTTTTTTTTAATCCATTTTGAATTCAGGCTGTAACACAAAATGTGGAATAAGTCAAAAGATATGAATACTTTCCGAAGGCACTATACATACCTGGCTGTTAGGGTCGTAGTACAGACCAGTCTGTGGATCGTAGTAGTACCCAGATGACTCATCATATTGGTAAGCAGAGGTGTCAGGAACAACTGGTTAAAAGAAACAGTAGATACATTGTATTGAATGACCTTCAGGTATTCAATGTATGGCAATGATGTTCAAATTAAATTAAGAATGGAAATCCCTTCTTACCAGATGTGCTTTCAGGGAAAGTAGCAGCTCCAGGGGAGGCTGCCAAAGCAGCTGCTGCTGTTCTCAGTGAAGAGGTGGCAACTCTGGAACTGGTTGCCTGTGGTGGCACATCAATCTGCCCAACTAGTTGGTGCGCCTGTGGGTGGAAAAACAACAGCACCACATGTTCAACTGCTGCACTCATCCGTATTGACAACACCCGATTGAGCAGCATGTGTGTAACAAGCATCATAAATGTTGATGTGAGCTCTTAAGCGCTACCTGTATGGTAGGCTGGCTGAGGAGGTGATGTTGGTAGATCTGTGTGGTCTGGGAAACAACCACACCTGCTGCTGTAGGGACCAGGGCCTTCACTCCTGGTGCAGCTGCCATTAAAATACACGAACCATGATTAAAGTCATAACATAAACCAGACAGTCTGAGTCACTAGTTGTAGTGTTAAGACGCACTGTGAAGTAGACGTCGGTCTATTTGGATTCTCACCTCCTAATATTCCGTCTCCAGGAGCAGGATCCAACACAGCAGGCTGCTGAGGCCACGACAGATAATCCTGCCCATACTGAAAGACAAATATTATACATGTTGCTTAAAACTATCTTTAAAGTTCAATTTACTGACTATCTGTCCCTGATGCACAGCTTCAGGTTTAAAGAGCATCCCCCACTTGGTGTGGAACGATGAGTTGAGTTGGCCTCCAAAGAGTACTGACCTGTGTGTGCTGTGCACAGCCCTCCTGCAGGGAACCATAGTCTGTGGTAGCACCCAGGGCCTGCTTTGGCTGAAAGACGGAAAGAGACCAAGGCATGAGAACAGAGTGGTGGGACCACAACTACATGATTTAGATAAAGTGACATGAGGTGCAGAGGGAGTAGTCATAGTGATACCTGGCTGGAGGACCACTGAGCAGCAGCAATGGCTGTGCTGGCAACGGAGAAGGCACTGACTCTGTTTCCATCTGGCATCAGCAGGTCTCTGTCGGGGAAACACAAAGAAATGAGATCTGGATTTTGGTGTGGGAGGATGCATGTTTAATCTTCCTGTTCCTATGGTGCTTTCCTATAGCTGTGTACGGAGTGAGTATGTGGTGTATTGTTTGGTAAAGGGAGACAGAGTCATGACTCACTTCCTGGCACTCTTCGCATAATCCACCCCAATAGTCTTCCCATCCAGCTTCAGAGGGGGCTGCAGGCCCTGGAGGATTGTCAGTAGCTGGGAAGCCTCCTACACAGGAATAAGAATAAGGATTGCAGACATACTGTCAACATGAGACCTAACTTAGCCAATCATATTACAATGACAATGTGCATCATTCTGATGACAACACGCATACCAGTGGAGAGGAGAGCTGTACAAAGGCGAAGCCTCTGTTCTGTCCTGTCTGTTTGTCCTTGATCAGACGGATGTTGCCCGGAGAAAGGATGGCGTAGGGAGCCAGGGTCGTCATGATGGCCTCAACGCTGGAGAGGGGAGCGATGTTTCTCAAGATGATCGCTGTCAAGAAAATAAGAGAATGTTCCTACTCTTCCTATCAATAGCCACACACCAAGGCACACAGAATGGTTAGAAGATGGTACTCACTGTCACCACAGTAGTCTCCAGCTTGCTTAGGCTCTAAGTTCCAGTCACTGGGGCCAGCAGACTCTGACCCCTCTGTTTAAAACACAATAGCAAAGTAGTTCTATCAAGGCCCACCCAGCAACTATGATATCACCTGGGATTGGCCACTGGACTTTCACATCAAGGGTCTAGAATGTGATACTTGATAATCACTGGTCTCTTTTGCTGAGCCATCCACATTGGGGATGCAAGTATGAACACCGGGCTACTTACCTACTTTGACTGCTCCACATCTGAAGCACCTCAGCCTCTTCCGGAAATTGTACAGACCGCACTGCAAGCAACCGGTTACATTGTTTTCACTCAGTTGAATTAAACTTTAACGACAAAATAGTGTATCTAGAAACATTGATGGAAACTATGAGTGAAACCATTTGGCAACACAAAACATAGAAGGGATTTGGTCTGTGGAGTAGGAAACATGGAGGTGGAGAAGAGGGGATACTTACAGCATTGCAGAGCCAGTTTTCAAATGTGTGTCTCCGGTTGCTGTAGTGCATAGCCACACACTTTCCCTGGATCATCAGCTTATTCTGTAAGATCAAAAGCCACCAGTTATTTTTGCTTCCTCAACTCCTAGCCACACAGTCAGGTGAGATTCTCATACTATCACACCCCATGAGCGAGCACAGCCGGGAAGGGAAAGAGTTGCTAGGTTCACACTCGCTTAGGTACAACCCCTCAGAGAACACAGGGGTGAGTAGATCAGACAGAGACACATGGAGGGAGTGAGAGAGAGAAGAGAAGAGAGAGAAGAGAGAGAAAGCTACGAGATAGCTACAAGGGGAGGTAGAGATAGAGAGCTAGAGAGAGAGAGAGATAGAGAAAGGGGAGTGCATGTGCTGGGTAGGATTCTAGCAGTGTGTCGGACCGGAGTGCTACCAGCCCGTCCTTGGCCCATTCCCTCGTCTTCGGTTTGAAAGGTGGAGGATGTGTAATGGGCCAAGAGACTGAGCTGGAGCAAAGTGTGCTATGTGGAACCCTGCCCTTGGGGTAGCCATATCAAAACATGGCTATGTGAGACACCCAGAACCAAAGAGCATCTAAACTCTCAAAGTAAAATCCTTATTTTCTTAAAATATACACTTATTTAGCTACACAACAGCACACACAAAATGAGCTACCTCCTCTTTTGATTGCTTAAATCCAGTCTTCATTCCAAATGTTAAAAATGTATAAGTTGACACTTTGTATGGTGAGCTTCAGAGGGTCCAATGCTAATCTTGCACATTTTTATTGTACAGGAATTATTGTATTATTGTAGACTATTTTTTTCTGTCTAACCTGTTTAAACTAGAATCTCTGTTAGAATAATCCATCTAGTTCATGATATTATAAAGACAACTTAAAGAAATCAGATTCATGTAACAAAAGCGTTGGTGCTGTCCTTTGTCTATGTAGGACCCTCAGCTCTCAGCAAATGGTCACTTATACAGCAAATTTCTCAAAGGTCAGTCTCTCAAGACATCTGTTTGTTATTTTGGGCTCTGATCTCCAAGACAAAATCTAGACTTGGCGATTGTTGAAGCAACCTGATTGGTCTCCATCCATCGGGTAGCATCTTGCAAGTGATAAAACTCCACGAAGGCGAAACCTCTGCTTATACCTAGAGACAGCATTCAAATATAGACGGGAGTTGTGTTAGTCAGAGTGCTTTGGCACAACATTCAAACTCTGTCACAGTCTGCTTCACAACCCATTACAAGTGAAACAGTGGGATTTACTTTGAAGAGGGTAGGGGAGGGGTAACCTTTGCCATAGCATGAAAGCCTTCAGATGACAGTGCTTGGACCACACTTGACTGATTGCCACGCAAAGATGATAAGATGTGAAGTGTTAAAAAAAAATAAAAAAATGAGACAAGTACACCCACTTACCAAAGGGGTATCCAACGAAGCACATTTGAGGAGTTAGCGAGGTAACTTTGGTCAACTCAGAGTTCAACTTGGGATAACCAGTCACACGAAAATGGCTCACCTTTTAGCCAGGTAAATTACTATGGCAACGAATCCTTCAGAACTAACCTGCTCCAGGGCAGGCTAACTCAGGGCTAACTCCACTTACCCTGAATGAAATGACAGAGCAGAGAGTTGAGGACCAGTGAAATCAGATTCCCTCTTGCAAAGATTGATTCATCATCCCCTTCATTAGGAAGACGACGGAGTCAATATTTTATTAATAAAAAATGTTTGTGTTAAAATATCACATTACACTTTTTATGACAGAACGCATTTTAAACTTCATGCAATGTAAAACACTTGTATGACTTAATAAATAAAAAAATATCGATATGAGTGAGGAAAAAGGGTGCTTGTGCATTGATAAGCACACCAAATACAGCATTAATAATAAGTAATAAAATAAACCATAGCCTGCTGAATTTGCAAGATAACTTTTCTTTCATTTTGAGTTCGGCACAAATGAAAATGTGGCACTGACTCACCCATGGATTGATGTTTCAGCATTGTCTCAATGAAAGGTTTGTAGCCATGTGCGACATGCACACACAGTTACAAGCCTGCTAGAGTTAGCGTCAGACGGACAAGCAATATCCACTGTCGTAGTACGGACGAAGACTGAGCTGGAATGTGAAGCAAACTGAGGCTGGTCAGCTTTATAAAAACCCTGAGTACATCTAGCTTGCTTCGAAGGATACCCTTATGGTCTCAATCTCATCTACAAATAAAAACAATCCACAAAAGAAAAGACCCACTGGTGTAGGTGTGGTGAAGGTTCCTTTGCTATGGCAAATATGATTGATATTGGAGGCAAGGTGGCGTGTGTGGGGTGGTAGTGTGTGTGGAGCCGAATCAACCTGAGGCTCCAGACAACAACTCTCACCTGTCCTCTTCTTCATCAGCCGGATGTCCACAGGCTGGGGTCCCTGCAGCTGCTCAAGAGCAGCCTGGATCTGAAACACAGGAGGGGAACATTCAGTGGGCCACGGTTCACTATATTCAAGAGAGGTCACAATCCACAATGTATGTTTCCTATTATACACATCAATACTGCATATGACATGCTAGCCTCTATACGCAAGCTCTGTGAAGCATATATTATCAGTAGTTATATCAACGTGCGGTTAGGAATAAAGAGGACCTACAGCTTCCTCTGTGACATAGAGGGACAGGCCCCGGAGCATGATGGTCTTGCTCTCCTCCTGCCCCAACTCCATCTTATAATCCTGCTCTTGATAATCGCCATCAGACTGATAGCCATCTTCAGACCTGTCACTGTTGTGGCGCTTTCGCCTTCTCTGCAAGAAGAAAACATTTGTTAACTGAAGAGGGCAAGCAACATTACATCTGAGAACAACAGCTCTTCATGGCAAACAGCCCAGTACAGAACATGTTTTTGATGAATGCATGTCCAAGGTCAATGAGATCCCCATGACCGTAACTTGATTCCTTGAGTCTCACCTCAGGGCCGTCTCGCTCTCTGCGCTCATCAAAACGGTCAGTGTGTCTCTCGTCACTCCAGCGCTGGTCATAATCCCTATCTTGCTCTCTGTCCCGTCTTTCACGCCACTCTGGATCATCTCGCCCCCGGTCTGACGCATACCTCCCACTACGCTCACTTCGGCCAAACCTCAGAACATAAGCACACAAGGTAACATGATTCACATGACATATTCAGCTAATGCATTCCTAGCTCAATAATGGACTAAAGGAGCCAAACGTTACTCCTTATAGTCCAAGGACCTTACATGTTCTGTTTAGAGGTGAATTTTCTCTGGAAGCCAAAACAGCCAAATACTCCAACTAAACATGAATTGATTTTCAATTGCAGTACGGTTCTAGCAACATAAAGCCCTGTACTTTCATATCAAAATAATTTGACAAATGCTAAATATTCACTTACTGTTCACTGTTTTAATACAATTGCAGACATTATTTTTCCAGTGACAACACAGGTGTTCGTAGACGCAGATAGCTAATTAGCACAGGTACGCCTCTGTCTTCCGTCCGTTTACAAGCCCTGTAACATGGAAATATGGCCGTGTGGGAACCCTCACTCTATAAAATGTATGTGGCAATTTAACCTTTGATTTCTTGCTGATATGAAAGATACTTTCCTTATGTTTCCAAAACCATACTGCAAGCGATGCGTTTTAATGTACAGAACTAGCGTCAGGCCCCTTAAAGCTGCAATATGTAACATTTAGGGCGACCCGACCAAATTCACAATGAGTTATAGATATGTCATTCTCATTGAAAGCAAGTCTAAGAAGCGATAGATATGTTCTGTGAGCGCTATTTCTATGCTTCCGGTTCTTATGTTTAGTTTTTGCATCTTTTACTTTCGGTTTTGTACACCAGCTGAAAATACAATATTTTTGGTTATTTTAAAGATATTTCACAGCGGTTTAGATTGTACAATTATTATGCATTGCTTGTTTTGTCACAAACTTAAATTAGGCAAACTAAGCGAATTTTAGCAACCAGGAAATGGCAGAGCCTTTCTGCATATTGCACCTTTAACAAATCACCCAAGGACAGAAGACACTATTGTCAATAGGCGCTAAAGGTACTTTGCATCTATGAATGGGGCATTACTAGAAAATACCATGTTTGTCAGAAGAGTGCATTGCATTCAGAGATAACAACCCTACCTATACATTTGTTTACACTGAGCTGCACTGGGGTCGGAACACAATCATAGCGCACGTTTACATGCACACTACAGAGTATGGCATTATTCACGTAAACACCGTACTTTGTTTATCTTAAATCGGCGTAAGATCATATTCGAAGTAAGCATACGCTGATTAAAACACCTGCTTTTCTGAGCAATTTCAAATTATTAAGAAATGTAAACAGCTTTCTTATATATATATATATATATCTTATATATAGTTTACACATACAAACTTTATATGTCCGAACTCAGAATCAAATTGTCTTTGCAAAAATAACAGTCACCATAGTAGAAAACGTATTTTGTTTGCGGATTTTCTGCATTTATCAAAAGTCCCATCAGTAGCCTGACTTCAGATGTGTCCATGTAAACAGGATAATTAGGGAAATCGTTCTTCTGGTACTGCATGTAAATGTTTTAAATTACAAATAATATACTGAACAAAAATATAAATGCAACATGCTACAGTTCATATGAAGAAATCAGTCAATTGAAATAAATTAATTAGGTCCTAATCTATGAATTTTACATGACTGAATAGAGATATGAATCGGTTGGTCAAAGATAACTTAAAAAAAAAATGGGCCTCTGGATCTCATCACAGTATTTCTGTACATTCAAATTGCCATTGATAAAATGCAATTGTGTTTGCTGTCCGTAGCCTATGCCTGCCAATACCATAACCCCACCACCACGGGGCACTCTGTTAACATCGTTGACATCAGCAAACCGCTCGCCCACACTACGCCATACACGTGGTCTGCGGTTGTGAGGCCGGTTGGACATACTGCCAAATTCTCCAAAACAACGTTGGAGGCAACTTATGGTAGAGAAATTAACATTAAATTCTCTGACAACAGCTTTGGTGGAAATTCCGGCAGTCAGCATGCCAATTGCATGCTCCCTCAAAACTTGAGATATCGGTGGCACTGTGTTGTGGCACAGTGTTGTGTGACAAAACTGCACATTTTAGAGTGGCCTTTTATTGTCCCCAGCAGAAGGCACACCTGTGTAATGATCATGTTGTTTAATCAGCTTCTTGATATGGCACACCTGTCCAGTGGATGGATAATCTTGGCAAAGGAGAAATAGGATATTTTATTTCAGCTCATGAAACCAACACTTTACATGTTGCAGTTCAGTGTATTAACCTGACTATCCACAATAATCACATGATTGTGTGCATGTAACCATGCGCTATAATTACATTAAGAAACCATGGAGCCGCCTTGAGATGTGGGTCGGAAAATGTACCTCAATGCAGGGACGGGACATGCCACAGTACTCCTAATTGTACAGTTAAAACTGGCAGTATTTCAATCTTCTCAATGGAGCAGTGTGGATAAAGGTACAACCTAGTACAGTAGCATATCCAATCCCGGCATTGAGGTACGTTTTCGATCCATATATCGCACTGTGCATGGTGCCTTAATGTAACTATGACTGCGTTCCGACCTCAGTGCAGCTCAGTGTAAACAAACGTAATGGTAGTGTCGGTATCTTCTGGCAATCTTTACTCCTGAGTCAGGCATAAAGGTCGGAGAAATTCTCACCTCTTGTCAGCGCCCATGTTTCACTGCTGAACAGCAACAGCCAGGCTTACAAATGAACTGTAGGGATGCAAAATGAATGTTGCATCAATTACTAAACTTGTTGAAATGAGAAATAGTTCAACACTAATTTACTTCTAACGTTATTGCTTAAAAACAATGCTAGCTGGCTAACTTGGCTATCTAGCTAGCTAAGGATGTAGCAAGCGACACAAGTCTCGGCTAGTACTTACCTAACTAACTCCTATTTTAGCTAGCTAGGTCTTTGCCAAGTACACAGATTAAAAATAACGTTAGCTAGGTGAGATGATTGAACAGCCAAGGATTATCTTGCTAGAACAGATTTGCTAGCAGTTGATAGCAATGTAAATTGAATACTTACCAGTTAAATAAAGTATCAAGGCCTGGCTTTCGTGGCCTGTTTTATAACATTACAAAGAAAAATGTATTTCCCTCTGATTCCTTCTTTAGTTTTGTGCCAGCATACAGCTAACGTTAGCTAGCTAGCTACTGTTGTAAATCCAAAGGAATGGGTAATGGTTAGATGGGATACAGTTTGTCAAAAATCCTTTTCCTCATCTAAACGAATTATCCTAACCTACTACGTTCATTCGGTCATGGCTAGAAAGGATATCGAATTTGTCACAGTGACGTCATAGTCCCGTCTGCTCGACTCGCGCTGATGTAGCTAGAGTTGCGTTGCCTGAAATCGGGAATAGTATATTTATAAACAGGAGAAAAGGAACACATTTGTTCTAAACAAAAAGTATAAAGCGTATGGACAGAATGTAGAGTTCGAATTTAATCAAGGAGAGATAGTAATCTAGGTCATTAGTAAACTAGCTAACTAACGCCTTTGCGTTGACTAACGCGTTAGATAGCTAGCTAACGTTAGTGAAGTAGACATACGTGTGTGTTATTAATCGATTTTAGATTATCCGGCTATAGAGATTAACTACTATTCTAATTTGTTTAATTTATAAAATCTCGTTGTTCCCTATGATGGAACCCTACGCCTGTCAAATCAAATGTATTTATAAAGCCACTAGACTATGGCAAGGATAAACATGCGAGTGATAAAAGGGAAACACAAACGGTAATTAATCAAATGTTTACAACGATGCACAATGAAGGTGATTATGATTGACTGATATTGGGAGGAGGGGATGGATGCCTGTCAGGAAAGGAGAGATAAGAGAAGGTGAGAGTTTGAGAAATGTATGAATGAAATGTTATTTTCGTGTCAAATCGACAATTGGCAACCCATTCCTTTTGGGATTAATTGACACAAACATTACAATAATTCACGATGGTAATGAAATGATCATTATTCTTACGGTATTCTCTGCATTGCGCATCGCATAAAGAGTGAACAAATGTAAGGTAAAAATCAATACACAATAGTAAATAAGGTTATCCAAACAATAATTATATCCCTGGAGCAGTAAAATAATATACATACAGTGTATATACACATACATACAACATATACTGAAAAATAAATACTGAAAAAAAGAAACAGAAGGCAATCGAACCCAGTCTGGCACAAAGAGAAGATTCATATGGGAGACAAGCCTATACACAATCCTAAACTCGTCAAAAAATGAAATGTCCATTTTTCAGGACCCTGTCTTTCAAAGATAATTCGTAAAAATCCAAATAACTTCACAGATCTTCATTGTAAAGGGTTTTCCATGTTTGTTCAATTAACCATAAACAATGAACATGCACCTGTGGAACGGTCATTAAGACACTAACAACTTACACACGGGCAATTAAGGTCACAGTTATGAAAACTTAGGACACTAAAGAGGCCTTTCTACTGGCTGAAAAAAAACAAAAGAAAAACGCCCAGGGTCCCTGCTCATCTGCGTGAACGTGCCTTAGGCATGCTGCAAGGAGGCATGAGGACTGCAGATGTGGCCAGGGCAATAAATTGCAATGTCCGTGCTGTGAGATGCCTAAGACAGCGCTACAGGGAGACAGGATGGACAGCTGATCGTCCTTGCAGTGGCAGACCACGTGTAACAACACCTGCACAGGATCGGTACATCGGAACATCACACCTGCGTTACAGATACAGGATGGCAACAACAACTGCCCAAGTTACACCGGGAACGCACAATCCCTCCATCAGTGCTCAGACTGTCCGCAATAGGCTGAGAGAGGCTGGACTGAGGGATTGTAGGCCTGTTGTAAGGCAGTTCCTCACCAGACATCACAGGCAACAACGTCGCCTATGGGCACAAACCCTTCGTCGCTGGACCAGACAGGACTGGCAAAAAGTGCTCTTCACTGATGAGTCACGGTTTTGTCTCACCAGGGGTGATGGTCGGATTCGTGTTTATCGTCGAAGGAATGAGCGTTATGCCGAGGCCTGTACTCTGGAGCAGGATCGATTTGGAGGTGGAGGGTCCGTCATGGTCTGGGGCGGTGTGTCACAGCATGATCGGACTGAGCTTGTTGTCATTGCAGTCAATCTCAACACTGTGGGTTACAGGAAAGACATCCTCCTCCCTCATGTGGTACCTTCCTGCATGTGGTACCCTTCATCCTGACATGACCCTCCAGCATGACAATGCCACCAGCCATACTGCTCATTCTGTGGGTGATTTACTGCAAGACAGGAATGTCAGTGTTCTGCCATAGCCAGCGAAGAGCCCGGATCTCAATCCCATTGAGCGCGTCTGGGACCTGATGGATCGGAGGGTGAGGGCTAGGGCCATTCCCCCCCAGAAATGTCCGGGAACTTGCAAGTGCCTTGGTGGAAGAGTGGGGTAACATCTCACAGCAAGAACTGGCAAATCTGGTGCAGTTCATGAGGGGGAGATGCACTGTAGTACTTATTGCAGCTGGTGGCCACACCAGATACCGACTGATACTTTTTATGTTGACCCCCCCTTTGTTCAGGGACACATTATTCCACTTCTGTTAGTTACATGTCTGTGGAACTTGTTCAGTTTATGTCTCAGTTGTTGAATCTTATGTTTATACAAATATTTACAGATGTTAAGTTTGCTGAAAATAAACGCAGTTGACAGTGAGAGGACGTTTCTTTTTTTGCTTAGTTTATGTACACACATGCCATTTACCACATAGAAGCTACATTTTTTAAAAATGTTTTATTCCAGTCTTTTTAACTACATTTTCCACAAACGGAAATACACAATGGACAAAAAAAACTTTACATTTCTCCTCATCACTTAGCCACATTATGCCAGGGTATATGTGGTGTGCTTTCTGGAATAAGAGCAAACGTATATCGTGGTATAAAGGATAATAGAGGATCAAATGAGTTTCATTTTCTTTCTTTGAGGTATGTGTTAGAAAGGGACAACAGAAGAGAACCACAATATGCAGGACTCCTTGTTTCCCCAATATTTAAGAAAACAGATGGCTACAGGGCTGTCTCCTACAGAGCTCCTCTTTTATGTGGAAGAATCAGACTTGGTTTCAGTCTTGTAAATTAATGTAACGTTACGTAGCCAAGCATTGGACTAATAATCCTTGTCTGACCATGAATGGCCCATATGGGCAGAAGCCAATCTTCTGTTTCTGTCACATAAGGCAGCTTGAAGTACAAGTAGCCTGTACTCCTGGACAGGATGCTAATTCCCACTCTCAACTGGGATTCCATTCCATTGACTATTATGGGGACTGAGTCCCTGGCTTGTTGCACTCCGGTGGCGTTGGACGTGGCCACGTTCTCTTGCTCCCCCTGTCCCAGTCTCCAGTGTTAATGCTGCAATAGTATTTATTTGCCTAGGGGCCATGATCAGTTTGTCTTATCTGATGTAGTGCATTCAGGAAGTATTCAGACCCCTTTACACATTTTGTTACAGCCTTATTCTAAAATATATTTTTTTACGCACACCCATAATGACAAAGCAAAAACAAGTTTTTGAAATGTATTTAAAAAAAATACAAAACTTAGCATAAGTATTCAGACCCTTTACTCAAACTCAAGGCAATTACAGCCTTGAGTTTTCTTGGGTATGACGCTACAAGCTTGGCACACCTGTATTTGGGGAGTTTCTCCCATTCTTCTCTGCAGATCCTCTCAAGCTCTGTCAGGTTGGATGGGGAGCGTCGCTGCACAGCTATTTTTAGGTCTCCAGAGATGTTTGATTGGGTTCAAGTCCGGGCTCTGGCTGGGCCACTCAAGGAGATTCAGACTTGTCCCAAAGCCACTCGTGTGTTGTCTTGGCTGTGTGCTTAGGGTCGTTGCCCTGTTCGAAGGTGAAACTTCGCCCCAGTCCGAAGTCCTGAGTGCTCTGAAGCAGGTTTTCATCAAGGATCTCTCTCTGTACTTTGCACCGTTCATCTTTCCCTTGATCCTTACTAGTCTCCCAGTCCCTGCTGCTGAAAAAACATCCCCACAGCATGATGTTGCCACCACCATGCTTCACCGTAGGGATGGTGCCAGGTTTCCTCCAGACATGACAGTTGGCCAGAGTTCAGGCCAGTGTTCAATATTGGTTTAATCAGACAAGAGAATCTTGTTTCTCATGGTCAGAGTTCTCCATGTGCCTTTTGGCAAAGTGGGCTGTCAGAGGAGTGGCTTCCATCTGGCCACTCTACCATAAAGGCATGATTGGTCAAGTGCTGCAGAGATGGTTGTCCTTCTGGAAGGTTCTCCCATCTCCACAGAGGAACTCTGGCGCGCTGTGAGAGTGACCATCGGGTTCTTGGTCACCTCCCTGACCAAGGCCCATCTCCCCCAATTGCTCAGTTTGGCCAGGTGACCAGCTCTAGGAGTCTTGGTGGTTCCAAACTTCTTCAATTTAAGAATGATGGAGGTCACTGTGTTTTTGGGGACCTTCAATGAGGCAGACATTTTTTGGTACCCTTCCCCAGATCTGTGCCTCTACACAATCCTGTCATCTCTGACCTCTACGGACAATTCCTTTTACCTCTTGGCTTGGTTTTTGCTCTGACATGTACTGTCAACTGTGGGAGCTTATATAGACAGGTGTGTGCCTTTCCAAATCATGTACAGTCAATTTAATGTAACACAGAAACATCAAGGTACGAGCATGCTAGGGGGAATGCCTGCCCCTCCCCACACCCCCTAGCATGCTTGTACCTAAGCTAAATACTGTATATTCTTCCTCTCCTGTCTTAAGTCTAGTCCTGGACAAAAATGTTTTTTTTTATATTGAATTTAAATTGAGCTTGACTTTTTTTGTCCAGGACAAGGTGTAATCTGAGTCCGGGAAACCAGCCCATACTGTAGACAATGAGATTATTCCAGAATACTCAAAATAAATATTTTCTATGATCCTCTACAGTACATTTAACATTTCCATTCTACAATATAGCTTCTGACAAAGAAAACTCTCAAAATCCTTCGTATTTGTTGTGTGGTTAGTCTCTCACAGAACAGGAGGCCCATGAGAAAAGCACAAAACCCAGATGCTGGGAACAAGTGTTTACTCAGTGGGAGTTAACACATCCTAACATCCAAAACACCACTAAACACAGCAGATAAAAAACCATCTAGGACTAATCAAACACGGGTTAGGGTTGTATCAGCCAATGTCATAATACTTCCACCTATCCAGCACCCCCCTATCCACATCGACGGGACAGTAGTGAAGGTGGAAAGTTTTTAGTTCCTCGGCGTACACATCACAGACAAACTGAAATGGTCCACCCACAGACAGCGTGGTGAAGAAGGCGCAATAGCGCCTCTTCAACCTCAGGAGGCTGAGGAAATTTGTCTTGTCACCAAAAACACTCAAACTTTTACAGATGCACAATTGAGAGCATCCTGTCGGGCTGTATTACCGCCTGGTACGGCAACTGCTCCGCCCACAACCACAAGGCTCTCCAGAGGGTGGTGCAGTCTGCACAACACATCACCGGGGGCAAACTACCTGCCCTCCCAGACACCTACAGCACCCGATGTCACAGGAAGGCCAAAAAGATCATCAAGGACAACAACCACCCAAGCCACTGCCTGTTTACCCCGCTATCATCCAGAAGGCGAGGTCAGTTCAGGTGCATCAAAGCTGGGTTCGAGAGACTTAAAAACAGCTTCTATCTCAAGGCCTTCAGACTGTTAAACAGCCATCACGAACATTGAGTGGATGCTGCTAACATACTGACTCAAATCTCTAGCCCCTTTAAATAATACAAAATTGGATGTAATAAATGTATCACTAGTCACTTTAAACAATGCCACTTTATATAATGTTTACATACCCTACATCACTCATCTCATATGTATATACTGTACTCTATACCATCTACTGCATCTTGCTTATGCCGTTCGGCCATCGCTCATCCATACATTTATATGTACATATTCTTATTCATTCCTTACACTTGTGTGTATAAGGTAGTTGTGAAATTGTTAGATTACTTGTTAGATATTACTGCATGGTCGGAACTAGAAGCACAAGCATTTCGCTACACTCGCATTAACATCTGCTAACCATGTGTATGTGACCAATACAATTTGATTTGACATCTCCACAAGTGCATAGGGGGAATGTCTAAAATATTTATCCACCGACACGATTTTTTTACTTTTCAGGAGAAGAGAAAGGAGAGACAATTTTAAGGAAGGGAAGAGCAGTGAGGAGATGAGAGAAGATAAAAAAGGGAAGAGGATAGGGGTGGAGAGGGTTCAACTTTATATTAGGAGAGCGAGGGTTCCACTCTTCTTAAGAGTTCCACTTTGTTGTTTATGTTTTTAAATCAAAGCAGCCAATGACATGCTAATGTTATAGGTATTGCTATTCCATTACTTCAGTTCCATTGCTATAGTTTCTGTAGTCTGGTGGCCCGTTAGTATATGAAAAAAGAAGATATACTTCCATTCTTTCCATCGCAGACTGGTAGAGCTGAGACACCAGGTAGGTGCAATAATTATCAAGTAGAACAGAAAAACGACAGTACTCAGAACCATCATACACAGACCTCTAAATGCTGTCTAAGTTCTACGAGGGTAAAATTACTCTAACACAATTCATGTTTGTATTTACATCATGTAATGTAGCGCTCAGTAAAAAGTAAACACATTTTGACCATCAGAGGAGAGGTTTGTTGATCTGTTCCTTTGGCATGGAAAGCAGAACACTAGTTTACGGCTGAGGGCAGCAACCAGAAGCTATAGTGGCAAGTGTATGTATGGACTCTGTATGGACTCACTCTGAGCAAATACAAGCAGGTCTTGACACCACACCCAGCCTATATTATATTCCAGGAACACCTTCAACCTGGGATTTATGCATGCTTCCCTTGAACCAAACAACTTCCAAGCCCTTCTCCAAAAAAACACATGAATAACTTACTTTTAAAACAGGTTATTACATGTAACACTAAAGTAAAATAATTATTACAAGCAGTGAAATATATGGATAAGCATAATGACCACAGTAAAAGAGCTGACTATTCATTTTGGCACTTCCTCTTCCTGTGGTTCAAATCATCCTGGTTCAGCCTAATGGGAAGGATATTTCTGCAATGCATGTGCTGTGAAATCTCCATAGGGGTGGGACACTCATTCACATAGTCACTTTTGATTTAACCTGGTTACAAAGAAGTGTCTAAAACAAAACATTCCCCTATTAGGAAGTTCATGTATTTGTGCAAATCAAATCAATGAACAAGTTATGTTGGTCCATAATAACATAAATACAAGATAGCATTAACTGAGTCTCGATTATAACATTGTGGGAGATGCTGTGGTATTACCATCACCATCCAGTAGCTATGGTCGTAAAATACACACAGTATGAAAATATTTCTTTTTTGGTCCCACAGAACAAATAAATTGAAAAAAAAAAAAAAAAAAAAAAAGCGTAGTTTAAAAAAAAAAAGGGCAAATATGGAATTGGTCACAAATGTAGTATTCTATCCTCAGCCAAACTGCAGCACCCAGTCCAGCATACTATCTTGGTTTAGGTCAAGGTCTCTCCTTTTGTGACCTAAACAGAGAGCAAAGTTTAGAGAACACAGTATGACGTGCAGTACTGTACAGGGAGTGTAAACTGGAAACATTACATTTATTTACACCATAGAATTAGTGACCATTATGACACTTACCCTTGCTTCAATGTACTCAATTCTCCTCTCTAACGCTGTCAGCTTTTCATTTAGGGTGGCCAAACGAGACCGGCAGGACATATCTGAAGGAAAGTAAAAACACAGTAAGGTGGACATATTTACCTTTATGATCACATCAAAGTTAATAATAACAGATAAGTGTATGTGTGGAGTACAGTTTGCTAAGGTCCCTCAGTTGAGCAGTGCATTTTATGCACAAATTCAACTACAAAGACCAGGATGGATTTCCAAATACTCGTAAAGAAGGGCAACTATTGGTAGATGGGTAAACCATTTTTAAAAAGCAGACAATGAATATCCCTTTGAGCATGGTGAAGTTATTCATTACACTTTGGATGATGGATCAATACACCCACTCATTACAAAGCTACAGGCGTCCTTCCTAATGGAGTTGCCGAAAAGGAAGGAAACCGCTCAGAGATTTCACCATGAGGCCAATGGTGATTTTAAACCCGTTACAAATTGAAATGTCTGTGATAGAACTGAGGATGGATAAACATTGTAGTTACTCCAAAATACTAACCTAAAGGACAGAGTGATAAGGAAGCCTGTATAGAATAAAAATATTCCAAAACATGCATCCTGTTTGCAATAAGGCACTAAAGTAATACTGCAAAAAAAATGTGGCAAAGCAATTCACTTTTTGTCCTGAATAAAGTATTATGTTTGGGGCAAATCCAACACATCACGGAGTACCAGTCTTCATATTTTCAAGCATCATGTTATGGATATGCTTATCAGCAAGGACTTGGGTGTATATTAAGATAAAATGAAAATTAATAGTGCTAAGCACAGGCAAAGTCCTAGAGGGAAAACGTGTCTCAGTCTGCTTTCGTACAAACACTGGGAGACAAATTCACCTTTCAGCAGGACAATAACCTAAAATGCAAGGCCAAACATACACTGGAGTTACTTACCAAGATGACATTGAATGTTCCTGAGTGGCCGAGTTACAGTTTTTATTTAAAATAATAAGCAAGAGGGACAGAGGCTCTCTTTTTGACCAGCTAGCAACATTTGAAATGTTGGATCTGGTGTTATGCCTGTTTACAAATGCTAGCTACATGTCAGGCCAGTCTGGTGTTCTATGCTATACAACACTACATTTTAGCCACAGCAAACATGTCTCTTTTTGAATTGCATTTGCTAGAGCTTGAACAACACGAGCTTGAACTGCTGTTACTACTCAGAAGGAGACGAAAAAGACTGAGAAAAATGGCAAGTTCGTCCACTGAACACTACCAGAGGGGACGAAGGAGAATACACGTCTCTTATCCAAACTATGCGAAGCATTGAAGAGGAAAGAATTTCAATAATCTCAAAATAAAAAGAACAAAAAAGGAAGCTTGCAAGTAGTAGAATGTCCATCTCTTCTGTGTTTATACTAGAAGGGATACCGAAAAATATGTTGTAGACAAGGGCTGGACTTCCGTTGCTAAACTCACTCAATACTGCCCCTCAGTCTTCGCACGGAATGATAAATCGGGTCTAATTTCCAGGTAGGAAAAAACTTGGTCGAATGACGGAGCGTATTACAACGAGCTTCCTCTTTTGTGACGAAAAACGTTGGCTCTGTCTGTAGACCCCTTACGCGTCGATCACACCTACAGTGTTTTGCGCAAAATGGTACGCAGCATCTGGATGTGTGTGCAACAAAAGTTCAACATTCACCTTCCACTACCATTTCTGTCAAGTAGTCAACGCTTACAGTTTGACGCATGCATTCAATAAATCCAAACTTGTATGCACCACACAGAACGCACTGCAATGCCGCAAGGCACACGCAAAGTTCCATTGGAAATGAATGTAGTTCTGGTGTACCAAAATGCAATAACTATATAGGCATGATCAAAGGCATTAAAATGTGCTACATGGTCAATCCAGGTTCTGAATTGGCCGTTCAGCATTTACTTAGACATGGCATCTGCAGAAGTCGGGGCATTCATACTTGTTGCGTTTCAGGAAGCTGTCAAGGAAGAGTTTGTGTTTATACAGGACCTCCCGCCCCCACCTACATTCAACCAATCATGTCAATGTTTACAACAACATTTCGGAGGCGCATAGAGATGCAGTACCGAGCTGAATTTCGCCTCTGCGTCACACCATCCATACCGCAGATTAAGCATAAATGGTCTCTTAGCCATCAGAAGATAGCAAACTAATTTAACTACAATATTTCATCGATTGGTCGAAGCATGAATCTTAAACCCGTGTTATAACGTTACATAATAGTAAGAGTCCTTTAGCTGATATATTACTTTATCTATGTGTTTTAGATGGAAACTAGCTAACGTTACCGTTAACCAAGAAGACTCAGGCCCAGCGGCCGGTACTTGAAGTATGTTAGGCCTTCGCATTGACAGCCTTTTTTTATGCGGCTGCCTAGTTATCTAAATTCCATCTATTTAGCTACTTACCAAAGGAATTGAGGAAATCTGCTATTTTCTTTATGCTGCTCGTGGTAACCTCAATGTATTCTCGATTTGCCCAGTCTTGGTGGATCTCCCTCTGCACAGGATCTTCTTGACCGGCCATTTTCTGATTTGGGGAAATTGTGTTAGCCCCAACTATCAGCAGATGGCGACAGTTTCCTAAACAAATGGAATCATGTCATTGAACTGTCGAGAAAATGTATGAGATGTGCGAGAAAATGTATGATTGATACACAGCTAGACATCCAGGGAAAATCATATGTTCAGCTAGATGCATTGATTTATTGGGTGAATCATCGATATTTTATGGTAAATAAACGGACAATATAAATGTATCCGTTAAGACTGATATTTCAGCCATCAACGCCAGGTGGTACTATAGTTGCCCCTCACTCACTGTTGCAATGCATTGTCAATGTCCTTTGCTTTGTCGAAGCTTATACCGTGCATTTTTGCTCTCTAGTGACCATGGCTGCTGATGCAGCTAGACATAGCAAATAATCTGCATTCATTTAAATTAGCATAGTATCGCCTGACGACACACGTCTTTTGTCAAACGGACTACCTTGGGTAAGATAAATATCAAACACTGCAGCGTTTTGTTTTCTAACGATTTAAATCATGTATTATTAGCTAACGTTATAGCGTCCTTCACTTCCCCAGCCCTCGGGAAACTAGCCAGCTCTTCCCAGCAGCATTTAGCTAGCTAACAGTTAGCTATTCTCTGTTTTTATCAACTGGCAAGAGCAAAGATTAAGTAAACTATGTTTAACAACTCTGTAGTAATAGTCAGCTATAGTTAACTAGTTTCATAACTATACGCCCAAATTGACAGTCATAATGTACTGGCAGATATTAGAGACAGCTAACGGTTGTGCCAGTTAATTAGCCAACTACAGTAGCAAGCTAAAATGCGATTATTGTTCGCAAACTAGCTAGCTACCTTGGGTGACGGAAGTAAATTGCAGCTGCACTGTCCAGTTTATTAGACGCCAAAATATTTGTGCAATGCATTCACCAGTTACCTCGAAACATGTTGCTGCTGATATTGGCCATGTTCCATTTTCCAGATTTTTTTCATATCTGAAGTTATTAATGACGCCTACTCTTACACTTGTTCTATGTCTTTATTGCGTTGCTAGTTATGGATGAGCCGGAGCTTCTGCTGGACTCCAATATCAGACTTTGGGTGGTCTTGCCCATCGTCTTTATCACGTTCCTTGTTGGGGTGATTCGACATTATGTCTCCATTCTGCTTCAGAGTGACAAGAAGCTGACATTAGAGCAGGTGTCAGACAGGTAAGGGAGTATGTAGTCCTCGACCAGGGTTCTCCAACACTGTTTCTGGAGAGCTACCCTCCTGTAGGTTTTCATTCCAACCCCAGTGGTAACTAACCTGCCTAAGTTTATCAACCAACTAATTATTAAAACCAGGTGTGCTAGATTAGTGTTGGAGCAAAAACCTACAGGACGGTGGCTTTCCAGGAACAGGGTTGGAGAGCCCTGCCTGAGACAGACTGTGCATTGACAGTTCATCAAAGAGCTAGTGAGCACATCTTACTGTGCGTTTGTTTTGAATGATACCTTTCCGATATTCAGCCAGGTTCTTATCAGGAGCAGAATCCTCAGAGAGAATGGGAAGTACATTCCGAAACAGGTGAGATCAATGTTGGAATGACCTTAAAAAGCCACTTCGCTATATCTTTACTTCTTAGCACAGTAAACATGGTGGTTTTTGTTAATGGTGTTGGCTAGTTGCGCTCAGATTTTGAGACACCTCGTTTTCTTCAGTCTTTCTTGATGAGGAAGTTTTACTTCAATAATCAAGAAGATGGCTTCTTAAAAAATACCAAAAGGAAGGTTGTTCCTCCCTCCCCAATGACAGGTGAGCATAACAATCACATCATACTTTCTCACATAATCCTATTCTCAAACCATGATAGGACAGTATTGGGCCGTTATACCCTGACACATGATAAGGGGCATATTCCTTCTGAATGATAATGCACCAAGAAATGTATTACTACTCCACTTGTTTGGAACTGTTTCTTTGTCCAGACCCCAGCATGCTGACAGACATGATGAAAGGCAACGTGACCAATGTACTTCCCATGATCCTCATCGGAGGCTGGATCAACTGGACCTTCTCGGGGTTTGTCACAAGTAAGTAGCGTCCTTCTCGCTCACTGCACTGAGACTGGGTTGTTTGGATAACATCGACGAGCAAACCACCTTTGTCACCCGCTTCATAAGGAAGTGCATCATCAACGTTGTCCCCCCCAGTAAAGGTTTGCTGCTTCCCCAATTGGCATTACCTTAGATTGTAAACTATCATGATCAAAACATATAGATTAAATGGTTGTAAAGATGGGGAGAGGTCTGGCCGTAATAAAGAGATCCTCTGCTTTTTTGACACCACACTCCAAAAAGCAAGTTCTGCTGGCTCTAGTTTAGTCTAATCTTGATTATTGTCCAGTCGTGTGGTCCAGTGCTGCAAGGAATGACCTAGATAAGCTGTAGCTGGCCCAAAACAGAGCGGCACATCTTGCTCTTCATTGTAATCAGAGGGCTGATATAAATACTATGCATGCCCGTCTCTCTTGCATGGCTAAGAGTTGAGGAGAGACTGACTGCTCCACTTCTTATTTTTATAAGAAACATGAATGTGTTGAAAATCCCAAATTGTTTGCATAGTCAACTTACGTACAACTCTGACACAGATGCTTACTCTTTTCACAGTCTTTTCACAGTCCCCAAATCTAGAACAAATTCAAGAAAGAATACAGTATTATATAGAGCCATTACTGCATGGAACTCTGTTCCATCTCATATTGCTCAAATAAACAGCAAACCTGTTTTGTTTTTTTAAACGATAAAGCATCCCCTAACGGCACAACGCCTCTCCCCTATTTGACCTAGATCGTTTGTGTGTATGCATTGATATGTAGGCTACGTGTGCCTTTTAAAAAAAAATGTTTTATGTACTTCTGTCCTTGAGCTGTTGTCTGTTAATGTTTTGTATTATTTCATGTTTTGTGTGGACCTCAGGAAGAGTAGCTGCTGCTTTTGCAACAGCTAATGGGGATCCTAATAAAATACCAAAAGCCCTGTATTAACACAGAGGTTGGCGCAAAGCTATAGGGCAGAGCTACCATGGACAGGGCTATCGTAGACAACCCTGAGGCTACGGCTGAGGACAGGAACAAGTACAAAAAATCCCGCTAAGACCTCCGCAGAGTCATAAAAAGGACAAAATAAGAATAAGGTAGAATCATATTACACAGGCTCTGATGCCTTCCGCATGTGACAGGGGCTGCAGCCAATTATAGATTACAAAGGAAAACGCAGCCATGATCTGCCCAACGATGCCTCTCTACCAGACGAACACAATGCATTTTATGCACGCTTCAATAACAATGGCATACCGTATGCGAGGGCCCCCACCGGCCCAGAGGACTCGTGATCTCGCTCTCCGAGGCAGATGTGAGTAAGGTCTGTAATCAGGTCAACACTCGCAAGCCCGTGAGGCCGGACGGTATTCCAGGGCGCGTTCTCAGAGCATGCGCAGATCAGCTTGCAGGCATATTCACAGTAATTTTCAACCGGTCCTTGTCCCAGTCAGTAATTTCCACGTCTTAAGATGACAGCCATCATTCCTGTTCCTACGAACTTTAAGGCTTCATGCCACAATGACTACCGCCCTGTAGCACTCACATCTGTAATCGTGAAGTGCTTTGAAAGGTTGGTTATGGCACACATCAACTCCATCATCCTAAACACCCTAGACCCACTCCAATTTGCAAACCGCTCCAACAGATCCATAGACGACGCAATCTCAATTGCACTCCACACTGCCCTCACCCACCTACGTAAAAAGAATACCAACGTGAGAATGCTGTTGACTAAAATGCTGTTGACTAAAGCTCAGCATTCAACACCATTGTCCACTCCAAGCTTGTCACCTAGCTTAGAACCCTGGGACTGAACACCTCCCTCTGCAACTGGATCCTAGACTTCCATACCGGCCGACCTCCGGTGGTGAGGGTCGGCAACATCACCTCCGCCATGCTGATCCTCAACACGGGGCCCCCACTCCCTGTTCATCTACGACTGCCTGGCCACGACTCAAACACTGTCGTCAAGTTTGCTGACAACATGTGGTAGGCCTGATCACCGGCGACGATGAGATAGCCTACAGGGAGGAGGTCAGTGACCTAGCAGTGTGGTGCCGGGACGACAACCTCTCACTCAACATCAGTAAGACCAAGGAGCTGATTGTGGACTACAGGAAAGGGAGGGGAGGGGGGCATGCCCTCAACCACATCAACAGGGCTAGTGAAGAAAGCGCAACAGCACCTCTTCCCCCTCTGGAGGTTGAAAAAGTTTGGCATGGCCCCTCAAATCCTCAAAGTTCTAAAACTGCACCATTTGAGAGCATCGGCTGCGTCACTGCTTGTTATGGAAACAGCTCCGCCCTTGATCGCATTGGTGCTACAGAGGGTGCTGCGGACACCCCATTACATCGCTGGTTCCGAGCTCCCAGCCATCCAGGACCTCTCAGGCAGTGTGAAAGAAAGACCCGGAAAAGACTCCAGCCACCCAAGCCATAGACTGTTCTCTCTGCTTCCGCACAGCAAGCAGTGCCAGTGCATCTATCCCTGAGCCATAAGACTGCTAAATAGCTAACAGAAAGGCTACACAGACTCTCTGAGGTGACCCTGACACACACAACATGCACACACATTTATACTGCCTCTACACACACACGCGCACACACACACACACACTCTCGCATACAATCATAATTTACGCTGCTGCTGCTCTGTTTATCATATATCCTGATGCCTAGTCACCTTACCCCAATACATATCTATCTCTATCACTCCAGTATCCCTGCACATTTTAAATATGGTATTGGAACTGACCCTGTATATACCTTTTTTACTTTCTCGTTCTTCATATTTCTTATTTTTATTCGTTGTGTGTTTTTGCTCTACCTTATGTTATTTTTAGTACTACATTGATATTGATCACTGCATTGTTGGGTTTAGAGCTTGCAAGAAAGGCATTTCACTACTTGTACACGTGACATTAAAACATGAAAATGATTGTCACTACTAGAGCGCTTCGATTGCAGTTTATTTTATGATACATAAGTAATCAGGTATTTACTAAGAAATGGCATGGTAAAATTATTACATTGAAACAACATATAAATAACAGTAGTGTAAAATGAAGTGCTTCCATTCAGTGTCTTTGCTATAAGCAGTTAAGTCAATATTTGCACAGACTGGTTTTATGTAAAATTCAAAACTTGATTCTACTTATATTTGATAGTGGGGTTGTATGAGCCAAATCATTTGAGTTGCAATTTTCTCAACAACCCTTTTCTTGTTCCTCACAGCCAAGGTTCCCTTTCCTCTCACCCTGCGCTTCAAGCCCATGTTGCAACAAGGAATCGAGTTACTCTCACTTGATGCTTCCTGGTTAGTTGATGAAATAGATACTTATTAAATTAGTTCTGTGAAGTTAATGTGATATACTTCCTCTGAGTTCTTTTGCTAGTGTAAACATTGATGAATTATAATCTTACCCTTGTTTCTGTTTTCAGGGTGAGCTCAGCGTCGTGGTATTTCCTGAATGTGTTTGGGCTGCGAAGCATGTACTCCTTAATTCTAGGACAAGATAATGGTAACCTTTCATCCACTCATCCAACTTCATGATTCAGATTTGTATTTCCTGCAAATGTTATTGATAAATGTGTTTCTGTAAAATAGATGTGACATTATTGAATCATAGTTTGTCACCTACTTACAGCAGTACTGGTTATCAAAAGCAATAAACAGAAGGTTATTAAATTGACCTGATATGGGCAAACAATAAATCACTTGGGGGTCTGTGCCTTGAGATAATGGGCCGGTTTGCAACCCTTCAGTGTCATAGCAGCAGCACGGGTTATAAATGGAACATGACTCCATTCTTTCAACCATGTTTAACTGGCAAGCCTCCAATTCTTCACAGTCCTGTTTTTGTCACACCAGGGTGATTATGAAGTCATTTGTGTTGATGCTGGTGTATTGTGAACCACACAGGTGCCGATCAGTCCAGGATCATGCAGGAGCAGATGAGTGGTGCTGCCATGGCCATGCCTGCAGACACAAACAAAGCCTTCAAGGTAGAATTGTCTACTCTTGATTGCGTTGACTTACTCTCCATGGTGAATTATTATCTGACAGAGTTGTTTATTTCCCCCTTTTAGGCAGAATGGGAGGCTCTTGAGCTAACTGACCACCAGTGGGCACTGGAGGGTGTTGAGGAGGAGCTAATGAGCAGGGAACTGGATCTAGATGGAATGTTCAGTAAGGAGTTACCAACGGGTATCTTCTGAGTGCCAGTTCATCACTGCAGGGAACCTGCCACTTGGCAAAATGGTAGTCTTACTTAGAGGCAGACTTGGAGTTTCTATAGGAAATGACAGTGTGGAACAAAGTCCCTGGGCTTTGATGAAAAATGGAGATGTAATGTCTAAATTCATTTAACTTACGTTATTGTCCATTTCAAGTTTAATTGGAGATAGTACCAAGTTCAATTTCTAATTGTAACTATTTGAAAGATTCGCCTCAGCTACTCATGACAAAAAAAGGATAGCATACATAATCTAAAAACTGACATGTTGTATACTGTCAAAAACAAAAGGTCAATGAGCATGTGTTGCACCACTTTGTTTTTAATCATGTTTACCTTGTATTCTCAGATTCCACCTACAATGCCTTCAGAAAGTATTCATACCCCTTATTCCATATTTGTTGTTATAGCCTCAATTAAAAATGTATTACATGGACCCCCTCCTACCCATCTATACACAATAGCCCATAATGACAGTGAAAGCATGCTTTAAGAAATGTTTTCAAACGTATTGAAAATGAAATGCATAAATACCTAAATTGACATAAATATTCACACCCCAGAGTTAATACCTGTTAGAATCACCTTTGGCAGTGATTACAGCTGAGTCTTTCTGGGTAAGTCTCTTAAGAGCTTTGCACCTCTAGTGTATATTTGGCCTTGTATTTTAGGTTATTGTCCTGCTGAAAGATGAATTTGTCTCCCAGTGTCAGTACGAAAGCAGACTGAAACAAGTTTTCCTCTAGGATTTTGCCTGTGCTTACCTCTATTGTATCTCTTTGTTATCCTCAAAATAACTCTGAAGTCCTTGTTGATGACAGGCATACCCATAACAAAATATGTAGAGTGGTATTCTGATGTGTTGGATTTGCCTCAAACATAATGCTTTGTATTCAGGGCATTAAGTTACTTTCTTTGCCACATTTTTTGCTGTTTTACTTTAGTGCCTTATTGCAAACAGGATGCATGTTTTGGAATATGTTTTATTCTGAACAGGCTTCCTTTTCTCTCTGTCATTTAGGTTAGTTGAGTAACAAAAATCCTCAGTTTTCTCCAATCACAGCCATTTAACTTTGTAACAGGTTTAAAAGCACCATTGGCCTCATGGTGAAATCCCTGAATGGTTTACTTCTTCTCCGGCATCTGACTTAGGATGGACGCCTGTATCTTTGTAGTAACTGGGTGTATTGACACACCATCCAAAGTGTAATAACTTCACCATGCTCAAAGGGATATTCAGTGTCTGCTTTTTTATTTGTACCAATCTACCAATAGGTGCCCTTCTTTTGCGAGGCGTTGGAAACCTCCCTGGTCTTTGTGGTTGAATCTGTGTTTGAAATTCACTGCTCGACCGAGGGACCTTACAATTATCTCTATGTGTGGGGCACAGAGATGAGGTAGAAAATCATGTTAAACACTTATTGCACACAGAGGGGTCCATGCAACTTGTTAAGCACAGTTTTACTCCTTAACGTATTTAGTCTTGCCATAATAAAGGGGTTGAATACTTATTGATTGAAGATATTTTAATTAATTTGTAAAAACATAATTCCACTTTGTGTAGGCCAGTGACTCAATCTCAATTTCATCCATTTTAAATTCAGGCTGTAATGCAACAAAATGTGGAAAAAGTCTAGGGGTGTGAATACTTTCTGAAAGCACTGTACTTACCATTTTTTTGGTCATAGTTTACTTGTTAGTTATTTGTGAGCTTGTTTTTTGTTTTGTGAACATAATAGTCAATTTCATTGAACATAAGTTCAACTTATCCCGTTGGCAGTGAGAGGCGGATGCTCTGAGCAACAAAAGACAACTAGCAGTTACAATAAAAACAAAGAACATGGTTTTACTGCTGGTGATTAAATTCCAGTTATCATTCCACTTTCAGTTTTGTGTGCAGAATCAGCAGCTTCATGTCTGATGTAAGACAAGGTCAGGTCCTATATTGGGTGCTGGAAAACTACTGTGTGTGTGTGATAGTTAAATTCACGTGTTCTTTTTAATATTTATTTCTCAAATTGTTTTGGTAACATTTTCATGTGTTTTTGTATAAAGACTGTTTTGACTAAATCGTTATGGAGTTTTATTTATTCTCTTGGCTCAAATATTTTATCGCAAAAGTGGTTCAATTGATAGATATTGTGACACACCCCCTTAACTCAAACAGTAAAGAATAATGCCTGGCTGGAGGGGAGGGTGGGCCACAAACTCATGTAACCCAATATTGCAAGCTTGGATATTGCTAACATTTGGAACACGAGGAGTCAATTGTCTGCCATACATACACAAATATCTGGATACATCAATAGCTGTCTTTTTAAAAAGCATATTCATGAGTTAAGAAGCTGAGAATAAAAATGTCTCTCTAGAAATTTACTGAACAAAAATATAATTGCAAACGTGTTGGTCCCATGTTTCATGAGCTGAAATAAAAGATTCTTAGAAATGTGCCATATGCACTGAAAGCTTATTGCTCCCAAACAAACTGCACACATTTGTTTACATCCCTATTAATGAGTATTTCTCCCTTGCCAAGATCATCCATCCACCTGACAGGTGTTGCATATCAAGAAGCTGATTAAACAGCATGATCATTACACAGGTGTACCTGGTGCTGGGTACAATAAAAGGCCACACTAAAATGTGCAGTTTTGTCACAACACAAAACCACAGATGTCTCAAGTTTTGAGGGTGTGTGCACTTGGCATGTTGACTGCAGGAATGTCCACCAGAGCTGTTGCCAGAGAATTGATTGTTAATTTCTTTGCCATAAGCCGCCTCTAACGTTGATTTAGATAATTTGGAGATACGTATCTGGCTTCTTCACCTGCGGTGTCACCTGAGACCAGCCACCTGGACAGCTGATGAAACTGGGTTTGCACAACTGAAACATTTCTGCACAAACTATCAGAAACCATCTCAGGGATGCTCATCTGCATGCTCGTCGGCCTCACCAGGGTCTTGACCTGACTGCAGTTCAGTGTCGTAACCGACTTCAGTGGGCAAATGCTCACCTTCGATGGCCACTGGCATGCTGGAGAAGTGTGCTCTTCACAGATTAATCCCGGTATCAACTTCCCGGGCAGATGGCAATTTTGTCGATGGCAATTTGAATACACAGAGATACCATGACGACATCCTAAGGCCCATTGTCATGCCATCAACTGCCGCCATCACCTCATGTTTCAGCATGATAATTCACGGCCTCATGTTGCAAGGATATGTACACAATTCCTGGAAGCTGAAAATGTCCCAGTTCTTCCACTGCCTGCATACTCACCAGACATGTCACCCATTGAGCATGTTTGGGATGCTCTGAATCGATGTGTACCACAGCGTGTTCGAGTTTGCGCCAATATCCTGCAACTTCGCACAGCCATGGAAGAGGAGTGGGACAACATTCCAAAGGCCACAATCAACAGCCTGATCTACTCTGCAAAGGAAATGTGTCGCGCTGCATGAGGGAAATGGTGGTCCCACCAGATGCTGACTGGTTTTCTGATCCACGGCCCTAAATTTTTTTTAAAGTACACTACATGACCGAAAGTATGTGGACACCTGAACATCTCATTCAAAAATGATGAACATTAATATGGAGTTGGTCCCCCATTTTCTCCTATAACAGCCTTCACTCTTCTGGGAAGGCTTTCCACTAGATGTTGGAACAAACTATTGCCACAAAGTTGTATGGACAGAATCGTCTAGAATGTAATTTTATGCTGTAGCGTTAAGATTTCACTTCACTGGAACTAAGGGGCATAGCCCGATCCATGAAAAACAGCCCCAGACCATTATTCCTTCTCCACCAAACTTTACAGTTGACACTATGCATTGGGGCAGGTAGCTTTCTCCTGGCATCCACCAAACTCGTCTGTTGGACTGCCAGATGGTGAAGCCTGATTCATCACTCCAGAGAACGCATTTCCACTTCTCCAGAGTCCAATGGTGACGAGCTTTACATCACTCCAGCCGACGCTTTGCATTGCACATGGTGATCTTAGGCTTGTGTGCGGCTGCTTGGCCATGGAAAACCATTTCATGAACCTCCCAACGAACAGTTCTTGTGCTGACGTTGCTTTCAGAGGCAGTTTGGAACTTTGTAGTGAGTATTGCAGCCGAAGACAGACAATTTGAATGCGCTATGCGCTTCAGCACTTGGCGGTCCCGTTCTGTGAGCTTGTGCGGCCTACCACTTCGCGGCTGAGCCGTTGTTGTTCCTAGATGTTTCCACTTCACAATAACAGCACTTAGAGTTGACCAGGGCAGCTCTAGCAAGGCAGACATCTTCCAAACTGACTTGTTGGAAAGGTGGAATCCTATGACGTTGCCACATTGAAAGTCACTGAGCTTCTCAGTAAGGCCATTCAACTGCCAATGTTTCTTTATGGAGAGTGCATGGCTGTGTGCTCGATTTTATACACCTGTCAAGAACGGGTGTGGCTGAAATAGCCGAATCCACTAATTTGAAGGGGTGTCCACAAACTTCTATCTACAGTGCCTTGCGAAAGTATTCGGCCCCCTTGAACTTTGCGACCTTTTGCCACATTTCAGGCTTCAAACATAAAGATATAAAACTGTATTTTTTTGTGAAGAATCAACAACAAGTGGGACACAATCATGAAGTGGAACGACATTTATTGGATATTTCAAACTTTTTTAACAAATCAAAAACTGAAAAATTGGGCGTGCAAAATTATTCAGCCCCCTTAAGTTAATACTTTGTAGCGCCACCTTTTGCTGCGACTACAGCTGTAAGTCGCTTGGGGTATGTCTCTATCAGTTTTGCACATCAAGAGACTGAAATCTTTTCCCATTCCTCCTTGCAAAACAGCTCGAGCTCAGTGAGGTTGGATGGAGAGCATTTGTGAACAGCAGTTTTCAGTTCTTTCCACAGATTCTCGATTGGATTCAGGTCTGGACTTTGACTTGGCCATTCTAACACCTGGATATGTTTATTTTTGAACCATTCCATTGTAGATTTTGCTTTATGTTTTGGATCATTGTCTTGTTGGAAGACAAATCTCCGTCCCAGTCTCAGGTCTTTTGCAGACTCCATCAGGTTTTCTTCCAGAATGGTCCTGTATTTGGCTCCATCCATCTTCCCATCAATTGCTGCTGAAGAAAAGCAGGCCCAAACCATGATGCTGCCACCACCATGTTTGACAGTGGGTATGGTGTGTTCAGGGTGATGAGCTGTGTTGCTTTTACGCCAAACATAACGTTTTGCATTGTTGCCAAAAAGTTCAATTTTGGTTTCATCTGACCAGAGCACCTTCTTCCACATGTTTGGTGTGTCTCCCAGGTGGCTTGTGGCAAACTTTAAACGACACTTTTTATGGATATCTTTAAGAAATGGCTTTCTTCTTGCCACTCTTCCATAAAGGCCAGATTTGTGCAATATACGACTGATTGTTGTCCTATGGACAGAGTCTCCCACCTCAGCTGTAGATCTCTGCAGTTCATCCAGAGTGATCATGGGCCTCTTGGCTGCATCTCTGATCAGTCTTCTCCTTGTATGAGCTGAAAGTTTAGAGGGACGGCCAGGTCTTGGTAGATTTGCAGTGGTCTGATACTCCTTCCATTTCAATATTATCGCTTGCACAGTGCTCCTTGGGATGTTTAAAGCTTGGGAAATCTTTTTGTATCCAAATCCGGCTTTAAACTTCTTCACAACAGTATCTCGGACCTGCCTGGTGTGTTCCTTGTTCTTCATGATGCTCTCTGCGCTTTTAACGGACCTCTGAGACTATCACAGTGCAGGTGCATTTAAACGGAGACTTGATTACACACAGGTGGATTGTATTTATCATCATTAGTCATTTAGGTCAACATTGGATCATTCAGAGATCCTCACTGAACTTCTGGAGAGAGTTTGCTGCACTGAAAGTAAAGGGGCTGAATAATTTTGCACGCCCAATTGTTCAGTTTTTGATTTGTTAAAAAAGTTTGAAATATCCAATAAATGTCGTTCCACTTCATGATTGTGTCCCACTTGTTGTTGATTCTTCACAAAAAAATACAGTTTTATATCTTTATATTTGAAGCCTGAAATGTGGCAAAAGGTCGCAAAGTTCAAGGGGGCCGAATACTTTCACAAGGCACTGTACATATAATATATATACAGTATATATACAGTATATATAGATATATATAGATATATATATATATATAGAGAGAGAGAGAGAGAGAGAAAGAGAGAGAGAGATGAGGTGGAGAGAGAGGAGGTAGAGCTAATCAAGCATAGTGCACAAAGACCACTATCTCGCAGTCAATCCCCAGCCACCATAAATGATCACATACTGTAAAGCAAGTTTTAAGAGTCCTAAAGTGCCTACAGTATATGTTTTTAGAGGGAAGTTGGGATTACTGCACAGTTTCAGTTGAGGTGTAACAGGTGTCACATGGGCTGGCCAGCCATGGTTGGTATCAAGATAGGTATGAGGGAAATGCATGGCAGCATTTTGGCTGTTGTATGGCCTCCTGACATGTAGTAGTCCAGTTCCATGGTTTCTCTTTCTCTAGTAACTGCCTGAGGAGTGGACTGATGGTGGAGTGGGCCCATCGAAAACAATTCTGGAAGATTCAGGTACGAATTCATTTTGGAGAGGTGCATCCTCCTCATACACCATAATGTCATCAAGTCAAGATATAAGGCAACTCCAGGGCAGACAGCCAGGATTGTGGACATGATTATCTGGAAGAAGCAATGTGCCAACTCTGCTCGAACAGGATAAGAGTGCTCCAGAACATCCCAATGTTGATCACAACCCTTACGGAAAAAAAAGATTGCAGTCAGAGTGCAGTAGAATTAACTACAGTTAGAGGGCAGTATAGCTGCAGGTATTCTGCAATTACTGCGTACAAAATAGCAGTTACTTACTGCACTTTTACTGCAGTTTCAAAACGGCAATATTTTTTGTAAGGGAAATTCAGTAGTTCATGCTGGATTCAGCCATATGAATTAGACTAGCAAAGAATCAAAGCTCACTTCTAAATTATAAGGAGGTGACTTAAGAGCCCAATCCTGGAGGCACAAGTTATACTATGGTGGGGGCAAGTTTTAGAGCTAGGGAAAGGGTGTCAGAGTCCAGGGTTGGATTCTCTTTCCTTTCATTGGAGCTTCCCAGTTGCCTCATTCATCCTCAAAGAGGTTTGTGACTTGGAATGCTTGGTGGTGCCATGCTAAGCAGTCTGCTGCCTTTTTATATATTCAGACAAAGTTGTTTGAGTGTATATAGTGTGCATATTGGATTCTTAAATACAGGTCATAAGTGCAGTACACAAATCTGAACATTTTTGCATTTAAAACGTGTACATCTGAGGAGGCTACTGAGGGCAGGACGGCTCATAATAGTAACGGAGCATTTGGAAGGGCTTCAACCACACTGAAACCATGTGTTTGATGTCTTTGATACCATCCACCGATTCCGCTCCAGCCATTACCACGAGCCCGTCCTCCCCAATTTACGCACCACCAACCTCCTGTGGTGTACATATACAAGTGAATAAACCATCATTTAATGGTATTGTAGGAGCCATATTTGATTTTGGAGGGGGGGGGGGGGGGGCTAATGTAATTGCAAGAGTAGGGGCTGCACTTACAAAACCCACAGAGGAACCTTTGACTGGAATTAATGACCGTTTTCAGCTTCTGAGCCCACTTGCACAATCGCCAGAACATCAAAAAATGTGTAACTGTATGCATTTTTGTCAGGCAGGACCATACAGCTACCATCATAAATATGTATAAGATTTTTTGTTGTTGGACACCAGGAAATCAAGTGATTTTAATTTTGGAAATCTGTTCCCAAATATTCCCACACATAATAAAGAGACGTGATCATATGCAAATGTAAGCAAGGTTTGAAATGATAAAAAAATCTAAATCAAATTGTATTTGTCACATACACGTGTTTACCAGATGTTATTGCGGGTGTAGCGAAATGCTTGTGTTTCAAGCTCTAACAGTGCAGTAATATCTAACAATTTCACAACAATACACACAAATCTAAAGTAAAGGAATGGAATTAAGAATATATAGATATTGGGAGAGCAATGTCAGAGCAGCATAGACTTAGATACAGTAGAATAGGATAGAATACAGTATATACATATTTCGATGAGAAATGCAAAACATGTAAACATAATTAAAGTGACTAGTGCTCCATTATTAAAGTGGCCAGTCTATGTATATAGGGCAGCAGCCTCTAATGTATTAGTGATGGCTATTTAACAGACTTTAACAGTCTGATGGCCTTGAGATAGGAGCTGTTTTTCAGTCTCTCGGTCCCAGCTTTGATGCACCTGTACCAAGTTTATGGTCATATTGCAGCAGTATGTAGGAGGGAGATTCCGAGGTGTGAGAAGTGTGCAGGAAGGCATGGAACAAAGGAATGTGTAGTGTCAGTAGAAAAAGTGGAGTGTTTCATTGTGGGGTTGGCCATGTTGCTGGGGATCAGAAAGGTCCTGTGCGAGTGAGACAGATTGAAGTTTCCAGGGTTAGAGCAGTGCTGAAAATGTCATATGCTGAGGCAGTGAGGAAAGTAGATGATGGTGGGTAAAGGGTGAGGGAGGATCCCTGTGAGTAGGTTTGTGCTTTAGTAAGGTTGGCTTCTTGGCGTTTATTGCTATGGTCATTAATTGTACCATACAAAGGAAATCCCAGAAGATTGAATTGATAGTAACAGGAGCAGAGCAGTTTAGGGGTATCAGAGATTTGTGTGCAGAAGAACTACAGGGGGTTTTGAGAGAATGGATTCCAGCCTGTAGAATCTATTGTGGCCAAAGTAGTAGTGGGAATGGGTATTGGTATTTACACTGAGTGCACAAAACATTAGGAACACCTGCTCTTTTCATGACATAGACTGACCAGATGAATCCAGGTGAAATCTATGATCCCTTATTGATGTCATCTCATAAATCCACTTCAATCAGTGTAGATGAGCCTGGAGACAACTGAGATGGATTGTGTATGTGTGCCATTCAGAGAATGAATGGGCAAGACAAAAGTTGTGCCTTTGAAGGGGGTATTTTAGTAGGTGCCAGGAACACCGGTTTGAGCGTGTCAAGAACTGGAAGGCATCTGGGGTTTTCACACTCAAGTTTCCCATGTGTATCAAGAATGGTCCACCACCCAAAGGAAATCCAGCCAACTTGACACAACTGTGGGAAGCATTGGAGTCAGCATTGGCCAGCATCCCTGTTGAACGCTTTCGACATCTTGTAGAGTCCATGCCCAGATGAATTGACTTCAAAAGGGGGGGGACACAACTCAATATTAGGAAGGTGTTTCTAATGTTTTGTACACTCTTTCTCTATATAGGGTTAGATGGCGAAGCAATTTTGTGAAAGGCAGCAATATGCGACATAGCGTCGAGCCTGCCGGAAAGCCACACGAAGACAAATTGGTACTCGTGCATCCGCGGTTCTTCTACCGCGCGTTCACGACTCTGGCTCACTTATTGCATGATGGCCGAGGGAGGCGGACCCGACTCGGGTAGTGCGGCAGACCCCGATCCGGAGCCGGTAGCCGCTCAAATACCGACACCTTCAACCGAAAGTCAAAAGCAGAGCATTGGAACACTTCTCAAAACAACTCTACGAAAGGGCGACGAGTGGTAATGTGTTTTGAATGTAACGTTACCTAGCTAACCAATAATAGCTGCTATGCTAGCCAGCTATCTACTTTCAGTTCACGGGAACTGAAAGTAGCCAGCAATAGCATAGGCCCGTCATTAGACGGGTAAACCGGTTCCCATTGAACAGGAAATGGTTTGATTTGTTGGGCCAGGGCAGGAATGAACATGCTAACGTTAGTTACGTCTCCTCATCCGACAATATTTACTTTCTCGACCACTGCAACGTAGTAGTAGTAGTAGTAGTAGTAGTAGTAGTAGTAGTAGTAGTAGTAGTAGTAGTAGTATTAGTAGTTAATAGCTAAGGTTAGTTCACTAGCAAGCCACGGCATTGCGCAAGTTAGCCATGTCTGCTCACATTAGCTTACTAGCCGACTAACTAGCTACGACATGACGAGGTGTAGTCAAAGGCCCTTCTTCAATGCAATAAAGTGGAGTGACTGCGAATTAATGCTAGCTAGTTAGCTTGCTATCTTACTAGCTAGCTAATGCTTTGTCATTGGAACTGGATAACAACCAGCGACTGGCCCTGTCAGATTTCCAGGCAAAATATTTGCAACGTTTTAACTTTGGAAACCAAACTCTTTCCTGTATCTATTTTACTAACGTTAGTTAGCAAAATCAGTACTGACTAACAAGGGAGGGGAAACAACCAATTGGCTCAGCAAGAGCTAGGCTAACCACAATGGCATTACAGTACCAATTGTCTTGAGTTGAGAAAGTAGTCTGCCGGGTCATATAATGTTATGATGTTTACATCTCGCTAGATTAATTCACACAATGTTTCCTTGAGCTAAAAAAACAATCATTTTAGTTGGGATTGATGACAAGTTTGATATGTTCCTGGGGCTAGACTCCAGACAACTTGCATTGTTTTGGCCTCCCATCCTGTCTGAACAGGGTAAAGTTAATGTCAGATGTGAATAGATTGGCAGCTATTGGCCTATGGCTATCTGACTGACTAGTTTGCTGACTCGACCTAATTTTGAACCCATCTGAGATGGGTATTATAAAGGCTTTAGTTGCAGTACCTTGTATCGCATTTCGAGTAGCCTAGCTAATTTAGCCACTTGATCATTTTTTCCTATTCTAAAAAGGGAGATACTTACAAATAAAGTTTCCCACTGCCTGAGCTTTGGACCATGTTAAATCCTGCTAACAAGTTTATGCAGTGGAAGATATTCTTATTTGAGATTGACATCCTTGCTCACTTTTACTGTATGTGAATGTGACCTAGAGCACAAGACGGTGTTGTTTTGAAAAATATACACTTGACATGCAACAATTCCAAAGATTTCACTGAGTTCACAATAAGGAAATAAGGAATTTTAAATATATTAATTGGGCCCAAGTCTGTGTTTCACACGATTGGGATTACAGATATGCATCTGTTGGTCACAGATACCTTAAAAAGGGTATGGGTATGGATCAGAAAACCAGTCAGTATCTGGTGTGACCACCACTTGCCTCGGAGTGGGACACATCTCTATCACATAGAGTTGATCAGGCTGTTGATTATGGCCTGTGGAATGTTGTCCCACTCTACTATGGCTGCTCGAAGTTGCTGGATATTGGCATTAACTGGAACATAATGTTGTATACGTTGATCCAGAGCATCCCGAACATGCTCAATGGGTGACATGTCTGGTAATTTATGGAGGAACTGGGATTTTCAGCTTCCAAGAATTGTGTACAGATCCTTGCAACATGGGGCTATGTATCATCATGCTGAAACATGAGGTGATGACGGTGGATGAATGGCACAACAATGGGCCTCAGGATTTCGTCACGGTATCGCTGTGCATTCAAATTGCCATTGATCAAATACAATTGTTTGTTGTCTGTAGCTTATGCCAGCCCATACCATAACCCCACTGCCACCACGGGGCACTCGGTTCACAACATTGACATCAGCAAACCGCTCTACCACACGACGCCCTACACGATGTCTGCCAGCTGCCCTGTACAGTTGAAACCAGGATTCATCCGTGAACAGCACATTTCTCCAGTGTTCCAGTGCCCATCGAAGGTGAGCATTTGCCCACTGAAGTCTGTTAGGATGCAGAACTGCAGTCTGGTAAGACCCTGGTGAGGACGGCAAGCATGCAGATGAGCTTCCCTGAGGCGGTTTCTGACAGTTTGTGCAGAAATTCTATAGATGTGCCAACCCACAGTTTCATCAGCTGTCCGGGTGGCTGGTCTCAGATGATCCTGCAGGTGAAGAAGCCCCAAGTGGAGCATGTGGAGGTCCTGTGAGGCTGGTTGGACGCACTGCCAAATTCTCTAAAATGGCGTTGGAGGCGGCTAATGGTAGAGAAATGAACATTCAATTCTGTCAACAGCTCTGGTGGATATTCCTGTAGTCTGCATGCCAATTGCATGCTCCTTCAAAGCTTGGGACAGCTGTGGCATTGTGTTGTGACAACTGCACATTTTAGTGGCCTTTTATAGTCCCCGGTACAAGGTGCACCTGTGTAATGATCATGCTGCTTAATCAGCTTCTTGATATGCCACACCTGTCTGGTGGATGGATCATTTTGGCAAAGGATTAATGCTCACTAACAGGGATGTGAACAAATTGAAATTTGTGCACAAATTTGGTGTGTATGGAACATTTCTGGGTTCATTTATTTCAGCTCATGAAACATGACACCAACAATGTTATACATGCATGTTGCATTTTATATTTTTGTTAAGTGTATAGTGCCAGTCAAAAGTTTGGACAAAAAAATTTTAATCAAATGTTAATCAAAAAATGTTAATCAATTCAAAATATATTTGACATTATTCAAAGTAGCCACCCTTTCCTTTGATGACAGCTTTGCACATGTTTGGCATTCTCTCAACCAGCTTCATGAGGTAGTCACCTGGAATGCATTTCAATTAACAGGTGTGCCTTGTTTAAAAGTTAATTTGTGGAATTTCTTTCCTTAATGTGTTTTAGCCAATCAGTTGTGTTGTGACAAGGTAGGGGTGGTATACAGAAGATATCCCTATTTGGTAAAAGGCCAAGTCCATATTATGGCAAGAATAGCTCAAATAAGCTAAGAGAAACGACAGTCCATTACTTTAAGACCATGAAGGTAAGTCAATGCCGAAAATTTCAAGAACTGAGCGTTTCTTCAAGTGCAGTTGTTCAAAAACCATCAAGCGCTATGATGACAGGCTCTCATGAGGACCACCACAGGAAAGGAAGACCCAGAGTTACCTCTGCTGCAGAGGATAAGATTATCAGAATTAACTGCACCTCAGATTGCAGCCCAAGTAAATGCTTCACAGAGTTCAAGTAACAGACACATCAACGTGAATCCGGCCTTCATGGTCGAATTGCTGCAAAGAAACCACTACTGAAGGACACCAATAAGAAGATACTTACTTTTGGGCAAAGAAGCACGAGCAATGGACATTAGACCAGTGGAAATCTGTCCTTTTGTCTGATGAGTCCAAATGTGTGATTTCTTTTTTTGGTTCCAACCGCTGTGTATTGGTTTCGGATGAGTTGGACTGCAGAGTGAAGGAAAAGCAGCCAACAAGTGCTCAGCATATGTGGGAACTCCTTCAAGACTGTTGGAAAAGCATTCCAGGCAAAGCTGGTTGAGAGAATGCCAAGTGTGCAACGCTGTCATCAAGGCAAAGGGTGGATACTTTGAAGAATCTAAAATAAATGTTGATTTGTTTAACACTTTCTTTTGGTTACTACATGATTCCATATGTGTTTCATAGTTTTGATGTCTACACTATTAATCTACAACATAAAAATAAAGGAAACCCTTGAATGTAAAAATAAAGGGAACACTTGGTTCCTCTCTAGGTTTCTTCCTAGGTTCTGGCCTTTTCTAGGGAGTTGTTCCTTGCCACTGTGCGTCTACATCTGCATTGCTTGCTGTTTGGGGTTTTAGGCTGGGTTTCTGTACAGCACTTTGTGACATTGGCTAATGTAGAAAAGGGCTTTCTAAAGAAATTTGATTGAGGGAGTAGGTTTGTCCAAACTTTTGACTGGTACTGTATGTTGACAGATGGAGAAATACTCCAAATAAGTGAATACTAGCCATGAATACTAACATTGTTAGACATAATGTAGGAACTAGTGGAACAAGTTGTCTGCATGCAAGTTCCTTTTTTAGCTCAGTTGGCCGAGCATGGTGCTGGTAACGCCAGAGTAGTTGGTTTGATTCCCGTGACCACTCATACATAAAATATGTGCACACAAACCTAAGTCACTTTGGATTAAAGTGTCTGCTAAATGGCATTTATATATTATTACTTTTACCCTTGTGTGATATTTATTTTAACCTGCAAGTTGTCAGCCTCATTCCTCGCAATACAGTATCTTACCAAGGCACTACTTTTTGCAGGTTTCTGATTGATAGCAGGTGGTTTAAGCAGTGGAAGAAGTATGTGGGATTTGACAGCTGGGATATGTACAATGTTGGAGAGCACAGTCTCTATCCCGGCCCTGTTGACAACTCAGGCCTGTTCTCAGGTAATGCAGGCATCATATTTACTGACACATTCTTCACAGCCTTACACCATGTGAAATGTTGTATCTTAATCTGTGAAGTATGCCAATGTGTTTTCTTCTGTCTCTGCTGTGAGCATGATTCTACACAACTAGTTATAAACAAGCACTCAATACTTGCTCGCTCTAAAGAATTGATGTCATAACTTACCTTTACTCTATTTCTTCTCAGACCATGAGACCCAGATCTTGAAGGAGCACCTTATAGATGAGCTGGACTATGTCCTTGTGCCCACTGAGGCGTGGAACAAGCTTGTCTGCTGGTATGGTTGCCTTGAGGGCCAGCGGCCCATCGTCAGAAAGGTGACGCTATGAATTTATTTAAAAATGTTTCACCCTTTTCCTTTAGTCTCTCTCTAACCTTGCTCTTTCTCTCCGTAGGTGGTTGAACACGGTATGTTTGTCAAGCACTGTAAAGTGGAGGTCTATCTGTTGGAGCTCAACTTGTGTGAGAATGACAACATGGACAATGTGATCACACGTCATTTCAGCAAAGCTGACACTATAGGTAAAGGAGGTTTGCTGTGCTGTGGGCCAGAGAGCAAACTGACGCGTGAACTAACTAGATATGTATCATATTCAGCCACTTCTGACTTTTGATTTAGCTAAATATTTTGTGTGTGTGCCCTGTCCAGACACCATAGAGAAGGAGATGCGGTCGCTATTTGAGATCCCAACAGGGAAGGAGACTCGACTGTGGAACAAATACATGAGCAACACATACGAGCAGCTGAACAAGCCAGACAGCACCGTGCAGGATGCTGGTCTCTTCCAAGGCCAGGTAGAGAACTATCTCTATCCCAACACCCCACTTCAGCTCACTCACTCCTAGGCCACACACAGCTAGACCCTTTGACCACTGGCTCTGTTTTCATTGGGCACACAGCACAGGGGTTTCATTATAATTATTTTTTAAGGGAAGCTGCAATGGTGTCACGTTTGTATACTTAATCACTTATATCATCAGTTGTTCCTCCCAATAGTTGAAATTTTAGCTACGTTTGATTACCATTAGTTCCATTAGGGATCACAACATTCCTAATGTCAGAGGTTGTTTTGCTCTCATGTTTTGTTACCCAGCAGTTATTAACTGCTAATTGATTATGTTATGATAGTTGTTTTTGAGGTCACCTGGGTTCTAGCCTCGTACTACCATCCGGGTCTCACAAGCTTACATATGTTTATTTATGTAAGTTTACGAGATCAGGAAGATTGTGTGAGACTAGCTGGGTTCAGCTGAGGTTAGTTTTTGTGGCATGGCTCTCACTGGCTTGTTTCCCACACAGGTGCTCGTGATCGAACGCAAGAATGAGGACGGCACGTGGCCCAGACAAGCCTCCCATCCAAAGTAAGTTAATCGGTCTATGGTTACCCTTGCTCTCTTCTAGGACTTTGTGGCAATTAGTACATTTGGATTAGAATGGCTTATGTTCCATCATGTCTGGTTGTGCAAAATGTCTGAAACTTGTCCAGTAAGTTGTCTATGTTCCTGTTATTCAGATCTAGTACGGCCACATCCAGGAATTTCACTACCTCCCCAAAGCTCTCCTCCAACTCGTCAGCAACCATCTCCTCAACAATAACTAATGGGGACAGCAGCAACTCTGGCAGTACACTGAACAACAGTACCTCCTCTGGCAATAGGCAAGCACACTGTGATTTTGTCACTATGACACAATATGCAAAGTACTTGGATATCACTAGTTAGTCAGGCAAGCTCAATGGAGTAACATTTATGTTTAGGAAGATTTATGCAGTCTGTTGATGTTTGATCTGTTATACACTGGACTCAACCTTACTCTTTCTACAGATTGGGAGGTTACAACTCATACAGCTCATCCTACAACTACAGAGAGTCACCATCCCAACCTGGTCTTTGTGGTCTCAGTAACCTAGGCAACACCTGCTTCATGAACTCTGCCCTCCAGGTACCACTCACTCACTCACTCACACTTTGAACTGATATTTCCCTCTTACTCACCTCACTGTTTTGTTGCAGTGCCTGAGCAACGCGTCCCCTCTCACGGAATACTTCCTAGATGACCAGTATGAGGCGGAAATCAACCGGGAGAATCCATTAGGAATGAGGGGGGAGATTGCAGAGTCCTACGCAGACCTGGTCAAGCAGATGTGGCTCAGCCGCAGCAGCTACGTGGCCCCCCGCACCTTTAAAGTAAGCCGCGCCACAGACACAGAGGACTGAATTTCTATAGGCTACTGTGATTGTCGTTGTCTTATAGTGCACCTTCCTCACCCTCTTTTTGACCAGTAGATTTCTCCAATTAAACTCTATGGAGTTTCTCAGTCAGTTTCTGACAAACTCATGCAGATAGAGCAATGAGCATTGAACTGTCACAGTTACTTTAATACATGCGTGATTGACAAGCTGCACAGTCTTCTAACCGCCACTCTGTGTTCCCCCTATATCCCAGACCCAAGTGGGCCGCTTCGCCCCCCAGTTTTCAGGGTACCAGCAGCAGGACTCCCAGGAGCTGCTGGCCTTCCTGATGGATGGGCTTCACGAAGACCTGAACCGTGTTAAAAAGAAGCCTTACCTGGCCCTGCAGGATGCAGGGGGCCGGAAAGACGAGGTACACACACACACACACACGCACACACACACACTGCAACATATCACCTCTGTACAAATCAGTTTTCTTCTACTGTGTAACAGATTGTAGCTAAGGAAGCCTGGACTAACCATCGCCTGCGCAATGACTCCATCATCGTGGACATATTCCATGGCCTGTTCAAATCCACTCTGGTGTGTCCAGAGTGTGCCAAGGTCTCTGTGACCTTTGACCCATTTTGCTACCTCACACTGCCTCTGCCCATGAAGAAGGACCGCACCATGGAAGTGTTCTTGGTCCGCATCGATCCCCAGTCCAGACCTACGCAGGTAACACACACTGGATGGGCACTGTTTTTACCCCTCCATGGAGATAGACACTGTTGTCATAATAACAATATTGCGTTGTCTGCAATGTAAATCAAACATTTGCATACCAGACCAGTCTCAACAGGGACCTAGAAACTGAGTGGTCTTTGTACATGCTGCTGTGCTGTTTTCGATTTCAGAGTTGGCCACGGTTCACCTACTGAGGTCTTAACATCCATGTAGACAGAAGTAAAAATATCTCCTCTCCCTGTGCGTCTCTCCTTTTCTTCCCCAGTACCGAGTGGTTGTCCCCAAGCTTGGCTCAGTGACAGACCTGTGCAGCGCCTTGTCCCGGCTCTCTGGAATCCCTGCTGAGAATGTGAGAGCTGATTAAGGGCCATTTTACTTTTGGACTCTATTTTTACAGCATGCTCATGGTGACATTTTGTTCATGACTTGATAAGATTTAAATAAATGTGTAGTTAATTTAATACTTTGTAAAGTTTTTTTTGTGAGACTATCTTCAGTTGAGGGTTAACATTTTGCCCAACTGACGGGTCTGATAAAGTGACTCCAGTTGAGAGAACCATAAATCAGGGATCCCCAATAGGTGGCCCGTGGGCCAAATTCGGCTCACAGGTGATTTATTTCGAAATTTATGGGAAAAGGGATTTTAATTTAGAAAATCTATTCTCAATTATTCCCACTCATGAATAGAGGCATATGTGATCGCATCCAATTGGAAGGTTTGAAATTATTACGTTTTTGTCATACTATATCTGTTTGGGATTCTTGCGGTCAATTTGCAGTGTACAAATAATTGATAACTAAGTTCTGGCCCCCTTGACCATCTGCTCAAGGAAAAATCATCCCACGGCTGAATGTAATTGGGGACCCCTGACAAAAATGTTTTCTCCTGTCCTCCTAGATGGTGGTGGCAGATGTTTACAATCACCGGTTCCACAAGATCTATAGACGAGATGATGGCCTCAACCAAATCATGGAGAAGGATGACATCTTTGTGTAAGCCTTGTCCCTTCTCTTGCACTGGAGGATAACTTATTGAACAGTGGTTGATGTCTGCGCATACCCAGTTACTTTGTTAGCCAAGAGTTTCTAGAATAACCACACAGTAAACACTACAAATACTCAACATATACAAGATGTTGAAATATGTTATTTTTTTAATATATTTTTTTACAAAAACACCTCCGTTATGCTACTGTATTATTCTCTATGTTTGTGGTCCAGGTATGAGGTGGCGGAGGAGGATGCAGAGAGTATGAACCTGCCTGTGTACTTCAGGGAGCGCCACTCCAAGCACACAGGAGGCTCCACAGGCACCATGCTGTTTGGCCAGCCCCTGCTCATCACTGTGCCCCGGCAGAACCTGGCCGCTGACATGCTCTACGAGAAGGTGCTGGAGAGGATTGGGTGGGTACAGTGTCTGTAGGCCTGCTTTTGTTTCTACTTGTGATCATATGTACAGTATGCCCCACGCAGACTTGAGATATTTAACATGTAGCGGAATGTGAGCTTTGCATATGTGGCAAAACGTTAAAGGCCCAGTGCAGTCGATTCTATGTATAATATTGTACAACAGCTGGTGAAACTAACACTGTGAAAGTGTGACAATTTTATCAATGTTATTCCTGATAGTTGCTGGTTGAAAATACAATCTACATAGGACCTTCTAATCAGTAGGTTTGCATGGGCGGGAGTTTCGGCTTTCCATGGTGACATCACCATGTGGTAAATTGGTAAATATATCAATAACAGAGTTCAAACCTCTCTGCCAATAACGGCTGGTTTTCAGGTTCCACCTCCCCTCTGACTACTTCCAAAATTCTTGCTTGAGAAATACTTTTTTGCCCAAAACATTTTTTGCCCATTTTAATGGATATCTATTCTAGTAATGTACTTAATTGCTACCCCAAAAGTATTTTATATTGATATAAAAATGGATGGATGCATTGGGCCTTTAAAATGTACAATATTGACAAACTTTCCCCCAACCCAGGCGCTACGTGACGCGCTCTCAAAGCTCCACCGGTGATGGGAGGGCCTCAGCCTCCGCCTCCTCCGCCAGCTGCAGCCAGTCAGCAGAGTGCTCAGCAACATCCTCCAATCGCAACGCTGCAGCGAGTGGGAGTGGTAGCCCCCTGTCAGACGGGGCATCCTGCAGCTCCAGCAACAGCAGCAACCATTCAGGAACCTCCAACGGGAACGGGGTGTGTGAAGGTAAGCAACAACACGGACTGTCTAAAGGCAGCACAGTTACTTACATCTCGTACACCTATTAGTTTCTTTATTATGTTATTTATTATCTTATGAATGTGTACCAAGCACATTTTAGTTTTGCATTCATGTACATGTGCCCTATTTCATTCCCATGGTCTGACATGGCTTGTGTGATTTCCAACTTCCAGGTGAGGAGGAGGCCATGGATCAACAGGTGAGTCCGGAGCCAGAGAACGGACAGTCAGAGGAGGAGGACGCCTCAGACCTGGAGAATGGCCCTAAAACCAAGCCGTGCTCCAGCACCCCGCCCAAACTGTTCTCCTTCAGCATGGTCAACTCTTACGGAACGGCCAACATCAGTCCACTGCCTTGCGACGGAAACATCCTCAAACTAAATAGTTAGTATTTAGTCTCCCATTTAACTTTTGAGTGCTTCAACCAGTTTAAAAAACGTCTTGGAAAGAAAAGTTGAAACTTGTTTTTCAGAAGTCCCAGGTGATTTACAATGTTTCTTGAATTAGAGAACCGGCTTTAGATGTGAGTTGCAAGCTGACCAAAGTACCTTATCTCCCCCGTAGCACATTCCACAGTAGCGATCGACTGGGACTCGGACTCAAAGAAACTGTGTTATGACGATCAGGAAGCAGAGGTCAGTACACTTTCAGTTGACTTGATCGGGTGGACCCAAAGCCTTTCTTGGCGGAGTTAGAGTTTGAAAAATGATACCATAATTGCCAATACAACAATTGCAAAAAACAATGCATGGCCATCATATTTCTGTGTTTAATAGACAGAATGTAGCCAGCGACATTTCCTAATGTTTGTTTGAAGTTCATCTCGCATTTGAACTTTCTATCGGACAAAAACTACACCAGAGAGAAGTAGCCTACACATCAGTCAGAGCGCTGTCTGGTGATGCAATGAAGAGAGCAAATACACTCCATGACCAAAAGTATGTGGACAACTGCTCGTCGAACATCATTCCAAAATCATGGTAATTAATATGGAGTTGGTACCCCCTGTGCTGCTACATCAGCCTCTACTCTTCTGGGAAGGCAACTGGATGTTGCAACATTGCTGCAGAGACTTGCTTCCATTTAGCCACGAGCTTTAGTGAGGTCCAGCACTGATGTTGTGCGATTTAAGCTTGGCTCACAGTCCAATTCCAATTCATCCCAAAGATGTTCGATGGGGTTGAGGTCAGGGCTCTGTGCAGGCCAGTCAAGTTCTTCCACCATGATCTCGACAAACCATTTCTCTATGGACCTCGCTTTGTTTACTGGGGCATTGTCATGCTGAAACAGGAAAGGGCCTTCCCCCAAACTGTTGCCGCAAAGTTGGAAGCACAGAATCGTCTAGAATGTCATTGTATACTGTAGCGTGAAGATTTCCCTTCACTGGAACTAAGAGGCCTAGCTCAAACAATTAAAAACAGCCACAGACTATTATTCCTTCTCCACCAAACCTTAGTTAGCACTACGCTTTGGGGCAGGTAGCGTTCTCCTGGCCCCAGATTCTTCTGTCAGACTGACAGATGGTGAAGCGTGATTCCTCACTTCAGAGAACGCGTTTCTTCTGCTCCAGAGTCCAATGGCGGCGAGCTTTTAACCACGAGCTGCCGCTTGGCATTGTGCATTTTAGGATTGTGTGCGGCTGCTCGGCCATGGTAACCCATTTCATGAATCTCCTGACAAACAGTTCTTGTGCTGACGATGCTTCCCAGAGGCAGTTTGGAACCCGGTAGTGTTGCAACCAAGGACAGACGATTCCTACGTACTTCAGGAACTCTGCAGTCCTGTTCTATGAGCTTGTGTGGCCTATCACTTCGCGGCTGAGCCGTTGTTGCTCTTAGACGTTTCCACTTCCCAATAACCAAATTTAGTTGACTGGGATAGCTCTAGCAGGGCAGAAATGTTAAACTTTTTGGAATGCTAGCATCCTATGACGGTGCCACGTTGAAAGTCACTGAGCTCTACAGTAAGGCCATTCTAATGCCAATGTTTGTCTATGGAGATTGCATGACGGTGTGCTCGTTTTTATACACCTGTCAGCAACGGGTGTGGCTGAAATAGGCGAATCCACAAATTTGAAGGGGTGTCCACATACTTGTGTGTACAATGCATTTGGAAAGTTCAGACCCCTTGACTTTTCCAACATTGTTACATTAAAGCCTTTATCTAAAACATATTGTTTTTTCTCCCTCAATCTACACACAATACCCCATAGTGACAAAGCAAAAACAGTTTTTACATTTTTGCAAATTTATAAAAAATATTAAAAGAACTGGTCACATTTACACAAGAATGCCGAACCTTTACTCAGTACTTTGTTGAAGCACCTTTGGCAGTGATTACAACCTCAAGTCTTCTTGGGTATGACGCAACAAGCTTGGCACATCTGCAGATCCTCTCAAGCGCTGTTGGATGGGGAGCGTCAAGGTAAGTTGCTAGCTAGCACTAGTTAACTACGCATGGTTTATGATATTACTAGTTTATCTAGCTTGTCCTGCGTTGCATATAATCAATGTGGTGCCTGTTAATTTATCATCGAATCACAGCCTACTTCGCCAAACAGGTGATGTTTTAACAAAAGTGCATTTGCGAAAAAGCACAATTGCACAAATGTACCTAACCATAAACATCAATGCCTTTCTTAAAATCAATACACAGAAGTATATTTTTTTAAACCTGCATATTTAGTTAAAAGTAATTCATGTTAGCAGGCAATATTAACTAGGGAAATTGTGTCACTTCTCTTGCATTCATTGCACGCAGAGCCAGGGTATATGCAACAGTTTGGGCTGCCTGGCTCATTGCAAACTGAACTAATTTGCCAGAATTTTACATAATTATGACAACATTGAAGGTTGTGCAATGTAACACCAATATTTAGACTTAGGGTTGCCACCCGTTTGATAAAATACGGAATGGGTCCGTATTTCACTGAAAGAATAAACGTTTTGTTTTTGAAATGATAGTTTCTGGATTTGACCATAGGCTCGTATTTCTGTGTTTATTATATTAAAATTTAAGTCTATGATTTTGATATTTGATAGAGCAGTCTGACTGAGCGGTTGTAGGCGGCAGCTCGTAAGCATTCATTCAGACTTTACTGCGTTTGCCAGCAGCTCATAGCAATGCTTGAATCACAGCGCTGTTTATGACTTCAAGCCTATCAGCTCCCAAGATTAGGCTGGCAATACTAAGGCTTTTTGTATGGCACGTATACTTTCTTCTCCAACACTGCTTTTGCATTATTTAAACCAAATTGAACATGTTTCATTATTTATGAGACTAAAAAAATAGATATCTATTATGTAAAGTTGGAATAAGTTTTCATTCAGTATTGTTGTCATTATTACAAATATATAAAAATCGTCCGATTTAATCGGTATCACCTTTTTTTGGTCCTCCAATAATTGGTATCGGCGTTGAAAAATCATAAGTCGACCTATACACTCCAGAGATGTTCAAATCCGCTCTGGCTGGGCCACTCGAGGACATTCAGAGACTTGTCCAAAAGCCACTCCTGCGTAGTCTTGGCTGTGTGCATAAGGTTGTTGTCCTGTTGCAAGGTGAACTTTCTCCCCAGTCTGAGGTTCGGAGCTTTCTGGAACAGGTTTTCATCAAGGATCTCTGTACTTTGCTCCGTTCATCTTTCCCTGGATCCTCCCAGTCCCTGCTGCTGAAAAACAGCATAATCCTGCCACCACCGTGCTTCACCATAGGGATGATGCCAGGTTTCCTTCAGATGTGACGCTTGGCATTCAGACCAAGAATTCAATCTTGGTTTCATCAGACCAGATAATCTTGTTTCTCATGGTCAGTTCTCTTTGAGCCTTTTGGCCAGCACCAAGCGGGCTGTCATGTGCCTTTTACTGAGGAGTGGCATCCATCTGGCCACTACCACTACAGCCTGATTTGGTGGAGTGATACAGTGATTGTTGTCCTTCTGGAAGGTTCTCCCATCTCCACAGAGGAACTCCGGAGCTTTGTCAGAGTGACCATCGAGTTCTTGGTTACCTCCCTGACCAAGGCCCTTCTCCCCTGATTGCTCAGTTTGGCTGGGCGGCCTGCTCTAGGAAGAGTCTTGGTGGTTCCAAACTTCTTTCATTTAAGAATGATAGAGGGAGGCCAGTATGTTCTTGGGGATCTTCAATGCTGCAGACATTTCTTTGGTACCCTTCCCCAGATCTGTGCCTCGACTCAATCCTGTCTCAGAGCTCTACGGACAAATCCTTTGACCTCATGTCTTGGTATAGACAGGTGTGTGCCTTTCCAAGTCATGTCCAATCAATTGAATTTACCACAGGTGGATTCCAAACAAGTTGTAGAAACATCTCAAGATTGATTAATGGAAACAGGATGCACCTGTGCACATTTTCGAGTCTCATAACACCTAGGTAAATAAGTTAATTCTGTTATTTTAATACATTTGCAGAATTGTACAACTGTTTTCACTTTCATTATGGGGTATTTTCTGTAGATAATTGTTTTATTTAATTAATTTTAGAATAAGGCTGTAACCTAACATTGGGGGAAATGTTATGGGGTCTGAATACTTTCTGGATGTAGTGTGTGTGTCTAGTGTATATTTCATCTGAGTGAAGTACTACTGAAGCGCTAAATTCCTCCATTTACATTAATGATTTGAAGTGAACCTGAAGCCAAGCAGAGTTTGCAAAATGCTTTGTTTGAACTTTCCTTTTCTGTATGAAAACTGCTGAATCCTGCATTATCACGACCCTTGATTATTGGTCAGTTATTATACACAGAACAAAAATCTATATGTGAAGTGTTGGTCCCATTTGTGATGAGCTGAAGTAAAAGATCCCAGAAATGTTCCATATGCACAAACATATTTCTCTAAAATGTTGTTCACAGATTTGTTTACATCCCGGTTTGTGAACATTTCTCCTTTGCCAAGATAATCCATCCACCGGACAGGTGTGGCATATCAAAAAGCTGATTAAACAGCATGATCATTACACTGGTGCACCTTGTGCTGGGGACAATGAAAGGACACTCTAAAATGTGCTGTTTTGTCCTACAACACAATGAAACGGATGTCTCAATTTTGAGGGAGCATGCACTTGGCATGCTGACTGCAGGAATGTTCACCAGAGCTGTTGCCAGAGAATGGAATGTTAATTTCTATACCATAAGCCGACTCCAACGTCAATTTAGGGAATTTGGCAGTACGTCCGGCCGGCCTCAACCGCAGACCATGTGTAACCACGCCAGCCTTAGACCTCCACATCCGGCTTCTTCACCTGTGGGTTTGACTGGGACCATCCACTCGGACAGCTGATTTAACTGGGTTTGCACAACCAAAGAACTTCTGTCAAACTGTTCCAGGGAAGCTCATCTACGAGCTTGTCCTCACCTGGGTCTTGACATGACTGCAATTTGGAGTCGTAACCGACTTCAGTGGGAAAATGCTCACCTTCGATTGCCACTGGCATGCTGGAGAAGTGTACTCTTCGTGGTAGTGGCCTATGGCATGGATAGGCTATAAGCTACAGACAACGAGCACAATTGGGCCATTGATAAAATGCATTGTTGTAGTGTTCATCCGCCACCATCACCTCATGTTTCAACATGATAATTCACAGCCCCATGTCGCAAGGATTTGTACACAATTTCTGGAAGCGGCCTGCATACACAGACATATCACCCATTGAGCATGTTTGGGATGCTCTGGATTGATGTGTATGAAAACCTTCTCTATCTTCTTGCCCTTTGTGCTGTTGTATGTTCCCAATAATGTTTGTACCATGTGTTGCTGCCTTGCTAGGTTCTCTTAGGTCTCTCTTTATGTAGTGTTCTCTCTCTTGACACAATGTGTGCTTTGTCCTTTATTTTTATTTTTAATCCCAGCCCCCACAGGAGACATTTTTGGTAGACCGTCATTGTAAATAAGAATTTATTGACTGACTTGTGTGGTTAAATAAAAAGCATGTTCCAGTTCCTACCAATATCCAGCAACTAATCCAAGCAATTGAAAAGGAGTGGGAGAACAGTACTCAGGCCACTATCAACAGCCTGATCAACTCTATGCAAAGGAGATGTTGCACTGCATGAGGCAAATGTTGGTCACACCAGATACCGACTGGTTTTGTGATCCACGCCCTTATTATTAATATTATTATTATTATTATTAATATTATTATTATTATTAGTAGTATTATTATTATTATTATTATATATTTTTGGTTTTTTTAAGCTATCGGACCAACAGATGCATGTCTGTATTCCCAGTCGTGTGAAATCCAAAGATTAGGGCCCAATGAATGTATTTCAATTGACGGATTTCCTTATGTGAACTGTAAACAGTAAAATCTTTTAAATTGTTACATTTTAGTTCAGTGTACATTCATATATATGCATAAACAAAACTGTACAGTAGATAAAATAACATTTAGGCACTAATAAAGAAACTGCTCTGTTGGAGGATAAGGTGGCAGGCTTTGGCATTTACATTGTTACCTGAAAAAAAAAAACGTAATTATTTCATGGGATGTGTACCTGGCTATGTCTATACGGTGTGTATGCCTGTGACTCAGTAAAGGTATCCTCTGTACTGTAGGCATATGAGAAGCATGAGAGCATGCTCCAGGCCCCGAAGAAGAAGGCCACGGTGGCTCTGAGGGAATGCATTGAGCTCTTCACTACCATGGAGACACTAGGAGAGCATGACCCATGGTGAGACCCACCATCACTACAGCACTGTCTTACAGGCTCAAAAAGATACACTAGTCCATAGCACTCTACTCCCTACGCTGTTGAAACCACTACGTTCTGTGGTGAATTTTAATGCTTTATGTTCTACTGAAATCAATGATTGTTCACACAGGTATTGCCCCACCTGCAAGAAGCACCAACAGGCCACAAAGAAGTTTGACTTGTGGTCTTTGCCTCGCATCCTGGTGGTCCACCTGAAGCGTTTTTCCTACAATCGCTGCTGGAGGGACAAGCTGGACACAGTGGTGGACTTCCCTGTCAGGTACAGACCGCACTATGCCAAGAGGTGGAACAGTTCTAACTGACATGGGTCCTTTTTGTATTTATTTTATCGACAATGATTCACATTGAGATGGACATTGTCTGTACTCTTTATTCTTTGTATTTTGAGAGGTCAAACAATGAAAGCATTATTTTGTTTTGTCGTCAACTTTTATGGACCCAAGGAATTGACACAGCTTTACACTAGAGGGTGCTGGTTTTCTAAATTTATAGAAACCCTGGTTTGCTGTGTATTGGCCAATGAGGCATAGAAGAAGCAGTCCTCCATAGGAAATAAATGGAATTCTACAGTATTTCAATTAAATGTTTCAACGACAAAATTACATGTATTTAAGATTTATTTTTTAATTTTGTTTAGCTCACATAGTATAAGTAAAACATATGCATTAAGGTGTCTAAGAGTCAGTGGCAAAAACAAATGTGGACATTAATAAATGCATTTCTATAGCTTCCAAAATATATATATATATTTTACAATTGAGGGAGAGTGCCAAGATGGATAATTTTTGGGATTACCCAAACTTAGTAACATAATCTGATTACATTCAGTTACTTTTCGATTACTTTCTCCTTAAAAGGCATTAGAAGAAAACTAAAATGTATGTTACCAATTGAACGATATCTATTTATTTATCCTGTAATGTTAAAGTTTACATAGCTGAATCAAATATTGGTTATGTAGGCTTCTTTTAACCCATCGCTTTCTACTACATATCATTTCAATCAGAATATTTTATATATATATATATATATATATATATATATATATACACACACACACACACACACACACACACACACACACACACACAGTGCCTTGCGAAAGTATTCGGCCCCCTTGAACTTTGCGACCTTTTGCCACATTTCAGGCTTCAAACATAAAGATATAAAACTGTATTTTTTTGTGAAGAATCAACAAGTGGGACACAATCATGAAGTGGAACGACATTTATTGGATATTTCAAACTTCTTTAACAAATCAAAAACTGAAAAATTGGGCGTGCAAAATTATTCAGCCCCCTTAAGTTAATACTTTGTAGCGCCACCTTTTGCTGCGATTACAGCTGTAAGTCGCTTGGGGTATGTCTCTATCAGTTTTGCACATCGAGAGACTGAATTTTTTTCCCATTCCTCTTTGCAAAACAGCTCGAGCTCAGTGAGGTTGGATGGAGAGCATTTGTGAACAGCAGTTTTCAGTTCTTTCCACAGATTCTCGATTGGATTCAGGTCTGGACTTTGACTTGGCCATTCTAACACCTGGATATGTTTATTTTTGAACCATTCCATTGTAGATTTTGCTTTATGTTTTGGATCATTGTCTTGTTGGAAGACAAATCTCCGTCCCAGTCTCAGGTCTTTTGCAGACTCCATCAGGTTTTCTTCCAGAATGGTCCTGTATTTGGCTCCATCCATCTTCCCATCAATTTTAACCATCTTCCCTGTCCCTGCTGAAGAAAAGCAGGCCCAAACCATGATGCTGCCACCACCATGTTTGACAGTGGAGATGGTGTGTTCAGCTGTGTTGCTTTTACGCCAAACATAACGTTTTGCATTGTTGCCAAAAAGTTCAATTTTGGTTTCATCTGACCAGAGCACCTTCTTCCACATGTTTGGTGTGTCTCCCAGGTGGCTTGTGGCAAACTTTAAACAACACTTTTAATGGATATCTTTAAGAAATGGCTTTCTTCTTGCCACTCTTCCATAAAGGCCAGATTTGTGCAATATATGACTGATTGTTGTCCTATGGACAGAGTCTCCCACCTCAGCTGTAGATCTCTGCAGTTCATCCAGAGTGATCATGGGCCTCTTGGCTGCATCTCTGATCAGTCTTCTCCTTGTATGAGCTGAAAGTTTAGAGGGACGGCCAGGTCTTGGTAGATTTGCAGTGGTCTGATACTCCTTCCATTTCAATATTATCGCTTGCACAGTGCTCCTTGGGATGTTTAAAGCTTGGGAAATCTTTTTGTATCCAAATCCGGCTTTAAACGTCTTCACAACAGTATCTCGGACCTGCCTGGTGTGTTCCTTGTTCTTCATGATGCTCTCTGCGCTTTTAACGGACCTCTGAGACTATCACAGTGCAGGTGCATTTATACGGAGACTTGATTACACACAGGTTGATTGTATTTATCATCATTAGTCATTTAGGTCAACATTGGATCATTCAGAGATCCTCACTGAACTTCTGGAGAGAGTTTGCTGCACTGAAAGTAAAGGGGCTGAATAATTTTGCACGCCCAATTTTTCAGTTTTTGATTTGTTAAAAGTTTGAAATATCCAATAAATGTCGTTCCACTTCATGATTGTGTCGCACTTGTTGTTGATTCTTCACAAAAAAATACAGTTTTATATCTTTATGTTTGAAGCCTGAAATGTGGCAAAAGGTCACAAAGTTCAAGGAGGCCGAATACTTTCGCAAGGCACTGTATATATATATATATATATAAATGGATGTAGCAACTACAGATTGCCCCTTTAAGTCTATCAAAAGTGTGTGTTTGAGCATGTGTCCATTAGGCCTATGGATTTATTATTTAATTAGATTGAGCAATATTAGCCCCACTTTTATTCCATAGACTGGGATCTGCACTATGCAGCTGTTGCAAGAGCGCTTTTTTCACTAGCTGTTAACTAGTTTCAAAAACCAGTGATTGATAGGCAGCTTAATTTTCTTGAATTCAACCATTATTGGGTTCAAATACACATTTAGATTTGTGAACAGCCATCCACAACAACCACAATCCGTAAGGCACATATATCTAAATGAGAGAGCAGAAGTGTGATTCACATCAATGCGCTATGTAGATATCAATAATAAGTGATCCGTATCGCTGTAGACTACACTGCTGTCATCCTTACCTCCAAGCGTTTATTCAAGTTGGATAATCTTTGGATACCGACAGCAGTCGCACAATTGGACATAGCTTGGACTATAACATACAAAAGCCTATTCCTGCTCTTTTCTCGCTCAGGTGGAACAAACTTAAACTTGTGCCTAACATCCTTTCTGAATTTTAAAGTAATCCTTGGAAGTAATCATCTAGTTTTTCTAAAGTATCTAATCTGATTACAGTATTTTTGCTGGTAATGTAACAAATGAGTTACCCTTTTTTTCTCTTTTTTTGTTTTTTGTTGGTTGGTATCCCTTACTTCTCCCCAACCCTGTGTGTGTACACACACACACACACACACACATACAATACACAAGGCCTTTGTCCATTTGTGTAGTCTCAACTGTCAGAGAAACTGACGTCAAGCTCCAACAGACACAAATAGCATCTGTGGTATAGTTACATTGGGTAACAACTACACGAGGAATTTCACCATCACAAAAGGCTCTTTAAACTAAACCAGGGTCATTTGAATGTATTTTCCATTAGCAGAATACTCAGGTTATTCTCCAGGTTGGGACAAGAAGCCATTTGAAATAATGTTATATAAAAGCTACCTGTCCTGTGGGGGTTGTCTGGCTGAATGCCCGTGAGCCTCCCTGTGCTGTGTACTCTGATCTCTACTGAGTCACATTATCCAGCAGGAACCAGGAAGCCAGGAATTAAATGTAACTGACCTTGACAAGCCCTGCAGCTTCCAAGAACCTGACTCATGCTTACTGAGGATGGTTGAGACCGACAAAGCCATCTATTGTACCTCACCTCTCGCACCAGTGTATCAGCTGAAGCGCTAGCTGACCACCATCCTCCACACTGGGTTCAGTGTTGATGACATGTCCAGTATAAACTTTAATTTTATTTAACTAGGCAGGTCAGTTAAGAACAAATTCTTATTTACAATGACGGCCTACCAAAAGGCAAAAGACCTCCCGCGGGGACGGGGGCTGGGTTTATTATTTTTTTTAAAATAATAATAATATATAAATGTAGGACAATACACACAACACTACATAAAGAGAGACCTAAGACACATGGCAACACAATAACAAAATGGTAGCAACACATGTCGAGACATCAATACATCACGCAAAGCATCCACAACTAAGTAAGCGTGTCCATGATTGAGTCTTTGAATGAAGAGATTGAGATAAAACTGTCCAGTTTGAGTGTTTTTTTGCAGCTTGTTCCAGTTGTTAGCTGCAGCGAACTGAAAGGAGGAGCGACCCAGGGATGTGTGTGGTTTGGGAACCTTTAACAGAATGTGACTGGCAGAATGGGTGTTGTATGTGGAGGATGAGGGCTGCAGTAGATATCTCAGATAGGAGGGAGTGAGCCATAAGAGGGTTTTATAAATAGGCATCAACCAGTGGGTCTTGCGACGGGTATACAGAGATGACCAGTTTACAGAGGAGAAAATAGTGCAGTGATGTGTCCTATAAGGAGCATTGGTGGCAAATCTGATGACCGACTGGTGAGGAAAATCTAGCCGCTCGAGAGCACCCCTAGCACCCCTAGGATGGTCATCTTAATCAGGGTTAGTTTGGCAGCTGGGGTGAAAGAGGAGCGATTACGATAGAGGAAACCAAGTCTAGATTTAACTTTAGTCTGCAGCTTTGATATGTGCTGAGAGAAAGACAGTGTACTGTCTAGCCATACTCCCAAGTACTCTAAACCCTCAGAGGTAGTAAACACACCTGTGGGGAGAGAGGCATTCTTCTTACCAAACCACATGACCTTTGTTTTGGAGGTGTTCAGAACAAGATTAAGGGTAAAGAAAGCTTGTTGGACACTAAGAAAGCTTTGTTGTAGAGCATTTAATACAACATCCAGGGAGGGGCCAGCTGAGTATGAGACTATCTGCATAATTTATTTTACCTTTATTTAACTAGGCAAGTCAGTTAAGAACAAATTCTTATTTTCAATGACGGCCTAGGAACAGTGGGTTAACTGCCTGTTCAGGGGCAGAACGACAGATTTGTACCTTGTCAGCTCGGGGGCAACCTTCCGGTTACTAGTCCAACGCTCTAACCACTAGGCTACCCTGCCGCCCCATATAAATGGATGAGAGAATCAAGGGCAATGTTGACATCATTGAGGATCTTTAAGGTTGCAGTGACACATCCATAACCTGAGTGGAAACCAGATTGCATACCAGAAAGAAAGAATACTATAGACATCAAGAAAGCCAGTCAGTTGATGAATCACACTTGATAAAATGAACATGGTTTTCTGTACAGCCCTGTGTTTGTGTGTTTAGCTGTCAGTCCAAGTCATTGTGTGTATGTAATGTGTAGTAGTAGGTTTTGCTAATGACGTCTTCTCTCTCCACACAGGGACCTGAACATGTCTGAGTTTGTGTGTGACCCAAAGGCCGGACCCTATGTTTATGACCTCATTGCTGTCTCCAACCACTATGGAGGAATGGGAGGAGGCCACTGTGAGTAATGGTTGCTTCTGCCAGTAACACCCAGGTCTATCCTTAATGCAGACTCTCAGACCTAGATAAAAACTTACACCAGGGTGTCTGTATTGTCTTAAAGGAATTTCTGATAAATAAAGGCCTTGATAAGTCTTAGTCTTGCTCATGGCGGCAGAATGGCAAGGTCCAGCCCTGCTATCTGCATAATATTATCTGCTGATAAAACTATTTGTTTTAGTACCTGGTAACCTGAAGCAGGTCAAATTTCAGTTGGTAAAACAGTCAGTGGTGTTTCGACTGTTGGTTCCCACTTACATGGCATGAAGTGTGAACTTTATCAATTTCTATTTCCTCAAACCTTTTCATGTATTTTGGCCAAGCTCTTGTTTGGTGGTGACTAACCAGGCCTGCTAGTGTTAACTAGTTCATCAGCTATTCATCCCAGCTCAACTTTAGACCTCCCTGACCATGATGTAGTTTTCTAATGTTCCTCCAATATCTTGTACCTTCAGACACAGCCTACGGCAAGAACAAAGCTGATGGGAAGTGGCATTACTTTGATGACAGTAGTGTATCGGCTGCCTCGGAGGATCAGATTGTGGTGAGTGAGCCACTTCAAACCTTCCGTTCATGTGTAACTGTATACAGTGCATTCGGAAAGTATTCAGACCCCTAGACTTTTTCCACATGGGTACGTAACAGCCTTATTCTGAAATGGATTCAATAAATACTAATCCTCATCAGTCTACACACAATACCCCATAGTGACGAAGTGAAAACAGGTTAAGAAATGTTTGCAAATGTTTTAAAAATTAAACAGAAATATAGGGGGATACCTAGTCAGTTGTACAACTGAAATGTGTCTTCCGCATTTAACCCAACCCCTTTAAATCAGAGAGGTGCGGGGGTGGGGCTGCCTTTATTGACATACACATCATTGGCCCCCGGGGAACTACCTTGCTTAGGGGCAGAATGACAGATGTTTGCCTTGTCAGCTCAATACCTTATTTATATAAGTATTCAGACCCTTTGCTATGAGACTTGTAATTGAGCTCGGGTGCATCCTGTTTCCATTGATCATACTTGATGTTTGTACAACTTGATTGGAATCCACCTGTGGTAAATTCAATTGATTTGGAAAGGCACACACCTGTCTATGATAAGGTCCCACAATTGACAGTGCATGTCAGAGCAAAAACCAAGCCATGAGGTCGAAGGAATTGTGCATAGAACTCCGAGACAGGATTGTGTGGAGGCACAGATCTGGGGAAGATACTCTGTTCTGATGATACCAAGATTGGACTCTTTGGCCTGAAAGCCAAGCGTTAACGTCTGGAGGAAACCTGGCACCATCCCTACGGTGAAGCGTGGTGGCAGCATCATGCAGTGGGGATGTTTTTTAGCGGCAGGGACTGGGAGACTAGTCAGGATCAAGGGAAAGATGAACGGAGCAAAGTACAGAAAGATCCTTGATGGAAACCTGATCCAGAGCGCTCAGGGCCTCAGACCGGGGCGAAGGTTCACCTTCCACCAGGACAACGACCCTAAGCACACAGCCAAAGCAACGCAGGAGTGGCTTTGAGACAAGTCTGTCCTTGAGTGGCCCAGCCAGAGCCCGGACTTGAACCCGATCGAACATCTCTGGAGAGACTTGAAAATAGCTGTGCAGCACACTCCCCATCCAACCTGACAGAACTTGAGAGGATCTGCAGGGAAGAATGGGAGAAAGTCCCCAAATACAGGTGTGCCAAGATTGTAGCGTCATACCCAAGAAGACTCGGCTGTAATAAAGGGTCTGAATACTTATGTAAATATAATATATTTATATATATATTATAATTACTTTTTTAGCCTGTTTTTGCTTTTTCATTATTTGATATTGTTTTAGAATAAGGCTGTAACAAAATGTGAAAAAAGTCAAGTGGTCTGAATAGCCCTTGTTGTTTTTTGAAACGTTGGTTATAAACATTTCTGATGTGGGACTCGTTATTACCCTTAAAGCTATTTGTTCCATGTGTCCAATGTCAGCAGTGATGATGGCTCTCCATTGACTTCATGTCCTTTGGTGTTGAGTGTCAGTGTTGCTGTGGTGTAACTCTAACCCCTATCCCCTCCAGACAAAAGCAGCCTACGTGCTATTTTACCAACGCAGAGATGCGGGTGACGTCCCCGCCAAGCCTCCGCCCTCTTCCCCTCTAGGTGGCGCCACGGCCGCCGACGATCACATGGATACCAACTGAGCAGCGCTGAAGCTCAAGGACACGCACTGAAGAAAAAAAACACACACTTTGTTGATGCACACACCAAGCTACTTCAGTGACATAAGACATCTGAGTCAATATTATTAACTCCCCCCAACCCAGCACCCGTTTTGTTTTTTTGTTTTGCTCATACGTCGTCACCAAGAGCCAAAAGCCTTGTTAGATGCTTGACCCGAGAGACTTCCTCCCTGGAGCCGGTGGCCTGCTGATGTGTGAAATCAAGTTGATTAGTTTAAATAAATAAAGAGGAATATAAAAGGCTTAGAATTCTCACTGGACGAACAGAATGTTAGAAGTGCACTAAAATGCATAAGTATTATTAACGCAAACTTTTCTGTTACCCACTAGAAAAGTCAAAAAATAAAAAAACAACAAATCCACATCTTGTTTCTACCAAAGCGTTCCAAGTTGTACATTCTAAAGAAATGTACCAACTGCATTGACAGACATGGGGGAAAGGGGAAACATGCCCTTGAGTTGTCTCTGATTTGTGTATGTGATGATAACCCTCCAGGGCAGGGGTGAATTTATGCAAATTTGTATTTAACATTGAGATGTACACAGAATTCAACACATGACACTGATGGATCCTGTGACCTTCTGCCTCCTGTGAAGAATGGATCCAGTCAGAAAGGCACATTGGAGGTGTTCCATCTGCTACAGAAACACACACAGGCCCCTTCATTCTATTCTGCCTCTGGGATGGCCTGCAGGTCATTTCCACAGTATATGGTGTTCCCTTAAGGTCCTGTTTACTGTGCCTTGATGTATGCTGTGGCAGAGGCTTCATTTTCAGAGACGTGACTTCAGTCAGACCTTAGCGCCTGCTCTTTATGAAGCCAGGCATGGTAATGCTGTCTCGCTCATACCCCCCCTTCCCCGTGCTCTATGAGATACGTCTCATCCTGCTAAAGATGTGCTGCTCCCCCTCGTTACGCAAAAGAAACAGCGGCCTTTTTAATCTTGCAACCTGTTTTCAAAAAGGAAGCACTCTAAGTTTTCCTTTAGTTGCATCTGGAATAATACATCTATGAATGACACGTGGCAAGGCCCTGACCACTCATACATTTCCAAATAATATGGCTGTACTTCCAAGCATATTTGATTGCTTACTGAATGGACCCTCCGACTGCCAGCTGTGGCTTGTCCTTAGGCTACCTGTTTTGTGGTATTACAGTCCTGCATTGAAATCTGACATGTATGAAAGTGGTGCTAAATTTGAGACTTGAAATTATTGCTGTTCATGATAAGTCTCCAATCCATTGTCAAATAGAATTTGGACAGCAATAACTTAAAGGCATCCTCAGTTTGCCTGCAGCCATGTTCTCCCACAATGGACTCTCAGACAACCAATCAGCTGTTAAATAAAATATATAATTATGACATGACATCTTGCTCGTCAATGGATGGAAAAAGGACTCCTATAAATCGATCTGCTTGTATGCTGTCGGACTGTTGCTAGCTACGTAGCTCTATATTCTTCACTGAGACATGTGTCCCATTAAATACTAGAAGCCTTCAGTAACAGCTGCTCGGCTTGTGGGGGGCTGGTGACGGCAACACAATACATGTCAGGAACCAGTGCCTCTGATACCTTCTCCAGATTCAGCACCCTTCTGTTGAATTTCACTGTGTTGCTAAGTGTCTTGTAAAGGTTGATACAAGATACCAGTAACTACTTCATGGATGGATTTCCCCTAAGATAAATTCTAGCTCTGGCATTTGTCCTGTGCTTTTTCCATGTGGCACAAAAGCATGTAAATGTCTTATAGGACTGCAAATGATCTGTTTGCTGGTTGGTCCCTCTGTGATTATGCCCTCCTGAGATGATTACATGATTAATATAACCATATTTATGTCAATGAATAGAAAAGCTTTACACCATATCTGTAATATTCTATAGCAAGTGAAAAAGGCATCCAGCTGTCCAAAACAGATTGGATTAGTTGCTTTTCTTTACAATCCTCATGAGCAACTTAGCAATTTGAGCATCAATATCTTGAATAGATGTAAATAATCACTATTTCAAAAAATTGCAACAACTGTTGCAATATGTTTTTAATTGAGAATTATTTGGATTGGAAATACAATAAAGACTGGCAGCCAAAAAGGATATCTTGTTTGGACTAGTTGCTTTCCAGAAAAGAAAAGAGGTATTGCAGACATTGCCTTAATGACTAGTTTATTACTTCAGTGCTCACAATATCCTTAAGCCACATCTTAAGGGAATCAACCTGAAATTGCATTAATTTTTTCTTTTTTACAGAATAACTTCCTTGAGTAGTTGAGAATGAAATCACTAAAATGGCATTCTAAGTGTGTAAGCAAATATTAGGCTATATCCTCTTTAGACCATTAACCCTTTCCCTCAGAATAGACAGTATACATTTCAGAATAAAGCTGCTCAAAATGGTGTTAAATTGCTCAAAAAATGCTAAATTTACTGCCGGTTCACACAGTCGCACTGGTAGCCTGTTTTCCAGATAGGAGAACAGATTAAGTAATACGGCTATGATTTAGTGAAACACTTAAAGTCCAGTCTCAATTCAGAAGGAAGTTATTCACTGCAGAACCTGAAAAGCCTGATTTTGCTGGTCAGAATGACTTGCACTTCCTGGTTTGGCTACTTTCACCATTCTGAAAAATCCCTCTTTCAGCATGTTTGGCTCTGGTGTAGAAATCTAGAATCATCTTCCCCATGCTAAACTTAACTATTAGTGTGAGAAATGCAAAACTGACCCAAGATTAGCATCTAAAGGAAACCTCACCCTACTGTTGCCAAACTTTCACATTGGACCTAAGCATGACGCACACCAAACTCCTGTAAAATACTATGAAGACAGACAAGAATACAAAGATTCTTAGTAAAAATATTTATTTGGTCAACTTGTTACATTAAGACAGTCATGCTTTACATGGGCCCAATGCAACTGTTATGTTAAGACTTTTATATTTCATCAGATATCCCCCTCACAAAAGGCGTGGTTTCAAAGGATGGCTTCATTTAATAAAAGTTCAGAACATAGTAGCATTTTGCACAGGAGAGCACGGTACATGATTTAAAAATATAATGGGTGCTGTGGTCACACAGAGCTTGTGAGGAGGAGGAGGAAGTATTTATTGAACAGTAAACTGTTGAAAGTCCAACTGTTGCCTTTTGAGTTACAGCCAGGGACATTTTCCAAGGTGTGCCCATACATGCAAGGTATCACATTGGCATGATTTCTACTCCTCCCCATTGCCTCTGTGTGACCAACACTGGGACGGGTTAGTTTGCCGTGTTAAGAAGCTTCTTGATGTCACCCTCAATGTCGATGGTCGGGAATCTCCTGCTGTAGCGTTTGAATGGCTCTCCGTCTGGCCCGATGAGAAACTTCTCAAAGTTCCAGGCGATGTCATTCCTGCCAACGGGACTCCAGATGATACATTTAGGGTCGTTCATTAAGGCCATGGGATCATCGCTTGGGAACTGCAGCTTCTCCTTGAGGTACACAAACAGGGGGTGGGCGTGCTTCCCGTTCACATCCACTTTCTCAAGGAGCTGGAAATTGGGCTCAAAGCCATTTCCCGGTCGGACATACTTCAAGGACATCAGAATCTCTTCGTTATTGCAGTTCTCCTGCAGGAGTAGATTGTGGGAAGAATATGTAATATGTACAGGCAAAGTTTGATGTTTGACCTCAAGTGGTCTATCAAAATGAGTCCCTTGTCCAGTCATAACCAGAACCCTCAATAAACTGTAAAGAACCCCACATGTTCTTTCCCCTTCATTTTTGGATTGAGGACTATAGAACCTGGCGTGGGACAATGTCCAAATAGTACCAGGTCACTCACAGGTTTATTGAACCACAGCAAGAACAGATTAATTTGTGCTCCACCTGCCCACCACACTCCAACTACCAACCGGTCAGAGCAGTCTGGTCTGCACCTGCCAAGTTTACATTGATGATGAGCTATGATCAGAAAGTTATATTACCCTATATTAATTAAGTGTTGAGAAATCCATCCCCCCCGGATTTACCTGATGTCCGAATTGATTGCAGGGCACCCCCAGAATCACGAGACCCTTGTCGGCGTACCGTTCATGGAGCTCGTTCATCTGGGTGTAATCCCTGGTGGTAGTACCTCAGAGAGACGCCACATTCTCGATCAGCACCACTTTACCGCCAAGTGACGAGAATTTAAAAAAATCTCCTGAAATGAGTTTTGCGGTCATGTTGTAGAACTCACTTCCAGACATGTTGCCACGCTTTTCTGTCTGCTAAACAGGGCTGTTGCTGGACCTTTTATACAACGGGTGTGCTCATTAGTCCAAACAGTTGCGTTTTGCAACGACAACGAGAGTTTCTATTGGACAAATTTAGGTAGGTTCCTCCTCGTTTCGTTCAGTTTTAGAAACGTTTTGCAACAGAATCGGTGTAATGAATCAGTACCGCCCAGGGTACTCAACAGGGAAATGGGAGGTACTTCCTGAACATTTTAGGGAAAGTCTACATTTTGGGGGGATATGTTGTATAATTAAAATGGCATAAGCATGTCTTATCCAGAACAAATAACAATGTTCATGAATAATTTAAGACGATACAAATAATGACACCTCCTGGGTGTCTAAATCCAGTCCCAGTCATGTGTTTCACAGATTTTTGCTATCAACACTGTCTAGACTTTCTAGAAGATCCCTCAATGCAAAACGCGCGCGGGAATCTGTCCTGTACTTTGACAACAGTTTCGTTCACCAGTTCGTACAGTAAGTTTCATTCTTTGCTATTCTTCCTAGCTAAGTGAGTAAAATAAAGTACTTGATCCACTCGAACAATATTTCAAGTTAGACAGTTAACGTAAGTAGCAGTAGTCACCTAGCCAATTTCTCAACCTAACAATGTTAGCTACTTATTTTTATTGAACATTTTTAACTAGGCAAGTTAAGTTAAGAACACATTCTAATTTACAATGAAGGTCTACCCGGACTACACTTGGCAAATTGTGCGTTGTGACACAGCCTGGAATCGAACCAGAGTCTTTAGTGACTCTACTGAGATGCAGTGCCTCAGACCGTAGCGCCACTCGGGAGGCCCTCGAGGGCATCTTGCGCCAGTAACATTACAGGCTGTAAAATGGCCTGCTAACCATGAATTTCAGCGTCATATCATCATCAAGTGGCTTTTAGCCTGTGTCTGAACAGGTAAATTTAGCAAGCTACAATCAAACAAACCATTGCCCTTTGACGTGAACCCGCCTTGTCTCATACAGTAACGTCAACGATAAAAAAAAATAACTAAACCAAGATAGACCTCAACCTTTCGTTTCCAATTGGAACAAATTAGTCATAGTGGGCATAACAAACAAGGAGGTGGGCAGAGCCAACAACGAGCTAGCAAGATCCTATTGGCTCGTTCTAACATACATCTGCATATTGCCATTAGACAACACCTCCAATGTGAAGTGCGCATTAACTCAATTCATTCTTTCCTAAACAACGCAATTTTTTAAAACATTTTTTCAAAGGCTAAAGTCTAAAAAACTTAGTCCACTCTGTTCATATCAAATTCTAGTTTTGGGAACAGAAAACGGTATTGAAACATTCGTTACTTCTTCCACAGCCAGTGGGCTTCGGAAACGCCAAGCAGATGCTTCACATGTATGCATCGGGTGAAATATATTTCTCATTGTGTTAACATTTTACAGAGGATGATGCGAAAGAAGAGACGCTCCTCTGTGGACAAAAGCGAAAGTGCTGCACCACCAGATGTGTCAAGTAAGGCTCCCAAACAAACCAAACCACCAGACTGTGTTTGTTTTTGACCTGTCTCATGTCATGAGTACAATGCACAAACTAGCTCGCTACATGTAGTCTGTCAGTTCATTAGTGCTCTATCCCCTCCTTCATTCAGAGTCCAAGAAGAGTAGGACCACTGGCCATCAGTCCAAGACCACGGCTCAGGAGGACACCAGTATTGACTCAGTCTTTGGCCAATTTCTGCACGAGGCTGGTGTTATCTTGAGACAGGGCAGTACATCCAATGAGATTGGTAAGCAAGACACACACCAACATCATCAACATATTGACTGACTATTGTTTTAAACTGGCAATTGTTGGATAATGCATAATTGTATTGCTTTGTAAGCTGTGGACCAAGTGGTTTTCCAAAAGAGACTGCAGCAACGTCTGAAGAAGAGTCCTAGATACCCCAGTGTGAGTATAATGTTTCAAATTTGGTATTGCACATTCAGTAAAACGTGTTGCCTAATAAATCAGGCTGTGATACCACCATGGTTTGTGTGGTTGGTCCTTATTCGGGTAGAAAGTAGAGAAGAAATATCCACAAGAAACCATTACTAACCCAACTTTTCAAAACACTGTTACTGTTGTTGAGATTTCGATCACCTGGTACGTGCTCAAAACCATGTAAACACCTGCAAGACTTCGGTTAGTTTGCATGCATCGTGTGCTTGTACTTTTGTGCGCGTGCCTTAGATGATGAGCACGAACTGAGACCCGCATTTTGAAGTTGGTTTAATAATACTTTCCTGTGGGTATTTTGACTCGTATTTTCACTGGGAGAAGGATGAAATCAGAGGACAAGAGGTAGTATGTCCAAATGAAGTTTATTCAGAAATCTGACTTGTAGGGACTGTTTGGAATTTTTGAATCTTAATGTTAGAGACGAGAGTGGACAGTCCACAATAAAAATTGTAATGGCTATAAAGCGTGCCTGATTCTCTAACCTTGATGGCCAACAGATTGTGCAGGAGTTCATCACAGGACTGGAGTCTCACATTGAGGATCCTGAGAGGTTCAGGAACTGCCTCCTCCCCTGTGTACCACGCCTGGCCGATGGGGACTCAAGGTAATCCCACACAGCCCTAAGGATACCATGGTACCTGGCTCTCTGTGGGGGCCATCAAATTCTAATAAACCTTTGCTTAGTGTCAGTATAACATTTTGTAATTGTTTCATGGGAACATAAATGTCGTTATGATTGTGTCACTTTGTGTCCTGTCTGTGGTCCAGCTCTGTCAGCTCATTTCAGGAGAGTCTGCTGCGCATGCTGCTGGGGATCGAGATGCTGCAGGTATAACAGCCTCTCTCTATGCAAAAACACACTGGCCTGAGTAGTGTCTGAACCGTGAGGTCTTTCCTTGCCATTGGCCACTAGGTATGAACTTTGAAAGCCACATGTTCTTTTCTTTTTGTTCTAGGTTTTGGTAATCAACACTTTGTTTGAGAAGCTTCCCGAGTTCATGTTTGATGGGTAAGTGCTTTAAAAAAATGTAATAAAACATTTTGTTTGTAGCCTTACACATACAAGTTGTCTATATAGATTTTCTTGTACTCTAACCAAATGACCCTTTACATTTGCCTTTCTATTCCCTGTAGTGCCGGAGAGGATGGTCTCAATATCCCTCGTGTTATTGTCAACCAGCTCAAGTGGTTGGACAGAATCATAGACAGCAAGGTACTCATATTACTATGACAGCAGATCTAACCTATTGTCTACACTTATTCCACCTGTATATTCCCACTAAGTAGCAGGACTTGACTGACTTCCTTCTGACCTAATTGTACCCTGTCGCTATAGGAGTTAGCAGGTAAGCTGATGCAGCTGGTTTCTGTGGCGTCGGTTGAGATACAGTGTGACATCATCACCAGTCTGCCAGAGATCCTGGAGGACTCCCAGCACAGTGACATTGCCAGGGAACTAAAGTGGGTGGAGCCCTGTTAGAGGCAGTCTTGTGATGTCATGATAAGATAGTCCCAGTGATGTGAACATCTGCTGTATCTACCCCCTATTCTCTCTCTCCTTTCCTCTTTAGCGCCTTACTCCAGGAAAACACTCAGCTGACTGTGCCAATCCTGGATGCCTTCTCAAGCTTGAATCTGAGCTCCACTCTGTTGGCTGAGGTAGCCCTACACACACACAAACACACTCATAGTCCATTTATTGTTGTTTCTGGCTAAAGCTCTCATTGGGGACTCAATAAGAGTAGAATTACACTGTGTTGGATCTGTTCAATGATTCATGATGTGTTCACAGCTCAGGGCTTATTTATGCAAAGGTGTATTTCTGTTACGTTGGTTAGAATAAATGTCGGACCAAGGCGCAGCGGCTGCTGAGTTCCACATTATTTATTAGGAAGTGAAACTAAGCAAAGACAAAACAAATAAACAATAAACTAACAACGAACCGTGACTACAGAGTTTCTACGTGCACTAACTCAAAACACAATATCCCATAAACACAAGTGGGAAAAACCGCTACTAATTACAGACAATGATTACAAGCTGCCCCTAATTGGGAATCATACAAATCACCAACATAGAAAACAAACTAGAACACCACAGAAATACACAAACTAGATCACCCCCAGTCATGCCATGACCCACTTCACCATAGAGAAACAATGGCTCTCTATGATCAGGACGTGCCAATTTCCCTCATTACACTGACATTATGCTATTGACTGATGTCCTATGTACTTACAGTTATCCTGAGGAAATGTAATCAAGTGGCTTGTTGAGTAATAGCTGTCTTATGAGTAACTATGGTCCTTAGATGAGACAGTAATTTTCTATTTACACACATTTGTTTTGCATCGACAAAGTGCTCCTTTACCACAAAGTTGTACCAAAAATCAATACATTAAAACAATACAGACAATATTGCACACCCCATAATGTACATTTTGTCCTAAAATGTCTGTGGTCCTGTGTGTCAGGTACGTGTGTCTGTCATGGCCACCCTGTCTGCTGTCCAGCTGGAGGACCTGCCTGTGGTGGTGAAGTTCATCCTACACTCCATCTCTCCCTCAGATGCCCTAGAGGTCAGAGGTTACACACAGTGGTGTCCTTGCATGTAGTCTTGCACTTCTCTTTCTAATAACAAGAACAAATGAAAAGTGCCTCAAAGTTTCTATATTACCACCACACAAAATGTTTCCCCATTACAGACTACAATCTGCAGTGATGATGATGTGTATTGGTCTCACTGAGTGGTGCCGGGTTCTCTGTGGGGTATCAGGTGGTGTGTGACCTGCGTAAGAAGCTGGAGTTGGAGCTGTGTGTTCTCCATCCGGTGCTGCACGCTTCTCAGAGCCGCATGAAGAGCAAGGGGACAACCGAGTGAGACATTTTGCACCAACACCAATACCCTCCTAATCTCCGCAGAGCACCATTGCATACTGTTATGAATCCACATAGCACTACCTTTAGTGGGATTTTATATTTACAGTTATTCTAAATGGCAAGGCTGTTTCTGGTCACATTTTTCCATCAGGTCCTCCAACACCTCAGCATCCAGCAGCAGCCAGGACAGTGTTGCCTTGGTGTTGGATGGCATTAAGTCTGCAGTGCGCTTCCAGAAGACCACCTCTGAGGCCTGGCTTAAGGTAGGGAGAATAGGAAACTCTACAAGTGTTATATCAACAGCCCGTTACTATTTCACCATGTGACTCTCCCTGTGTTTTTCTGCAGGCTATAGAGAATGTCGACACAGCAGAGGATCACAAGGTAAGTCGGACACATCTTTCTCGGATTCTCCTCTCTATTCCTACAATTTCATACGGGCTGGTACTTGGCAGATGACTCGTTGATCCTGTGTGCACGTGTGTATTTGTGTGTCTGTCGGTCAGGTCATTGACCTGCTGGTGCTGTTCATCCTGCACTCCACCAATGCCAACCACAGTCGGCGTGGAGCTGAGAGGGTGCTGAAGGTCAAAGTGAGAGCAGGACAAATCCAGGAGGCTCTGCTACAGAAAACGTTCAGGGGCTATGCACAGGTGGGAAGGTCCTGTTACAGTAGTCCTGTCTGTCTCTAAGTGAAGCTTGTCCTTAGCCCCATTCCTGTCCCTATAGTCGCTGCTAAATAGAACTCTGTCCGAGGGCAGAACGGTGCTAACTTTGAACATCAACTGACAAGCTAGTGGCTGCAGATTTGTGTGTGATAACGTGGGCTTGTTCTATAAATGAAATCCGTGGAGTACAAAACAAAAATTGGGCCAAATAGATATATCTATTCAGACGTTTGGAAATTGCTACCAAAGATGAACCAGACTTGTGAAGGTCTACAATTATTTTCTGAGGTCTTGGCAGGTTTCTATTGATTTTCCCATGATGTCAAGCAAAAAGGCACTGAGTTTGAAGGTAGGCCTTGAAATACATCCACAGGTACTCATTGACTCAAATGATGTCACTATCAGAAGCTTCTAAAGCCATGACATCATTTTCAGGAATTTCCAAGCTATTTAAAGGCACAGTCAACTTAGTGTATGTAAACTTCTGACCCACTGGAATTGTGATACAGTGAAATAATCTGTAAACAATTGTTGCAGAAATTACTTGTCATGCACAAAGTAGATGTCCTTAGCGACTTGCTAAAACTATAGTTTGTTAACAAGAAATTTGTGAAGTGGTTGAAAAACAAGTTTTATGACTCCAACCTAAGTGCATGTAAACTTCCGACTTCAACTGTATATGCACTACCATTGAAAAGTTGGGGTGACTTAGAAATGTCCTTGTTTTTGAAAGAAAATCACTTTTTTTGTTGATTAAAATAACATCAAATTGATCAGAAATACAGTGTAGACATTGTTTATTTTGTAAATGACTATTGTAGCTGGAAACGGCTGATTTTATATAGACTATCTACATAGGCGTACAGAGGCCCGTTATCAGCAACCATCACTCCTGTGTTCCAATGGCACGTTGTGTTAGCTAATCCAAGTTTATAATTTTTAAAGGCTAATTGATCATTAGAAAACCCTTTTGCAATTATGTTAGCACAGTTGAAAATTGTTGTTCTGATTAAAGAAGCAATAAAACTGGCCTTCTTTAGAGTAGTTGAGTATCTGGAGGCTCAAAATGGCCAGAAACAAAGCACTTTCTTCTGAAACTCGTCAGTCCTATTCTTGTTCTGAGCAATGAAGGCTATTCCATGCGAGAAATTGCCAAAAAGCTGAAGATCTCATACAATGCTGTGTACTACTCCCTTCACAGAATAGCGCAAACTGTCTCTAAACAGAATAGAAAGAGGAGTGGTAGGCCCCGGTGCACAACTGAGCAAGAGGACAAGTACATTAGTGTAGTTTGAGGAACAGATGCCACACAAGTCTTCAACTTGCAGCTTCATTAAATAGTACCCGCAAAACACCAGTCTCGACGTCAACAGTGAAAAGGCGACTGCCTAGAAGGCCAGCATCCCAGAGTTGCAAAGAAAAGGCCATATCTCAGACTGGCCAATTAAAATAAAAGATTAAGATGAGCAAAATAACACAGACACTGGACAGAGGAACTCTGCCTAGAAGGCCAGCATCCCGGAGTCGCCTCTTCACTGTTGACATTGAGACTGGTGCTTTGCGGGTACTATTTAATGAAGCTGCCAGTTGAGGACTTGTGAGGCATCTGTTCCTCAAACTACACTAATGTAATTGACACACGAACAAGGACATTTCTAAGTGACCCCCAAACGGTAGTGTATGTGGACACCCCTTCAAATTAATGGATTTGGCTATTTCCGCCATACCCGCCGCTGACAGGCTTATAAAATCGAGCACACCGCCATGCAATCTCCATAGACAAACATTGACAGTTTGTCCATAGACAAACATTGACAGCCTTTCTGAAGATCTCAGTCACTTTCAACATTGCACTGTCATAGGATGCCACCTTTCCAACAAGTCAGTTCGTCAAATTTGTGCCCTGATAGAGCTGCCCTCGTCAACCGTAAGTGCTGTTATTGTGAATTGGAAACGTCTAGGAGTGACAGCAGCTCAGCTGCGACGTGGTAGGCCACACGAGCTCACAGAACGGGACCGCCGAGTGCTGATGCTCATTGCGTGAAAAAGTCTTCTGTTCTCAGTTGCAGCACTCCCTACAGAGTTCCAAACTGCCTCTGGAAGCAACGTCAGCACAAGCACTGTTCGTCGGGAGCTTCATGAAATTAATTTCCACTTCCGAGCAGCCGCACACAAGCCTAATATCACCATGGGCAATGCCAAGCATCGGCTGGAGTGGTGTAAAGCTCGCCGCCATTGGACTCTGGAGCAGTGGAAACGCAATCTCTGGAATGATGACTCAAACTTCACCATCTTGCAGTCTGATGGACTAATCTTGGTTTGGCGGATGCAAGGAGAACGCTACTTGCCCTAATGCATAGGGCTGCTGTAAAGTTTGATGGAGACGGAATAATGGTCTGGGGCTGTTTTTCATGGGTCGGGTTAGGCCCCTTAGTTCCAGTGAAGGGAAATCTTTATGCAACAGCATACAATGACATTCTAGACGATTCTATGCTTCCAACTTTGTGGCCACAGGAAGGCCCTTTCCTGTTTCAGCATGAGAATTCCCCCATGCACAAAGCAAGGTCCATACAGAAATCGTTTGTCAATCAGTGTGGAAGAACTTGAAGGGCCTGCACAGAGCCCTGACCTCAACCCAATCGAACACCTTTGTGATGAATTGGAACGCCAACGGCGAGCCAGGCTTATCGCCCAACATCAGTGCCCGAGCTCACTAATGCTCTTGTGGCTGAATGGAAGCAAATCCCCACAGCAATGTTCCAACGTCTAGTGGAAAGCCTTCCCAGATGAGTAGAGGCTGATGTAGCAGCAAAGGGGGTACCAACTCCATATTAATTACCATGATTTTGGAATGATGTTCGACGAGCAGTTGTCCACATACTTTTGGTCATGGAGTGTATTTGCTCTCTTCATTGCATCACCAGACAGCGCTCTGACTGATGTGTAGACTACTTCTCTCTGGTGTAGTTTCTGTCCGATAGAAAGTTCAAATGCGAGATGAACTTCAAACAAACATTAGGAAATGTCGCTGGCTACATTCTGTCTATTAAACACAGAAATATGATGGCCATGCATTGTTTTTTTGCACAAATATCTTGCTTTTTCATTGTGAGATAATTTACTTGTGGCTGTTAACGTTGATGTTGTACTAAACTATAGTTGCACACCCCTTATCTCTGATGGAAACCACTGGCCTATCTTTGACTTCACCATCTATTGTTATCGCCAAAGTTTTGGCATCTTTCATAAATTGCGGCTGCGAATCTGCCAAATAAATAGTTAGAAAGAATAAGATGAAGTTCCGTTAATATGGTTACCTTTTGAAAGATGGCTGGTATGAGTTTTTCTACATTGTAATGGACACGGTGCAACCTTTAGTAGGTATCGTTAGGCTGCTGGCAGGCTTCGGCTGTGGTACAGCAAAGCCAAGTTAGCCCGTGCTCATGGTTCTCAAAGGGGAAAATGTACTTATAGGCTAGACTGACTTTGCTCATGGTCATGCACCCTGCAAATTGCATCTAACTATAAATTCCTTGAGTTTTATTTTGCGGATGCTTTTTCATTATCTGGATAGACACTTGTGGTTTCTAGCTAACGCTACACCAATCAAAACAGTGGAGTCAAAACCATCTGTCTTGGGGGGGAGCTGGTTTGCAAAATGCTATCATGTGATGCAATTATACCATTTATAAAATGGTCAGAGATAGTGTATTCAGGAAGTTTTCAGACCCCTTGACCTTTTCCACATTTTGTTATGTTTCAGCCTTTTTCAAAAATTTGATTAAATACATTTTTTCCTCATTAATTTACACACAATACCCCATAATGACAAAGTGAAAACAGGTTTTTAGAAATGTTTGCACATTTATTAAAAGTAAACATAAGTGTTCAGACCCTTTGGTTTGAGACTAGAAATTGAGATCTGGTGTATCCTGTTTCCATTGATCATCCTTGATGTTTCTACAACTTGATTGGAGTCCACCTGTCGTAAACTCAATTGATTGGACGTGATTTGAAAAGGCACACACCTGTCTATATAAGGTCCCACAGTTGACAATGCATTAACAAAGCCATGAGGTCGAAGGAATTTCCATTGAGCGCCGAGACAGGATTGTGTTGAGGCACAGATCTGGGGAAGAGTACCAAAAAATGTCTGCAGCGTTGAAGGTTCCCAAGAACACAGTGGCTTCCATTATTCTTAAATGAAAGAAGTTTGGAACCACCAAGACTCTTCCTAGAGCCGGCCGCCCGGCCAAACTGAGTAATCAGTGGAGAAGGGCCTTGGTCAGGGAGGTGACCAAGAACCTAAGGGTCACTCTGACATACCACTCTGGTGGAGTGCTGCAGGGATGGTTGTCAATCAGGCCATTATGGTAGAGTGGTCAGTCGAAGCCACTCCTCAGTAAAAGGCACCTAAAGACTCTCAGACCATGAGAAACAAGATTCTCTGGTTTGAAGAAACCAAGATTTAACTCTTTGTCCTGAATGACAATCGTTATGTCTGGAGGAAACCTGGCACCATCTCTACGGTGAAGCATGGTGGTGGCAGCATCATGCTGTGGGGATGTTTTTCAGAGGTAGGGACTGGGAGACTAGTCAGGATCGAGGGAAAGATGAACAGAGAAACGTACAGAGAGATACTTGATGGAAACCTGCTCCAGGGCGCTCAGACTGAGACTAAGGTTCACCTTCCAACAGGACAACAACCCTAAGCAAACAGCCAAGACAACAAGTGACTTTGCGACAAGTCTCTGAATGTCCTTGAGTGGCCCAGCCAGAGCCCCGACTTGAACGTCTCTGGAAAGACCAGAAAATAGCTGTCCAGCGACGCTCCCCATCCAACCTGACAGAGCTTGAGAGGATCTGCAGAGAAGAATGGGAGATACTCCCCAAATACAGGTGTGCCAAGCTTGTAGTGTCAAACCCAGGAAGAATCGAGACTATAATCTCTGCCAAAGGTGCTTCAACAAAGTGTAAAGGGTCGGAATGCTTATTTAAATGTGATATTTCAGTCATATATGTATACATTTGAAAACATTTCTAAACACCTGGTTTTGCTTTGTCATTGTGGATAATTGTGTGTAGATTGAGGGAAAATGTTTTTTTAAATTAAATTTAATGTAAACATTTTTGGAAAAAGTCGAGGGGTCTGAGTACTTTCCGAAGGCACTGTACTATATATATAATTTTATTTTATATACAGACTAATAAAAAAAGTGGAATTTGAATAATTATCCAATGGATTATGATAATTGTCCTATTTTTATTTGCTCCATGGCTCAGGTGGACACAAGGCTATTTGGCTCATCTCAGTCACAAAGAGGAATAACATTGCATTTGTTTCTGATGTATAAACAATGCCATGCTGGTGGATGGTAACATTCAAATAAAACCCAGGCCTGAAACAAAATAAGGCTGAAAATAAATCATTTGTCATCAAAGAAAAGACACCGCATTTACACAGATTTGCACAAAGTGGGCATTTCGGATTTGTCTCTTCAAGCCCAAATATATGGTACTTTGTCTAAAACAATGATTTATTGACATAAATTGTTGTGTAACATCATGGGTAAGCTCTTTCAGCTCGAAAAAGTGGATTTCTACTAATGTGGGCGTTTTTTAAAGTTCTAATATTGTAGAGAATCCATTAATAATTGTATGTGATTCATAATGACATGGGGCAAAGAAAAAAACTAAGTTTAGACATTCATTTAGTAGCGCTCTCTTGAAGTGACCCATATTTACTACATTCTAGAGCAGTGAGTGAATGTCCAATGGTATATAGCTATGGGATGGAACTGGGGCTGAGGAAAGGGAAGCTGATTTGAGAAAATTAAATAGTATGAGGTAAAGATGAGCTGTGTGACTGAGGTGTTAATGTGGTGCTGATGCTGTGTGTGTTTAGGTGATGAGAGGTTACTTTCCCTCCATCTTGGCCCTGGCCCAGAGTCTGCTGCGTTCCCCTGACCCTTGTGTGGTGCCCTTCGGTGGACACATGTACAGACTCTCATTCACTGCCTTTGACTCCTACTGCCAGCAGGTGCGTGTGTGTAGAAATGATGTCTTTATGCATGTGTGCTGGCTAAAATATGCTTCACTTGTGCTCATTTCCATTGTCAAGCGTTTTCAGTTCTTGTTCTCTGTGTGAGTGTTCAGGAGTATGGTTATTTCTGTTGTTTTCTATTAGGAGGTGGTGGGCTCCCTGGTGACCCATGTTTGCAGTGGCGTGGGTGGTGAGGTGGACGTGGCTCTGGAGCTGCTTTGTGGCCTGGTGACAGAGAAACCCTCTGAGATGGCCCTCTACGCCGTCTTTGTCAAGGTGAGGATTCAACTGTCCCCATGACATGTTTCCAACTGATCACAAGCCATATATCTATCTTCTGTATTTGACTGAGAGTTGTCCTCAGCAGGGTTGGTGTTACTAACCTCTCCCTGGTGTGTGTGTGTGTCTGAAGGGTATCCTGGACTACATGGAGAACCTGACTCCCCAGCAGATCCGCAGGCTCTTCCACCTGCTTAGTGGCCTGGCCTTCGGACAGCAGCAGCAGGGCACACACATCCAGGTGAGGGTCACTGTGAGTCAATCAAGGATATATAGGCCTATTTAATTTCTATGGGAGCAACACTGAAGACAGTACTGTGAAACAACCACACCACAGAGATGGTAGGTAATGTGGTGCCATGTTTTTATCTGTACATTATTCCCTGTATTGCTTGTATCTTTCTCCCTGTTTCATTCATTATGCCACATATCCACATCTGCTTCCTCTGTCTCTGTTCTCAGGATGACATGCACATAGTGGTCCGTAAGCAGCTCTCCAGCACCGTGCCCAAGTACAAGCGCATTGGCATCATCGGTGCCGTCATGGTGGTGGGCAGCATGGGGGCCAGCAGGTAGAAACTGCTGCCCTCTCACATCCACTCTGCACTTACCAGACTCAATTCTGTTAGCTCCTGGTGGAAACGATGCCTCTCATTTTTCCACTTAGTGGGGAGACTTATTGTGCCTCAGTATCCATTTTGTAAATTCTGAGTCTTCTCTCTCTAGGCCCAAAGTGGAGGATTCTCAAGGTGGCACATTGCCCAAGGAGACATACAGACAGGTGAGTGGTATAGGCAGGACCACTGTCTATGTACAGTCTGAGTGAAGGGCTGATGCACTCTTAAGAGTTTTCCTTTCCTGGTGCTGGGAGAATGCCTGTAAGTGGATGGTGTGTGCTACTCTATATGCATAAGTATGTGCTGACCTATCTGTGTAGGTGACGGCCCTGCTGGAGCTGGTACGGTCGTGCAGTGAAAGCTCTCCTGAAGCTGCTGCTCTCTACTATGATGAACTAGCCAACCTGGTCCTCACCTGCACTCTGGACCCTCTGGTGCAGGTCTGTCTGCCCCTCACATAAACCCTGAAGACACACTTTATAGCTCTTTTATGGTCCTCTTTCAACGATACTTCACCTTTTTTATAAACCAAATGGACCCTTTTTATTGTAAATGTTATGACAACTCTGGGACACTGCCATATTTAAAAGGGTAGCAATTAACCCTGCCACTGTGCATCTGGTGTGTTCACGCAGGCCTGGATAGGGAAGAGTGTGCTGGAGGACTTCCAGGAAGACTTTGTGGTGGATCTGGGACCAGATATAACTGGGTGAGTGGGGCACTACTGCCCAGGGACTGGGTGGAGGTAATATAGGTCAACTATATACGGCTGGCAGCAAGTCATTACAGAACTGTACTTATGATGTCTTGACATTTCAAGAAACGCATCAATGTGTATTTTGTAAGTAGTGTGTTATGTAGGCAGTTTCCCTGACCATGTAACCGGGTCCAAGTCCCAGTAATAACCTACCTTCTTCTCTTCCTCCCCTTGTATGTCCTAGGTCCTTCCCCTTCCCCGCCTGTATGATGTACAACCTGGATGATGAAGAGAGTCAGGGAGGCATTGCTATCAACCTGCTGCAACTACTGTCTGATGACCTCCAACACAAGGGGGAGCTGTGGAGCCAGACTGTGAACAACAAGACCCAGAGGTCAGACACTACATTGGCTACAATTTTGATTATCTAATGCAAAACAATGCAGAATGTCCATACAGAGTTGAATCATGATGTGATATGGATAAAGCAATAGTGTTATTGAATGTTTTGAAGTGGAGCATCTTAACAGTGTATTTCTCTCTTATGTGTGGTTCTGTAGGCGAGTGTCTCCTCTGTGCCTGTCTCCGTTCTTCCGGCTGCTCAGGCTGTGTGAGGAGCAGCAGCACCAGGGAGACCTGGAGGAGATCGATGCCCTACTGGGTGAGGAGGAATCCTGATGGAGCAGGGACACACATGAACTGGTTCTCACTGGGCCAAAAAGTCTACTGAACTATGTCCAAGTACTCAAAAAGAAAGGAGGACCCAAGGCACTCTTCATATAATTAATTCAAATGCCTTTATTCGTATGGCATGTTCAATGGAAATGAAGTTTAAAAAACTTTGTTTCCATTGAACATAAAACTTTAACATGCCATACAAAAAGGCATTTTATTTAATTATATGAAGAGTGCCTTGGTCCTCCTTTCTTTTTGATAACCAATTTAGCCCTTTTACCAAAGAGCACCTTCTGTTTATCAAAATCGACTATTGTGTGCCTTAGCAGTGCTTCTCATACTCCTCTTTTTTTCTGCATGTACAAGTACTTTTTGAACGTGAGAACACTTCAGGCACTGTAGATCATGTATGGCTACATGGCAGCAGACACATGGTGTTTCGACACGGCCTGCTGGGAGTGTATGAGATCTGCTCTGGTTCTAATGGGAGTCTGTGTGTGTGGGTGTCTGTTTGCAGGCTGCCCTCTGATCTTGACTGACATGGATGTGGTGGAGAAGTCAGAGAGCCTGTCCAAGCCTGAGAGAGAGTTCCTCTGTGGCCTGCTATTCCAGACCATCAACTGGTTTAGAGAGGTTACCACAGATCTGTCTTAGACAAGAGAATTCTGGTCTATAGCGAGATGCATATATTTGCTGTGGAGTCCGTATGATTTCTTTGTGTTGTATATGCCAATGTGAGTTTATTTTTGCGCACAGACCTTTAGAGAGAGAGTGTGTGTGTGTGTGTGTGTGTACAGGTTGTGAATGCATTCTGCAGTCAGAAAGACCCTGAGATGAAGATGAAGGTGGTGACTCGTCTTCAGAACATCACCTACCTCCAGACTCTATTGGAGAGGACTTTGGCAGGTACTATACTGCACACGTGTTTTATCAACACTTTTCTGATCATAATGTTTCAATCTTACACGCTTTAGAAAATGTGAAAATTCCATGGACTGTTTATTTGACAATCCCTGCTTTTTTGTTTCCATTAATTTGACCGTTCCTGCTTTTTGTTTCAGCAACCCCTGGCTATTCCCCTCCTCTAGCCAACTTTGATGGGGAGAGTACAGAGGTAGCTCCAGTGTCTAGCTCCTCTGCTGCTCCAAAGAAGGGAAAGAAAAGTAAGCAAATCTAAAAGGGACAACTCTGTATACTGACCAGGGAATATATCGTTATTATATATTTTTTATTTTTCCTGAGATGAGATTCAACACTTATTGTGGTGGTTGTCTTGCAGAGGGTACTGGTAAGAAGAGGAAAGCCCCTGCTAAGAACCCGTCAGCAGACAGCTCTCAGCTGGAGGAGGGCACAGAGGCAGAGGAGACCCAGCAGGTGAACACACACAGACCTCTGACCTCTCACCTACGTCACATTATGTGACTCTTACAGAACTCTCTTTACTAGGGAATTCAATTATATTTTTTGGTGTTCCTTCTACCCCTGCAGGATGATGCAGAGAAGGAGAAGGTTCAGGAGGCCACTAGGCCTGGGGTCAGTCTGGTTTCCTACCGGCACTTCTTCAGAGAGCTGGACATGGAGGTGCTCAGTGTGCTGCAGTGTGGCCTGCTCTCCCGCTCTCTGCTGGACAGTGAGCTTCACAGCAAGGTAGGACACCACCCAGCCCAGAGCCTGGACACATCACACACACCGTACACCATCAGGGTTGGGCTCTAATTCCATTTGAACACCATGCCAATTTAATGAGTTGAATGGAAATGAATTGACTGAATTGAACAATGATAATAAAGGTGTTAGGCAATTTTCTCTGACTTGACTCCGTTAACACCAAATTGGCCCCAACTGTGTACCCTATAGGTGTCTCATACACATTCAAATAAAGCCAGGGACACTAGTTAGAATCCCTCCAATGTCTCTGTGTGCTGTAAAGAGATGCTGCGGTCCTGTGCAGGTGCGTGAGGAGGTGCAGCTGGGCCCAGCAGAGTTAGTCTTCCTGCTGGAGGATATGTGGCGCAAACTGGAGTTCAGTCTGACTGCTGCCCCTGCCAAGAGAGTCCCATTCTTCAAGGTAGGACACACACACACACTGTGTGAGTTGTGTGAGTCATAACATAAGCTTCTCTTTCATTTTCCTCATTTTCCACATTGTCTCCTGACTGCAGGGAAAAACAGACAAGAGCGTGGGCTTCTCCCACTTGCAGCAGAAGAGCCCTAAGGACATCGCTGCCTGCTGTGTCCAGCTGCTGCCCACCCTCTGTACCCACCTGGAGAACTGCCACAATCACTTCCAGGTATAAATGTATTTTGCCTGGCACACATTTAGCTCATTGTTTGTAGTGTCCCTTTTTGTGACACTTTCCTGCTGTGTGCAGACTCTTCTGTCTGAGAACCAGGGGGTGGTGGACGCCTCAGGCCTGGATGTGAGAGAGCATCAACTGCTATCCTCAGCCTACCAGCTCCTCCTACAGGTTCTACACACCACCTTCAGCTGGTCAGTCACACCTCGACACAACACCACCTGCACACTCCTGCCTTTCAGGACAGTATCATCACAGCGCCTCACCTTCAACAAAATGACAATTACTCAGGGTTTGGCAACTGTGGTCCCGGAGAGGTTGGTGTTGTTTTGTTCCAGCCCGGTTCTAATATACAGTGCATTCAGAAAAATAACTTCACTTTTTACACATTTTGTTACGTTAAAGCATTATTCCAACATTGATTAAATAGTTTTCCCTTATCAATCTACAAACAATACCCCATAATGACAAAGCAAAAACATTTTTTAAAGATTTTTTTTCTTCAAATTCATTAAGAAAAAACTGATCACAAGTATTCAGACCCACAAACAGGATGCACCTGAGCTCAATTTCGAGTATCATAGGAAAAGGCTTGGAATATTTATGTACCGTTGAAGTCAGAAGTTTACATACACCTAAGCCAAGTGCATTTAAACTCAGTTTTCTCAATTCCTGGCATTTAATCCTAGCAAAAATTCCCTGTCTTAGGTCAGTTAGGATCACCACTTTATTTTAAGAATGTGGAATGTCAGAATAATAGTAGAGAATTATTCATTTCAGCTTTTCTTTCATCACATTCCCAGTGGACATTCCCAGTGGGTCAGAAGTTTACATACACTCAATTAGTATTTGGTAGCTTTATCTTTAAATTGTTTAACTTGGGTCAAATGTTTCCGGTAGCCTTCTACAAGTTTCCCACAATAAGTTGGGTGAATTTTGTCCCATTCCTCTTAACAAAGCTGGTGTAACTGAGTCAGGTTTGTAGGCCTCCTTGCTAGCACACTTTCAGTTCTACCCACACATTTTCTATAGGCTTGAGGTCAGTGCTTTGTGATGACCACTCTAATACCTTGACTTTGTTGTCCTTAAGCCATTTTGCCACAACTTTGGAAGTATGGTTGGGGTTATTGTCCATTTGGAAGACCCATTTGCGACCAAGCTTTAACTTCCTGACTGATGTGTTGAGATGTTGCCTCAATATATCCACATCATTTTCCTCCATCATGATGCCATCTATTTTGTGGAGTGCACCAGTCCCTCCTGCAGCAAAGCACTCCCACAACATGTTGCCACCCCTGTGCTTCACGGTTGGGATGGTGATCTTCGGCTTGCAAGCCTCCCCCATCTTCCTCCAAACATAACGATGGTCATTATGGCCAAAAATGTGTATTTTTGTTTCATCAGACCAGAGGACATTTCTCCAAAAAGTACTATCTTTGTCCCCATGTTCAGTTGCAAACCGTAGTCTGGCTTTTTTATGGCGGTTTTGGAGCAATGGCTTCTTCCTTGCTGAGCGGCCTTTCAGGTTATTTCGATATAGGACTCGTTTTACTGTGGATATAGATACTTTTGTGCCGGTTTTCTCCAGCATCTTCACAAGGTCCTTTGCTGTTGTTCTGGGATTGATTTGCACTTTTCGCACTAAAGTGCATTCATCTCTAGGAGACAGAACACATCTCCTTCCTGAGCGGTATGACGGCTGCGTTGTCCCATGGTGTTTATACTTGCGTACTATTGTTTATACAGATGAACGTGGTACCTTCAGGCGTTTGGAAATTGCTCCCAAGGATGAACCAGACTTGTGGAGGTCTATAATTTATTTTCTGAGGTCTTGGCTGATTTCTTTTGATTTCCCCATGATGTCAAGCAAAGATGCACTGAGTTTGAAGGTAGGCCTTGAAATACATCCACAGGTACACCCCCAATTCACTCAAATGATGTCAATTAGCCTATCAGAAGCTTCTAAAGCCATGACATCATTTTCTTGAATTTTATTGTGTAGATTGATGAGGATTTAACATTTTAAATTCATTTTAGAATAAGGCTGTAAAGTAACAAAATATGGATAAAGTGTAGGAGTCTGAATGCTTTCCGAATGTACTTTGCCTGATTCAACATTTGGGAATCCGGTGTGTTAGTGGGCTGCAACAACACCTGCACACACTGTCTCTCCAGGACAGGTTTTTCCTTCTCTATGGATCTGGCCGCTGTAGCCTATGGTCCTGTCAGTTGTATCAGTAGTTCTTGTGAATCACACTAGTCTCTGTTTGTCAGGTCTGGTTTCTCCCAGCCAGAGCACCGTGGCCTGCTGAAGAAGACTCTGGGAGTGTTGGCTGACCGCTTGAAGGAGGGAGGGCCTGAACTGACCATGGACCAGCTCATAAAGTGAGTGGAGAAACATTAACTGTCAGATCAGACAGCTCTGGGGGTGTGTGTGTGTGTGTGTGCACAGTATGGTATAACTGTTCTCCCTATCTCTGGTCTTCAGAAACAGCTTTGAGTACCTGCTGAACTTCCATAGCACGGTTCCTAGCCTCAGCATAGCTCTCTGTCTCTCCCAGCTGCTTAGCACTGTGGCTGATAGAGGAGGGCACCAGGCTACATACAGGGAGCAGACTGGTGAGACACACACTCCATCTATTTCTATAGGATTGATGCAACAGTAAAATTGACTTTATCAGGATCAATTCTATGACAATCCAGTGAATTCTGAAGATTTATTGATGTTCTGAAAAGTGGCATTTTCAATGAGGATCAGTTCAGCATAGAACGGTCTCTCCCTCTAGCAACCCTAGCCCGGCGGTTCCTGTGCCAGGAGTGGGTGACTACCAGCGGAGACAGAGAGAAAGGACCCAAACACAACGAGACTCTCCAAACTCTCCTCAGGTGTGTCTCACAAGGATTCACTGATCATGTAGAGCAGATTAATAAATTAATGGGATACTTTGTGGATTTGGCAATGAGGGCCTGTATCTACTTCCCCAGAGTCAGATTAACTCGTGGATACCATTTTTATGTCTGCGTGCAATTGAGTGGAAGTTGCTAACTAGCGCTAGCACAATTGCTAACTGATTTCGTGATTGCGCTAGTTAACATTGGCTTACAAAACTACCTCTAACTTCCTTTAGTACTGGACACCAAGTCATAAAGCTGGTTTCTCACTCTGGGGAAGTAGATACATCCCTTTAAGGTGGCCATGGCATGTCAGTATACTGCAAACACTGGAAAGGGTCATTTACTCTATAGGGGAGTCCCAACAGCCTTGTAACCTCATTTAGTGCAGCTCTTCTACTGCTATTGTGATTGCCATGCTCCCAATAGCTTTAAGGTGAAAGATAATATTCATGGTGTTCATGATGTTTGAGTTCCCTCCTCTCCTCTACACTCTACTTCTCTGTAGTATTTACCTGGAGCACACTGATGATGTTCTGAAGGCGGTGGAGGAGATAGCTGGAGAGGGCATCCCTGAGCTCCTCAACTCAGCCAAAGATGCCAGCTCTAGAACTTGGCCCACTCTCAACAGGTAGATGCTGGTACATATGTGTGTACTACTACCACTATCTCTCCTGATCTCTACATACGAGAGCCCTGTTTGCCTTTGTTCCCCTCTTTTTTTTCTCTCTTGTCCCTCTCTCTCTAGGCTGACGTTCCTGGTGTTCTATAAGGGGATGATGGGAGTGCTGGAGAAGGCTGTGAGGAAGATTCCCCCTGGCAGAAACAGTGACAACACTGAGGTACACAGTTACCCAACATGATGCACAGTCACAGACAAAAACAGAGGAACTGCCAGTGGAGCAAGGCGGTGCTAGTAGCCATCGTGCAGTGACTATGATACACTTGTGTGGGACTGCATACATTCTGCAAGTATTTGTGTGTGATTTTAAAGGGACATTATTAACCCTTTGCTGTGTCCAGGTGATGAGTGAGAAGCTGCTAACATGGAACCTGGCTGTCAGAGACTTCCACATCCTGGTCAACCTGGTTAAGGTACTGAGTATGTTTACACTGGGAGCTAGTCATGAATGGGTTAATCCGTATTCAAACACATGATGTGTCTAATGTGTGTTATGATTGTTCAATTCACTTTGGAAGATGCATGGCTGGAAACAGCGTTTAGATGACTATGCCCACACTAAACGACAGTAGGGCCGAGACGATACCAGTATTGGAATATTTTTTCCCATGACAAAAATGAAAACACGAAGCAGACCAAACTCTTTGGTCCTGCTGTATGTAAAATATTGTGTGCTACAGCTTGGACAATAAATACATGTGACTCTGGATGTGACAGCATAATGTTTGTTTCCAACATTAGGGCTGTTTTCCTAAATCTGCTCTGTGTTTTGTTTCCTTGCCAAGATACTAACGAGTATCGCGGGACTGGTATTGTCCCTGCCCTAAATGGCAAGCATGTCAACATGTTTTCCCCTGTTCCCCTGTTCCCCTGTTTCCTCATGTTTTATGCCTCTCCAACACGCACTCTGGATGGAGGAAGATTAAGACATCTGTCATGCTCCGCTGGCTCCATGCCCAGTGTGTACATGTGCAGGGGAGTGTGTGTACGCGTGTGCAGGGCTGTGTGCATGTGAATTGGCTGACTGGGTTTGGGTGTTGAGAAGCTATATGTAATGTGTGTAATCTATTGTGTCTCCTTCATCTTCCCTCGTCAGGTGTTTGACAACAGACCAGTGCTCAATGTGTGCCTGAAGGTGAGTCTCAGCACATTGGCATTTTCTCTGCCTGCCATATTGTCAGACACATTCCATAACTAATGATATTATATTAATTGGCTTTTTATGTTGTTATTGTTGCTAGTATGGCCGTCTTTTCCTGGAGTCTTTCCTGAAGCTGGGGATGCCATTGTTGGATTTCAGTTTTAAAAAGCACAAGGTATAATCCAAAAGACTGAGGGAAAAATACTAGAGAGAATGGTTTATTTCAAATTCAATAAGGAAACATTACATGGTGTCAATAGCAGCTCATGTTGAATTATTTGACTCAATTTATAATAGTTATAAATACTAGAGCCCTGCACGGGCATGAATTTCAATCCAGAGCCCTGCCTATGCCCGTGTCGTTCAGGGCCTACCCTACCCAGGCCTGATTGCTTTTGCCAAATTAAAGGCCCGGCACAAAATCAGAAATAACTTCCTCCATCAGTAAATCCATTGGCTGTTCCTCTCTGTCACTCGCTCCCTACCCGCTGTTCACTCTGCACGTGCTCAGCTCATGGGGGCTCTGAATCTGTGAGTAACCATAGCAGCGGCTCCATTTGGGAATCTGCTCAATGAAGAAACATGAGATAGCTACTTTTCATCACTCTCAACTCAAGGAACATTATTTGTGAAATAATCTCGTGTTATTTTATGACACCATGTTATAATCTTAGTCAGATATGATTGTACTACGCAGCAGAGCACACAGCACGAGTAAATGGCTCAGCTTCAAAAAGTTTGATCAATTTAGTGATACCCGAGCCCTGTCCCTACCCTAGTTATTGATGAAGAAAACAGGCCCTAACCCCAACGCATAATGTCGGGCTCGGGTCGGGTAGCAGAGCCCTAATAAATACATAATACAACAGAAATCCATCAACACAATAAATCTACAACTTTAAAATAGTCAGTCCTGCGGTTGTTCAGTGGTTCAGTGTAATTTGGTGTGACTGTTTGTGTGTGTCCGCTCTGTCTCAGGAGGATGTCCAGAGCCTGCTGAAGACCTTCCAGCTCAGCACCAGGCAGCTCCACCACATGTGTGGACACTCCAAGGTACAACCCAGCCTCCAACACGGCTCCTGTCCTCGCCACAGAAACCTGTGTGATTGACGCTAGCCAACATATGAAGAAAAATGGCATGTTTTGTCATACTATTTGTGTGTGGCTACCTGTGGTGTTGTTTCCCAGATCCGCCAGGACACCATCTTGACCAACCACGTGCCAGCCCTGAAGAAGAGCCTGGAGCAGTTTGTGTACAGAGTGAAGGCCATGCTCACCCTCAACCACTGTCAGGAGGCCTTCTGGCTGGGTAACCTCAAGAACAGAGACCTCAAGGTACTGGATGGGCCACTTGCTGCTGCACTGAGAGAGGACTCATCGTGTGTGTCAAGGGTGAAATTGTGGTGTAGATATTGGGGGGGGGGACATTTTTTTTTTACCCTTTAAAACAGTGAACGGATTATTAATTAAGTTATTTCAAGGGTACTATTAAGACACAAAATATGAAGAGTGAGTTTTATTATAGTTGCCTACCTTATGTTTAAATATAGTAATTGAATGTGAACATACCATGGACAAAGACTTCCGAGTGGTTCCAGACTGTATTCTGTCAGCATCTACTCTGTCATTCTGAAAGTTTTCCTTCTAATGACAGATGCGCAGACGACTTGGTACTGTTTTGGTGCGTTTGTTTTAGCTTGCCAGCGGTCCAGGGTCAGTGCCAGCAGCGTTTTCATCTTGTTATACCCCAAAAATTATTCCAGACCATGTGGAAAACCAGAACGAACGCACCATCTTTTCTTCTTCAATCTGAGCTAGATGGACAGTGCTCTGACCCAATGAGAATGGGGGGTCCCAAGGGTGGCCAACCATATTTCAGGGGGGGCTGGTAGCCACCCCTCACCCTCTGATTGAAATTAGTGGGGAAGGGGTGGGAATAGACTGTGGCTGTCTATAGGCTGAGTGGAGTAGAGGCAGCACTTACGTTTTGACATGGGGCAGAGAGAAATGTACAGTTTTATGTTATTCTATACATTTTGTCATGAGTCTAATAGAATTTAGCAGTTAAGCTAATTTCCTGCAATTACACACATTTTGCCATGGGGAAGAGAGAAAAATGTACTGTTTTATAGCTCATCTAATGCTATTCTTCACATTTTGCCGTGTTGCAGGGTGAAGAGATCCTCTCTCAGCGCTCACAGGGGAGTGATGAAGAGGAGGAGGCAGGCTCCCCGCTTCCTCAGGAGCAGTCAGAGGATGAGGTACTGGCCATAATTGACTTTTAAAGCTACTGTATTGAGTTAAATTATTTTAGCAATTACATTTATCTTTTCTACATCTTTGATTGAAATGGAGTTAAGGAAATATTTACTAAATAAAATAAAGTAACACAATAAAATAACAATAACTTGGCTATGTACAGGGGGTACAGGTACCGAGTCAATGTGCAGGGGTACAGGTTAGTCAAGGTAATTTGTACATGTAGGTAGGAGTAAAGTGACTATGCATCCTTATGTAACATTGAGGTTTACAGGCAGCTGATGGGGAAATGGGCAGCTGTGTGTGGAACACTGGCTGTTAAGATAAGTTGTACTGTTTCTGTTCCTGGTTAATTAATTACTGGCAAGATCTAGGAAACAACAGTGAGGCACGTTCAGGAGCACTGAGCCCTGCTGTTAGTTGGGAGATTTTCAGTACAGCAGTGTTTCCCAAGTCCAGTCCTCGAGTACCCCCAACACTTAAAAAAAATATATGTATATATCTATTTTTAAATTATTATAATTGTTTTAGCCCCAGACAAACTCAACTCATTGATTTGTAGACAAGTTGAATCTGGTGTGCTAGTACAAGGCTACAACAATAACGTGTGCTTTTAGGGGTAGGACCCGATTTGGGAAACACTGTTGTACATTAACCCTTTAAAACACTGCTCTGTGTGTTTATCACAGAGGTGCTTCCCTGCTTGCAAAGGAGATGTTTTCCAGCCCAATGCCCTGCTGTGACAGAATCACCAGAGATTTAGAATTTTTACTGTTTCTTTCAGGCCCAGGAAAGCGACTCCGATGGGAAGAAGAAAGGCAACCGGAAGGCAGAGGGGGACGATGATGAAATCACAGATGACTCAGATGATTAGGACAACGTGGGGGAATACTGTCATCTCTGTGACCTGCATTTTTGGTGTCAACAGACTAACCTTGCATAACCCATATCCCTTTGCCCGCTCAGATAGGAATAGGTCAGGGAGGACAAAGAGGGGATTCCTAGTGCCTTGCTGCCATTGAGAAAATAGACAATTAGGGGATTACTGGGGAAGGAGGGGTCACTATGTTAGTGAATGTTATAAATGCTGCAAACAGCATTAGGGAGTGCTGAACTAATTCAGACACTAAGGTTTGAGACTGAGATAATGTAATAAAATTCTGATGTTGCAGAAAGCTGTTGAGTGAAGTTTGATTTACCTTTTAAGATACACTGAGTGTAAAAAACGTTATGGACAACTTCCTAATATTAAGTTGCATATATGTTTGAATTGTCAAACTGATCTTCATTTGGAAGGCAGATAAAGCGTTTTTATCAAAAGCAATCACTTTTGGATGGGAAAAAGAATCCTACTCATTACTCCGCGTGCTTAATATACATTACTTTAGTTTTTTGCTTTTTCATGCCGGGGGGCAGCAGGTTCCAATATATATCTGATACATTTTTCACCCTGTACTAACTAAGCCTACCTGTGTGCTCAGGCCAGCTTAATCGAATCACCTCAATGTTTGTAAACATGAGAGCGTTAGTATGTCTACTTTTTTTCTGTCAAAAATGCTAACATTTTGTTTATGAACTGGGTCCCTGGATGATGGATCAACTGATACATTGATTTACTGTATCATTCCAATACAAATAATAAACAAGTTAGTCTTGTTTCCAGTCTGACAAGCTTGATTGATTGTGTGAAACTGTAGTAAATAATGTACCCAGCTCATTGTTCAGGGAACATACACCGTTCCCACACCATGGAGTGCAAGGGGATGCGGTGGTATAGTTTCGTGCCAATTTATTCGAGCTATTTTAAAAGAAAATCACCTGGAATACAAGGAAATTGATAGTTTTCAAATAATTTACACAATAATGCACTAATGTAAATGTTTTTATGATTAAAGCTAAACAAAATGTCGCGCTTTATCGAAAAATGACACCCCTTCATACGATGCTAGATGGTTTATCCGGGAAGCATGTTGTGTTTAGGGAAATGAACGTTGACTTGTTTAGCTATTCGGCCAGAATCGCGGGACCGCCGTTACCTTCACTTATAACCAAAAATCTAACAAACGCAAACAAGTTATTTTTTACATCACAAGCAATTCATATGCATTTTATTTTTAAAATATAGTGAGTAACTGATTCATGACGTTTCGGTTTGTAGACTGTCCGCAAACTCGTGCTTCCCAAGCAAGGAGGCTCGTTACACTTCATAGGGCTTGACATTGTCAGAGCGGAAAATTTCATTGCGAAAGGCTTGTGTTGCATCAGTGGCAGCAGCGTTAGTGGTGACAATGTCTGACTCTATTATTTTAGCTCTGATAGTGTTTCTTATATTGTGTTTGATTGTAACAGTGGTGGCAGCTATTGTGTACTCTGGGCTGTTCACTGAGGTTAATATCAAGACAGGGTCGCCTCCTATCAAAAACGTTACCATTGCTTACAAACTTCACAAGGGACCTTATAAAGACTGTGGTGCTGCCTTCACCGAGACTGTCAGTATTGGGCCAAAGCTCAATACCATCCGTGTGTCCTACGATGACTCCACAGAGGTAAGACACCTTATGAACGGCATGCTGACGTGTGAGAGAATAATCAAACTGTCTTCACTTCCAGATGTATTTCTCAGCTCTTTTCAAAGGAACAAAGCCTGACTCAAGAGAGCTGAATGGAATTCTGATTTGGGAGCATGAATAAAGTCAGCTGTCCAATGCCACGTTGCACAGCTGATGATTTACCCCCCTTCTGTGGTTCCAGTTTGCTTTGGCATTAGCATGCAACTGACTAAAACATGGCAACCATGGGCAAATCCTCCCAGGAGTCAGGATGAAGCCAGGATGAAAATACAGAATTTATGCCATTATGCTAAATATAGTCTAGTACTAAACCTGGCTGCAGTATGAATGCAATTCTGTTTACTCTTATGGAGCTTGAGGTTAATTTATTCTGACACATTGGCTGTGAGAAGAAACTGGCTTGAGGGTAGTAACTAGTCCAGGCCAGTGTCTGATTTAGTGACTTTACACAGCAATAGTTTGTGGATTATCCTTGGTCACATCCTTGTTTCTCTTTTCAGTATACATGTCCTGTACTGTAAAGCACCACCTATAAATAGATCACCATTCAGCTGTAAGTTTCTCATTCCTTCACTCCTCCCATGAGCTCAGGTGTTTAGTCAAAAAGATGTGGCAGCCACACAGCTGCCTGTTAGAACTAGATGTTTACTGAGATCTCGACTAATGATACCCAGGCTGGGTTGCCAATGGGATGGTCTGGATACACTCATGTGACCCAGTGGTAATAGAAGCAGACGGCTACAGATGCAAAAGATTGATACAGATGCAAAAGATTGATACAGATGCAAAAGGTTGATACATTTGTGATGTGAAATTCCTGCAAGACAACCCTGTACCTGAGATGCACATGGCCCAGTGTAGGCATATAATTATGGTGTTTGGGTGTTTTTGTTGCATATATTGTGGTTTGGGAATTGCTTTGTGCTGCTGGTGTAGCAGAGAGATGAGCTGTTTGGATAGGATAGTGATATTGTGTTTTGTCAGCCGCTGACGTTTGAGTGCTGGGCATTCCCATGAGCACATGGGAATGCCCAGCAACATGTGAAGCTTCATGTGAAGTTAATAGGAGCATGTCAAATGAAAGATGAGTATATCTTTTCAGAAATTAAAGTATACAGTGAGTATCATAAGTAGCCTATTCATCCCCCTTGGATTTTCCAAATTTTGTTGCGTTACAAAGTGCGATTTGAAGTGAATTTAATTATTGTGCAGTGGCAAGAAAAAGTATGTGAACCCTTTGGAATTACCTGGATTACTGCATACATTTGATCTGATCTTCATCTAAGTCATGTTAGCAATATATGTTATTATTCAATAACACAAACTCCAAAGGAAATCAGGGGGTGGAAAATAGGTTTATTCAGAGAGGACAAATCATACGTGGAGGTAGATGTTCATTCTCCCCTGTCCTCAGTGATGCACTCCAGTGTTCTCTACTGTGGTTCTCTCCACAGAACAAAGGGACAGCGTGCAGTTTTATAACGCAGCCCTAGCCTTTGGTTGACCAATTAGAATTCCTTGCAATAAAACTGGCCAATGGCCAAATAACAACTTTCCTATTTCAGAAAAAACACTTTCCATTGATCGTTAGTTCTAGTCCTCTTGACCTCTCGTACTCTGTCTCTGAGTTGTGTATTTATCTACAACATATTCTAAGTCACAACAATGGACAAACAGTGTGCTTAACTAATAACACACAATTATTTTTATTTGTATTGTCTATATTGAATACATACTCTCTCCATCCTACACTATGAATGTTTAAATTATGTGAACCCCTGGGATAATGACTTTTCCAAAAGCTTATTGGAGTCAGGAGTCAACTAACCTGGAGTCGAATCAATGAGACGAGATTGGAGATTTTGGTTAGAGCTGCCCTGCCCTATAAAAAACACTCAAACAATGAGTTTGCTATTCACAAGAGTCATTGCCTGATGTTGCCTGACATTGCCTGACGTGGACCATGCCTTGAACAAAAGACATCTCAGAAGACCTAAGATTAAGAATTGTTGTCCTGCATAAAGATGGAAAAGGTTACAAAAGTATCTCTCTAAGTCAGTCCACAGTAGAGTTGCAAAGGGTCGGCAATGTTCCGGTAAATTTTCAGAAAGTTAGCTTATAACAGTGAACCTTTTTTCTGGGATACACAAAGCAATTCTTGGTCTTGTGGTATATTTTAGTAAACTATCCTCAATTCAATTTAATTGCAACCCTCTGCACGCACAGTGCATTCTTCCATCACATGTGCAGTGCACTCTTCCATCACATGTACAGCTGATTCTCAAGATCTTGCACACTAATAAGATGCTATTGAGGCCACATTACTACACTGTCTGAGCCAAGGACTACATGCTTTCTGGTAAGTTTTGATTACAATACTGGGTGAGGTGAATATATTTTATATGACATACATGATGTTTTGTTAACTAGTAAATAGTAGCCTACAGCAAAGTGTGTTTAAATCATTTCTAACTTAACAATTTCTGCTAGTTTAGTTTTTGCTATCATGTGGGTTTTAGCTTGCTTGAGCCTGCTAACTGGAATGTTAATTCACTTGTTTCCATACATATTTAATTTTAAAACCCATTTATCTTACAAAGGATTTGTTTAATCTAACTGCTTAACTATTTATCTGTACATGGAATGTTAATTTTTATTTTTTTTTACTCATTATTTTCTTTATCTTTATAGGAAAGTGCCAACGGGCACTATCTGATGTGTGGAGACATTTCACTGCAGCTAATGTAGAAGGAAAAGCTGTGTACATTTGCAAATATGTGCTAAATCATATGTGAAGAATGCAACAAAGATTCAGAAACATCTGGCCAAGTGCATAAAGTTCCCTCAGTGCTCACAACAAGCAACCTCCTGACAAAAGTCCCTCTACTTCTATTCGAGGTGAAAATGATGAATTATGAATGACACCTTATATATAGCAACACAATGGAGGAACGTAGTCAGAGAAATGCTGATGAATGTCTTACTCGAGCTGTGTATGCATCTGGTTCACCTCTGATGCTCACAGGCAATGTGTCTTGGAATAGATTTCTGAATGTTATTTGCCCACCATACATCCCTCCAACCAGACATGCTTCTACTCATTCTACTCATTTGCTGAATGCAGAGTTCAACAGAGTTCAAGAGAAGGTCAAGCAAATCATAGAGAAAGCAGACTGTATTGCAATCATCTCTGATGGGTGGTCGAATGTTCGTGGGCAAGGAATAATTAACTACATCTCCACCCCTCAACCAGTATTCTACAAGAGTTATAGAAGCAATCTACCTCACCAAGCACAGTGAAAAGAATAAGAGCACCACATTGAAGCTGCCAAGCAACACCCGTTGGGGTGGTGTTGTCATCATGTTTGGCATGATGGGGAAGAAGTCCTGGTGTCCTGGTGGGGAAGGAGTCTCTCTCCAAGAAATGGCCATATCACAGTCTGCCAATATGGACAGGCCCATCAGGAGGATCCTCCTGGATGACGTATTTTGGGAGAGAGTGGTAAGCAGCCTGAAACTCCTGAAACCTATAGCAGTAGCCATTGCATGGATTGAGGGAGACAATGCCATCCTGTCTGATGTTCAGACTCTGCTTGCAGATGTTAGAGAAGAAATCTGTACTGCCCTGCCCACTTCACTGTTGCTCCAAGCAGAGGAAACTGCAGTTCTGAAATACATCATAAAGCATGAAGACTTCTGCCTGAAGCCCATACATGCCACAGCGTACATGTTCAACTCCAAGTATGCTGGCAAGAGCATCCTGTCTGGTGCAGAGATCAACAAGGCCTATGGTGTCATCACTACCGTGTCCTCCTTGGCCTGGATGAGGACAAGGTTCTTGGCAGTCTGGCGAAGTATACTTCCAAGCAAGGGCTTTGGCATGGAGATGTAATATGGCAGTCTTGCCAACAGATCTCATCAGCCACCTGGGGGAAGGGACTTTGTGGATCTGAGGCTCTTTCCCCTGTTGCCGCCATCTTCCAAATCCCACCAACATCAGCCGACTCAGAGCGCAACTGGTCCTTGTTTGGGAACACACAGACCAAAGCACGCTACAGGTTGACCAATACAAGGGTTTAAAAATTGGTGGCCATCCGGGCAAATTTGAGCCTTTCTGAGCCTGACAACGAGCTATTCTTAACAAGGTTGGAAAGTGACAGTGAAAATGAGGCCTCCGAGTCTGATGTTCAAGAGGTGGACATTGAGGAGGTCCAGGGAGAATGGATGGAACCCTGAGAGGAAGACAACCAAAACCGTTTACATAATTTTACAGATGTATGTTGAAAACGTTTTTTGATCATTCAATATTCCCTTTTGTTGTTCAGTGAAATCATCCCTTGTGACGATTCAACTCATTTAATTGAAGTTCAATTCGTAACTAAATCGTTTAAAAAAATTCCAATTGGAATGATTTAATCATTTGCAATTGTCTACTTATGATAAGGCAAAAGGTTTATTTTTCTGTCTCCATATGATATGGTAAATATATCCAATGCAAAAAACATCTACATTTAAATGGTATTAATATTAATTACCATATATTCCTGTTTAATTCCCACGGAAAGTTTCCACCTCTGAACATTCCCCAAAATGTGCATCCCTAGTCCACGGTAAGACAAATTGTCTATAAATCGAGAAATTTCAGCACTGTTGCTACTCTCCCTAGGAGTGGCCATCCTGCAAAGATGACTGCAAGAGCACAGCGCAGAATGCCCAATGAGGTTAAGAAGAATCCTAGTGTCAGCTGAAGACTTACAGAAATCTCTGGAAGATGCTAACATCTCTGTTGACAAGTCTACGATACGTAAAACACTAAACAAGAAGGGTGTTCATGGGAGGACACCATGGAAGAAGTCACTACTGTCCCCAAAAAAAACATTGCTGTGTGTCTGAAGTTTGCATATGAGCACCTGGATGTTCGACAGCGCTACTGGCAAAATATTATGTGGACAGATTAAACTACAGTTGAGTTGTTTGGAAGGAACACACAACACTATGTGTGGAGAAAAGAGGCACAGCATACCAACATCTCAACCTCATCCCAACTGTAAACTATGGTGAAGGAGGCATCATGGTTTGGGGTTGCTTTGCTGCCTCAGGGCCTGGACAGCTTGCTATCATTGATGGGAAAATGAATCCCCAAGTTTATCAAGACATTTTGCAGGAGAATGTAAGGCTGTCTGCCAAATTAAGCGCAACAGGACAACAACCCAAAAGACAGAAGTAAATCAACAGAATGGCTTGAACAGAAGTAAATACACATTATGGAGTCAATCCTGACCTCAACCTGATTTGAGATGCTGTGGCATGACCTCGGGAGTGGTTCACACAAGACATCCCAAGAATATTGTGTAACTGAAACAGTTTTGTAAAGAGGAATGGTCAAATTCCTTCTGACCGTTGTGCAGGTCTGATCTGCAACTACAGAAAATGTTGGGCTGAAGTTATTGCTGCCAAAGGAGGGTCAACCTGTTATTAAATCCAAGGGTTCACATACTTTTCCCACCCTGCACTGTGAATGTTTACACGGTGTGTTCAATAAAGACATGAACAATCATAATTGTTTGCTATTAGTTTAAGCTGACGGTGTTTGTCTGTTGTTACTTAAATGAAGATCAGATCAAATTTTATGACCAATTTATGCAGAAATCCAGGTAATTCTAAAGGGTTCACATACTTTCTTTCCAATGTACATTTTTTGTTGTTCATCTACACAAAACACTGTCAAAGTGGAAGAAAAATAACACATACCTTTGTTAGATTAGCATTCACCCACCTAAGTCAATACATGTTAAGAACACTTTTGTCAGCGATTACCACTGTGAGTCTTCTTGGGTAAGTCTCTATAAGAGCTTTGCACACCTGGATTGTTCAATATTTGTTCATTTTTTTCAAAATACTTTCAAAATTCTTCAAGCTCTGTCAAGGTGTTAGGCAGATTTATGTCAAAACTAAATTGGCCACTCAAACATTCACTGTCTTCTTGGTAAGCAACACCAGTGTATATTTGGCCTTGTGTTGTAGGTTTTTGTCCTGCTGAAAGTTGAGTTCCTCTCCCAGTATCTGGTGTAAAGCAGACTGAAGCAAGTTTTCCTCTAGGATTTTGCCTGTGCTTAGCTCCATCCTGTTTCTTTTTATCCTGAAAAACTCCCCAGTCTTTACCGATGTCACGCACACCCATACCATGATGCAGCCGCTAAGGCTGGGAATTGCCAGGACCTCACAATACGATATTATCACAATACTTACAGTTGAAGGTGGAAGTTTACATACACCTTAGCCAAATGCATTTAAACTCAGTTTTTCACAATTCCTGACATTTAATCCTAGTAAATTTACCCTGTATTAGGTCAGTTAGGATCACCACTTTATTTTAAGAATGTGAAATGTCAGAATAATAGTAGAGAGAATTATTTATTTCAGCTTTTATATCTTTCATCATATTCCCAGTGGGTCAGAGGTTTACATGCACTCAATTAGTATTTGGTAGCATTGCCTTTAAATTGTTTAACGTGGGTCAAATATTTCAGGTAGCCATCCACAAGCTTCCCACAATAAGTTGGGTGAATATTGGCCCATTCCTCCTGACAGAGCTGATGTAACTGAGTCAGGTTTGTAGGCCTCCTTTCTCGCACACTTTTTCAGTTCTACCCATAAATGTTCTATAGGATTGAGGGCAGGGCTTTGTGATGGCCACTCCCAATACCTTGAATTTGTTGTCCTTAAGCCATTTTGCCACAACTTTGGAAGTTTTCTTGGGGTCATTGTCCATTTGGAAGACCCATTTGCGACCAAGCTTTAACTGATGTGTTGAGATTTTGCTTCAATATATCCACATAATTTTCCTCACTCATGATGCCATCACCTTTTTCCTCCAAACATAATGATGGTCATTATGGCCAAACAGTTCTATTTTTGTTTCTTCAGACCAGGGGACATTTCTCCAAAAAGTACGATCTTTGTCCCCATGTGCAGTTGCAAACCGTAGTCTGGCTTTTTGGCGGTTTTGGAGCAATGGCTTCTTCCTAGCTGAGCGTCCTTTCAGGTTATGTCGATATAGGACTTGTTTTAATGAGGATATAGATACTTTTGTACCTGTTTCCTCCAGCATCTTCACAAGGTCCTTTGCTGTTGTTCTGGGATTGATTTGCACTTTTCACACCAAAGTACGTTCATCTCTAGGAGACAGAACGCATCTCTTTCCTGAGCTGTATGACGGCTGCGTGGTCCATGGTGTTTATACTTGCGTACTATTGTTTGTACAGATGAACGTGGTACCTTCAGGCGTTTGGAAATTGCTCCCAAGGATGAACCAGACTTGTGGAGGTCTGGAATTTTATTTTCTGAGGTCTTTCTTGGCTGTTTTCTTTTGATTTTTCCCATGATGTCAAGCAAAGAGGAACTGAGTTTGAAGGTAGGCCTTGAAATACATCCACAGATACTCATTGACTCAAATTATGTCAATTAGCCCATCAGAAGCTTCTAAAGCCATTAAATAATTTTCTGGAATTTTCCAAGCTGTTTAAAGGCACAGTCATCTTAGTGTATGTATACTTCTTTTTTTTTCTTTTTTTGAAAACTCTGTTTATTCAATTTTACACACACAAGACAACACGAAGCAATATAAATAATATACTCAACTAGAAAAAATACATTTAAAAAAACAATAGCTTTAAACCTACCATACGTTAGACAAGTTAATCACACCAGGCAGAAGGCTACAACAGCTCACCATTGTTCCTGTAAACAGTCAAGGGATAGGGGTGGAGAAATGCAACCTCCCCCAAATTATTTTCCCATCGAGTCTTTAAAGGCACCAAAGAAGGGTTCTGTAAGTCATTAATGATTGCATATACATCTGAAATTGCGCCCCTAGGAAGCTTGTTCAGCTCAAATGCTCTCTATAGCTGTATTCGCAGGCCTATGGGGTAATTCAGGCGTGTTAGCTCTGACAAAGTTCCTAGTCTGGAGACAGCTGAAAAATTGGGATTGAGGGAGATTGAACTTTTCCTGTAGCTGAGCTAAAGAGGCACATGTATCATCAAAGAATAATTTGGCTAGTGAGGAGAGGCCTAGTGAGTGTGAGATGGCAAAAGCCCCATCATTCAAAGATGGAGGAAATAAAATGTTCTGATTTGATTGGGCCTGATAGTGAAAAGCCTCGGAGTCTAAACGGAACGGATTCCAAATTTTAAGAGACTGCTTTGCAATTGGGTTGACACACCTTTTGCCTAGGGACACTGGGAGAGACGAGCACAACACAGAAGAAAGGTTTACATGGTTTGCAGCAGGTTTACATGATTCAGACTCCATCTGGACCCAGAGTGGTCTAGGACCAGTAGGATCAGTCTGCAGAACTGATCCCTGATCCCAGACAATCCTAAACTGAAAACTTGTAAAATAGCACTTTAAAGCAGCCTTATTTACAGGAAAAAGCTCACTCTTGCCTAGATTCAGTTTGTACCCTGAGATTGATCTAAACTTTTTAAGAACAGATAAGGCACGTGGCAATGAGGTATCAGTGGTTAGAGATAAACAAAAGGATGTCATCAGCATATAGCGAGACTTTCTGCTCTAAGCCCGTCCTGATTATTCCTTGAATGGCATCATTAGACCGCAGTGCAATGGCGAGAGGCTCGATTGCCAAAGCAAACAACAAAGGGGAGAGTGGACAACCCTGTCTGGATCCACGGTGCAAGAGAAAATAGTCAGAGGACAAGTCGTTAGTCCGTATCGAAGCCATGGGGGGAAAAATAAAGACTTTATCCACGCAATAAATTTTGGGCCAAAGCCAAATCTATAAAGGGCAGCTGTTAAAACCTCTTGGAACTACCCATCCCGGAGAATTGTCATCAACTGACACTAATTAGCATAACGCAACGGACAAAGAAATCTTACTAGAAAATATTAATATTCATGAAATTACAAGTGAAATATATTGAAACACAGCTTCGCCTTTTGTTAATCACCCTGTCATCTCAGATTTTGAAATTATGCTTTACAGCCAAAGCAAGACAAGCATTTGTGTAACTTTATCGATAGCCTAGCATAGCATTATGCCTAGCTAGCAGCAGGCAACTTGGTCACGAAAATCAGATTAAATTGTTTACCTTTGATGAGCTTCGGATGTTTTCACTCAAGAGACTCCCAGTTAGACAGCAAATGTTCCTTTTGTTCAATAAAGATTATTTTTGTAGCCGAAATAGCTCCGTTTGTTCTTCACGTTTGGCTGAGAAATCGACCGGAAATAAAGCAACACCTCACGGCAAAACGCTTCTCCCCCATGTGACCTACTTGTTGTGTGTGTACTGACATGTATTTGTAACTAATAAAGTCACACACTACATGTTAATGTATTGCAATTGTAAAGTCTTTTGTCTGTAATGTATTTTTCGTTAAGTGTCGGACCCCAGTAAGACTAGCTGTTGCCTTTGGCATCGGCTAATGGGGATTCTAATAAATAAAATAAACATGGAACAAGCCCCAGTGCTGGTTGAAACAGTTTGGCCTCACTGCATCTACAGGGCAGAGGGAGGGAGAGATGCCAGTATGAGACCTGACAACCTGGTCTCAGAGAATTTCATATTATTCTGTATGTAAACCAAGACACTCCATTTAGTGTGATATATTACGTTTTACACGGTATGTATTAATTTTTAGATGTCCCATCGCTCATTTCGTATGACATGCCATGAAATACAATTTGTATTATATGTTAAGATTTTGCAAAACTTACAATATGTTACAAATTCTAGCTAGGTGGCTAATGTTAGTTAGCTGGCTAACTTTAGCTATGTTATGTCCAGTCTATGAGACCAGGCTGGACCTGAATGGTATACTATGATTAAAGCTCGATCTTCTCAGGGTTTACTATAGCTAGTCAGCTTCAGTTAACTTCACATTCCAGCTCAGGCTTCATCCATACTACGATGGTGGATATTGGTTGTCCGCCTGCTGCTAACTCTAGCATCCTTGTAACTGCGTTTGCATGTCGCACTTGGCTATGCAAACACCAAATTCTTAATTGAGACCATGGTGAAACAGTGACACATTTTAATTTGTGCCGAAATAAACATGAAAGAAAGTTATCTTGCAAATTCAGCAGGCTAGGCTGTGAAATAGGCTTGTTGATGTCTTTTTTTCCCCCCACTCCTATCGATTTAAAATAATTGTTCTGTGCATAAAGTTTCAAATGTATTTTGTTAGAACTAAATGTGTAATGGGATAGGTATTTGAACAAAAACAATTATCACACAAAAAAACAAGATTAATAAAATATTTTATGATTCTTCCACAAATTAAGGGGAAGATGATGTGATCTTCATGAGAGGGAGGAAATCTGATTGAATTCTTCTTCACTTCGCAGCTCAGACATGTCATTCAGGATAAATGGGCGGCAGGTAGCCGGGTGGGTAGGAGCGTTGGGCCATGTACAACTGAATGCAGTTTCGGTTCAACTGACTAGGGATTCCCCTTTCCTAAATGTTGTTAGCACTGAGTTAGCCTGCCCGGGAGAAGGTTAGTTCTGAAGGATTCATTGCCATAGAAATGTATCTGGATAAAAGGTGAACCACATTCGTGGTACCGGTTATCCCAAGATGAACTCAGAGTTGACCAAAGTTACCTCACTAACTCCTCAAACCACGTACATAATATAGGGCTCTGGAGCACAGCACAGGCAACATTTCTACTGAACTTGGCAGCATGCAGCAGCAGCCAGTGGCATGTATTCATGCATGCCAAGGGATGCCAGCCTTCCCCAAATATTTGGTCAATAAAAATGATAAAATGTCTCTTTTGGTCTCTGTGTGTTTTCATAATTTTCCGTCTATTCGCAAGTGGCAGAATCTCATGGGAGAACTCAGCCGAGCAAGGGATACTATACCCCTTTGTCTGTATGTGTAGCCCATGTATCTTATTCTGTCTGAAACAAAAGAGTATGACGTTGATGCCAGCAAGTATTTGGCCTCCCTTGATTAAAATAATAAAACAAATAATTAGCCAGGTGTGATTTTGCTTCACACCAATCAAATCTCTTCCTAAGGAAAATGTCACCATTGTCAGAAAAACATTTTGTCTTTCTGGTCTGCTTGTGTTGATGTTCTGCAGTAGCTAGCATGCTAAATTGGCCCTTTCTTAAGCCATGTCTAGGGATTGTGATTTTGACTTAATTCTCTGTATAGGCCAATGATTATGACTGTGATTCTGATCTAACCATACATTAATATATTGTGCCACTGGCCTGAGATTATTGAGTTCAATATGTAGTCTAGTAGGCTCACATTAACTGGCCAGCTAACTTAGCTGGTTCAAAGTTGCCCATGTGAGGAAGTTAGGATACAAGCATTTTAGCTAGGTAGCCTATGACAACAATAACTAAAAGCTGACTGTATGACAGAACTATAGACCATTTTGCCAACATGAAAGAGAGGAGGAAGGTAATGGTGTTCAACTAGTCTACAAGTAGGGTGCGTCACACAATTTTATTTTATTTGTGTACGCACTCACACGCAGACAGAAATTGTTACCATGGGCAGCCACATGGTATTTAGCAACATTGATTGGACTAAATTGTTTTTGGTATCTTTAAGTTTGTTTTCAGTGTATTTAACTAAGCATATATGGCCTTGTTGATTTGATGATGTTTAAATGTTTAATTTGAAATGGTGCTGGAATAGCGGTGGCAGTTCTCCTGTTGTCTTTGTGCTGACACGCTGTAACTCCTTGGCTCTAAATCAGTAGGTGTTTAGTAAACTTAAAAACATTTAACTTGCTTGACCATGCTGCAGGTCATAGTTTGTTATATGCAATATTTTCTTTGTGGACTTCACCAGACAGATGTGCTCCCCGGTTTCGTGATGAAACAAACGTATGTGTAGTTGAATTTATTCCTTATTGTATATCACTGTGGCATATGAACAAATTAGTTATTGAGCAAACAGGTTGTAATATGGTTTTTGTTACTGGCTTCACTTCCTCAGTGATCTTACCCAAGCATCGCTACTGGCAGCAGCACACTAGCTTAGACTCACCTTCCCATGTGTTGAAATGTGGCAGCTTGCTTTATGAATACACTGCCTTCAGAAAGTATTCACACCCCTTACATGTTTCTTTGTCAGTGGCGTACACACAATAACCCACATTGTCAAAGTGGAATTATGTTTTTCAAATTTTTTACAAATGAATTAAAAAATACATTCTTGAGTCAATAAGTATTCAACCACTTGGTTTTGGCAAGCCTAAGTAAAAAATAGTTTAACAAGTCACATAAGTTCCATGGGCTCTGTGTGTGCAATAATAGTGTTTAAGTTTTTTTTATGACTCCCTCATCTCTGTACCCCACACATACAATTATCTAAGGTCCCTCAGTCAAGCAGTGAATTTTAAACACAGATTCAACCACAAAGACCAGGGAGGTTTTCCAATGCCTCACAAAGAAGGGTATCTATTGGTAATGGGTCTAAATATAAAAAGCAGACATTGCCGGAGAGGAAGGAAACCCCTCAGGAATTTCACCATGAGGCCAATGGTGACTTTAAAACCGTTACAGAGTTTAATGGCTGTGATAGGAGAACCCGAGGATGGATCAACAATATTATAGTTACTCCACAATACTAACCTAATTGACAGAGTGAAAAGAAGGAAGCCTGTACAGAATAAAACATATTCTAAAACATGCATCCTGTGTACATCAAGGCACTAAAGTAATACTGCAATAAATGTGGCAAAGCAATTCACTTTTTGTCCTGAATACTAAGTGTTATGTTCAGGGGAAATCCATTACAACACATTACTGAGTACCATTCCATATTTTCAAGCATAGTGGTGGCTGCATAATGTTATGGGTATGCTTGTAATTACTAAAGACTGGGGAGTTATTCCAGATAAAAAAGAAATGAAATGGTGCTAAGCACAGGCAAAATCCCAGAGGAAAATCTGGTTCAGTCTGCTTTCCACCAGACACAGGGAGATGAAATCACTATTTGGACAATAACCTAAAACATAACCTAAAACACAAGGCCAAATCTACACTGGAGTTGCTTACCAAGAAGGCAGTGAATGTTCCTGAGTGGCCGAGTTACAGTTTTGACTTAAATGTGACCGACTGGCTCGATTCGGTCTCAATAACCAATTTGACAGAGCTTGAAGAATTTTGAAAATAATAATTGGCAAATGTTGCACAATCCAGGTGTGTAAAGCTCTTAGGGACTTACCCAGAAAGACTCACAGCTGTAATTGCTGCCAAAGGTGATTCTAACATGTATTGACTCAGGGGGTTTAATACTTATCTAGTCAAGATTTACAGTACCAGTCAAAAGTTTGGACACACCTACTCATTTCAGGGTTTGTCTTTATTTGTACTATTTTCTAAATTGTAGAATAATAGTGAAGAATTCCAAACTACGAAACGTACACAGATGGAATCATGTAGTATCCAAAAATTGTTAAGCAATACATTTTATATTTGAGATTCTTCAAAGTAGTCACCCTTTGCCTTGATGATAGCTTTTGACACCCTTGGGCCAAGTGAGCCTGTGTAACTTCTTTTTTTGTTGTTGTGAAAAACAATCATTATCTGGTTAATAGTGGGGACCTTAAGGGAAAAAAATTGACCGGTGTGGGCACCTCAGCAAAAAAATGTGCCTTTGTGTTAAAAAATGTCCGCCCCTCTTACAGAGATAGTAGACCGTCCTTAATGATCACTGTTAGGGTGACACTCAAAGTGCTTTACATAGTAGGTAATTAAGCGTTCTGTAAAAGAGTTGCCCAGCTAAGTGAGAACACTGTGGGCTGGAGCTAGTCCTGTTGTTAGAGAGTGGCCAAACAGAGCAACAGTTATCACAATGGCCCTGATGAGTTTTATATGAAGGCACCACTCTCTCTCACTAGGCTACAGCTCTAAACACATGAGTGGTATTCAGCTATGGGTAATTACAAGTCATTCAAGACTAATTACAGTACTACTTCTGAATTATGCTGTGTATTTTCTATCTGTCATGGAATTCTACACCATATATTGAAAATTACCACTAGGGACACACGATGTCAATCTTAAATGAATCATTGTTTATTATCAGCGTGCTGGAGAGGTTCCAACAAACTCAATGCACCATAGTGAACGTCTGTTAGGAGCTCTAACAGGGTAGTCCCGTTAGTGCTCTTATATACTGACAAGTTATATTTGCATGATTTAGCTTATTCGTAATTCATGAATTAATGTTTGCTTAATTCATGTGACGACCAATACCTCACGAGGTGTATTCTCTCTAAGCTGAGACCTTGAAGCCAGGTCCTGGGTGTACTGCCAAATTGCAGATACTGATAGTGAGTATTCGTTCAATCAGCCACTTGCATGAACACGGAAATTGGTTTATAGAAAAGCACAAACGTAAACATTTCCTCTTATCACTTGAGTGATAATAAGTGTAAGCATTAGATTTAAGCTTCTATCAAAAGGAGGTTCTATCAAATTACATCATAAAAGGTTATACTTCTATTAACTACATCTTTATAATAAAGCTAAAATCTACAATCAAAAAGTTATAATCAACAGAAGTGAGTATCAAAAATACACACACACAAGGGATCTGTAGATTCAGAGGTGAATAAATATCTCAATGTTAACCATTGTTTCCATATCTTTACCACATTCGGGTTGGATTGACTTATGTTTTTCTAACTGTCCCTGGGACATTGACTTAGTCAAAATATAAAGTCCTGTTGTTTAACAATTCTGCTAAGACCTTCAAAAGGTTGGTGCTGGCTTGTCAGCTTAGTGTTCCACATAATGGGTTTAAATTATCTTACCCGTAACTTGTTAAACGAAGACAACCTTCAATCATTACTAATCGTCCATAACTACAGGGGAAATGGGAGCTCATCCAGAGTTGGTAGCTCATAAGTTTCACCATCCTCTGGAGGAGCAGAAAACATGATAGCTGCTGAAATCAGCCAGAGAGGAAAATATTGCCTTACAACATGTTAATATTTCACAGGGGAGAGAGAGAGAGAACACGTTATAACAGTTTGACACCAACCTTGATAAGAATGAGATTGGGGCAAGGTTAGCCCAAGCTACAATCGAGGGGCTCTCGTCAAATTTTTGGGACATAGCTCTCTGTCTCTACCTTTTCCAGTCATAATTTACAGTTGAAGTCGGAAGTTTACAAAAACTAATTTTTCAACCACTCCACAAATTTCTTGTTAACTTCTTTGGGAGGGCAGTATTGAGTAGCTTGGATGAACAAGGTGCCCAGAGTAAACTGCCTGCTACTCAGGCCCAGTTGCTAATATATGCATAGATTTGGATAGAAAACACTCTGAAGTTTCTAAAACTGTTTGAATGATGTCTGAGTATAACATAACTCATGACAGGCAAAAACCTGAAAAACAATCCAACCAGGAAGTGGGAAATCTGAGGTTTGTAGTTTTTGAAATCATTGCCTATCGAATATACAGTCTCTATGGGGTCATATCGCACTTCCTAAGGCTTCCACTAGATGTCAACAGTCTTTAGAATGTTGTTTGAGGCTTCTACTGTGAAGTGGGGGCTAATGAGAGCTGAATGAGTTGGAGGTCTGGCAGAGTGGCATGAGCTGATCACGCTTGCTCACGTGAGAGTTAGCTGCGTTCCATCGCATTTCTAGAGAGAAATGAATTCTCCGGTTGAAATTGAAGATTTATGATAAAAACATCCTAAAGATTGATTCTATACTTAGTTTGACATGTTTCTACGAACTGTAATATGACTTTTCGTCTGAACTTTCGCCTAGACTTGCCCGCGCATCGTGAGTTTGGATTATGTATAAACGCGCAAACAAAAAGGAGGTATTTGGATATAAATGGACTGGGATTCCTGGGAGTGCATTCTGATGAAGATCATCAAAGGTAAGTGAATATTTATAATGCTGTTTCTGCTATTTCTGACTTCTGTTGACTCCACAACATGGCGGATATCTGTATGGCTTATTTTGTTGTCTGAGCGCTGTACCCAGATTATTGCATGGTGTGCTTTTTCCGTAAAGTTTTTTTGAAATCTGACACAGCAATTGCATTGAGGAGAAGTGGATCCAAAATTCCATGCATAACAGTTGTATCTTTTATCAATATTTATTATGAGTATTTCTGTAAATTGATGTGGCTCTCTGCAAAATCACCGGATGTTTTGGAACTACTGAACATAACACGCCAATGTAAACTGAGATTTGTGGATATAAATATTAACTTTATCGACCAAAACATACATGTATTGTGTAACATGAAGTCCTATGAGTGTCATCTGATTAAGATCATCAAAGGTTAGCGATTCATTTTATCTCTATTTCTGCTTTTTGTGACTCCTCTCTTTGGCTGAAAAAATGGCTGTGTTTTTCTGTGACTAGGTACTGACCTAACAATCGTTTGGTGTGCTTTCGTCATAAAGCCTTTTTGAAATCGGACACTGTGGCTAGATTTACAACAAGTTTATCGTTAAAATGGTGTAAAATACTTGTATGTTTGAGGAATTTTAATTATGGGCTTTCTGTTGTTTTTAATTTGGCACCCTGCAATTTCACTGGCTGTTGGCAAGGTGGGACGCTACCTTCCCACATATCCCAGAGAAGTTAACAAACTATAGTTTTGGCAAGTCGGTTAGGACATCTGCTTTGTGCATGACACAAGTCATTTTTCCAACAATTGACTGATTATTTCACTTATAATTCACTGTATCACAATTCCAGTGGGTCAGAAGTTTACATACACTTAAGTTGACTGTGCCTTTAAACAGCTTGGAAAATTCCAGAAAATTACGTCATGGCTTTAGAAGCTTCTGATAGGCTAATTGACATAATTTGAGTCTTGAGTCAATTGGAGATGTGTACCTGTGGATGTATTTCAAGGCCTACATTCAAACTCAGTGCCTCTTTCTTGACATCATGGGAAAATCAAAATCACCCAAATTCCATGGGATCCAAGATCGTACTTTTTGGAGAAATGTCCTCTGGTTTGATGAAACAAAAATAGAACTGTTTGGCCATAATGACCATTGATATGCTTGGAGGAAAAAGGGGAGGCTTGCAAGCCGAAGAACACCATCCCAACCGTGAAGCACGGGGGTGGCAGCATCATGTTGTGGGGGTGCTTTGCCGCAGGAGGGATTGGTGCACTTCACAAAATAGATGGCATCATGAGGCAAGAAAATTATGTGGATATATTGAACAACATCTCAAGTCATCAGTCAGGAAGTTAAAGCTTGGTCGCAAATGGGTCTTCTAAATGGACAATGACCCCAAGCATACTTCCAAAGTTGTGGCAAAATGGCTTAAGGACAACAAAGTCAAGGTTATTGGAGTGGCCATCACAAAGCCCTGACCTCAATCCTATAGAATATTTGTGGGCAGAACTGAAAAAGCGTGTGCGAGCAAGGAGGCCTTCAAACCTGACTAAGCTAGATGCCCTCAATCTCACACAAATCATCAAGAAACCCACCAGGTACAACCCTAAATCTGTAAACAAGGGCACCCTCATAGACATTATCCTGACCACCTTGCCCTCCAAATACACCTCCGCTGTCTTCAACCAGGATCTCAGCGATCACTGCCTCATTGCCTGTATCCGCTACGGGTCCGCAGTCAAACGACCACCCCTCATCACTGTCAAACGCTCCCTAAAACACTTCTGCGAGCAGGCCTTTCTAATCGACCTGGCCCGGGTATCCTGGAAGGATATTGACCTCATACCGTCAGTTGAGGAGGCCTGGTCATTCTTTAAAAGTAACTTCCTCACCATCTTAGATAAGCATGCTCCGTTGAAAATATGCAGAACTAAGAACAGATATAGCCCTTGGTTCACTCCAGACCTGACTGCCCTCGACCAGTACAAAAACATCCCGTGGCGGACTGCAATAGCATCGAATAGTCCCAGCGATATGCAACTTTTCAGGGAAGTCAGGAACCAATACATGCAGTCAGTCAGGAAAGCAAAGGTCAGTTTCTTCAAGCAGAAATTTGTATCCTGTAGCTCAAACTCGAAAAAGTTCTGGGACACTGTAAAGTCCATGGAGAACAAGAGCACCTCCTCCCAGCTGCCCACTGCACAGAGTCTAGGTAACACGATCACCACCGATAAATCCATGATTATCGAAAACTTCAACAAGCATTTCTCAACGGCTGGCCATGCCTTCCTCCTGGCAACTCCAACCTCGGCCAACAGCCCCCCCCCCCCCCCCCCCCCAACTATCCGCCGCCATTGTTGCAACACCTATTACCAGCCTGTTCAACCTCTCTTTCATATCGTCTGAGATCCCCAAGGATTGGGAAGCTGCCGCAGTCATCCCCCTCTTCAAAGGGGGAGACACCCTGGACCCAAACTGCTACAGACCTATATCCATCCTGCCCTGCCTATCTAAGGTCTTCGAAAGCCAAGTTAACAAACAGATCACTGACCATCTCGAATCCCAACGTACCTTCTCCGCTGTGCAATCGGGTTTCCGAGCCGGTCACAGCCACGCTCAAGGTACTAAACGATATCATAACCGCCATTGATAAAAGACCGTACTGTGCAGCCGTCTTCATCGACCTGGCCAAGGCTTTCGACTGTCAATCGCCATATTCTTATCGGCAGACTCAGTAGCCTCGGTTTTTCTAATGACTGCCTTGCCTGGTTCACCAACTACTTTGCAGACAGATTTCAGTGTTTCAAATCGGAGGGCATGTTGTCCGGTCCTCTGGCAGTCTCTATGGGGGTGCCACAGGGTTCAATTCTCGGGCCGACTCTTTTTTTCTGTATATATCAATGATGTTGCTCTTGCTGCGGGCGATTCCCTGATCCACCTCTACGCAGACGACACCATTCTGTATACTTCTGGCCCTTCCTTGGACACTGTGCTATCTAACCTCCAAACGAGCTTCAACGCCATACAACACTCCTTCCGTGGCCTCCAACTGCTCTTAAACGCTAGTAAAACCAAATGCATGCTTTTCAACCGTTCGCTGCCTGCACCCGCACGCCCGACTAGCATCACCACCCTGGATGGTTCTGACCTAGAATATGTGGACATCTATAAGTACCTAGGTGTCTGGCTAGACTGTAAACTCTCCTTCCAGACTCATATCAAACATCTCCAATCCAAAATCAAATCTAGAGTCGGCTTTCTATTCCGCAACAAAGCCTCCTTCACTCACGCCGCCAAACTTACCCTAGTAAAACTGACTACCGATCCTCGACTTCGGCGATGTCATCTACAAAATAGCTTCCAATACTCTACCCAGCAAACTGGATGCAGTTTATCACAGTGCCATCCGTTTTGTTACTAAGGCACCTTATACCACCCACCACTGCGACCTGTATGCTCTAGTCGGCTGGCCTTCGCTACGTATTCGTCGCCAGACCCACTGGCTCCAGGTCATCTACAAGTCCATGCTAGGTAAAGCTCCGCCTTATCTCAGTTCACTGGTCACAATGGCAACACCCACCTGTAGCACGCGCTCCAGCAGGTGTATCTCACTGATCATCCCTAAAGCCAACACCTCATTTGGCCGCCTTTCCTTCCAGTTCTCTGCTGCCTGTGACTGGAACGAATTGCAAAAATCTCTGAAGTTGGAGACCTTTATCTCCCTCACCAACTTTAAACATCTATCTGAGCAGCTAACCGATCGCTGCAGCTGTACATAGTCCATCGGTAAATAGCCCACCCAATTTACCTACCTCATCCCCATACTGTTTATATTTATTTATTTTTCTGCTCTTTTGCACACCAATATCTCTACCTGTACATAACCATCTGATCATTTATCACTCCAGTGTTAATCTGCAAAATTGTAATTATTTGCCTACCTCCTCATGCCTTTTGCACACAATGTATATAGACTATTTTTTTCTTTTCTTTTTCTTCTTCTTTCTACTGTGTTATTGACTTGTTCATTGTTTACTCCATGTGTACATCTGTGTTGTTGTCTGTTCACACTGCTATGCTTTATCTTGGCCAGGTCGCAGTTGTAAATGAGAACTTGTTCTCAACTAGCCTACCTGGTTAAATAAAGGTGAAATAAATACAACTCAGTCACACCAGCTCTGTCAGGAGGAATGGGCCAAAATTCACCCAACTTATTGTGGGAAGGCTACCTGAAATGTTTGACCCAAGTTAAACAATTTTTAAAGGCAATGCTACCAAATACTAATTGAGTGTATGTACACTTCTGACCCACTGGGAATGTGATGGAAGAAAATAAAAGCTTAAATTTAATCATTCTCTACTATTATTCTGATATTTCACATTCTTAAAATAAAGTGGTGATTCTAACTGACCTAAAACAGGGATTTTTTTACTGGGATTAAATATCAGGAATTGTGACAAACTGAGTTTAAATGTATTTGGCTAAGGTGCATGTAAACTTCCGACTTTATTCAATCCCGGTAAAAATGTCCTGTCTTAGGTCAGTTAGGATCACCACTTTATTTTATGTATTTTATTTAAAATTTAATTCAAGACCCTCTACTTAGCACGCACTGATACTGGCAGAATTTACATTGACATACAGTATGTTCATATTATATTTTTTGTGTTAACTATTCTCCTTACTTGTGGTAATGACAGATTGGTATCTCAATGCATTCTTAATCTAAATTACTATACATTTCGCGGTGTGCAGACATCCATAATCAACCTGATACCTGAAATAGACAATATTGGATAAGCCTAAATGAATTACGGGCAGGGTTGACCACCCCCGTTCCTCCCGGAAGTCATCCTTCTGGAGTTTCTTCATGGTCTTCTTCGGCTAGTGTTTCAGTTCGTCCTCCCAATGGCACATGTTCAAAGTGGATGACCCATGGTAATGTCTCTCACCTGAGCCGCCTCTGTCCTTTACAGTTCATTATGTCTTGTCCATTTTCCTACCAGTACACCAACATGTTTGGACGGGATCTTTTCACTCCATGTGGACCCATGTCGCACTCCAAAGAGAAAAGGCATGAGAGAAAAGGCAGTCGATAGCTTCAACGGGATGCTGTGTACAGGTTGCTGGCTCGGATTCAGGTCTCACAGTAGAAGTGGCAAATGCCATTTTCGCCATTACTTCGGCCGGTTAGTGGGGAGTTAAGGTTCACACTTTTCTTGGACAAATTATCCCTTCCATACCATCTGTGGTCACCTTTGCCATGAGAGAGAGAGACCGAGACCAATAGTTTAGTTTAGGGCATTTTTTGATTTACTAAATCCAGACAAAATATTTACTCTATGACAAATGATTACTAGTACCTGATTCTTAATATAGATTTCTAAAACAAATGTCAAAGAGAATAACAACACACAGTTGAGACATTTTTATCCCCAAATTAGCTCATACTCCCCTATCATCATCTTGGCGATCTCACTGCAGAGTTAGAGGGCTAATCCTTAGCGAGATATCCCGACCATGCAAAAGACCCAGTCTGGTGAAATGTGCTATTGAAGCAAGACGAAAACAAAGTAAAACAACAGCAATACACATATCACTTGATGTGTGGAAAACTTTAATCCATTTGGAGTAAGAAAAACAACAACACTACCTCTTAAATCAAAAATAAACAAAATAAAATAACAAATCAAATTAGAATTACAACTCTTGATAACTTCATAAGGAAATAATTATATCCCATAAGGTAATGGTAAAATAGATTAGAGACAGGTGTCCCTCAGTCAGGGGCAGCACTCTCTCTCTCTGTTCCTCTCCTGGTCCAAATCACACACAGGACTACTGATAGGGTGAGAAAAAGTTTATACATTTATCTCACCCAATGTCTACAGTCTTTCTAGTGAGGGTGATCAGGCCCCACCGGGATGTCAGAACAGAGGTCAGTCAGCCCTATTAAGTGAGTGTTTGTTGTCATGTACCTCAGACATTATTTAAAGATATCTCAAAAATGTTAAACATCAGGTTTACCATTGTGTTTTTCAGTACATTTCTTCTAATCAAGAGAATTTACACATGTGCACCCAAAACTCTGACAACAGAAACTTCTGAACATGTGTACTGCAACCTAAAATAAAAATAAATGTGTGTGGGTGCTGATAAAAATCATAGGTTAAAAACTAAATGGCCAGGCCTTACTTAATTTGGGAGCGCCTAGGGATGGCGTCTATTTTCCTGAATTTCCGCCTGACTGACGTGCATAAAGTAAACTGCCTGTTACTCAAGCCCAGAAGCCAGGATATGCATATAATTAGCATTGGATAGAAAACGCTTTGAAGGATCTAGAAATGTTAAAATAATGTCTGAGTCTATAACACAATTGATATGGCCGGTGAAATGGAAAGCTATGTAATTCCAGCTCCCAGATTGCAATTCCTTTTCTATTGAACATACTTCTTTCCGTATTAAATATTATAGTTTATTTACATTTTAGGATACCTGAGGATTGGTAGAAACGTAGTTCGACTTGTTTGAACAAAGTTTAGGGGTAACGTTTGGGACTCCTTTGTCTGCATGTTGAACGAGTGGATTACTGAAACCGATGGCGCCAACTAAACATACTTTTTGGGATATAAAGAAGGATTTTATCTAACAAAACGACCATTCATGTTGTAGCTGGGACCCTTGGGATTGCAAACAGAGAAAGATTCCCAAAGTAAGTGATTTATTTAATCGCTATTTGTGATTTTGTGAAACCTGTGCTTGTTGAAAAATATGTTGATGTGGGGCGCTGTCCTCAGACAATTGCATGGTATGCTTTTGCTGTAAACCCTATTGTAAATCGGACAACACAGTTAGATTAACAAGAATTTAAGCTTTTAAATGATATAAGATACTTGTATGTTCATGAATGTTTAATATTACGATTATTTATTTGAAATGCGCACCGTCCAATTTCACCGGATGTTGTCGACTGGCGGGACGCCTATCCCTAAGATGTTCTCCCTTAACAGCTGGATCCGGGTACTTTTAACTGCAAGTGCCTTAGGAAGCCTTTCAAAGGGAGAGTTACAGAATCATTGATAAACATGAACAAAAAAACATGGTAGCGGACATTCCATCAGTCGTATACAGATGTATTCTTAAAACACATCAGATGATAGTGTCCCATTACAGCCTGTTTGAGTTCAGTGTTTACTGGCAGCTGTCTATTGTTCCACGGGAATGTTATCTCTAACCCAAACAACAGATTACTTAAACACGAGAGCAGTGGACCAGGCCTTTAAGAGGGAGCTGCCTCTAATTTAATATCAGTCCCAATGCTCAATCAAATTACTAAGATATTGCATTATTAGAGTGCTATCTGCAAGCCAATTACCATTCACTTTGTTACTTTCAATAGTCTCCATATCTGTTTCCTTCAACTCCCTTCTTCCCAACAGAAATACCTTCTCAATCTACTACTACTAATAAACATTGATCACTCTGAAACAACATTCTGCTTTTCCCCCTATTGCAAGGTTGAAAACAAAACAAATCAAACATGATAACTTTCTCTATATTGGAAGGCATTGTTTTCATCTTAGTATACCTTATATCTTATAAGGTATATCTTATATCTTATAAGGTATATCTTATACCTTATAATATACTCTATATTTATTTAAAATGTCTGTTGGATATTCACTTTCTGCTTCAATATTTATTAAATGTTTATTATTTTAAAATTCATATGTGCGTTGGAGGGATCAATATGTATTAACTGAGCTGGCACTGTCTATCAGTCCCCTGTAGATGGCATGCTCTGTCCCTAATAAGTCTCTACCTAGCAAGTTAAACAGTTGAGTAGGTGAATACAGAAAATAATTTGTTATTTTTAACAGGGTATGGGGTTTATTTCAAAATGTATTACCAGGGTGGAAGAAATCTGATAAGCGTTTATAGTTTTATTGTTTAGGGGTAAGTCAAGTCCTGTACAATGCTTTAACCTTATCATACCTCAAATGATCCATAAAGGGACTGCTCTGAACATTGCTCAGAATACTATTTACACCACTTACGTATGTCTGCGTGTGGGTGTGCAAGTTGTATATTATTTTGTGTTTTTTCTATTGTTACTTCATCAGATCTCTAGTAACCCATTATACTCAATATTATGTTGCTTTATCTCTAGTAACCCATTTATACATTTGTGTTACATCACAAATTCCTCCTTTTAGACTAGTGTTATCTTCATACAGGGGTTCAGATATTTATACTAGTTGTTCTATTTGACAGCATATTCGGAAATGGTTCTCTCTCCTTTCATATCTCACATACATAATAACTTTATACATCAAACTCCACTGATGAGACATGTTATCCTCATGTAATCACAAAAAATGAATGTTACCCTCAGAGATATGTTATCCTCGTTACTAACGAGACATGCAATTTGAACATGTTATCCTCATTACTAATCAAAACATGTCTCAGAGGATGTCATCTCGAATGAGATTTCTGAGACATGTTATCCTCTACCTGTAGATAACATAGATAACGTTATAGATCAGCTCACACAGAACTGGAAAACTCAGCTCACATTCACTCCATATTCACATCGGAGCTAGTCCCCTGACAGCTCTCATTCACTCAATACTTAATAGCTAAATTTCAATCCTCTTATCATCCAAATTTCAATCAGTTTAATTCCCTAATTTCGATCCTCTTGTTATCCACATTTTAAATCGCTTAATATCCAAATATAAATCTGCTTATTATCCAAATTTCAATCAGTCCCATATCTTACAATCACACAATTTTCACATCCACATTCGCTTTGTACTATTCCCAAACACACTCGGTAATCTCCTTTATTACCCATGTGCATCTTCAAAGATTCTCCTGTCGTTACTTGTGTCATGACGTTGGCCTGGGGGATAGGTTTATGACAGTCATTTATACCTCTTTCCCCCATTTTCCTCTCTCTACCCTACTGAGGTTACATTAAAAAAAAAACGTGGTTAACATAGAGATTCTGGGAACATCAGTAGGTGGGGGGAAATGAACTATATTCTGGTAATCCGAACAATTGAACATATGCAGTGGTACTTAATGAATATGATGTCAGTTCGGTTGTCATCTGAGACATTCTCATCAATGATAAGATGACAAACTCTACAGTGGAAAGTCTACACATCAGAGTTATCGGATTCACATGGAATTGTTGTTCAATTTAAATGTTTGAATATGAAATTATTTGTGACGGGATGAAATGTGATTTTAGCTTCTAAAATGTGAGATGTGGGTTTTCATAAGTTAGGGCTGCTCACTCAGTGGCCCGCCCCCGTGAAGAGACAGAGGTTGTAAACTATGAAACACACCCCTTTTCTCCCTTCCTATATAAAGCCTTGACGACAACATAACTTCCTGTTCCGAGGATATGAGGACGACGGTCCTATGTCAGAATGGTTCAGATAATAACTACAGAACGAAGCCAACATCAGCGTGAGCTTTGGTTGCGAATGGTATGAACTTTGAACTCTTAATCACTAGAGAAGTGATACCTCCTAGCCATTGAGTAAGCAACCGCAGCTGCAAACGCAGGTTAGGAAGGAACAGACAGAGTATCCCGTCTACCACACAATGACGTTACTACAACGTATCAATTGACCACCAGAGACATTCTTCAAAGGACTCGGTTTTGCAAAACGGCCTTCCATCTACCACCAGCCTACTGAAGCACAGCTCAGAGTAAATATTTATTGCATTTTCCTTTTCCAAATGGGCGGTAATTTAGAATGCATAAGATACTGTATTTACGATAGCACAGCTTCGCCTTTGTTCCTGTCTTCCCGCTCTTTTACTTAACCTAGCGCCTTTTCCTTTGTGTAACAAGCTGTCATATCTGTTCCGCCCGCTAGGGACGTTTTCCTTTATGACGTAATTTGTAATAAAGTTATGATTAATTATGTGTGATTCTGTGTGATTAGTTAGGTATTTAGTAAATAAATAATTAAACCCAATTTTGTATTGCTAATTCAAATTGTTAGCCAGGGTTCTTGCAGATAAAAGAATTTACAACTTTCAGATGAGACTGAATTATGACGATAATTGATATTGACGGCTATTGATGTAAAATATTACTAGGTCTTTAAGAGTTTATTCGGAAGATAACAGTTCTATAAATATTATTTTGTGGTGCCCGACTCTCTAGTTAATTACATTTACATGATTAGCTCAATCAGGTGATATTAATTACGGATAAATTATTTTATAGACTAGCATGTCATATCACTTAATCCGGCATAGCCAAAGACACGACACTTGCTATGCTCCATATGTATCTTCAACGGTTCTTTTGCCGCTACGTCCTATACATATAAATAACACCCCGTATTAGAAAATACTTTGTTATTTGTAGTGGCTGCAGACCACATAAACATTTATTCTAAATTCCTACAGTAGGGCTTTCCATGGTACCATTACGCTCTCGCTCTAGTCTTCTCATAAAACTAGTAAATAGTCTTCTCTCTACTTACTTTAATTAAATGTTTTATCTTTTTTTACAATTTTTATACAGATTCATTTAAATTTATGTACTGATATTCAAAAGACATGTCCCTCTTTTGTTTGCGGGTGATGTGTCTCCTCCTGGGCAGCTCACAGTAAAGTTCTGGTCTGGGCGGGTCCTCGTCGTGATTTTTTTCAGGAATTTCCCTCATGCTTCATAAAATGTGCCACCGGTTTTCCTCACAGACCCCGCTGGAAAGCTCCGCAGGCAGAATCAATAATCCTTTTTGTGACCCCAAATGGTCCTCTATTGAAAATTACCACTAGGGACACTCCAAGTCAATCTTAAATGAATCATTGTTTATTGTCAGGGTGCTGGAGAGGTTCCAACAAACTCAATGCATCAAAGTGAACGTCTGTTAGGAGTTCTAACGCGGCAGTCCCGTTAGTTTCCCTTATATACAGAACGATTTAGCTTATTCATCATTCATAATTCATGTTTGCTTCATTTATCTGACGGCCAATACTGGGTCATGCATGTGTCAGATCAATACCTCAGGATGCTTCTTCTCTCTAAGCTGAGACCTTGAAACTGAGATATCCCTTTCTCTAAACAAGATTCGGTGCATGCTGCCAAATTGCAGATACTGATAGTGAGGATTCATTCAATCAGTCATTTGCATGAACACAGAAATTGATTTATAGAAAGCACAAACAGAGAATATAGAAATGGGTAAGTAGAAAAGCACAAACATAAAAATGTCCATTACATATCCTTGGGCTGCCAATGTCACTTTACCATATGCCTTCATCCAAAATAACAGTTCACAGCCAAATACGGAACAATCCAAATGGCTCATTAGTTATTCAAGTGGAAAGGCAATATTTGAAAAGTGGGGAAGGGGGCAACATGCTGCTTTCTGTCTGTTTCGTTCACGCATTAATCTTTTTGTGAGTGTGTTTTGACAGGCTTTTTAACCGAGCTGTTTTAATATACATGTGGGGTGTGCAATTAATGTCCCTTCACAAGCGGAACGGATGAGAAGCGAGAGAGAAAGTATGTTTCAACCTCACTAGCAGGGGAATGGACTGTCTGCCTTCCCTTGGGTAAAGGATGCCTGATGGATACAGACAGAGCAGAAATGATCTTCTAAAGCCTAACTCTCTTGTGTTCGCTTCAAAACCATTTCTTACAGGCCTGCCAACCAACCGTCACTTAATGGACATGCAAATTAGTTAGTTTGGTTGTAGACATTCCTTAACTGCTCCAGTAATGTAATGCAGCAGCTGAAGAGAAGTTGTCATATACGCATACACTGCCAGTCATAAAATAGGCTAGCATGGCCTGAAGCAGGGTTTCCAAAACTCGGTCCTGCCCCCCCCGTGCACATTTATTTTTTTGCCCTACCACTATTTCTGTCTAATAAATCCCTTTTGTGGGAAAAAAACTCATTATGATTTGCTGGGCCTGGCTCCCCAGTGGGTGGGCCTGGCTCCCAAGTGGGTGGGCCTATGGCTGCACCCCTGCCCAGTCATGTGAAATCCATAGATTAGGGCCTAATTTATTTATTTGAGTTGAATTGTCATTCAGTAAAATTGTTGCATGTTGCATTTATATATTTATTATATATATTATATTATATATATTTTTTTCAGTGTAGTTGGCCCCTCATCACCCAGTGCATAGGCCTACTGTTTAGATGAAGTATTTCACGCATTATACATTGGGGGATTTTAAGAGCAACTTTTATTTGCATTAGGTTATTTTTATTTTGACTTGGTAGAAATGAAGGTTATAAATGTGTTATTATGATCATGTAATGGCACATTGTTTACCACTAGATGGCAGTGATTGCGTGCCTATTGCAGAGGTATATTTGCAGGAATGCACACGCACGCATGCACACAAACACACACAGACTGTTAGCAAAACTAACATGAATAATTTTGCATACACACACACTATTAGCATAACTAACAGGAATCATTTTGCATACATGCATTGCATGTCATTTTGATATTAGGCTAAGCATCTAAATTTGACCTAGATCTATAGCCAGTCTGTCCACTATTAGTCTGATGTGGTCACTCTGAGGTAACTGGCATCCACTCTTCTCTATGTTGGGCCATCACAGTCACAACCCAGACAGCCAATTAGCTTTAGGCCTGGCTGGCTCTCCTGTCCGGGCTGCCCAGTGACGGGCTGGCAGGCAGCAGGTCTTTGTGTGTGTGTGTGTGTGTGTGTGACTTTTAATTGGTGCAATTCTCTGGTCTCATTATCACACAGGCCCGGGGTCCTAACGGGCTGCTGACACAGGTCAGGTCTTAGGTCAGTCGACCTCATAGGAGAGGCAGCAGACTACACACTGGACAGGTAGGCATGTAGACCACAGCGATATCATTGTTTCCTCAACTTATTGGACCGTTTGAGTGGAGAGACATCAGGTCTATGGTGCTCTCTAGTGTGGTGTATAGGGAGAGGTCCAGGGGAAAGCAGACAGACTCCCTGACTGATGCGATTGGCCACAGTCATTAAATGGATGCTTATAGGGATACTTAAAGGGATACTACTTCCCCAGAGTCAGATGGATACCATTTTTAGGTATTTGTGTCAAGTATTAAGGAAGTTAGAGGTAGTTTTGCAAACCAATGCTAACTTGCTTTAGTGCAAAGACTGGAAGTCTATGGGTATCTGCTAGCATACTTCCAGTCATTCTGTTAACGCTAGTTAATTATTGCGCTAGTTAGCAACTTCCTTCAAACTGCACTTACAGACGGAGAGTAGCAGAGTTGTACAGATGATCATGATCAGTGCAGATAAGTGTCACATTCACGATGTCTCTGTGCTGATCAAAGGTTGTCTAAACCAGCCCTGACACTGCACCTAAACAGAATCCAAACCTGCCATGTTGTGTGTATCCAGTATCCACCCACGTGCTGGAAGTCCAGTTTGTAGCAGTAGCCTACTATTGCAGCCAGCAGCCCCACTCCTACTGCCTCCCAGTCACAACCAGGAGAAAATCAGATTTCATATGCGTCGTGATATTGAGGATGTGAGTGGGAAACGGCTGAAAGAGAGAGAGGAAAGAGGCGTAAAGCTGCCTCGGCCAAGGAGTGTAAATTTGCAGGAGTCTGACCTTCTTGAGAGGTTGGCTGGCGAGCGGAGAAGAGCGACGCTCTGACTCATCAATAGGAATCTCAGATCAGAGCGCCCAGCGCCGTGGCACTACCAGTCAAATTGATTAGCATTTTAGCGCCTGTCGACAGCTACAAACATGAAAGTGATGCTTCCGGCAAGGAGTTACCTTTTTTCAAGGGGATGTAAAATGAGGGATGAATAGGCCCATGCCTTTAAAAATGCTCTGAAATGTCTAGTTCCCGCAGGATTCTTAAGTCAACACCATGATGCATTAACAATATGTCTAGTCCCAATTCCACAGTTTTCCCATTAAAGTTAATGGAGGTCTCTGTAGTGGGACTGACTGCATCAGGATCACAGAAGTAGGTGTACAGCCGGACTCATTACATGGGGGAGTCTTGGTCACTTGAACACTTATTTCACACCTGGAGTATAATGTTGATATTTTACAATGTTTACCAATGTCATAAAGACTAGGGCTGTAACGATACCAGTATCGCAGGTATTCCCAATGTGTGATTCACATTAAAAAATATATCTTTACATTTTCAATCAGTCCATTTATACTTTCCAATGGGGTTATACATTTGGGTGAGGTTTTTTTCTCGCCTGAGTAGCCTCGTTTCGCCGAATAAAAATAAACCATTACATTTTAATCATGGCAAGGCGACTGGAAACATGACTAAATACAAAGTGTTATTATTCCCTCCGCAAGGCAATCAAACAAGCAAAGCGTCAGTATAGAGACAAAGTAGAGTCGCAATTCAACGGCTCAAACACGAGCCGTATGTGGCAGGGTCTACAGACAATCACGGATTACAAAAAGAAAACCAGCCCCGGCGCGGACATCGACGTCTTGCTCCCAGACAAATTAACCAACTTCTTTGCTCACATTGAGGACACTGCCTGCTACCAAAGCCTGTGGGCTCTCCTTCCCCATGGCCAACGTAAGTAAAACATTTAAACGTGTTAACCCTCGCAAGGCTGCCGGCCCAGACGGCATCCCTAGCCGTGTTCTCAGAGCATTCGCAGACCAGCTGGCTGGTGTGTTTACGGACATATTCAATCAATCCTTATCTCAGTCTCGACCCCACCCTGTGCAACTGGATCCTGGACTTTCTGACAGGCTGCCCCCAGGTGTTGAGGGTAGGAAACCTCCACCCTGCTGATCCTCAACACTGGGTCCCCACAAGGGTGCGTTCTCAGCTCTCTCCTGTACTCCCTGTTCACCCATGACTGTGTGGCCATGCACACCTCCAACTCAATCATCAATTTTGCAGACGACACCACAGTGGTAGGCTTAATTACCAACAACAGCGAGACGGCCTACAGGGAGGAGGTGAGGAGTGTGGTGTCAGGAAAATAACCTCTCACTCAAAGTCAACAAAACAAAGGAGATGATTGTGGGCTTCAGGAAACAGCAGAGAGAGCATCCCCCCCATCCACATCGACGGGACAGTAGTGGAAAAGGTGAATAGTTTTAAGTTCCTCGGTGTACACATCACGGACAAACTGAAATGGTCCACCCACACAGACAACGTGGTGAAGAAGGTGCAACAGCGCCTCTTCAACCTCCAGAGGCTGAATACATTTGTCTTGTCACCTAAAACACTCACAAACTTTTACAGATGTACAATTGAGAGCATTCTGTCGGGCTGTATCACCGCCGGGTACAGCAACGTCTCCGCCCACAACCGCAAGGTTCTCCAGAGGGTAGTTCGGTCTGCACAATCGGTCTGCACAACATCACCGGAGCAAAATACCTGCCCTTCAGGACACCTACAGCACCCGATGTCACAGCAAAGCCAAAAGGATCATCAAGAACAACAACCACCCGAGCCACTGCCTGTTCACCCCGCTATCATCCAGAAGGCAAGGTCAGTACAGGTGCATCAAAGCTGGGACCGAGAGACTGAAAAACAGCTTCTATCTCAAGGCCATCAGACTGTTAAACAGCCATCACTTACAGAGTGGCTGCTGCCAACATACAGACTCAAATCTCTTGCCACTTTAATACATTTAATAAATGTATTTTGTAATGGTATCACTAGTCACTTTAAATAATGGCATTTTATTAATGTCTACATATCCTACATTACTCATCTCATATGTATATACTGTATACTCTACCATCTACTGCATCTTGCCTATGCCGCACGGACATCGCTCATCCATATATTTATACAGTTGAAGTCGGAGGTTTAAATACACTTAGGTTGGATTCATAAAAACTTGTTTTTCAACCACTCCACAAATTTCTTGTTAATAAACTATTGTTTTGGCAAGTCGGTTAGGACATCTACTTTGTGCATGACACAAGTAATTTTTCCAACAATTGTTTACAGACAGATTATTTCACTTAAAATTCACTGTATCACAATTCCAGTGAGTCTGAAGTTTACATACACTGAGTTGACTGTGCCTTTAAACATCTTGGAAAGTCCAGAAAATGCATGGCTTGAGAAGCTTCTGATAGGCTGATTGGCATCATTTGAGTCAATTGGAGGTGTACCTGTGGATGTATTTCAAGACCTACCTTCAAACTCTTTGCTTGACATCATGGGAAAATCAAAAGAAATCAGCCAAGACCTCAGAAAACAAATGGTAGACCTCCACAAGTCTAGTTCATCCTTTGGAGCAATTTCCAAATGCCTGAAGGTACCACGTTCATCTGTAAAAACAGAGATGAACGTACTTTGGTGCGAAAAGTGCAAATCAATCCCAGAACAGCAGCAAGGACCTTGTGAAGATGCTGGAGGAAACAGGTACAAAAATATATATATCTACAGTAAAACGAGTTCTATATCGACATAACCTGAAAGACCGCTCAGCAAGGAAGAAGCCACTGCTCCAAAACTGCCATAAAAACGCCAGACTATGGTTTTGCAATTGCACATGGAGACAAAGAGCGTACTTTTTTGAGAAGTGTCCTCTGGTCTGATGAAACAAAAATAGAACTGTTTGGCCATAATGATCATGGTTATGTTTGGAGGAAAAAGGGGGAGGCTTGCAAGCCGAAGAACCCCATCCCAAACGTGAAGCACGGGGGTGGCAGCATCATGTTGTGGGGGTGCTTTGCCGCAGGAGGGACTGGTGCACTTCACAAAATTTATGGCATTACGAGGTAGTAAAATTATGTGGATATATTGAAGCAACATCTCAAGACATCAGTCAGGAAGTTAAAGCATGGTCGCAAATGGGTCTTCCAAATGGACAATGACCCCAAGCATACTTCCAAAGTTGTGGCAAAATGGCTTAAGGACAACAAAGTCAAGGTATTGGAGTGGCCATCACAAAGCCCTGACCTCGATCCTATAGAACATTTGTGGGCAGAACTGGAAAAGCATGTGCGAGCAAGGAGGCCTACAAACCTGAATCAGTTACACCAGCCCTGTCAGGAGGAATGGGCCAAAATTCACTCAACTTATTGTGGGAAGCTTGTGGAAGGCTAACCAAAACGTTTGACCCAAGTTAAACAATTTAAAGACAATGCTGCCAAATACTAATTGAGTATATGTAACCTTCTGACCCACTGGGAATGTGATGAAAGAAATTAAAGCTGAAATAAATCATTCTCTGTGCTATTATTCTGACATTTCACATTCTTAAAATAAAGTGGTGATCCTAACTGACCTAAGACAGGGAATTTTTATTCGGATTAAATGTCAGGAATTGTGAACAACCGAGTTTAAATGTAGTTGGCTAAGGTGTACGTAACTTCCGACTTCAACTGTATGTACATATTCTTATTTATCCTTTTACATTTGTGTGTATAAGGTAGTCGTTGTGAATTTGTTAGATTACTAGATAGATTTTACTGCACTGTCGGAGCTAGAAGCACAAGCATTTCGCAACACTCGCATTAACATCTGCTAACCATGAGCATGTGACCAATAAAATGTGATTTGATTTGGTGATTTGAAGACTGTTTATCCAATTGGCAATGGAATCGAAACCCAGTCACACATCAGTGGTACAATGCAGTAGTAAATAATTTGTGTGCATGGATCCAGCCTACAGCAGACAACTCAGGGAAGCAGGGAAGTCTCAGTGCAGCCTTGGAGAGTGTGTGGACAGCTTTTTCTCTGTGAGAGCCATTGGGGGCCCTTGACCCTTCAGGACCGAGGTTAAGGACTTGAGTTTCATGAGCCATTGCTTACTAGCCTAGCGTTAACACGATGACTAGATCTCTACAGGTACGCTAGCAGGAGTTCAAATCAAGCACAACCATACTCAAGTGGGTTTTAATTATTGCTACCATATTGTAATTATGTTAAAAACTATTGTGTTTCTAAAGTAGTGATGATTGACAGATAGCCTAGGCACACTGCCAGTTGTTTTGGATTTGAATCCTGATTCCATCCACATACACAATAAATTGACCATCACAGCCTCAATGTTTTCCGTACTGCTTTTATTTGCATGCATACTTTATTTGCTGCCACATTAATTTGTCCTGAAACAGACCAACGCCATAAGATACAGTACATGCAGTCTCTCCACTGTGAAGCCCCATTAGTTTCAATTTCAGTCAGCCTGGGAATCTATTGTCTGTGTCGTGGGTCTATGGGGGGCTAATGGTTTCTAATCAGACACCTTAACAACAGCAGCAACTGACAGGCCGTCTCTCATCTCACACAAAATGGCAGGGAGAAGCTCTTGAGTACTGGAGCTCTTTTTGTTTGAATGTGTCCCCCTGTTCTCTCAATCTCCTCTCCTCACTCTGTGTCATTGACTTTGCTCTGTTCTCTGTGGATCGATATCTCGTCTACTCCATAGCCCAAATCTGTAACACTTTATTTGAAAGGTCCATAATAAACCATTTTTATAAGACATTTTTAAGACATTTATAAACAGTTTGCTCACCATGCATTAGTCATTACTCACACATTTGTAAATGTTGCTAAGCTAGTTGTTTACACGTGTGTGTATATATTCTCAGTTTACTAGGTACACCACCCCGTTCACTTAAATGGTTCCCTCCTACAGACAGTGAGTCACGTGGCGGTGGTTTGCTATATAAAGCAGGCAGACAGCCATCGAGGCATTCAGTTACAGTTCGATCTAACTTTTGAATGGGCTAAACGAGTGACCTTTGAGCGTGTTATTAATGTCGGTGCCTGGTATGCTTCTTCCAGTAACTCAGAAACGGCCATCATCCTGCGCTTTTCATGCATAACATTTTTTACGTTTACTGAGAATGGTGCGAAAAACATCCAGTCAGCTGCTGTCCTGTGGGAAAAAAACGGAGGAGAACGGCAAGAATTGTGCAAGCTAACAGACGGGCCACTAAAGCAGTACAACAGTGTTGTGCAGAACGTCATCTCAGAACGCACAACGCATCGGTCCTTGTCACCGATGGGCTATCGCAGCAGACAACCACACCACACCTGGTTCCACTCCTATCAGCTATAAACAAGAAGAAGCGGTTCTAGTGGGCACGCGATCACCCACACTGCACAATTGTGGAGTGAAAAACATTGCCTGGTCTGACAAATCCCGATTCCTGTTGCATCATGCTGAAGGCAGAATCAGGATGTGGCGTAAGCAGCAGTCCATGGCCCCAAATGGTACGGGTTGGTGGTGTTATCATGTGGGAAATATTTTCCTGGCACACTTTAGGTCCCTTGATACCAATTAAGCAACGTTTCCATGCCCCAAAGAATTAAAGCTGTTCTGGAGGCAAAGGGGGGTCCGACCCAGTACTAGATGAACTGGCCACTGAGTGTATACCTAATAAACTGTTTATAGTGTATACTGCAGAAATGTCTACCAATGGCATGCTATCTTTTTGTGAGAAATTACACTGGTGGTCACTCAACATTTCTAAAGTATAATCTGCACTCACTTTAGATTAAGGACTGCAAAAATACTTTACAAATGATCAGTAAATGGCTTATTCAAGATTAAATGGTGAACACACATTTTATAAATGCTTTATAAGTGATTTATTACAGACCCTTAAAATAAAGTGCTACCCCCAATATAGTCGGACTTCACAAATAGGCTATACTACACGCCATAATTGTAAACTCCCATGCAGAAAAGCAATTTTCTAGAATAGGCATTGATGTGAATTGTTTGTCAACTACTCTGCTGTTCATCCAGAGATGTGGGTGAGTTTTGTGCTTGTTTACTGCGCTCCACTTCACAGACTCTGTTGTTGTTGGACTGAATGCTGCATCCATCGTCCATCATTTTCTCATATTTTACTGAAGACATTGATGTTAAGGAGGATGCTGAGGTCAAGAGGCTCCAAATTCACATATCTATTGACTGCAGTCAGTCAACACATGTACCACATTATCCTGTTTCTGGGGCACTTTCTACTTATTGTAACGATATTCGTCTTCCTCTGACGAGGAGTATGAAGGATCGGACCAATATGCAGCGTGGTACGTGTCCATGTTGATCATTTATTAACACTGAACACCAAAAACAAAATAACAAGGAGAACGAACGAAAACGAAACAGGTCTGTCTGGTGAAGACACAGAGACAGAAACAATCACCCACAACTAAAATGGGGAAAACAGGCTACCTAAGTATGGTTCTCAATCAGAGGCAGGTGTCATTCATTGTCTCTGATTGAGAATCATACTTAGGTAGCCTGTTTTCCCCATTTTAGTTGTGGGTGATTGTACCAGGCCATACCAGGCCAAACACATAAATACTACATAGAAAAAAGAACATAGACTACCCACCCCAACTCACGCCCTGACCAAACTAACACAAAGACATAATAAAGGAACTAAGGTCAGAACGTGACACTTATTTTGGACTACACAAGCTAACCAAGACAGATAATATTTAAGGATGCACGGATATCGGGTGCCGATACCGATATCCAATATTTTAATTAATGGATTTCACCTTTGAGTTGTCTCGCTGAAATGTTCTTACTCTTTCAAATGACTGCTCGACTTGAACTTGTTTAGTTGTTGGAAGTGTGCACTTATGCACTTAGCAATTTCCTGCTTTTGTTCTGTGTAGCGCTGTATTTTCTTGTGGCGTCATTACATCGTCTATTTACGTCATATAGGTCTGCACGTCAGCTTTGATATCGGTTTTGCACATTGGTGTTGCCGACGCATTTCTAGCTAATAATGGCCGATTCCGATATGCTCACCGACATGTTGTGCATCCCTAGAAAATTGATAGAGAGCATTGCTGTAGTTTGAAACCACAGTGCTAAATCAACTACAATGAGGACACTAACGGTTTTCCCCCTGCTGTGACTGGAGGGGTGATTGGTGAACCCTGCCACCAGAGCCCAGAGAGGAAAGAACCCCACCTTACTATGTGTTACGCTCAGAGAAACCCTGTGTGCTACTCCGGCATCTGTCAACAAAAGGGGCTGATTTCCCATACCCAGATTAAGATGAAATGTCTCTCAATGAGGAATCTCCATTGTCATCTTTATTCCAGGACCAGTATTAATCTGTATCTGGAAAATGGGTCTAATGAGTGGTGTTGAGTGGACATCATGTAGGCCACACATAGACAGTGAGCTGATGATCCAGTCCTGATCCAGCATGTTAACCATTCTCCAGGATTTATCAGGGGGCTAAATGATCCCACGTTGCCAATCCAGCCTAATATATACAGTGCCTTGCGAAAGTATTCGGCCCCCTTGAACTTTGCGACCTTTTGCCACATTTCAGGCTTCAAACATAAAGATATAAAACTGTATTTTTTTTGTGAAGAATCAACAACAAGTGGGACACAATCATGAAGTGGAACGACATTTATTGGATATTTCAAACTTTTTTAACAAATCAAAAACTGAAAAATTGGGCGTGCAAAATTATTCAGCCCCCTTAAGTTAATACTTTGTAGCGCCACCTTTTGCTGCGATTACAGCTGTAAGTCGCTTGGGGTATGTCTCTATCAGTTTTGCACATCGAGAGACTGACATTTTTTCCCATTCCTCCTTGCAAAACAGCTCGAGCTCAGTGAGGTTGGATGGAGAGCATTTGTGAACAGCAGTTTTCAGTTCTTTCCACAGATTCTCGATTGGATTCATGTCTGAACTTTGACTTGGCCATTCTAACACCTGGATATGTTTATTTTTGAACCATTCCATTGTAGATTTTGCTTTATGTTTTGGATCATAGTCTTGTTGGAAGACAAATCTCCGTCCCAGTCTCAGGTCTTTTGCAGACTCCATCAGGTTTTCTTCCAGAATGGTCCTGTATTTGGCTCCATCCATCTTCCCATCAATTTTAACCATCGTCCCTGTCCCTGCTGAAGAAAATCAGGCCCAAACCATGATGCTGCCACCACCATGTTTGACAGTGGGGATGGTGTGTTCAGCTGTGTTGCTTTTACGCCAAACATAACGTTTTGCATTGTTGCCAAAAAGTTCAATTTTGGTTTCATCTGACCAGAGCACCTTCTTCCACATGTTTGGTGTGTCTCCCAGGTGGCTTGTGGCAAACATTAAACAACACTTTTTATGGATATCTTTTAGAAATGGCATTCTTCTTGCCACTCTTCCATAAAGGCCAGATTTGTGCAATATATGACTGATTGTTGTCCTATGGACAGAGTCTCCCACCTCAGCTGTAGATCTCTGCAGTTCATCCAGAGTGATCATGGGCCTCTTGGCTGCATCTCTGATCAGTCTTCTCCTTGTATGAGCTGAAAGTTTGGAGGGACGGCCAGGTCTTGGTAGATTTGCAGTGGTCTGATACTCCTTCCATTTCAATATTATCGCTTGCACAGTGCTCCTTGGGATGTTTAAAGCTTGGGAAATCTTTTTGTATCCAAATCCGGCTTTAAACTTCTTCACAACAGTATCTCGAACCTGCCTGGTGTGTTCCTTGTTCTTCATGATGCTCTCTGCGCTTTTAACGGACCTCTGAGACTCTCACAGTGCAGGTGCATTTAAACGGAGACTTGATTACACACAGGTGGATTGTATTTATCATCATTAGTCATTTAGGTCAACATTGGATCATTCAGAGATCCTCACTGAACTTCTGGAGAGAGTTTGCTGCACTGAAAGTAAAGGGGCTGAATAATTTTGCACGCCCAATTTTTCAGTTTTTGATTTGTTAAAAAAGTTTGAAATATCCAATAAATGTCGTTCCACTTCATGATTGTGTCCAACTTGTTGTTGATTCTTCACAAAAAAATATAGTTTTACATCTTTATGTTTGAAGCCTGAAATGTGGCAAAAGGTCGCAAAGTTCAAGGGGGCCGAATACTTTCGCAAGGCACTGTAGTTGATTGTTGGCCTACCTGGCTGTTACATTTTCATGGGTGTGATTATTGGCTAGGCAGAGTGCATGGAGCTCCATCATTATGTACCTCTCTTCTCTTCTGGGACTGTAATAGAGAGTTTGGGCCTCTCTCCTCCTAGCTGAAAAACAAGTATGTGTGTATGCCCCCACCCAGTCCTCCCAAAAGCGCTAACGCTTTAGCGATGAGCGTTTTGAAAGCGGGCCGATTATTGAGAAGAATTAATTCCCAGAAGTGGGAGAGGGGAGGGAAGAGCACAGAGGGCCCAGGAGCGGGGAATATGAGGAGAGTAAATCCTCATTACGTGTCTGCTAATAAAGAACTACCACGGCCAGCCCTACCTTTCTATTGTTGGAGAGCCCCCATCCGTCAGAAAAGGCCCTATCACCTCCAAGTAAAGAATTTCTTTCAAAATTACTTTTCTTCTCAACAGGTCTCAGGAGACCTGGCTTAAAGAGGAACCGGGGCAGAGAGAAGGAGAAGGGCACCATTTCTGAAACAAAGCTATCTTGGAGTCCCATGGGCACTAAAGTCAGCCCGATGAGTCTGCATTAGGAAACAAGATTAATACTGGTTTAAAGCATGGGGGAAGAATAAACAATGACTGTTAAAGTTGCACATAAGAATCACAGCTTCAGGTTCTGGCAGTTTGTGTAAATTCTGGCTGATGTTCTTGGTGGTGGAGATGTGGTTGAGTTTACACCGTGTGATTAATCTGTGTCGATGAGCTTCTCATCATACCCTCATCCTACTCCCCCTCTGTTCCTCTGATGATTTAGAGGTTAACCCAGGCCCTGTGTGTCTCCAGGCGCTCTCATTTGTTTACTTCTGCAACCGTAAAAGCCTTGGGTTCATGCATGTTAACATCAGACGCCTCATCCCTAAGTTTGCTTTATTCACTGCTTTAGCACGCTCTGCTAAGCCAGATGTGTCTGAATCCTGGCTTAGGAAGACCACCAAAAATTCTTACATTTCCATCCCCAATTACAACATTTTCCGTCAAGACAGAACTGCTAAAGGGGTTGGAATTGCAATCTACTGTAGAGAGGGCCTGCAGAGTTCTGTCATACTATCCAGGTCTATGCCCAAACAGTTCGAGCTTCTACTTTTAAGGATCCATCTCTCCAGAAATAAGTCCCTCACTGTTGGCTCTTGTTATAGACCCCCCTCAGCTCCCAGCTGTGCCCTGGACACCATATGTGAATTGATTGTCCCTCATCTATCGTCACAGTTCATACTGCTAGGTGACCTAAATTGGCATATGCTTAATACCCCGGCCATCCTACAATCTAAGCTAGATGCCCCCAATCTCACACAAATGATCAAGGAACATACCCTACAACCCCAAATCCGTAAACATGGGCACCCTCATAGATATCATCCTGACCAACTTGCCCTCTAAATTCACCTCTGCTGTTTTCAAGCAGGATCTCAGCGATCACTGCCTCATTGCCTGCGTCTGTTATGGGTCCGCGGTCAAATGACCAACCCTCATCACTGTCAAACGCTCCCTAAAACATTTCTGCCAGCAGGCCTTTCTAATCAACCTGGCCCGAGTATCCGGGAAGGATATTGACCTCATCCCATCAGTAGAGGATGCCTGGTTGTTCGTTAAAAGTGTCTTAAATAAAAATGCCCCTTTCAAAAAAATGTAGAACTAAGAACAGATATAGCCCTTGGTTCACCCCAGACTTGACTGCCTTTGACACTTGATACAGCCCAACAGGATTCTCTGGATTGTGCATCTGTAAAAGTTTGAGTGTTTTTGGTGACAAGCCAAATTTCTTCAGCCTCCTGAGGTTGAAGAGGCACTTCTTCATGTTGCGCCTTCTTCATCACGCTGTCTGTGTGGGTGGACCATTTCAGTTTGTCCGTGATGTGTACGCCGAGGAACTTAACTTTCCACCTTCTCCACTACTGTCCCGTCGATGTGGATAGGGGGGTGCTCCCTCTGCTGTTTCCTGAAGTCCACAATCATCTCCTTTGTTTTGTTGACATTGAGTGAGAGGTTATTTTCCTGACACCACACTCTGAGGGCCCTGACCTCCTCCCTGTAGGCCGTCTCATTGTTGTTGGCAATCAAGCCTACCACTGTAGTGTTGGCTGCAAACTTGATGATTGAGTTGGAGGTGTGCATGGTCATGGGTGAACAGGGAGTACAGGAGAGGGCTGAGAACGCACCCTTGTGGGGCCCCAGTGTTGAGGATCAGCGGGGTGGAGATGTTGTTTCCTACCCTTAACACCTGGGGGCATCCCGTCAGGAAGTCCAGGACCCAGTTACACAGGGCGAGGGTCCCGAGCTTAATGACGAGTTTGGAGGGTACTATGGTGTTAAATGCTGAGCTGTAGCATTCTTACATAGGTATTCCTCTTGTCCAGATGGGTTAGGGCAGTTTGATTGCGATTGTGGACCTATTGTAGACCTGTTGGGGTAATAAGCAAATTGGAGTGGGTCTAGGGTGTTAGGTAGGGTGGAGGTGATATGATCCTTCACTAGTCTCTCAAAGCACTTCATGATGACGGAAGATCACACGTTGTTGTGTGATCACACATGTTGTTCTCCTTCACCCAAATCCAGACAGCTGATGTTCTGAAAGAGCTGCAAAATCTGGATCCCAACAAATCAGTTGGGCTAGACAATCTGGACCCTCTCTTCCTAAAATTTTCTGCTGCCATTGTTGCAACCCCTAATACTAGCCTGTTCAACTAGGTCTTTTGTATCGTCTGAGATTCCTAAAGATTGGAAAGCGGCCACGGTCATCCCCCTCTTCAAAGGGGGAAACACTCTAGATCCAAACTGTTACAGACCTATGTCCACCCTGCCCTGCCTTTCTAAAGTCTCTATGGGGGTGCCACAGGGTTCAATTCTTGGGCTGACTCTTTTCTCTGTGTATATGTCACTCTTGCTGCGGGTAATTCTTTGATCCACATCTACGCAGACGACACCATTCTGTATACATCTGGCCCTTCTTTGGACACTGTTAACAAACCTCCAAACAAGCTTCAACACCATACAACACTCATTCCATGGCAACTGCTCTTAAATGCTAGTAAAACTAAATGCATGCTTTTCAACTGATTGCTGCCCTCACCCACCCGCCCGACTAGCATCACTACTCTGGATGGTTCTGACTTAGAATACAGTGGGGCAAAAAAGTATTTAGTCAGCCACCAATTGTGCAAGTTCTCTCACTTAAAAAGATGAGAGAGGCCTGTAATTTTCATCATAGGTACACTTCAACTATGACAGACAAAATGAGAAAAAAAAATCCAGAAAATCACATTGTAGGATTTTTAATAAATTTATTTGCAAATTATGGTGGAAAATAAGTATTTGATCAATAACAAACAAGCAAGACTTCTGGCTCTCACAGACCTGTAACTTCTTCTTTAACTTCTTGCGACTAGCAATCCCGTATCCGGGAGCGTAATCATAGCCTCAAGCACATTACCATAACGCAACTTTTCCTATTCATGAAAATCGCAAATGAAATGAAATAAATATATTCAAACAAAAGCTTAGCCAACACACTGTTGCTGGTATTTTGGCCCATTCCTCCATGCAGATCTCCTCTAGAGCAGTGATGTTTTGGGGCTGTTGCTGGGCAACACGGACTTTCAACTCCCTCCAAAGATTTTCTATGAGGTTGAGATCTGGAGACTGGCTAGGCCACTCCAGGACCTTGAAATGCTTCTTACGAAGCCACTCCTTTGTTGCCCGGATGGTGTGTTTGGGACCATTGTCATGCTGAAAGACCCAGCCTCGTTTCATCTTCAATGCCCTTGCTGATGGAAGGAGGTTTTCACTCAAAATCTCACGATACATGGCCCCATTCATTCTTTCCTTTACACAGATCAGTCGTCCTGATGTTTCCACCCCCATGCTTCACAGTAGGTATGGTGTTCTTTGGAAGCAACTCAGCATTCTTTGTCCTCCAAACACGACGAGCTGAGTTTTTACCAAAAAGTTATATTTTGGTTTCATCTGACCATATGACATTCTCCCAATCTTCTTCTGGATCATCCAAATGCTTTCTAGCAAACTTCAGACGGGCCTGGACATGTACTGGCTTAAGCAGGGGGACACGTCTGGCACTGCAGGATTTGAGTCCCTGGCGGCATAGTGTGTTACTGATGGTAGGCTTTGTTACTTTGGTCCCAGCTCTCTGCAGGTCATTCACTAGGTCCCCCCGTGTGGTTCTGGGATTTTTGCTCACCGTTCTTGTGATCATTTTGACCCCACAGGGTGAGATCTTGCGTGGAGCCCCAGATCGAGGGAGATTATCAGTGGTCTTGTATGTCTTCCATTTCCTAATAATTGCTCCCACAGTTGATTTCTTCAAACCAAGCTGCTTACCTATTGTAGATTCAGTCTTCCCAGCCTGGTGCATGTCTACAATGTTGTTTCTGGTGTCCTTTGACAGCTCTGGTCTTGGCCATAGTGGAGTTTGGAGTGTGACTGTTTGAGGTTGTGGACAGGTGTCTTTTATACTGATAACAAGTTCAAACAGGTGCCATTAATACAGGTAACGAGTGGACGACAGAGGAGCCTCTTAAAGAAGAAGTTACAGGTCTGTGACAGCCAGAAATCTTGCTTGTTTGTAGGTGACCAAATACTTATTTTCCAACATAATTTGCAAATAAATTCATTAAAAATCCTACAATGTGATTTTCTGGATTTTTTTTCTCATTTTGTCTGTCATAGTTGAAGTGTACCTATTTACAGGCCTGTGTACCTACATTATAGGCCTCATCTTTTTAAGTGGGAGAACTTGCACAATTGGTGGCTGACTAAATACATTTTTGCCCCACTGTATATCTAGAATCGGCTTCCTATTTCACAACAAAGCCTCCTTCACTCATGCTCCCAAACATACCCTCGTAAAACTGACTATCTTACCGATCATTGACTTCGGCGATGTCATTTACAAAATAGCCTCCAAACCCATTGGCTCCAGGTCATCTATAAGTCTTTGCTAGGTAAAGCTCCGCCTTATCTCAGCTCACTGGTCACCATAGCAACACCCACCCGTAGCACGCACTCCAGCAGGTACATTTCACTGGTCATCCCCAAAGCCAACACTTCCTTTGGCTGCCTTTCCTTCCAGTTCACTGCTGCCAATGACTGGAACGAATTTCAAAAATCACTGAAGCTGGACACTTATATCTCCCTCACTAACTTTAAGCGTCAGCTGTCAGAGCAGCTTACCAATTGCTGCAGCTGTACACAGTCCATCTGTAAATAGCCCATCCAACCAACTTCCTACCTCATCCCCATATTTGTTTTTGTTTTTCTGCTCTTTTGCACACCAGTATCTCTACTTGCACATCCTCATCTGCACATATATCACTCCAGTGTAAATTGCTAAATTGTAATTACTTCGCCACTATTGGCCTATTTATTGCCTTACCTCCTTACTTCATTTGCTTACATTGTATACAGGCTTTTCTATTGTGTTATTGACTGTATGTTTGTTTATCCCATATGTAACTCTGTGTTGTTGTTTTTGTCGCACTGCTTTATCTTGGCCAGGTCGCAGTTGTAAATGAGAACTTGTTCTCAACTGGCCTACCTGTTGAAATAAAAAATAAATAAAGAATGTGCTGAATTGGTTTTCTGAGGCTCTGGGGTGTGTTATCTGGACTGGAGGAGAGATGAGAAGCAGTGTTGCTGTTTGTGTCTGTGACTGTTTGAGGATGGGGGGGGCGAGTGTGTGTGTGTGTGTGCGCGTATGTGTGTGCGTATGTGTGTGGGCTGTGAGTGATAGGAGCTCTGAATGACATCATTAGCAAGCGAGGGCTACGTTTGGGCAACAAGCCGGCCCGTTTATGAGTCTAGAGAGCGAGGGAATGAGGGAGGGAGAGAGAGATGGTTAGATAGGCCATGGGAGGGCAGCGGTCATTTCTCTCTCCTTTTATTTAAATGGATGTAGCAGTGTCTTATTATAGCCTGGCAGTGTTGACAGGGGACAGTCATTATACACAAGCCCTGTTGACAACACCTTTTATCATGTAGGAAGGTCAACATAACTTACAGTGTACATCCACATCCTGGACCAAAGCAGTGTCCATATGGACCGTTTGGTGTTGATTGTGTACTAAGCTGCTGGGAACACAGCCTTTGTGAATGGCTTTGTTGGCACTGGCTTAAAGCGGAGCAGTAGATCAAATATAACTAGTACGGTCTTGACAGAATAATTCCCTGTCATCTGATGTTGCATGTGAAGAAGACCGCAGCAGATCCGACGGACAGCCCGCTTACATAATACAGACCGCTCACATAATACAGACCGTAGAATACAGACACCGTCACTCATTATAATACTTGTATGGCCCAGCCACTGGTGGGGAAGAGGTGTAAGGATATTAAAGGGATGTTAGTTGGTTGAGGGGTATAGCTCATACCTGGAGAATGGTAACTTTTTTTCACCATCGCTTGACCTTGTATTCCCCTGTACCAGGTCCTAGCCTGGTTTCTTTATGGTGTGAAAACTTGTATTGAATAAGTGTGGCTAGGGGGAGAGAAAGGAGAAAAGGGGGATGAATTGTGAATGGTGTAATTATAAGATGTGTGTATGGGGCTGTCAGCGATGTTGATGAGTAGCGCTGGATGCCATCTGTGACCCTGTGCCATGCCAGCCTCCACAGACGGCACCAGTCACATAGACCTTCACAGGCCTACAGCAGCAGCGCCCAGCCAACCAGCCATGTCTCTGAAATCTGGCCTCGTGTCACTCTTATATCACTGTCTCACCATCTACCAGAAAGCCTGCAGCCAGGCTGGAGCCCGGTGTGATTGACAGCTTACTGTCTGATGTACACGCACACACTGCTGTTTAAAGATTCTCCCATTCCTTCTGCCTTCTGTTGTTTTCTTGTACGAGCTGGTCTGACTGGCGGGCTGGGAGGATGGATGGGGATTTATATGTACTGAGCAGAATATTGAAATCACTTTTTGGTCTCATCTTGTATCCCCCCCCTCTCTCTCCTCTCTCTCTCTCTCTCTCTCTCAGGTGCCTGATGACCAGTGTCGCTACATCGTGGGCAGTATCCTGAACGAGGGAGAAGAGCAGCCTGACGAGGAGCTCCAGAAGCTGTACGAAAAGTTTGGCTTCAAGATGCTGTCCCTTCCTGAGGTGTCCCTGGCTGTGACCACCACCTTCCCCTCCACCACCCCCCTGTCCCACTGGCTGGCGTCCTACAAAGTCTACCCCGAGCTCCACAACTACATCATGGTATGTACCATACACTATAATTGGAGTCCTCTTCATTCCTATGTGGTACATATTGTGGGTCAAAAAAGTATTTAGTCAGCCACCAATTGTGCAAGTTCTCCCACTTAAAAAGATGAGAGAGGCATGTAATTTTCATCATAGGTACACTTAAACTATGACCGACAAAATGAGAAAAAAATCCAGAAAATCACATTGTAGGATTTTTAATGAATTTATTTGCAAATTTTGGGCTACGGGGGCTACAGCCCCGTCGATGAGAATGGTGGTGTGCTCGGTCCTCCCTTTCCTTTAGTCCACAATCATCTCCTTTGTCTTGATCACATTGAGGGAGAGGTTGTTGTCCTGGCACCACACGGCCAGGTTTCTGACCTCCTCCCTCTAGGCTGTCTCATCGTTGTTGGTGATCAGACTTATCACTGTTGTGTCATTGGCAAACTTGATGATGGTGTTGGAGTCGTGCCTGGTCATGCAGTCATGAGTGAACAGGGAGTACAGGAGGGGACTGAGCACACACCCCTGAGGGGCCCCCGTGTTGAGGATCAGCATGGAGGATGTGCTGTTACCTTCCCTTACCACCTGGGGGCGGCATGTCAGGAAGTCCAGGAAACAGTCGCAGAGGGAGGTGTTTAGTCCCAGGGTCCTTAGCTTAGTGATGAGCTTTGAGGGCATTATGGTGCTGAATGCTTAGCTGTAGTCAATGAATATCATTCTCACATAGGTGTTGAGTGCAATAGAGATTGCATCATCTGTGGATCTTTTGGGGCAGTATGCAAATTGGAGTGAGTCTAGGGTTTCTGGGATAATGGCGTTGTTGTGAGCCATGACCAGCCTATCGAACCACTTCATGGCTACAGATGTGGGCAGGTTACCTTAGTGTTCTTGGGCACAGGGACTATGGTGGTCTCCTGGAAAAATGTATGTATTACATACTCAGTCAGGGACAGGTTGACAATGGCAGTGAAGACAATTACCAGTTGGTCAGCACATGCTCGGACTACACGTCCTGGTAATCGGTCTGGCAGTATGCGGTCTGGCAGTATGCAAATTGGAGTGAGTCTAGGGTTTCTGGGATATGATGACCTGTTTAAAGGTCTTACTCACATCGTCTACGGAGAGAGTGATCACACAGTCATCCTTAACAGTTGATGCTCTCATGCATGGTTCAGTGTTACTTGCCTCGAAGCGAGCATAGAAGTAATTTAGCTCATCTGGTAGACTCGTGTCACTTGGCACCTCACGGCTGTGCTTCCCTTTGTAGTCTCTAATAGTTTGCAAGCCCTGACACATCCGACGAGCGTCGGAGCCGGTGTAGTACGATTCAAGTTTAGTGCTGTATTGACGCTTTGCATGTCTGAGGGTTCGTCGGAGGGCATAGCGGGATTTCTTGTAAGCTTCCGGGTTAGAGTGCCACTCCTTGAAAGTGGCAGCTCTACCCTTTAGCTCAGTGTGGATGTTGCCTGTAGTCCATGGCCTCTGGTTGGGGTATGTGCGTACGGTCACTGTGGGGATGACGTCATCGATACACTTATTGTTGTGGTGTACTCCTCAATGCCATCAGAAGAATCCCGGAACATATTCCAGTCTGCGCTAGCAAAACTGTCCTGTAGCTTAGCATCTGCTTCATCTGACCACTTTCTTATTGACCGTGTCACTGGTGCTTCCTGCTTTAGTTTTTGCTTGTAAGCAGGAATCAGGAGGATAGAATTATGGTCAGATATGCCAAGTGGAGGGCGAGGGAGAGCTTTGTACACATCTCTATGTTTGGAGCAAAGGTGGTCTAGAGTTATTTTCCCTCTGGTTGCAAATTTAACATGCTGGTAGAAATGAGGTAAAAGGATTTAAGTTTCCCTGCATTAAAGTCCCCGTTCACTAGGAGCTACGTTTCTGGATGAGCGTTTTCCTGTTTGTTTATGGCTGTATACAGCTCATTGAGTGCGGTCTTAGTGCCAGTGTCGGTTTGTGGTGGTATATAGACAACTACGAAAAATACAGATGAAAACTCTCTTAGTAAATAGTGTGTTCTACAGCTTATCATGAGATACTCTACCTCAGACGAACAAAACCTTGAGACTTCCTTAGATTTCATGCACCAGCTGTTGTTTACAAATATACATAGACCGCCACCCCTTGTCTTACCAGAGGACGCTGTTCTATCCTGCCGAAAAAGCTTAAAACCCACCAGCTGTATTCATGTCGTCGTTCAGCCACGACTCTGTGAAACATAAGATGTTACAGTTTTTAATGTTCCGTTGGCAGGATATACATGATCGTAGTTCCATCTATTTTATTATTGATTGATTGTAAGTTGGCTAACAGGACCTATGGTAAAGGTAGATTACCCTCTTGGCATCGTATACAAGGCACTTACAAGGCACTCGGACCTTTGTCCCCGATACCTCCATCTCCTTCTCCTGTGAATGACGGCGATGAGGGCCTTGTCGGGCGTCTGAAGTAAATCCTTCCCGTCTGACTCGTTGAAGAAAAAATGTTTTCCTCCAGTATGGGGTGAGTAATTGCTGTCCTGATATCTAGAAGCTCTTTTCGGTCATAAGACACAGTGGCAGAAAAATTATGTACCAAATAAGTTACAAATAACTTGAAAAAACATACACAATAGCACAATTGGTTACGGGATCGTAAAATTGCAGTCATCCTCTTTGGCACCAATCTTCCACTGCTTTTCTTTTCATGAGACATAGGATGTAGTGACACACTCTTGCTCTGAAACAAATTATTTCTTGAAAATGTACATTTCCTCAGCCTGCACCTCGCCAATTAGGATGTGTGCGTACCTCATACATGAAAATTAATTTTCACGATACCTGCCCACAGCAGTTTCCCTTATGTCCCTTTGTAGATAACTGCAGTCCTATGCTCACAAAACGTCCTCTGTTCTACTCTGTCTTTGTCTAAAATCCTCCATCTCTCTGCTGAATGTGTTGTTTAATTCATCACGCTAAGCAGAGGATTTCTTTTGAGCAGATGAAGAATGGATGAAGGGGCAGGAAATGAAGGTAGGTGTGGGTCATATACTGAGCCTCCATGTCCTCAGGCCTGGCCCCAGAAAAGCTATTGACATTTACTGATGACATTTACACACATGGATTCATTCAGAGGCATCCCTCTGCATGCGCAATGCCCTGGATGTGATATGATTGGTGTGTGTGTGTGTGTGTGTGTGTGTGTGTGTGTGTGTGTGTGTGTGTGTGTGTGTGTGTGTGTGTGTGTGTGTGTGTGTGTTATGGATCTAGCTGGGGAGCAAGTGGAGTGCTGGGGTTCAGGCCTTACCATATACATTTTGGGTGTGCAGATTTCTCGTCAGCTGTTAAAGGCCAACTCCAACACTTTTCAACCTCATTTTCATTATCCCAACCACAATACCAGAGTCAACATTTCTAAGTTTTGTAGAAAAATATATAAAGTTAAAAGATATTAAAACTTTGAGATTTGTGGTGATGTGGAGAGAAAGCAAATACCTTCCTTTAAAAAAATAAAAATACCTACCTTCCTTTTAAAATAACTTACTTTCAATCCTACCATGTGATGTCACAGAGAAATATGTAGACACTGGTTTGGTGCTGGAGATGATGATTATAGGTAGTTGACAAGGATTTCTTTCCCCTGGGCACACTGACCATGTTTGTGCTGACAGTTGCTAGGGTGATGCCAACAGTGCCAGTATGGCATGGTAGTGACTCTTTGATGTGTTGAGCCCTCCATCTGTTGTAGAGGTGCATTGGTGGGCAAAGAGGAGGAAGGCAAGAGAGCAACACGCAACTTGGTCTCTGCCCACTGCACTGATACAGCCCTGTCAGCACATCAGATAGTCCCAAAATAGCCACATATACACACTTGTCACGTGTAGATAATTATTGAAAAGCTTGAATGGGTTTGGCTGTTGACATGACATTATGCATTACTTTCAGCACCATGCTAGACCACGATAAAACCTGAACTCAGAACTACATTATGAGATCTGTTGAAGGCTAATGGTAGCCTTTCACCTTGGTGTTCCATGACTAAGGGAGCTACTACACCAAGTGGAAACAGATCAGCAAAAAGGATGTAGCCATCAAACCAAGTGATAATCTCACACCACATTATGCCTTCTGTTACATAACCATGGGCAGTGTATGTGTCCACCAGCCTGCCTATAGCTGATGTCAGGGCGGTGGAAGCAGCATCCTCTCCTACTCAGGGCGGTGGAAGTGCCATGCTCCGCTCTCCTTCGCCTGCGTGAGGCCCATAACACTGCTCGTCAGAGTCCATCAGCTGCTGAGCAGTTGACCTGGGCACTGTGCCAGGTCAGTAAACCCTCTGCCCCAGTCTGTCTGTCCACGGACTCGCTACCATTAACATCCTTTAGCTGAGGAGTCAATGTGTGAGTGATGTACTGGGCTGTGTGTTAGCGGGGTTAGCGCTGTCAGTAGCTTATGCATAGGGGCCATGGCTAGGCTAGTGAATCATGGAGGGAAAATTAGAGGGCTGGTGTGAAGCTGGAGTGTGGGACAAGAGTAGTGCCTGGGTATGATTAATTGAGCAGGGTGGGGAGGAGACGAGAGGGCCTCGTCATATCTCTAAAAGGAAAGTAAAATCCATTTAGAGTTTTAGCACAAGAGCCAGTGAGAGGCTTCCTGGCATTAGAAAGACTGACAATACAACAGAAGGGTTAAGTGGGTGAGCTGGCACAGTGGATTTCATGCATTCTGCCATACTCCAGTACATGTGTTTTCTCCCACTGGCCATATGCCCAGCCCGCCTGCCTGTCTGTCTCCCAGGGCCCTTGCCTCTCTAGACTGTAGGCTCTATCGGCTCCCAGAGACCAGGCTACATGTTGGCTGTCAGGAAAACAGGTTAAGTGCAGAGCTGCTCCCATTGCTCCCTGGAGCTCTCCCACGCCACGGTCCAACAGCCCACCTCCTCTCCAGCTTAGCTCTCCTAATCTCTCACCCACTAACTCAAAAAAATAAAAAATAATGAATCAAAATGACATTTTATTGGTCACATACACATGGTTAGCAGATGTTAATGCGAGTGTAGCGAAATGCTTGTGCTTCTAGTTCCAGCAGTGCAGTAATATCTAAACTCCCACAACTACCTACTAAACACAAATCTAACAAGTAATCTAACAATTCCCCACCAACTACCTAATACACACACATCTAAAGGGGTGAATGAAAATATGTACATATATGGATGACCGATGGCCGAGCGGCATAGGCAAGGTGCAGTAGATTAAATAAAATACAGTATATACATGTGATATGGGTAAAGTAAGATATGTAAACATTATTGAAGTGCCATTATTTAAAGTGTTATTGTTTAAAGTGACTAGGGATCCATTTATTAAAGTTCCCAGTTTAGGCAGCAGCCTCTCTGAGTTAGTGGTGGCTATTTAACAGTCTGATGGCCTTGAGATAGAAGCTTGTTTTTCAATCTCTCAGTCCCAGCTTTGATGCACCTAAGAACGCGAAGCGAGGCGACATCTCTGTCGGCGCCATCATAGTCATCTCTGGCAGGAAGAAAGCTGTCTCACAGACACACTCACATAAAACAACATGTCAGACAACACAGTCAAACTCCTTACATTTCAGTACATTTCAGATTTGTTATTATTCAGTGATTTTACAAAGACAGATGGATTATTTACTGTTGGCATGTGTTAGTGTTTATATCACTGTTTCTGTTTGTGACTGTTTCGCTGTGTGTGTCTGCCTTTGCAGCAGTAAAAACAGCTGCAGCGTACATACGTGGGCGTGTGTATCTACAGTATAAGGACTGCAAGGACTGTGTAGGCAGAGCTCCCAGAATCAAAGGCTTGATAGTGAAAGGAGAGAAATTAGGACATAAAGGAGAAACAGGCACATTTTATTAACGGGATTGCAGCGGGCTCTGCCTGATCTTTGTTAATGCACCTTTTCTGCAGGTCACAATCATCAGGATGTTATTTCCAGGGCTGACTCATACAAAATTCTCTCTCAATTGTCCCCCCGAGCCAAAACAGGAGGGGAAACGTACAGCTCCAGTCCATTTAGTAATACACTTAGCTGAGCCGGGACTTAAACAACCCAGATCTCTTCAGGTTTCTACACAAACCTTTTCAAAAACGTTTTCAGTTGGTGGCACCAGCACATGATTTGGTCGCACTATTTTTGTTTAAAATAAATAATACATACATTTAAACTCAGTTTTTCACAATTCCTGACATTTAATCCTAGTAAAAATTCCATCTCTTAGGTCAGTTAGGATCACCACTTTATTTTAAGAATGTGAAATGTCAGAATAATAGTAGAGAGTGATTTATTTCAGCTTTTATTTCTTTCATCACATTTCCAGTGGGTCAGAAGTTACATACACTCAATTAGTATTTGGTAGCATTGCCTTTAAATAGTTTAACTTGGGTCACACGCTTGTTCAGTTCTGCCCACAAATTTTCTATAGGATCGAGGTCAGGGCTTTGTGATGGGCCACTCCAATACCTTGACTTTGTTGTCCTTAAGCCATTTTGCCACAACTTTGGAAGTATGCTTGGGGTCATTGTCCATTTGGAAGACCCATTTGCGACCAAGCTTTAACTTCCTGACTGATGTTTTTAGATGTTGCTTCAATATACCCACATAATTTTCTTGCCTCATGATGCCATCTATTTTGTGACGTGCATCAGTCCCTCCTGCAGCAAATCATCCCCTCAACATGATGCTGCCACCCCCATTCTTCACCTTTGGAAGGGTGTTCTTTGGCTTGAAAGCCTCCCCTTTTTTCCTCCAAACATAACAATGGTCATTATGGCCAAACAGTTCTATTTTTGTTTCAAGAGACCAGAGGACATTTCTCCAAAAAGTACGATCTTTGTCCCCATTTGTACGATCTTTGTCCCCAACAACATTTGCTGTTGTTTTGGGATTGATTTGCACTTTTCGCACCAAAGTACGTTCATCTCTAGGAGACGAGCGCATCTCCTTCCTGAGTGTTATGACGGCTGCGTGGGCCCATGGTGTTTATACTTGCGTACTGTTGTTTGTACAGATGAACGTGGTACCTTCAGGTGTTTGGAAATTGCTTCCAAGGATGAACCAGACTTGTGGAGGTCTACAATTATTTTTCTGAGGTCTTGGCTGATTTCTTTTGATTTTTCCATGATGTCAAGCAAAGAGGCACCGAGTTTGAAGGTTAGCCTTGAAATACATCCACAGGTACATCTCCAATTGACTCAAATTATGTCATTTAGCCTTTCAGAAGCTTCTAAAGCCATGACATAATTTTCTGGAATTGTCCAAGCTGTTTAAAGGCACAGTCAACTTAGTGTATGTAACTTTCTGACCCACTGGAATTGTGATACAGTGAATTCTAAGTGAAATAATCTGTCTGTAAACAATTGTTGGAAAAATTACTTGTGTCAGACACAAAGTAGATTTCCAAACCGACTTGCCAAAACTATAGTTTGTTAACAATAAATGTGTGGAGTGGTTGAAAAACTTGTTTTATTGACTCTAACCTAAGTGTATGTAAACTTCTGACTTCAACTGGATAATTGACCTGGCTTGTGTCTCATAAATATCCTGCATTCCATGCAGAACCAGGCTAATAAGGACTAGCCATCTTTTAAATGAGCATTTCCTGTGTTTTACATTGATTTGGATAGATGGACTGTAACAGCAAAGAAAGGAGTGACGTGCTATTTTCTGCTAAATTCTCTAGAGCAGTGGTTCCCAAACTTTTTATAGTCCCGTACCCATTCAAACATTCAACCTCCAGCTACATACCCCCTCTAGCACCAGGGTCTGCACACTCCCATCATTGTTAGCCTGCCACACACACACTATATGATACATTTATCAAACATAAGAATGTGTGTGAGTTTTTGTCACAACCCGGCTCGTGGGAAGTGCCAAAGAGCTCTTATAGGACCAGGGCACAAACAATAATATAACCATAATCAATAATTTTTTCTCACCACAGGTTAATGATTTAGGTGCAATCTTACTGGCAGCAATATCCTTGCCTGTAAAGCCCTTTTTGTGCAAAGCAATGATGACGACACGTGTTTCCTTGCAGATAACCATGGTTGACAGAGGAAGAACAATGATTCCAAGCACCACTCTCATTTTGAAGCTTCCAGTCTGTTATTCAAACTCAATCAGCATGACACAGAGATCTCCAGCCTTGTCCTTGTCAACGTTCACACCTGTGTTAACGAGAGAATCACTGACATGATGTCAGCTGGTCCTTTTGTGGCAGGGCTGAAATGCAGTGGAAATGTTTATTTGGGATTCAGTTAATTTGCATGGCAAAGAGGGACTTATATGCAAATTGACATCATACAAACTGAGGCAGCAGACTTTGTGAAAATTAATATTTGTGTCATTCTCAAAACTTTTGGCCACGACTGTATAGTGCGTATGTTATCGTGTGTGTGTGTGTATATGCATGTGTCTGTGCCAATGTTTGTAGCTTCACATTCCCCGCTGTTCCATAAGGTGTTTTTTTATCTGTTTTTTAAATCTAATTTTACTGCTTGCGTCAGTTACTTGAGGTGGAATAGAGCTCCATGTAGTCATGGCTCTGTGTAGTACTGTGTGCCTCGTCTGTTCTGGACTTGGGGACTGTGAAGAGACCTCTTGTGGCATTTCTTGTGGGTTATGCATGGGTGTCCAAACTGTGTGACAGAAGTTTAGACAGACATCTCGGTGCATTCAACATGTCAATACCTCTCATAAATAAAAGTAGTGATGAAGTCAGTCTCTCCTCCACTTTCAGCCAGGAGAGATTGACATGCATATTATTAATGTTAGCTCTCTGTGTACATCCAAGGTCCAGCCGTGCTGCCCTGTTCTGAGCCAATTGCAAAGTATTTTTTTGTGGCACCCGACCACACGACTGAACAGTAGTCAAGGTGCGGCAAACCTTGTTGATAGTTTATTATAGACAGACTTCTCCCCATCTTAGGTACTACTGCATCAATATGTTTTGACCATGACAGTTTACACTCTAGTGTTACTCCAAGCAGTTTGGTCATCTCAACTTGCTCAATTTCCACATCATTTTTTTCAACATTTAGTGTCGGTTTAGGGTTTAGTGAGTGTTTTGTTCAAAATAAAATGCTTTTAGTTTTAGAAATATTTAGAGCTAACATTCCTTGCCACCCACTCTGAAACTTTTGACATTGTCCGTAAGCTTGAGTTAATTTGCACACAAAAAATCATACAATGAAGGAAAGACCTATGTTGTCCTTGTTAATGCAGACCGAGAACTTCTTAATCATAGCCTCAATTTTGTCCCACACATAGAATATAGTTGTGGAGAGTCCCTGTAATCCTAGATTCAGATCATTCAGGTGAGAAATAACATCACCCGGATAGGCCAGTATTGTGAGAAACTCGTCATCATGCAAGCCGTCAGACAAGTGACAATTATGGTCAGTAAAGAAAACTTTAAGCTCGTCTCTCAATTTTAAAAAACGTGTCAATACTTTGCCCCTTGATAACCAGCGCTCCTCTGTATGTTGTAAAAGCGTTACATGGTCGCAGCCCATATCATTGCATAGTCCAGAAAATGCACGAAAGTTCAGGGGCCTTGCTTTAACAAAGTTAAGCATTTTCACTGTAGTGTCCAAAACATCTTTCTAGCTGTCAGGCATTTCTTTGGCAGCAAGAGCCTCTCAGTGGATGCTGCAGTGTGCCCAAGTGGCGTCGGGATCAACTGCTTGCACGCATGTTAACACTCCACTATATGTCCCTGTCATGGCTTTTGCACCATCAATACAGATGCCAACAGATCTTGACCACCAAAGTCCATTTGATTTCATAAAAAATACATTACATTAAAAATATCTTCTCCTGTTGTCCTCGTTTCCAGTGGTTTGCAGATGAGGATGTCTTCCTTAATTGACCCCCCATAAACGTAACGGACATATACCAGGAGCTGTGCCAGGCCCGCCATGTCTGTTGTCTCATCCAGCTGTAAGGCATAGAATTCACTGGCTTGTATGCGAAGCAGTAATTGTTTCAAAGCGTCTCCTGCCATGTCACTGATGCGTTGTGAAACAGTGTTGTTTGTTGAAGCCATTGTTTGTATAGTTTTTTTTGGCCTTTTCCCCCAGTATTGTCCCAGCCATATCCGCGGCAGCAGGAAGAGTCCTCCACAATAGTATGGGACGCGGACCATTTATCAATTTTCGAGCAAACAGAATGAAAGTTAGTGGAATTCCCGTGAGAGTAACGGTTAATGTGATTGGATGTTAATTATTTGACTAGGCTTCCTGTATTTGACATTGTATTGTTATTTCGCTGCACACTAGATGGTTTAATTTTATTTTTGGCAGTGTAATGAGGCTACTCAGGCGAGAAAAAAATCCTACCCAAATGGAACCCCCTGGGGGTACGCGTACCCCAGTTTGGGAATACCTGCTCTAGAGGGAAGAATTAGAAAAATCGATACTTAATACCAAAATGATACCACAGCAACAAACAAAAAAAGAAAGTGGGAGAAGGACTCACCTTTTTTTAATAGAAAAACAAAAAAATTGCCTAATCTTGATAGCAATCCCAGATCCGGGATCGTAATCATAGCCTCAAATGATTTAGCATAACGCAGCAGACATAAATACCCCTAGAAACTTTTCCTATTCATGAAAATCGCAAATGAAATGAATGAAATATATTCAAACACAAGCTTAGCCTTTTGTTAACAACACTGTCATCTCAGATTTTCAAAATATGCGTTACAGCCAACGCTAGACAAGCATTTGTGTAAGTTTATCATGGCATAATGCTATGCTAGGCTCTGCTGGCAGCAGGCAACATTTTCACCAAAATAAGAAAAGCAACCAAATTAAATCATTTACCTTTGAAGAACTTTGGATGCTTTCACTCAGGAGACTCCCAGTTAGATAGCAAATGTTCCTTTAGGGGGAAAATATTGAGGTTTTTGTGTAATTACCATTTAATTCAGGTGCACACCAGCCAAATATATTTTTGGCTAGCAGTTATTTAGTGCACTTGTGATGGAATTTTTATGAACAAATAGACATTGGACGGCTACATATTGGTAGACATGTAGGCCCTACACCAGAGGAGGGAAAAGTATGGTCCATGGGCCAAGTTCGGCCCGTTGAGGCACTTCAATCCGGCCCGCGAGCCGGCCCGGGGGTTTTTTAACCTAGAAATTACTTCTTCCATGCTATAGAAAAATCTACGATCGATGGCACTGTAGCCTAGTAGCTGCTGGTATTAGACCTACATTCAGACAGTCTGTGCTCACCGTATCAATTTGAATCTACTTTCACTGTCCATGCTTGAAAACATTTATAAAAAATGAGTGCGGCGAAAAGGGGAAAAATTGACTCAATTTCGTGTGGTCAATAAAGAATGGACACCAAAATACTTTTTCACTAATGTGGGACAGAAGGCTGATATGCCAAGAAAATCTAGCAGTTTTGAAGGAATACAACCTCAGTCGTTATTTTTTAAGCAAGCATGCTAACTATCATTTCCTTTTGGGGAAGCAGGTAGCCTAGTGGTTAGAGCATTGGGCCAGTAACCAAAAGGTTGCTAGGTCAAATCCCCGAGCTGACAAGGTAAAAATCCGTTGTTCTGCTCCTGTTCCCCGGTAGTCCGTCATTGTAAAATAAAAATAAGAATTTGTTCTTAACTGACTTGCCTAGTTAAATAAAGGTTAAATGTAAAAAAACTACTTTTACTAAACAGTCCTCTACTCAAGAATCAGTAACTAAGTCAAGTTACATAGTGGCAGATAAAATTGCAAAGCATAGCAACTTTTTGCCAAAGGGGTATTTGTGAAAGACTGTAAAGTGGAGACTGCTAGCATATTTTGTACAGTCAGTAAAAGCCAATTAGAGAAAATGTGCTTATCACTCAGAACCATCACCAGGTGTGTGGACGTGATAGGCGAGCAGTTAACCTCCAAGCTGAAAAGAAAACAAAGGACTTTTCTATCGCACTGCATGAGAGTACTGACATCAAAGAAATTGCTTAACTTTTACAATTTTTTTCAGAAGAATTAATGATAACTTTGAAATAACAGAGGCAATTCTTGCAATGGAATTGATGATTGGACAACCAGGGATGTATACAACAGTGTGTCTGCTTGCGACTCAGACTTATACAACAGTGTGTCTGCTTGCGACTCAGACTTAAATGACAGTGTGTCTGCTTGCGACTCAGACTTATACGACAGTGTGTCTGCTTGCGACTCAGACTTATACGACAGTGTGTCTGCTTGCGACTCAGACTTATACGACAGTGTGTCTGTCTGCTTGCTTGTAAAAAATGTATCTCTACCGTGGAGTAACTTACTAAGGTCACAACAGAATGATCACCAAATCTAACCGGTAAGAACATTGGGCTACTAAATATATTACAAGTAAAAGAAGAAAGTCCAAACTCTGAGGAATATATATTTCTCCACTGTATCATTCATCAGGAAGCCCTGTGTAAAAGCGTGTAGAAGCTCGGACATGTTGTCAAAGTTGTTGTGAACTTTATACGTGCAAGGGGGCTTAACGAATGTCAGCTCATTGAGTTGGTCAATGACACAGAGGCAGAGCACCAAGATGTTTTATATCACTCAAATGTGCGCTGGCTAAGCCTGGGGAAAGTCTTCCGCTGTGTGTGGGAGCTGAGGGCGGAGATTGTTACGTTCCTGGATACGGTTGGTAAAACTGATGACTTCCCCGAGTTACAAAACACACTGGCAGCACTAAATGTGCCCACACAGCTGCGCCGCACTGTGACATACAGTAGCACATTGAGTGACTTGCATGCTGAGTTCTCCCACCGCTTCGCATACTTTGGCAAGATTGAGAATGAGCTGGAGGTTGTATCATGCCCCCTGTCTTTCGATAGCGAGAAAGCACCACCAGACACAACTGGAGCTCATAGACATCCAGTGTGACAGTGCCTTGAAGGAGAAGTACAACACAGCCACAAAATGCCAGTTTTATTGCTCACTGAATGAAACACAGTTTACAAACATGAAAAGCTGGATTCCATACCTATTCTTGTCTTAGCATTTACTGGTAGATATCCTAACTTGGAAAGAAATGTCCTACCATTTTCCTACCCCTACTGCTGTCGGTCTTAGGTAAGCTGCTCCACACAACCAGCTGTCGGGCGCTCTCTCTGCCCGACAGATGATCTACAGGGTGCTACAAATGCATGGAGGCTTGTTGTGCAATTAAACTGAACGTCTTTACTTCATATTAACAACTCGTACAAAACTCACTCATCCAATCCTAACACCTCTGTACACGCACAACGTGCCTGATACATTCTTAAAGCAACCATATTCAACTGAGCACACCATATTTCCCCCTCCCCACTCTCATTCACATAGATTTTAAGCCTTGAGGGAGGAGCTATGACCCGTTGTGGTCTCCCAGTGTTCCGAGGTGCAGCTGGTGTGAGGGGAACTGCAGGCATTTGAGGCCTGACTGGTGGAAGGACCCTGAACTGAGCCTGGTGTTGAGGTGAAGGTGTGAACAGACAGGTCAGGAAATGATCCCCCACAGGCGAATGAACCTTTCTGATTTAATTTGCATGCCAGCGGGATCCATATGCATATATTTAGTAGATTTGGATAGAAAACACTCTGAAGTTTCTAAAACTATTAAAAATAATGTCTGCGAGTGTAACAGAACTGATTTGGCAGGCAAAACCCTGAGCACAATCCATCCAGGGAAACATTTTTTTGAGGTCATTGTGTTTTCCAAAACTTATTTTGTTGCGCATGAACAGGAGCTCGCTCCGTGTAATTTTTCTTCGGTATTGGAAACTGTTTATCTCGTCTTAAATGTTATCGATTATTTACATTTTAGGATACCTGAGGTTGGATTAGGAACATTGTTTGAAATGTTTGGACGACGTTTACAGGTAACTTATTAGATACTTTGTAGTCATGTGGGAACCGGTGTATTTCTGAATCAAACGTGCCAAATAAATGGACATTTTGTGGATATAAATTTATTGAACAAAACAACCATTCATTGTGTCACTGGGACATATGCGATTCCAAAAAGATGATCTTCAAAGGTAAGGCATTTATTATATGGCTATTTCTGACTTTCGTGTCGCACCTGCCTGGTTGAAAAATGATTTTCATGTGTTTGTATGCGGGGCGCTGTCCTCAGATAATCGCATGGTGTGCTTTCGCTGTAAAGCCTTTTTGAAATCTGACACAGCGGCAGGATTAACAAGAAATTAAGCTTTATTTTGATGTATTACACTTATATTTTCGTGAATGTTGAATATTTATATTTCTGTAGTTTGAATTAGGCGCTCTGCAATTTCGCTGGATGTTGTCAAATCTATCCCGCTAACGGGATTCATGCATAAGCGATCCCTAATAGGTTTTAAGCTCCTGCACAGCATTTCGAGTCCATGTCTATGGTCCGTCTTTTTTCAGAAGCCGTCGAAGAGGTGCTGTTGTCTCATCATAGTTTGGAAGAAACCGTAAGTGCAATGCCGAGGAATGACACCAGCTGTGCTGCTGACTGAGGCTCAGGTAAGGTGAAAATGGCATCCACATGGGACAGGATGGGGGTGATGCCCTGGCTGAAGAGCCTGTATCCAAGGAACTCAACATCTGACACCCCTTAACACAGACTTTTCAGTGTTGACTCTGACTCTGTTCTCAAAGAAACACCTACTGCAAGAGAGAATTGTGCTCTGTCTGTGATGCACCGTGCACCACAATGTCATCCAGATAGATTGACACTCCAGGGATGCCTGCCAGGAGAAGAGTGATAATATTCTGGAAAGAGCTGGGTGCGGAGCTGAGACTGAATGGCATGCGTTTGTACCTGAACAGCCTGTATGTATGTTATGAACTCCGTGGGATCTCGACTCATGTGGCAGGGGAACCTGGAGGTATCCCTGCCTCAGGTCTAGTTTGCTGAATAACGTGGACCCATAAAAATGGGTTGTGAGCTCCTCAGCGGTTGGTAGCGGGTACTTGTCGGGGATAATCTATTTGTTCACGACCCTGAGGTCCATGCAGAGCCGAAGATTGCCATTTTGCTCGGGCGTAATGACCATGTTTGAGACCCATGGCGAGGGGTCAATGAGCTCGATGATGTCATCCTCCAGGAAGTTGTCAAGTTCCTTGTCAACGGGCTCCCGAAGGGTCAGCGGAACCCTCCGCAATGGCTGGATTACCGCTTTGTTGACTGTAGGCCGATGGTCAACCTCTGAGGTGACCTAGCCCCTCAAACAGTTGTAAGTACTCCGTCGGCACTGGTGTAGGCAAATGATGCACATGTGCACCAGTTGAATCTGACAGCTTGAACCCTAGGGCAGGAAATAAGTCCAGTCAGAGGATGTTAGCGCCATCTGTTGTAACATAGAACTGGGTGGCCGGTGTGGTTTTGTTGTTCTAAAAGACTGGCAGTGATTGAGATCGGTGAGTGGTTGTAGCTGTAGAGGGATACTGTTGGCCTCTGCAGTGGCACATGTGAGAAGAATGGGTCGTAAGTAGCTTTGTTCAAAAGTGACACTTTTGCTCCAGTGTCAATCACCAGTGAGGTTTTAACACTCTCAATGTAGCAGTCACTTTCCTTGAACGCAACTGAGTCATCATGTACAAAGTTAATGGATACTGGTGAACTTCGATCTGCATCTGCTCAACGCTATCCTGCCGCTGCTGAATGACAACAAGCGTTGCCCCTTTGCTGGACATGTAGATGCTCTTGTAGCATGCCCACTGGAGCCACAATTAGATCAACATCACCCCCCAGTGGTTTCCTGCACATTTTGTACTGGTGCCTCAGCCAGTGTGTGAAGCCCTGCCCCCTGAGATGCTTGCTCTGTGCAGTTTATGAAGGTCAGCGAGAGCAACTTCCATTTGTTTTCCAATAGTAAGTGCTTTCTCCAGTGTCTCTAACAAGGTGTTCCTAATATTTGGTATACTCAGTGTAAAACACATACAGTATGTGTTCTAATCTTGTGGGTTCTAGTGGTTGCTATTGGCCTTGACCTTTAAGGAAATCGGTTCCCAAGACTGTAACTGCCTGAGCTTAGTAAACAATACTTTGAGATCAATCAGAGTGGGCTGCTGGTTTTATTGCTTTGTTTTCCATTCTATATACAAAAGTAGGATCTTAATTTGATCACCCTGTTGTTGCAGGAAATTTCCTGCACATTAGGAGGTGAATACGCTACAAGTTTGCAAGGTTTAAAAAGGCTTCTAAATTTCCACTTACAAAAAATACATCAACCCCTACAAAAATGTCCATGTCCAATAATTAACATTATTATTTTCCTGCTGTGAGAAACTAGTCAAACTAAGATCCTACATCTGTCTGTACAATATATCAGTGGATGAGAAACAGAATGATAAACATTGGAAGAAATTACAGAATGGGAAATTACAAGAATGTATGCAATATTGATGCTCTGTGTTGTATGTGATCTTATGCAATATTATTCTGGATGCCAGACTGTTACTACAACAAGTTGGCACCCAAGCTAATGCACTACACTACTGTACCCCATGGCCACAACGTCTCAGTGTAGGTTATCTAATAGCATATAGGGAGGGTCCAGAATCTTTCCTGATCAGGTCACACTCCTGGCCCTAGCATTTAGTTTTGTGGATAGTTGCATTGATAGATGATATGTGCACGCCTAAATGGTGGCACCTTCCCAGTTTTGCTCCAGGGCTTTGAGATTTGATTCTCTTGGCTCCAGTCCTCTCATGGTTTATTCACGCGCTGCGCCTCTCCATCTTCTTTGATGTCATTTTTTGTTGAATTAACATAGAAAATGTGTTCTGCTTGTCCACAGTATCCATATTTAATGCCCTGCTCTGACGAGTGGGCAGAAGTTGGAACCAAGAGGATTTCAGGTGTATCCACCTAATAAACCACAACAACCAAATCAGCCACCACTCACTGTGGAATGGACCACCAGCTAGCTATCCAGTGCTGTGAGGAGGTTGTGTGGTGGCTATCCTTTTACTCATGCAATGCTGTTTGCTGATGCCGTAATGATCAGCCAAATGGATTTCCAAGTATTTGTTGGCAAGTGTTTGTGTTCCTGGTTGTCAATACATTGGTACTGTGTTCACCTTCCTATTAGTACACATGTCTATCTGTCAGTCACCATTGTGGCAGCTAAGGGCCTGTTTGACTGACAGCTGTCAATCACCCAGCAGGGGGGTAGAGAGGGACTCCAGTGTTTTGTATTTACAGATACTAGGTGTGTAATGGTTCACCAAACCCACGGTTCGGTATGTATTGCGGTTTTGGGGTCAAGGTTCGGTTTTGGTACAGAGGGAAAATTAAATGCCATTTACAATGTTCAGCATTCACAATGTTCCCTGCAGTGTGTGTTGTGACGGGATTGTTATCTTGGGCCTCCCATGTGGGAGGTGGGAATTTACCAGTTGTGAAGTCATAAATACCAGTTGGATGCATTCATGTGATTTGAACTCTTTGAGAAACGCTGATTTGGCTACTGGCCAACAAGCTCTGTCAACCATAAACCAAAAGTACAGCTATCATGCTTGTTAACAAATTATAGAGTTAAAAAACCACACTTTAAAAAAATAATGTTTTGTTGCATTTAATTGCCAAAAATGCTATTATAGAGAACATTTTCTTAGGAGGTGACGTCAGAGGTCACCATGTGGGAGAAGTGGGTGCTCAGGATGATAGATGAGTTTGCCACAAGTAATTACTAGTTTGAGGGCCGTTCGAGTGGATAACCCTAACTAAAAACAAAGTAATTTGTGATTGCTAGGCATACAAATAAGATTATTTATTGATAGCTTTGAAACTAGTTTAGGCCGCAACTGGACTAGATTAGGAACGGAATGGAATTGCTTGACTATCGTGGGGGAGATTTTCCCAGCAGCCACCCAAATGATTTCTTACTTAAGTTTAAGTGTTGAGCAGAGGCAGGCTGTGTATGTTTTGGTTTTCCAAAGTAGTGTCCATTGATAATATTCAATAATTAAATGTAATTATTGTACGATGCGATCATTTGAGACTCACCACGTGGATTCGGTCTTATGTAGGAAAATTTGAAATTGTGTTTTTTTTTTTTACATTATTTAAAAGTAGAGACTCAGAGCTACAAAATGGAAGTAATTCTGCTTTGAAAGTTGATCAATTTGTAAACTCACTTTTGAGGAAATGGCCTTTTCGCCTTTGAATGTTCTGCTATCTAGTGAAGAGCTCTTCTTTGTCTACACCCATTCAGCATTGTTCACACCCTCACCCTAAGCTTAAGCCTCACCCATCTCGTTTCGCTCTCGAAGCGCACACTTGACGCTCTAGCCGATTATTTGTTTACCTTTGGATAACATGAACACAGCCTAACCAGCTCTGCTGGCAACAATTTCATTATGTTTTTTTGCGGACATTTACTGACACCGACCATATTCAACGGGTGTTGTACACGTGTCATGTAACGTTAGCTAAAGAGCCAGCCAACAAATGTTAGCTAGTTAAACAACAAACAGTGCCAACATTGTCACAGTGCTGGGAGCTAACCAACCATGTTCAATGTTAGCTAGCTAACATTAGGCTCTAACTAGAACAGCACACGGCTCTGGGAAGCGAATACTATCAGCTAGGGAGCCAGCCAACTAATGCTATCTAGCTAGCTAGCTAACAGTACACTTTAGCTTAAAACATATAGCTTGCGAGCTAGGGAAACAATGTACCTAGCTAGGTAAACAAGTGTAAGATCACACACGTTACATAACGTTAGCTAACGAGCCAGCCAGCTAACGTTAGCTGGTCAAACAACAATGTCACAGTGCTGGGAGCTAACCAACCATGTTCAATGTTAGCTAGCTAACATTAGGCTCTAACTAGAACAGCAAACGGCTCTGGGAAATGAATAATAACATTAGCTAGGGAGCCAGCCAGCTAACATTAGCTTGAAATGAAACCACTTTCTGTCAAAATTAGAAAATGTGTAATATCTGAAAATGTGACATTAGCTAGCTAACACTAGACTATCTTACCTGTATACATCATCGTGCATGGACGCGACTCCCTGTCAGGAATGCCATACAACGGTTGCTCTTAGTTTGAAGATGAAATCTGAAGACAGGTGTTTCCTCTATCTCTTTAGCTATCATACTCTAATTCCACTGATTTCAAAACTTGATCTTCCAGAAAGTGGAGAGCCACACTTATGCAGCTCCACTACACATTAAAAAATAAATAAAGCCGCGTTCGACAGGATTACCAACACAGACTGACGAGCTTCTATGGCAGACCAGGCATGTCCAGGCATGTCCAGCCCGCACATTATCTCAGCCAATCATGGCTAGTTGGAAGGTTGCCTCTTTTTCTGTGGTTTAAACAACAAGGCTCGTAATTTAACAATTGTATTCGTATCACAGATGGCATACGAGTTTGTTATTAAGGGACATGAAAGTTCACATGTCCAAGAAGGCATTTCTGCCAAAAAAAACGCATTTTGATCCCAAATTTTTTTTTTACGTTGAAAGGGCTCTCCTGTTAACTTCTCTAGGGGACGTGGGACGGTAGTGTCCCACCTGACCAACATCCAGTGAAATTGCAGAGCGCCAAATTCAAAAACGGATATACTCATAAAACAAATTCATAAAACATACAAATGTTATACATCAGCTTCAAGATTAACTTCTTGTTAATCCAGGTGCTGTGTCAGATTTCAAAAAGGCTTTACGGCGAAAGCAAACCATGCGATTATTTGAGGACAGCGCCCAGCAGACAAATCATTACAAACAGTACCAGCCAAGTGGTAGTAGTCACAAAAGTCAGAAATAGCGATAGAATTAATCACTTACCTTTGATGATCTTTGAATGGTTGCACTCACATGTTTGTTTTGTTCGATAATGTCCCTCTTTATATCCACAAACCTCCATTTTGTTTGCGCGTTTTGTTCAGTAATCCACAGGCTCAAAGGCAGTCACAACAGACAGACAAGAAATCCGAAAAGTATCAGTAAAGTTCGTAGAAACATGTCAAACGATGTTTATAATCAATCCTCAGGTTGTTGTAGTCATAATAACATTTCAACCGGACAATAGGTTCGTCAATATAAAAGGAAAACAAGAAAGGCGTGCTCTCGGTCGCCCGCATGGAAAAACCTCTGGGACACTGTAGAGTCCACTCATTCTGAGTAGTCTTACTCCCTCATTTTTCAGAATACAAGCCTGAAACAATTTCTAAAGACTGTTGACATCTAGTGGAAGCAATAGGAAGTGCAATTTGAGTCCTAAGTCAATGGATACTGTAATGGCATTCAAAAGAAAACTACAAACATAAAAATATCCCACTTCCTGGATGGATTTTTCTCAGGTTTTCGCCTGCCATATCAGTTCTATTATACTCAGACATTATTTTAACAGTTTTGGAAACTTTATAATGTTTTCTATCCAAATCTACCAATTATATGCATATACTAGCTTCTGGGCCTGAGTAGCAGGCAGTTTACTTTGGGCACGCTTTTCACCCGGAGATGAAAATAGTGCCCCCTACCCTAGTGAGGTTAAGTCGTGACTTGCGAAATACGCCTAGTTTCCTGAATCAGGTCACATTCATCAGTTCTAAACATGTATTTTCCTTCTCTATGCTGCCTGCAGCATCATCTATTTTTCTGCGAGCACATGAGACAGCGTTGGTGGTTGGAGCACGTCTCCGGAGCCGCTGAGTCGGAGGAGCATGTATTAATCCTGCCCATGTACTTGTCAAAAATCATTGACAGTAACCCTCCAAATAGTCGTTAATAAACCTATTTAATTTCCACTCATGTACTAGGATGCTAAGTGTTTGTTTCTTGGGCTTCAGGAATGTGACTGAAAAAGTGCTTCAGGCCTTGAAAAAAAAATGACTGATTGAAAGTATGAGGGGATATCGATGAACAAATACCGTGGTCAAGGCTACTGTATGACGATGCCAGTGCAATGAGTGGAGCTTACTCAGACCAAGTCCATAATGCTTCTTAGTTTTCTAAACTAAAACTCATAACTAACGAACTCTCCGCAGAAGCGACTGTTACAGGGATGGTAAAAACAGCTTGATTGCCATAGCAAGAACAGGGAAACGGGGCAGAAGGGAGTGGTGCTTCAAATACAGCAGTTCTGCAACATCGTTAATTAAGCCTCTCATTCTCCTTAATTGCTGGCCTCAACATGTTACGGAAAGAGATTAACTGTATAGGAAGCTCTGGTGACAGGTCATCTCGATACTGGATAGCCAATAAATTTGCAGATGCAAACAGATTATCATCTTTAGAGGACAACAGTTCTTGAGGGCTCGAACAAATTTTGTTCATACTGGTGAATTGGCGTTTGAGTGTTGTTGCAATATCAACAATCCCTTACCTCTGGTATATCTTGGCACCAGTGGCAACCCGTCATTCAGGGAAGGTGGGGCAGAGTATTTTGTTTTTGTTTTGTTGTTAGCTGTTTTGCATGTTTTTACTTTCTTCAGTAAGGCAGCTCCAAAAATCCAGGTTTTTTAGCCTAGCTCAGTGCATTGTGGAAAAGCACTAGCTCAGCCAGTGGAAAATACAGAGCATAGGGGTTGGTAATGCTCTCTTGTTGCGCCGTGATTTGCTCAGTGTTCTGTCACTCATGGGGACACTACAACACTACAAACTCTACAGAAAGAGCTTGAAAATTCAAGCCCCTTGGGTGCTGCCATAGATTTACATTAGAAGTTCCCATCCAAGAAGGCTCAAGGTCATTGGCCACAGATAAAATGTCAAATCACATGATATCTACCGTAGCTTTAATCATGTCAACATCATGCTTTCAAAATCTTAGCTAGCATGCTAGACAAGCATTCATCATCATGAACCAAGTCGACAATCTACTGGCAAATCCGTTTTTCAATCCATGTCATATGTGACTCGTTTCAGGAAACAAAGTGTATGTCGCGCTTCACTACTTCACAGGAGAGCCATTGGAACGTAAATGTTTTTTTGATTAATCAAAATGTGTTTTTGGGCAGAAATGCCTTCTGGAACCTGTGAACTTTCACGTGCCTTAATAACACATTTCAATGCTATCTATAAATACAAATAAAATTGTTAAATTATGAGCCTAGTTGGTTTAGCCACGGAAAAAGGCAGGAACCTTCCCGCTAGCCATGATTGACTGAGATAATGGATGGGCTGGACATACTGAGAGATGAGTTTGGATTAGTCTGCCATGTTGCACACTTCTGTCTATAACATGAGCTGGTCAGTGTGTGTAGGTAATACTTTCTAAGCAGTTTTTTTGAAAGATATCACGTAGTAGAACTGAAAAGGTGTTGCTCTCCACTTTCTGGAAGACTGAGTTTTGAAATCAGTGGAATGCACGGTGGTATTAGTGTATGATAGCTAAGAAGATGGAGAACATTCTTCCATTTGATTGCAAATATGCAGCGGGAGTCAAAAAGAGAACACACAGAAGGCTGTTGTATGAAACGCATATCTCCAGATTATGCAAGTAACCATTTCAATAGAATGTTCATGATGTTACTGCAACAACTGTCGATAGACAGAGCACTCTCATCTGGGTGTGCCAGAGTGCAGAATAGCTGACAAATTTACAAACGCTCAACACCCACTGAATATGGCCTGTGTCAGTGAATGTCTGCAAAAAAGCCTAATTAAATTGTTGCCAGCAGCACAGTTACAGTCACCAACGCTCTGGATAACAAAAACAGCCTAACCATCTCTGCTAGGGCCAGTAAAATTGTGTGCGCTGTTCTCTCATTTGTGTCTGGATGTAGCTAGCCAACGTTAGTCAGTTAGCTTGGGTGCTTGACTGCTGTTGTTAGATCAGAACTCTCGGATCAACCCTACTCTTCAGCCAGAGCGTCCAGTGTGCGCTCTGAACGCTCCGAGAGCGAAACGCTCTGAATTTACAAATGGACAATCTGACAATGCTCTGAGTTTACGAATTCCCAGAGCGCACTCTTAGCGCACTCTGGCACTCCAGATTGAATTTACGAACACAGCCGTAGTATAAACCAGCCTTTAGTCTTGAAATCTTTGGTTGTTTAGTACATGGCCTCACATGTGAATCCTTAAAGAGATGGGTGGGGCTAAAGTTTAAGAGGGTGTGAATGATGCAGAATGGGTTTAGACAAAGAAGAGCTCTCCAGTAGGTTTACCAAAATATTCAAGGGCCATTTTCTCAAAAGTGAGGTTACAACTTTCAACTTTCAAATTACTTTCCCATTGTTCTTCAACTGTAGTGTATGATATACCATTTTCTAACTCTGAGTCTGTGTTTTTATCCAATGTAAAAAAAAAACATAATTTAAAAATGTTGCAACATAGACCGAATCGTGCCGGTTGGTCACATATTAAGAGAAATAATAGATAAAACGTAGCGGTGCCCACTGCGAGCGTTGCAAAGCAATCACTAGCCTGCTATTCAGTGGAGAGGGTGTGTGGTCCAAGTCTGAGTTTAATGGTCTCGTTTCCAAGCTAGATAGACATTCACATGCTACACCATGGGCCAGAAAAGGTTGAATAAATTGGCCATGCTGTCAATACAGCATGACTTCTGCCGCGTTCAAAACAACTGGAAACTCGGAACTGAGAAATCTCAGACTTCAGTCAGTTGAAGACAACTGGGAACTTGCTCCGACTTGGAGAATACGTTTTGAACGGTCATCCAACTTGAAATTCCAAGTCGGGAACTCGGACCTCTTTCTAGAGCTCTGACCTTGATATCACTGACGTCATGAATCGACCTTGTTCTTTTCCGAGTTCCCAGTTGCCAGACTTTGACAAAGTTTGATGACAACATTTGCCCACAAGAAGGACCGCCGCACCACCTTCCTGTTCAAGTGAATACAGGGCAACATTGAAGCAACATCTCAAGACATCAGTCAGGAAGTTAAAGCTTGGTCACAAATGGGTCTTCCAAATGAACAATGACCCCAAGCATACTTCCAAAGTTGTGGCAAAATGGCTTAAGGACAACAAAGTCAAGGTATTGGAGTGGCCATCACAAAGCCCTGACCTCAATCCTATAGAAAATGTGTGGGCAGAACTGAAAAATCGTGTGCGAGCAAGGATCCTTCAAACCTGACTCAGTTACACCAGCTAAAATTCCAAAATTGGGCCAAAATTCACCCAACTTATTGTGGGAAGCTTGTGGAAGGCTACCCAAAACGTTTGATCCAAGTTAAACAATTTAAAGGCAATGTTACCAAATACTAATTGAGTGTATGTAAACTTCTGACCCACTGGGAATGTGATGAATGAAATAAAAGCTGAACTAAATCAACCTCCCAACTATTATTCTGACATTTCACGTTCTTAAAATAAAGTGGTGATCCTAACAGACCTAAGACGGGGAATTTTTACTAGGATTAAATGTCAGGAATTGTGAAAAACAGAATTTAAATGTATTTGGCTAAGGTCTATGTAAACTTCTGACTTCAACTGTATGTACTGGTTCGTATACACTACCCTCTAGCGCCGTATGGTCGGTTGCCGAGCAGTTGCCATAACAGGTTGTTGACCTGGCACCACACTGCCAGGTCTCTGACCTCCTTCCTATAGGCTGACGACACCGTTGTGTCGTCAACAAACTTAATGTTGGTGTTGGAGTCGTGCTTGGCCACGCCGTTGTGGGTGAACAAGGGAGTACAGGAGGGGACTAAGCAGCATGGCAGATGTGTTTTTGCCTACCTTTACCACCTGGGGGCGGCCCATCAAGTTGTCCAGGATCCAATTGCAGAGGGAGGTGCCAGGATCCCTAGCTTAGTGATGAGCTTTGTGGGCGCTATGGTAATGAACGCTGAGCTGTAGTCAATGAACAGCATTGTGTCCAGGTGGAAAAGGGCAGTGTGGAGTGCGATTGAGATTGTGCCATCTGTGGATCTGTTGGGGCAGTATGCGAATTGGAGTGGGTCTAGGGTTTCTGGGATGATGGTGTTGATTTGAGCCATGACCAGCCTTTCAAAGCACTTTCTGGCTACGTGAGTGCTACGGAGTGATAGTCATTTAGGCAGGTTACCTTCGCATTCTTGGGCACAGTGATTATGGTGGTCTGCTTGAAACATGTAGGTATTACAGACTGGGTCAGGAAGAGGTTGAAAATGTCAGTGAAAACACAAGGCATGCGGCCTTGTGAATGTTGACTTGTTTAAAGGTCTTGCTCACATCGGCTACGGAGAGCGTGATCACACAATCGTCCGGAACAGCTGGTGCTCTCATGCATTCTTCAGTGTTGCTTGCCCCGAAGCAAGCGTAAAAGATATTTAGCTTGTCTGGCAGGCTTGCGTCACTGGGCAGCTCGCAGCTGGGTTTCCATTTCTATTCTGTAATAGTTTGCAAGCACTGACATCTTCGACGAGCGTCAGAGCCTGTGTAGTAGGATCAAATCTTAGTCCTGTATTTACACTTTGCCTGTTTGATGGTTCGTCTGAGGGCATAGCGGGATTTCTTATAAGCGTCCAGATTGGTGTCCCGCTCCTTGAAAGCGGCAGCTCTAGCCTTTAGCTTGGTGCGGATGTTGCCTGTAATCCATGGCTTCTGGTTGGGATGTGTACAAAGGCAAAAAAAAATACTGTGTGGATGATGTCTTCGATGCACTTATTGATGAAACCGGTGGCTGAGGTGGTATACTCCTTTGGTATGCTCTTCAATGCTATCGGATGAATTCCAGTCTGCTATTAAAACAGTCCTGTAGCGTGACCACTTCCGTATTGAGCGAGCCACGGGCACTTCCTGCTTTAGACTTAGCTTGTAAGCAGGAATCAGGAGGATATAATTATGGTCAGATTTGCCAAATAGTGGGCGAGGGAGAGCTTTGTTGCTTTGTGTATGGAGTAAAGGTGGTCTAGAGTTTTTTTTTTTTTCTCCTCTGGTTGCATGTGATGTGCTGGTAAAACTGATTGAAGTTTTCCTGCATTAAAGTCCCCGGCCACTAGGAGCACCGCTTCTGGATGAGCATTTTCTTGTTTGCTTATGGCCTTATAAAGCTCATTGAGTGCTGTCTTAGTTCCATCATCGGTTTCTGGTGCTAAATAGACGGCTACGAAAATATAGATAGCGTGGTCTACAGCTTATCACGATGTACTCTACGTCAGGCAAGCAAAGTTCTTAACCAACAACAACCTCGAGACTACCTTAATATTAGACATCACGCACCAGCTGTTATTGACAAATAGACACACACACTGTCTTGCCGATGCACGGAAAACCCAGCCAAGTGTATATTATCCGTGTCGTCATTCAGCCACGACTCGGTGAAACATAAGATATTACAGTTTTTGATGTCCTGTTGGTAGTATAGTCTCAAATGGAGCTCATCCAGTTTATTCTCCAGTGATTGCACGTTGGCCAATAGAATAGCCGGTAGAGGCAGGTTATCCACTCACCTATCTGCGACCCCTGTATCTCCTTCTTTTCTTCATGCCAGTGACTGCCTCAAATGTAGAGGATATTCCGTTTTTCATTTTATTAAGTTTATCAGGGCTCATTAAAAAGCGATGCAGTACTTTGAATTGAAACTCCCTTGCTCGGTTACATGTAGTGGCTTTATATAGTGTTTTCCATATATTCCCCCAACTCTCCTCTGATATCTGCACCTGTAATTCAACCTGCCATGAGCTCCTAAGATTATCAAAAAAATAATATTTGCATGTTATGGATATTGTGATTAAAAATTTGAAACGGTTCCAATGTTTTCCCCTTGATAAAGTAATTGAATCATCTCGTCAATAGGAGTAATCAGCTCAGTAATTTTTTGTAACAATCGTTTTTTAACAATTAATTGCCTTACTTGAAGGTATCTACATATTTGTTTGGGATATAATGAATTCCTCCTGGATTTCTTGAAATTATAACAAATATTGAGCCTTTGAATAGTTCAGAGACTCTACAAAGGCCCCTCTCTTCCCATTCCCTAAATCCTTGGGACATAGTAGCAGGAAGAAAGGCTGAGTTGTGGAATATAGGCGAGTGTCAAGAAATGTAATTACTCAGTTTATATTGCCGTTGAACCTCCATGTCTTCAATGTAAGAGTAATAATTGGGTTTTGTTTAATCCTGTCACATTGGTGCAGCTGGCTTCTGGGTTAATCGAGAGGATGTTAAGAAGCTCCGCTTGGAGGACGCATGACTCGACCTTCACCTCTCCCGAGCCCGTTGGGGAGTTGCAGCAATGAGACAAGATCGTAATCACGAAGTTGTGGAGAAACGGGGTAAAAAATAATAATACAAAAACTATGTTCTGCTATAAAGAGAGGACTCACAATATTGACTCAATTTCAAGCCATGACAAATTCTTCGGTTGTTGAATCCATGATGCAATGTGATATGATTTAAGGTTAGGGAGGCTAAGTCCACCCAATTATTTGAACAGCTAAAATTATTTATTTCATTCATTTTTTATATATATATAGTTGTATTTATTTTTGATTATGACTTTTTTTTTTATACTTTTTTTTTTACGCTGTTTTCTCCACAATTTCGTGGTATCCAATTGGTCTTGTCTCATCACTGCAACTCCCGCACGGACTGGGGAGCAGTGAAGGTCGAGAGCGTGCGTCGTCCGAAACACAACCCAACCAAGCCGCACTGCTTCTTGACACAATGCCCACTTAACCCGGAAGCCAGCCGCACCAATGTGTTGGAGGAAACACTGTGCACCTGGGCGAATGTCTTAGCGTTCACTGCGCCCGGCCTGCCACTGGAGTCGCTAGTGCACGATGGGACAAGGACACCCCTGCCGGCCAAACCCTCCCCTAACCCGGACAACGCTGGGCCAATTGTACGCCACCGCATGTGTCTCCCGGTTGCGGCTGCCTGCGACAGAGCCTGAACTCGAACCCAGAATCTCTAGTGGCACAGCTAGCACTGCGATGCAGTGCCTTAGACCACTGTGCAACTCAGGAGGCCAGCTGTAGTTTTTTTATAACTAATACAAGCTTTCTTATTTTTCCATAACAATTTGCCTATTGCTGCATTTAGGCAAGTAAAGGTTTTAGCGGGAATTTTAAGAGGAATCATTGAAAACAGATAAAGCAGTCTTGGTAAGACATTCATTTTCACTGAAGCAACCTGACCTGCTAGAAGAAACATCCATTAATAAATTGTGGGGAATCCTCATTTGGTGCATACAAATGAGTAAAAGTCAAATGTATGCCACATAATAGGCACTGAATAATAACAAACCGACCCTCAGAATCAATTACCTTGTAAAATGTAAAAGACAAACTCTTATTAACCAGTATACAAACACCATTTGTTTTTTAGGAGTGAGAGGAGAAAAAGGTCCGACCTACCCATTCCCGTTTCAGCTTTTTGTGCTCCTCGTCTGATGTGTGTCTTCTGGAGGAGGGCAATGTCATAATCCATTTGTTTTAGCTGTGTCAATATTTTTTTCAGTTTAAGCCCTTCACGCTATAAATCAAAATGTTAAGTGACTTCATTGTCAGTATAAAGTGTCAATATAAAACACTACAGACTTTGATTTGAATTGACCTTTTCCTTGTGCCCATAACTGCAGACAGAAATGCGCCTTTGTTTTTCACACACAGAAACACACACAGAAACAACAAGAACATCAATGCAAAAACAAGCATCTCCACTAGAACGAAGGGAGCCCGAGCAGTGAAGTTAAAAGTAGAACACATAAGACTGCCACATTCCTGGGTGGCAGATCTTGGTGTTCTTTAAACGGGGAGCCCAAAAAAGGTGAGGAGCCCATAAACAGACCCGCATGGATGAGACATTCCCTGCACTCAGTTATTAACAATGAAATATAGCCCCATAGCCTATTAAATGTTTTCCCAACTCAAATAATATTAGGCTATAAGAAAACACAACGCAAAAAAATATATATATACACAACATATGAGGGCAGGCATAGTAACTGTCTCTCGTTCCAAAGCAGGCTGTCCTAAACAGTAAGACAGCCTACTGTTAAATGCTGGAAATGTAGTGTAATCCAAAAGCATTGTATAAATCAATAAAGTATCAGCAAAATTTAAGCTAATATTTTCAGTAACCTACACTTGGGTAATGTAATTGCCATAAAACAATGTAAAAAATAAATAATCTTTACTCTATAGCCTACAAAAAGAGAAAGTGGGAATGAGGAAAGCAGGCTATTCTGTTTTTTCCAGATTAAATAATTACCTTATCATCCTGAAAAACTGGAGGTCAAAGATTGCTGAATTAGTCCAGCAGTAAGATCCCAGTTATGAGCATAAATCCAGGTAGTTTCAAGTCCTTAAGAAGAAGGGGTCGCTTCAGTAGTCAATGTGGACTGGACAATGTTCCACTGTAGATTTAGGCTACTTCTTGGGCCTTGAGTGCTTCTGTCTCCCACTCCTTCTCGGCCCAACAATTTCTGGGCCCGGAATATTTTTTCAGTCCCTGTCTTCAGGTCTGGAAGGTGGTTTAATCCCAGTGGAGTGCAGGAAGGACTCGGCATTTGGTACAGAATCAAAGACTTGGGTCTTGCTCTCATGGGTGACGCACAGCTTCGCAGGGAACATCAGACAGTATGTGATGTTTTTGGCTGCCAATTCTCTCTTGATCCCGTCATAATCTTTTCTCTTCCGCAACAGCTCTGCAGAATAGATAGATATGCGCTTGTCCTTGTGGAATAGTTCTCCCTTGGTTCTCGACAGCTGCATTATCTCCTGTTCGTTTCGAAGTTGAGAAATTTGCTCCGGGACTGCTCTGGGTTGCAAGTGCGGTTCTGTGGGCCCTCTCTATGACCAAAGGTGTAGCAGCATCTAATTCCAAGACCTCCCTCAGCATCTTGTCCACAAATGTAGATATCTTCTGCCCCGTTTCTGCATTGGTTTATTAATAATAATAATATAATATAATAATATCACGACGCAAAATGTTTTCAAACAAGTCACGCTTCTTTTGCAATTCCTCTACCTGGCCCATCAGGTAATTAATTGCTTGGTCTGTTGTATGATCTTCGTGTCAAGTTCCTCATTTTTCTTTTCAATGGGGCTTTATAGCTTTGTGAAATATTAGGCTTAACATGAGAAAATTATGACCAAATAATTTTAATAAACACTTATCAACCAATAAACAGTAAACAGTTATCCATTAAACAGTTATCCATTAAACAGTTATCCATTAGTTAAAGCTAAGCTATACTAGCCTTGGCACCACAGAAAGCCTATCATCGATTCGATAGGCATGCTGCCGCATAGACATGTCGCAATTTCAGCACCATGGACAGCGATCTGTAGTATACTTTGTAAGCTGCTGTCTTTCTCCCCATCCGAAACAGTTTGTGCATATATTATGACAACATTTTTACGATTTTGTTTGTTTTGGTCTTCGGCAAGGTTAACAGCTGTTTGTGCACACACAATAATTTCTTGAGGCGTGCCGTAATTCGGTAGCCAAAGTCTACGCCCCTTCGTCTGTGATTGCTCTCAACTGTAGGGACTTTTCAAAGAAATGTTTCTCTTTCTACAAGAGACAACTCGTTTTCATGCAAATGTTTTAATTTGAGAAATACCCCACCAAACATCGTAGACGTAAAATTGCACGGCTAAGACCTCTTCAGCAAAAACGCCTACATTTATTACAGATTTCTTGAGTTATCTTAGATCAATTATATTTTGAGGAAGTGTATACTGGCAACAGCATCTCAAGAGGGACAAAATGTACTATTGCCGCTTTATTCTGGATTTTCAAGCAAAGGTTCTTTAAGGGAGTACAGTATGCGAGGTGAGCTGCATAGGCTATTCTTGTTGAGCGTGGCGACATAACGTTTTATCCACTACTCTCTGTCCATCGCCATTGTAATCTATTGGGAGGCCAAAATGTTCCCAAACTGGAGATTTAAACGATGATGGAGGATCCTCCAGTTCTGTTTTATCGATTTTGATTACAACGTGCGCATAGGCTCTAGTTGTTTTAAAGGGATAGCCTGAAATGTTTTTCAGCTCAGATTTAATCAAGAGGCATACAACACAGCATAGTGTTACATTTTTTTTCTATTTTATTCATATATTCATTCGGTACTGAATACATGTACCATTACACCCTAACAGATACCCAAGCCCCACCCCTTCACCATCATACACAGCCAATTCTCCAGTGTTAAATCAACACTGACTGTGTTAAATTGAACACTGGTTGTAGAAAAGGCTCTCATTTTTCATAGACTTTTTAGTTAACTGTTCCTTTATTTTCACTTTATAGGGTACTGTCCCTTTAACTGCAGGCACCTCTGAGCCATAGAGAGGTATAGAGATCGAATCGTATCAGTCCTGTATTCATCTCTATGCTCTAAGCACACCTGCAACCAATTTCCCTTGTTAAATACCTGAGTTATTTTGTCTTTTAGTTCAAACAAACAATCCATGCGTTGAAGAAACTCTCCAGCATTTATCAATTCTAGTTCCTTATCTGTGCGTCCAATATCCAAGCAAGTCAATCATGGAAATTAAAAAGGATTATGATTGATTGACGAAACTAAACGGGAGTTGAACTCTCTAAACGGAACCTCAAGTCTCATTATCGTTGTCCTCTAACCGGGACACCTGCACCCTGTATCAGCCCCTACATTTACATTCTTAAAGAGGCAACCTGGATAAACAAGTGGTCATTCGGCCAGATATGGAGTGGGATACAGGTTTTACCACGGATGGGCACCTCAATTCCTTTACCCTCACTGGCAAACCTCAGCCTGACTCTTTCATAGCTGGGCCCGGCACATATGTATGAGATTCAAGCAAGTGGAACCTCTCTGTCTCACAGCCAAGTACAGCAAGTGCACATCGAGCAGGAGCTAGGCCTAAAGAGGAGCCTGTTTTGGGTAGAAAGGTCCACACACAGGTCCGGTGTCTATACGGGTCCACATTTTTCAGTGTTAAATTAACACACTGCTTAGTGTAAAGCCTTATTTGCATATTTCCCAGAGTGCCTTGCCTTTCGAGTGAAGTGTAAAGATACCATCCATGAATGTATTGGTTGTATTCATCCATTTCCAGTCCTGTGGCGATCCTAGTGAGATCCTAAGTGAATACAGTCCAAGTCTGAAGTTTACGTTCACTTAACTGAGTCAGGTTTGTAGGCTTCCTTGCTCGCACACACTTTTTCAGTTCTGCCCACAAATGTTTTATAGGATTGAGGTCAGGGCTTTGTGATGGCCACTCCAATACCTTGACTTTGTTGTCCTTAAGCCATTTTGCCACAACTTTGGAAGTATGCTTGGGGTCATTGTAAATTTGGAAGACCCATTTGCGACCAAGCTTTAACTTCCTGACTGATGTTTTGAGATGTTGCTTCAATATATCCACATCATTTTTCTTCTTCATGATGCCATCTATTTTGTGAAGTGCACCAGTCCCTCCTGCAGCAAATCACCCTCACAACATGATGCTGCCACCCACAACATGATGCTGCCACCCCCGTGCTTCACGGTTGGGACGGTGTTCTTCGGCTTGCAAGCCTCCCCTTCCTCCAAACATAATGATGGAAATTATAGCCAAACAGTTCTATTTTTGTCTCATCAGACCAGAGGACATTTCTCCAAAAAGTACGATCTTTGTCCCCATGTGCAGTTGCAAACCGTAGTCTGGGTTTTTTTATGCCGGAGCTGTGACTTCTTCCTTGAGCGGTCTTTCAGGTTATGTCGATATAGGACTCATTTTACTGTAGATATAGATACTTTTGTATCGGTTTCCCCCAGCATCTTCACTGCTGTTGTTCTGGGATTGATATGCACTTTTCACACCAAAATACGTTGAGACAGAACGCGTCTCCTTCCTGAGCGGTATGACGGCTGCGTGGTCCCATGGTGTTTATACATGCGTACTATTGCTTGTACAGATGAACATGGTGCCTTCAGGCATTTGGAAATTGCTCCCAAGGATGAACCAGACTTGTGGAGGTCTCCAATTTTTTCCTGAGGTCTTGGCTGATTTGTTTTGTTTTTCCCATGATGTCAAGCAAAGAGACACTGAGTTTGAAGGTAGGCCCTGAAATACATCCACTGGTACACCTCCAATTGACTCAAATTATGTCAATTAGCCTATCAGAATCTTCTAAAGCCATGACATAATTTCTGGAATTTTCCAAGCTGTTTAAAGGCACAGTCAACTTAGTGTATGTAAACTTCTGACCCATTGAAATTGTGATACAGTGAATTATAAGTGAAATAATCTGTCTGTAAACGATTGTTGGAAAAATGATCTGTGTCATGCACAAAGTAGATGTCCTAACCGACTTGCCAAAACTAGTTTGTTAAAAATAAATGTGTGGAGTGGTTGAAAAAGGAGTTTTAATGACTCCAACCTAAGTGTATGTAAACTTCCGACTTCAACTGTACATACATAATATATATACAGATAAATAAATACAGAAAAAAAGAAACGGAAGGCATTTGAACCCAGTCTGGCATAAGGAGAAGATTCATAAGCCTGTACACAAGTGGGGATATGCAACATTTTTTTAAATTCACCCTGCATTCAGAATGGCTAAGATGTGAGACTACCTAAACCATCTTAACTGGAACAACCATTTTAGTAACAGGTGCAATACTCCAAGTAATATTTTGGAAAATTATGATTTTTTTAATGGAATATTTACATAGGCGTACAGAGGCCCATTATCAGCAACCATCACTCCTGTGTTCCAATGGTACGTTGTGTTAGCTAATCCAAGTTTATCATTTTAAAAGGCTAATTGATCATTAGAAAACCCTTTTGCAATTATGTTAGCACAGCTGAAAACTGTTGTTGTTATTGGGGAGTATCTGGAGCATCAGCATTTGTGTGTTCAATTACAGGCTCAAAATGGCAAGAAACAAAGCACTTTCTTCTGAAATTGACAAGAAACTGAAGATGTCATACAACGCTGTGTACTACTCCGCTCACAGAACAGCGTGAACTGAGCAAGAGGACAAGTACATTAGAGTGTCTAGTTTGAGAAACGGATGCCTCACAAGTCCTCAACTGGCAGCTTCATTAAATTGTACCAGCAAAACACCAGTCTCAACGTTAACAGTGAAGAGGCGACTCCGCGATGCTGGCCTTCTAGGCAGAGTTGCAAAGAAAAAGCCATATCTCTGTCCAGTGTCTGCTCTTTTGCCTATCTTAATCTTTTCTTTTTATTGGCCAGTCTGAAATGTTACACTGAAAAAATCAACACTAGGTTATACTGGCCAATTCGCTGTGTAGTTATTACATGCATGATCATTTTCAAGCAGTGACAGCATCGTCAATTCCCTGCACCTGTCATATGTACACATTAAAGCACATTCTTACACTCTGACACACAAACGCATGCACACACACTATATGAGATCCTTACATTGAAAGGCATAGATGGAACATGCACCAGTGAATGACATCCACCCACTCTACATGCTCTTACAACTAATTCATGGATGAAAACATGGGCCCTGACTATCTCGCTTCATATTTGAAGACTCATATTTGTTATTGACTGAGTACAAAAATCATTTGGAAAGAGATGCCTATTTATATGTTTAGTTTTCCTCCTCCCTTTGTTACTAAAATTACCAGTAATCTCTGTGACCAACTGTGGTCTTACGTATCTCCTGCAAGGCTCTCAGGATGTTTACTTCCCAAGGGAGGGATGTTTTATTGCATTTTTTAAAAACTCATAAGCAAGCATTTCATGGTGAAGCCTACACAAGTTATATTCGACGCGTGTGACAATTACAATTTGTTTTGATTTGAGACATGTACACTCAGGGTCATCATTCTGAGCATTTCTGTGTGCACCAGGCTGCCTCTATGTTAACAAGCAGTAGCACTCCTTTTATTCAGATGCATGCAGGTTTGTTAGGAATCGATAATGGCCCTCCACCATGTCTATCTTGATCACCCATGTTTCTTCTGAAGATCAGACAGGGCAGTGCAGGTGTGTTTGGTGTCAAATCCCTGAATATTTCCCCGGGTGTTAAAACGTGTGTGTGTGTGTGTGTGTGTGTGTGTGTGTGTGTGTGTGTGTGTGTGTGTGTGTGTGTGTGTGTGTGTGTGTGCGCGTGCGTGCGTGCCTGCATGGGTGTATGTGACGTGTGTGTGCAACTGTGCGAGTGTGCACGCTCTGGCCAGAACTAGATGGGCTTTCTTCATTATTAAGTATGTCATTCTACAGTATTGTTCCTTCTATTTCAATTTTATTGCCTAACATGAGGCCTGCGTCCCTGGGGTGCACTCAGAAAGTATGGCCTCTCTTAAACGTCAAGACGGGGTACCGTTTTTCTTCCAGCAGAACTCGGCTAGGCGAAGTGAACGTCTGTGCTCGCATACTCCCTTAAAATACATTCACTTGAAAAAAAAAAAGAAGATAAAAACGTCAATAGTACTGTTTGTCCCTCCTGTGATGCCGTAACCAGTACATTTCCTCAGAATAGTCCGAATTAATCTAAGAATTAGATAAATCAAGAAGTCTGCAATTCATTTTGACGTTTTGCAATTTTACATTGACCTAATATGTTTGTTGCAGTATTTCTCAGATGAAAAAATGTGCATGAAAACTAGGAGTCTGTCATTGAATGACAACAAACACTTAATTTAAGAATCCCTACTGTTGACCAATCACGACAAAGGGGCGTAGACTACCGAACTTTGGCTTGCCTCAAGAAACATTTTTGTGTGGCGGAACAGTCGGGAAAAAAAACGGAAGAATGCTGCCGAGCTCCAAAACGAACAAAAACGTCAACATTTTTAGGCATAATATATACACAAACTTTTTAGACTGGGAAGCATATGGTAAGCTTTAGAACCAGAGCACGACAGCCCTCCACCCTGCCTCCAACCTACACCGGACATGACAATATGGATACAGTATAGCATATGCAATGTACAGTATGCACTGCAGGGCTCCCGAGTGGCGCAGCGGTCTAAGGCACTGCATCTCAGTGTGTCACTACAGTCCCTGGTTCGAATCCAGGCTTTATCACATCCGGACGGATAATATATATATATATATATATATATATATATATTTTTTTTTTAAGTATAATTTCCTGTGTCTGGTGTTGCATGATGCATCTTCCTATACAGGAAAATGTTGGTTATGGATGTGCGTCAATCAGATGGGCTGATGACACTTTCCTCCTTCCTCCCTTGTTTTTCTCTCTTTCCTGTAATAGCTGGGCTGTACTCCTTGAAGGGGATTGTGTACACACACTCCTTCCCCTTCTCCTCTTCTTTGTCCTCCTCCTGCTGCTGTTCTCTGTCCTTCTGTTGGGTTCAGCTCAACACCTGGCTGGCTCTTCTGTGCGTTCAACATGATGCCGCACAATCAGGCTTATATAGTGTACAGGTCTAAAGTATCCCTGTGCTCTCTGAGAGTCCTGTCCTATCTAAATGTGTTCTCTCGCCTAGCGCTGACTGGCCTTCCCCTAATACACTCTATATACAAAAGTATGTGGACACCCCTTCAAATTAGTGGATTTGGTTATTTCAGCCACACCCGTTGCTGACAGGTTTATAAAATCGAGCACACAACCATGCGATCTCCATAGACAAATATTGGCAGTAGAATGGCCTTACTGTAGAGCTCAGTGACTTTCAACGTGGCACCGTCATAGGATGTCACCTTTCCAACAAGTCAGTTCATCAAAGTTCTGCCCTGCTAGAGCTGCCCCGGCCAACTGTAAGTGCTGTTATTGTGAAGTGGAAACATCTAGGAACAACAACGGCTCAGCCGCAAAGTGGTAGGCCAAACAAGCTAACAGAACGGGACCGCCGCATGCTGAAGAATGTAGTGCTTAAAAATGGTCTGTCCTCGATTGCAACACTCACTACCGAGTTCCAAACTGCCTTTGGAAGCAACGTCAGCGCAATAACTGTTCGTCGAGAGCTTCATGAAATGGGTTTCCATGGCCAAGCAGCCGCACACAAGCCTAAGATCACCATGCACAATGCCAAGCATCGGCTGGAGGGGTCTAAAGCTTCCCGCTTTTGGACTCTGGAGTGATGAATTACTTTTCACCATCTTGCAGTCCGATAGAAGAATCAGGGTTTGGCGGTTTCCAGGAGAATGCTACATGCTCGAATGCATAGTGCCAACTGGAAAGTTTGGAGTTTGGAGGAGGAATAATGGTCTGGAGCTGTTTTTCATATTTCGAGCTTGGCTCCTTAGTTCCAAGGGAAATCTTAACGCTACAGCATACAATGACATTCTAGATGATTCTGTGTTTCCAACTTTGTGGCAACAGTTTGGGGAAGGCCCTTTCCTGTTTCAGCATGACAATGCACCCGTGCACAAAGCAAGGTCCATACATAAATGGTTTGTTGAGATCAGTGTGGAAGAACTTGAGACTTCAGAGCCCTGACCTCAACACCATCGAAAACCTATGGGATGAATTGGGATGCCGACTGCGAGCCAGGCCTAATTGCCCAACATCAGTGCCTGACCTTGCTAATGCTCTTGTGGCTGAATGGAAGCAAGTCCCCACAGCAATGTTTCAACATCTAGTGGAAAGCCTTCTCAGAAGAGTGGAGGCTGTTATAGCAGCGAAGGGGGACCAACTCCATGTTAATGCCCATGATTTTGGAATGAAATATGGGGAATAAAAGGACAGAGGTATAGTTTGAGGAGTTTCACCCCTGTGTACAGTTAGATTGTTATGGGACCAACATTTACACTACTCTTTTTTTAACTCTTATACAAAGTAGAACTTTGTTTGACCTGAACTGTAATTGAGGACATGATCATGTTCTTGTGCTAGTTAATGTGGTACTCTGCTAGGGCTTGAAGCTCTTATTTCCAGAGACAGTACTGTCTATGGGGGCTAGTGGAGGTTGATGCAGGTCATTTTGTTTGTGTTGTGTTCATTGATTCCTGGTTCCCTCAGTCTCTCAGCTACTCTTCCAGTCTGAGACCCCTGCTGTGGATCAAACACCCTGCTGACAATTAGACTCCCCTCCTGTGAGCACAGCCTGACAGGTAGCATGTGTGTGTATTAATATGCACGCAATCGTTTGTGTGTGTGTGTGTGTTGACCGCTCTGGGCTGCTGTTCCTGACAATGTTTTTCCAATTGAGGTGCAGGTCAAATCCGCCTCTCACATTCACTTTGACCTAGTCGCCATGTTCTTCAAATGTGATATCTGAGCAAAGGTTGCCATGGAAATATTGCTTTTGATATAGTCACACTAAGACATGAATCATTGCTCTGTGAGACTGATGCAATATCGTCCTCTGTCCTTTGGCACATAGATGTTATGGCCGTTTGACTTCATTTGAAGGCCATTACTGTCAGTAGAATCTTTTGAATGCTCTCCAAATGATGTTAACCTTTTAGATGGGACTCCTCATAACACTCACACACTGATTCTCTGTTATATGTGGATCAGTCTCACTATTTTTTAGTGCCAGTCCCCTCTCAACACCTCTCCTCTGTCCCTGATGACAAGACTCCCACTCTCTCCTTCTCTTCCTGTCTGTCTTCTATCTCTGCAGATAAAACTGCAGTCAAATCCCACCAACCATCGTGGCGGGGAAGGAAAACACATTATAATGCCACCGTGGCATTTGACTTATCAATCCAATAATAGAGAATGATGAATACGATAGAGTAGAGAATATTCCTCTGTTATGAACTTGATACACTACATGAACAAAAGTATGTGGACACCTGCTCGCCGAACATTTAAATCCAAAATCATGGGTATTAATATGGAATTGGTCCCCTCTTTGCTACTATAACAGCCTCCACTCTTCTGGGAAGGCTTTCCGCTAGATGTTGCATCCATTCAGCCACGAGTATTAGTGAGGTCGGGCATTGATGTTAGGTGATTAGGCCTGGCTCGCAGTCGGCGTTCCAATTCATCCCAAAGGTGTTTGATGGGGTTGAGGTCAGGGCTTTGTGCAGGCCAGTCAATTTCTTCCACACCGATCTCGACAAACCATTTCGGTATGGACCTCGCTTTGTACATGGGACATTGTCATGCTGAAACAGAAAAGGGGCTGCCCCAAACTGTTGCCACAAAGTTGGAAGCACATAATTGTCTAGAATATAATTGTATGCTGTAGAGTAAAGATTTATCTTCACTGGATCTAAGTGGTCTAGCCTGAACCATGAAAAACAGCCCCAGACCATTATTCCTCCTCCATCAAACTTTACAGTTGGCACTATGCATTGGGGCAGGTAGTTTTCTCCTGGAATCTGCCAAATCCAGATTAGTCTGTCGGACTGCCAGATGGTGAAGCGTGATTCATCACTCCAGAGAACGCATTTCCACTTTTCCAGAGTCCATTGGTGGCGATCTTTACACCACTTCAGCCGACGCTTGGCACTTAGGCTTATGTGCGACTGCTCGGCCATGGAAACCCATTTCATGAAGTTCCCCTGACGAACAGTTCTTGAGCTGATGTTGCTTCCAGAGTCCCTTTCTGTGAGCTTGTGTGGCCTACCACCTCGGGGCTGAGCCATTGTTGCTCCTAGACGTTTACAATTCACAATAACAGCACTTATAGTTGACCGGTGCAGCTCTAGCAGGGCAGAACTGACTTGTTGGAAAGGTGGCATCCTATGACAGTGCCACATTGAAAGTCACTGAGCTCTAAAGTAAGGCCATTCTACTGCCAATGTTTGTCTATGGAGATCGCATGGTAGTGTGCTCGATTTTATAAACCTGTCAGCAACGGGTGTGGCTGAAATAGCCAAATCTACTAATTAGAAGGTATGTCCACATACTTTTCTATATACACTGCACCCGGAAAGTATTCAGACCCCTTGACTTTTTCCACATTTTGTTACATTGTAGCCTTATTCTAAAAAAAACCCTGTTTTTTTCCCTCTCAACAATCTGCACACAATATCCAATAAGGACAAAGCATAAACTGAAATATCATATTTACATATGTATTCAGACCCTTTACTCAGTCCTTTGTTGAATCCTCTTTGGCAGCGATTAAAGCCTTGCATCTTCTTGGGTATGATGCTACAAGATTGGCACACCAGTATTTGGGGACTTTCTCTCATTATTCTGTGCATATCCTCTCATGCTCTGTTAGGTTGAATGGGAAGCGTCGCTGCACAGCTATTTTCAGGTCTCTCCAGAGATGTTCGATCAGGTTCAAGTCCTGGCTCTGGCTGGGCCACTCAAGGACATTCCCGAGACTTGTCCCAAAGCCACTCCTGCGTTGTCTTGGCTGTGTTCTCATTGTCTTGTTGGAAGGTGAACCTTCGCCCCAGTCTGAGGTCCTGAGTGATCTGGAGCAGGTTTTCATCAAGGATCTCACTGTACTTAGCTCTGTTCATCTTTGCCTCAATCCTGACTAGTCTCCCTGTCCCTGCCTCTGAATGATGCCGCCACCACCAAGCTTCACTGTAAGGATGGTGCCAGGTTTCCTCCAGACATGATGCTTGGCATTCAGACCAAAGTGTTCAATCTTGGTTTCATCAGTCCAGAGAATCTTGTTTCTCATGGTCTGAGAGCGCTTTAGGTGCCTTTTACTGAGGAGTGGCTTCCGTCTGGCCACTCTACCATAAAGACCTGATTGGTGGAGTGCTGCAGAGATGGTTGTCTTTCTGGAAGGTTCTCCCATCTCCACAGAGGAACTCTGGAGGTCTGTCAGACTGACCATCGGGTTCTTGATCACCTCCCTGACCAAGGCCCTTCTCCCCGATTGCTCAGTTTGGGGGGCCAGCTCTAAGAAGAGTCTTGGTGGTTCCAAACTTCTTCCATTTAAGAACGCTGGAGGCCACTGTGGGGACTTGGGCTGTTCGATGCTGCAGAAATGTTTTGATACCATTCCCAAGATCTGTGCCTCGACACAATCCTGTCTCGGAGCTTTACGGACATTTCGTTTGACCTCATGGCTTGGCTTTTGCTCTGACATGCACTGTCAACTTGGGGACCTTGTATAGACAAGTGTGTGCCTTTCCAAATCATGTCCAATCAATTGACTTTACCACAGGTGGACTCCAATAAAGTTGTAGAAACATCTCAAGGATGATCAATGGAAACAGGATGCTCAATTTTGAGTCTTATTGCAAAGAGTCTGAATACTTTTGTAAATAGGGTCTTTCTGTTTTTTATTTTTAATACATTTGCAAACATAAAAAAATATATATTTTCGCTTTGTTATTATGGGTTATCGTTTAAGATTGAGAATTAATTTTTCTTGAATCCATTTTTAATATGGTTGTAACGTAACAAAATATGGAAAAGGGGAAGGGGTTAGGGTGCACTGTGTAGTGTATGGAAGCTGGAGGTTTTTGAATGTTACTGCTTAGCCCCCCTACTCCCACTCACCTCACACTTTCTATGGCCCTCCTGCTGCTGAGAAACCCCCAGTGTGGGAGGCTGTAGAGGGGGTGTGTGGGGGAATGCAGCGGGTGTGAGGAGGGAACAGACCCAGAAGGAGTGCTGAGTGCAGGGCTGTCGGGCTCCAAGGCATCAGGGTGCATCCGCAGGGCATTCTGTCATGATAGTCTGGTTGAACCGTCGACCGCAGCACTACGTCATAGCCCTACCTGCCCTACGCTCACACATGGGAGACTGTATAAGGACACTGCTGACCTGCAGAACGACCACATGTTCATGGACATGCACGCACACACACTTAAAGCCCCCATTGGGCCTCTCTCACACATAGACTTTGAGCATCATGGTGAGTGTGTCCTGCCGTCATCCGACACCTCTGTGAGGTCCATGGTGTCTGCTTATTCCATCCAGCAAAATGGGTTGATACATCTTGGCCTTTACACTAAAGTTCATGGCCTTTAAAGGAGAAGTTCAGAATAACCTTGGGCTCAGATTTGATTCTGCTTGAATTGAAAGCAATAGGGTTGATTTTGGTTCAGAGGACAAGAGCCTGGCATCCTCCATTGATGCACGTAATGAGAACATGTTGTGAGCGAGTGCTGCACAGCAACAGCTACAGCAACAGCATAGACAACATGCCCCACTGACCCTACAGCAGAACAAGGACATGTATTTTTCGGAAGAATAGAAAACATCAAACAACATGACCAAAGTCATCCCTACTGACCACGGCTTTCTGCTAAAGGTAGGTTACATAAAACAGATGGCTCCCTGCTGTATCATTTTATTCTCAGTCCCTCTCTCTCGTTCGCTCTCTCGCTCACTCTCTCCCTCGCTCTCGCTCGCTCGCTCTCTCTCGCTCGCTCTCTCGCTCGCGCAGTAGCGTGTTCTGGAGTTAGTGTTTGATCTTGCGATCTACAAAGCGAGAGTGGGCCGTGTTTGTCTTTGTGTACTGGTATCTTTCTGAGAACACAAGTGCTATTTACTCTATCTGTGTGTGTGTGTGTGTGTGTTTATTCACAGTTCTTTCAGCATCTTTTTTTCAGAAAAAAACAAACGCAGCTTGACTGAGGTAGATTCAGGATTATCAAAGGCAGTGCTATAGTGTCTTTGGCTAGAGATAGATTGACTGATTATGGTTAACCTCAGGTGGTATCCACTCAGGTCCAAGTGTGAGCATGTGCACACACCTCTCGGAGGACTCTGCATCTGTGGCCTGATTTCCTGGAATCATTCAGCAGTGTGCATCAACTTGCTCCTTGCTCTCACAGGCCATCCCAGCATCTCTCTGATTTTTTTTTTCCTCCAGGAAGTCGCTACAGCTGGCTTGTTCTCTCCCTTTCTTCTCTTTCTACTCATTCCCTCCTCCGCCCCAGCCTACCATCATAAATAATTAAAGGCTGTCTTACTAAGAATTGTTTTAATCTCATTCTAGCGTTCTGCTGTTTAACCAGTGGAATGTTGGATTGTCCTGTGTTTCTTAAGGTCCCTGATTCTAATGTTTGCACCCCATAATAAAGACCGTCTCCTCTGCTTTGGTTGGCTTTGCCTATCCCTGGTCTGCCACTTTATGTGCTCCTGGTCTATTGGAGGTTTGTGCTGAATCTCATATGAATGACCAAACCCTGACCCTCATCCCACACTGATTCCCAAGTCAGAGCAGGTAGATGCTTCCCCTAACCACTGATTATAGGATCAGATATGTTTCTATTCACCTAATGGTTAAGGTTAGGATTGGGTATTAATCTGATACTAGATCTGTGGTTAAGCCAAACATGTACCTGGATCTCCCATCATGTCGGAGCCAGGCAGCCAGCCCTCTCCCCTGGACCAGATGGCTGTAGTCTCCAGCATCACAGTGTAAAGGCCAGGCTGCCTGGCAGAGGGACGGTAGGTGAGGGAATATTAGATGGAAGACAGATTAGTGAGGAGGACCCCTCTGGGTGGAGCAGAAGGCTGCTAATCCAGTACCCTCTTTGTGTCAGTACTGGAGATGTGCTGATAACACACAGACACAACCCAGGATCAGAGGTGTTGAGACGGATCTCCTGTTGACATTCCCTCTCAGACACTAGCCATTTCTTTCACATTCCCCAGGTTTTTCCTATAAGAGAGGAAGGGAGGAGAGCGGAAGGGAGATGAGAGACAGTGTGTTTCTGATAACCACTTTGCCTGGGAAAGCGTGTGTGTGGGACATTAGAAAGTGTCATGTTTGACAAATGCCGACGAGAAGAGAGTGTGTTGTCAGGTTTGCTAATGAGGGAGATGCAGGCCTGGAAGCCATGGGGGTTCTCTCTCTCTTTCTCTCTGTGCTGGGGGGTAGGTTGGGTTGTTGTGTGTGGGTTGTGCATGCGCAGACTGGCCACACACCCACACACAGCCTCTGGCACCTCGGGCCATCACGCACTGGTGGGGGGAGGGAGACAAGTATTATGGGGGAATGTGCTTTGCGGGTAGAAGAGAACACACCTCTAGCACTGCATTTTTTTTAGAGAAGGGAGCATGCCTGTCTGATCAATGAGATGGACTGAATAGACTTGGTTATCCTTCCCAATGCAGATGTGACAGCTGTCAAGCCTCACTAATGGCTAGAGGAAATCAGCATCGTAAGCTAGTCAGTAATGGTTAGAATGGAACTGCTAGCTCTTAACAAGCCTCTTGGTCACTCCCTGAGTGTGTGGTGTTGCTATGTTCCTCCTACCTAATGCCCTTTAGATTGCTATGATGGGCCCGCCCCCCTGTGCAGTGGTATTTCCAGCAGTAATTGTGCTCAGTGGGGCGCCCTCTTAAGGCTTCCTGATAGATGTGCGGAGGGAGGTATGGAGGGAACAAGCAGGAAATCAGTTAGTCCAACACCCTTCAATTAGCCAAACCTTTATTTATCTCAGTGTCCAGTTAGTGCTCGTTTGCCAATGCACTCTGGGCCTGCTGCTCTGAGCACCATCAGTGCATATAGCCTAGCATAGGATGAGAATCAAACTGCGCTAAAGGAAAGGAAACTTCCCCTTCCAACTTTTAATGTCTGATCCACTTAAACTTTGTTGGATTTGTTGGAAGTCTGTAATCTCCAGCTCAGTTTTTTTTTCATTGTCACATTGTATGACTCATATTGGGAGCCTTTGTGATTGGCTGCCTGTGTGAAGTTTTCTATTGCCCCCTGGCTTTCAATTTCATCAGAATTTTACTGTCTGTCGATTGGCTGAGCTGCACACCTGTTGCTGGCCAAAAACTATTGGAAAGTGAGAGCAAGAGACTTGGCCCTGAGAACCCGGTGTTGGCTGTCACTCAGAGTGGCTTCCCCTGGAGAAGGGCCTGCTATTTGGGCTGGGAGGTAATCGACTGCCCCCTGTGTTTGCTGTCTGGGTTTAGACAGGCTGGTTCAGGTCTGGGGGGTGAGGAGGAGAGGTCAGGATGCATTCATTATAGCCTGTTGACTCAGCCAGGATGGGGAGGCTTCAGGTTGAGGGTTCTGGAGCAGATATTTGCTCAAGGCATGGAGTGTAGCCATGAAGGAGCATTCCACAGAGGGCCGTGCGGAATCTTAAGTACCGTTCTCTTTTGCCAGCAGCCAGCAGTAATGTGATATTGTTCGAAATGTAATCACTGCTCAGCTCTCTATTATCAGGAAAAATGAACCATGACCATGCTGTGTCTAATGTAATGTCAGATTAATGTTGTGGAATGTGAAGACACTCTACATCTCCATAAACACAATGATGTTCACATCCACTTACAGTTCAAACAATTTCTCTGCTTTATTTGACCTTTGCCCTTTTATTTAACTAGGCAAGCCAGTTAAGAACAAAATCGAATTTTCAATTATGGCCTAGGAACAGTGGGCGAACTGCCTTGTTCAGGGGCGGAGATGTTCTACTTTCATAACGTCTCTGCTAAAGCAGTGTCATTGTCTCTCAATAAAGAAAATCAAGTCAAAACGGAAATGCCGTAGGCCTACTGTATGTCCCTGTCTTATGAATGAATGGTGTTAAATGCTATACATGTCTGTGCTTGGAGTTGAGCTGTGAGAGTGAGAACATGTTGACCTGTAGCTCCCCTCAGTCTCCTGTCTGCCTGTCTAAAGCCAAAAAGAACCCCACCACCTCGTTTGAATGATTTATTTTGCCGAGACTGTCTGTGAATGATGTGTGAAAGAAGACAAAGCTGTGAGTTGGTGGTTTTATCATGAATTTCTCCCTGAGAGAGAAGATGACGAAAGACGTTGGGCCCAAATGAAAAAAAGCAATACTTTTTAATATAAGAACCCTGAAGGCCAAAAGCCAAAACGTGTTAGTTTTACTTGTAACAATAAAGAAGCTTCCATTGTCCTCCAAGAGTTGCTGAAACTCTTCTCTACTTCAGAACAACTCTTTGTGAGCAGAGGACAAGAAATGTCCAAAATGATGCAGTCCTTTTTACCCACGACATTTGAATACAATAGATGGAGATTTAAATGCATAATATTGAGATGCTGAACAACCTTGTCTGAGAGCTCTCGTTGAACTGCTTCTTGTTATCTCTGCAGCCAGAAGAGCCTCTGTACAGTGTGTGATGTAGCCTACTAGCCTACATACGGCTCCATCTTACATCCATGCCTTTGCATGTTCCGGTGTGCCCTTTTCCCCTGCACCTGGTGGAGTATATACTTGTGTCACATACTAACTAGCAGCAGCAGCAGCTGGGGTATATACTCTGCCTCATTAAGAGACATCAGTGTTTCTCTATGGAGAGCCTGCCTGGAGAGATACTTTATGGGTACAAATATTGATTCTGTTCACTCAATCCCCCCCAGGACGGGAGACATCGTAGATCTAGTTGCATATTTGCTCTGATTATGAATGATCAAAGACTCCACTCCCAGGCTTTGATTAAACTAACGTGTATACTGAGTTGCTTTTGGAATGTAATGTTGTCATTTTAGCAGTCACTGACTCATGTAGCTTGCAATGGTGTGGCAGCTGGGTAAAAGCCAGGCCATGCTCTTTGTCTATCATTGTGATTTTAGCATGTTGATTTTTCAGTCATATCTAACAGTGTCTGAACAGACAGACTTGGGCATGACGCATTCTCTATCAGTCTCAGTCGAGGTGTGTGTGAGGCTGCTGCAGGCTAGGCTGAGGAAATAAATGGTGTTGATTGAGACTAGAGACCGTGACAACATTAACTTGTACTCTCTCTGCTTCTCTGCTGCTGATCTGAACTAACTGTTAACAAGAAAGCACCGTGAGCCTGAGAGAAGGCAAGCTTGTTATTCTATTGACGGATGGTGTGTGTGTGTTTGTGTGCTTGCATGGGTTTGCGTGTGTGTGCATTTGAATGAGTGTCGCTGTGTGTGTGTGTGTGTCACTCCGTGTGTGTTTCTGTGTGTCACAGATAGCTCATGTTTTCCATGTCGCAGTGTGTTGGGAATAAAAACGGGGCACGGAACTGTGTGTGACACTCGATTATATTAGGGAAGAAAATTGATTGTGACCGTAGCACCATCTACATTGGAAAGTGCCGCTGATTGTGGGGCGGGCAAGCGTGCTGACACTTAATTTGATCACTCAGCTGCTAATGCAATGTGTGTTACGGCAGCTGAGTTGGAAGGAGAAGCAGCCAGCCAGCAGTGGTAAGGGGAGAGGGGGGAGGCTACAGCTGCTCCACAGCCCTGTGATCATTATGGGGAGTTAGGAGTAGGAACCTTAGAATTTAAGCTGATGGCTCCCTCAGTGCCAAACCAGTGGTGTTCCATTCACCTTTAGTGGTCATACTGATGTACACAGAATCAAGACCTTGATAGTAGGAATATGGACAGTTTAAATGTCACAAGGACTACCCTACACAGCTTTAAATGCACATGCATCAGTTGTTAGTAGTTAATCATTATAGATGTAGGATCTTAATTTGATCACCCTGTTGCAGGAGACCTTTCCTGAAATTCCTTCAAATTTCAGACTTGATTTTCCCTATCAACCCCTACAAAAATGTCCATGAATTATAATTCACATAATAACGTTTCCTGTTGCAGCAGGATTATTTTTCTGCTGTAACAAACTGGCTCAAATTAAGACCCTACATCTGTATTTCAACAATGCATCACCAATAGCCAAAACATTTCTTTTTTGCAGTTTTGCTATTACAACTCTCTCCCAAGTAAAAACGTTTGTTCGGGGTAGATCCTCTTTAAAGCTGGAATCCTTAAGGTTGAAATGGCCATATCCATTTGCGACATTACAACAGCGAACACAGTTTTTTCCCTTGAACATTGCATGCGCGATAGAAGAGCACAATATGTACTGCAATTTGTTTAACCATGCTGCGACATGCTCCTCAGTTCGGCAACAAAAACAATAACAACAGTGCTGTGGATTCCATATTTAATCCTGAAACTCTCTCTGATATCAAAACTAATTAAATCAGAGAGTATGATGGACGTGTGTGAATGTATTTCATCCTCTTCTGTGGTATAATACAGATTGCTGTAATATTAATGGGTCATAGACGGGGTGTTATTTCTTATTACAAGGTTATCACATAGAGGAGATTATTATCCCTTGTCACAGTCACATATAGCCCCAAATGTCACATTACCATGTCCCTGTCACCGTCCCACTGTGGTCTCATACACTTCAGACCTGCAGGGGTTTTCTGTCTTATTTCATGTTTTATACATTCCACGATTCTGTGTGGGGACTTGAAATGGCTGTGAAGTGGACTGTGATTTGAACAGGCCTAGGCTTTCTCTCCAGAATGGGCTCAATTTGGGATTGTGGTGGAAAAGGGTACTCTGTTTGAAGACCGATGTTTCATGTTAAGCAGCCATAGATGAGAGGTGAGGTTTCAGCTGAAGTAAGTGGTGATGGAGGTGTGTTTGATGGCAGCTAGAGGAGGAGAGGAGAGAAGACTGGCCCTCGCTGCTCAGAATTATATGCAACTTCTCTTTCTGGCACTGCGGGATTTCAGGGATATTTACTTGGGATAAATGTTACATTTCAATGTGACTTATCAGATATCTGGTATAATAGAGGACACCTTTATGAAATCACCTCTTTGAGAGAGAGAGCGAGAGAGAGAGGGAGACGAGTCAGAGAGAAGCAGGCTTTTGATGCTGAGTGCTATTGTAGTGGGGCACATTGTGCACCAGCACCAGCCGGCAAAGACTCCCTTTGTTCCCGTGTGGACAAAGATGGCCCTGGTTCATCCTCCACCTTTCACTAGTGCCGTGGTGCTATCAAAGGCCTGGCGTGTCACGTCAACAGTATCTGGGCTGGGGATGGGAGCCTGTTTCTATGGACCTGACACACTCTGTGTCCCAAATCACACCCTTTTCACTACATAGTGCACTACTTACTATGGGCCCTGGTCAAAAGTAGTGCACTGAATAAGGAATAGGGTGCCGTTTGGGATGCGGCCTCTGTCATGGAGGAATATGGTAATGTGACTTTTCCTGCTCTGAGCCTACAGTACCCTTACACAAAAATGGTTAAAAGTCAACCCTGTACATTTAGACCTATTTTTTTTATGTTTTTAAGGCAAGTCATTGTGTTGAGATTATTTGCCTGCCAGAGATACATTTATCCACCAGTTTTCAGCAGTGTAGAAATTCTGCTACATGCAGTAAGTATTTAGATCAGGCTAGTTTGTCAGAGTAGTGTCGGCAGTGTTGTTTGTCTGTTAGCAGGATCCTCTGTAATCATTTAGTCATTCTGATCTAGGCACTGATTGGAAATTATCCTATTGAATTGGGTTCTGGATGACTGAACAGAATGTATGACGATTGAGTTACCAACTCTGCTTGTGTTTACTTTACTATCTACTACAGGATTTCTAGGTAATGATGACTAGCTGGCTTTGTAAAAGTGTTACAGGTTCTTGGGTCAGGCTGCCATTAGTTGCTGTTCAGCCTGAGGTGTGAGCCTGCCATCCTGCTCTCCTCCTCTACTCCTCCAGCCCTCTCAGGCCCCAAGCAACAAATAACACACAGGTTGGAGAGAGAGTGGCACGTCCTTTTCCCATTGAAATGGTGCACTCCCTCCCAGTGACAGCCCTAAAAGCCTGAGGCTGAGGAGAACAGGCGCCCTACATTATGCAGCACTTGCCTGTGGACTCCCTGTTTCGCTGCGGCAGGCACCTCTCCTCCAATCCAGAACAGAGCAGAGTGAGAGCCATTACACCTGGCCCTCATTGACCCAGCTGTCCCCCTCCTCCACCCAATCATAATGGGCTGCTCCACTGGGGCTTCACTGGGTCAGAGATATTACAGCTAGGAGGTAATGGTTCATGTTAAAGAGAGGAGACATTAAAGAGCCGTGTCTGAGCTCATCCAGCAGCCCTGTGAGTCAGGCAGTCAGTCAGCAAGCCAGCACTGTCCTGTTCTGTCTGAGAGGACCTTATCATCATAAAGATTACAGCAGGACCAATAACCAGCTGTGGAATGACTGTTATTACATAGCTGAGGTGTAATCTGTCTTAATCTCTGAGCCAGACGGGTTTATCTGGGGTTGATTTGTTTGTGGTCATGTTAATGACCAGGGTGAAGAGCATGATTGAGAGTTTTAGGTGAACAATGGGGGGTAATGAACAGTGTGGATACTCTGACTGGATAGAGAGAGCCTAAGAAGGAAGTAGAGCGGAATGGGGTGAGTGTGTCAGAGGCTGGCTGGGGAGAGGGAGAGGAGGAGAGCAATAATGGGAGACGGGCAGGTGTGAGGACCTAGTGGCCAACAGAGAGGGTGTAAATTGTGTCAGTCTGTTCTGTGTGAGGTGGAAATAAAGTCCTGTTCTCAGGTCTAATTTGATTTCTGACACAAGACAACATTATTCTGAGATAAAAAGGGCAATGGTCACAGAGTGAATTGACCACACTGAGAGCCTGAGAGAAGGCAAGCTTGTTATTCTTGTGTGTGTGTGTGTGTGTGTGTGTGTGTGTGTGTGTGTGTGTGTGTGTGTGTGTGTGTGTGTGTGTGTGTGTGTGTGTGTGTGTGTGTGTGTGCATTTGTTTCTAAACTACTGAAAATGTGTTGAATGTAAAGCTCTAGATAATGCCCATCAATATTGAAGTTCCCTGATGAGCTCCATGATGACATCAGTCAGTTAGCTCCTCCTCTATAGATTATTCTTCACAGCAGAGGATGGAGATGGTCTGTAGCAGCATGAAATGAAGAGTGGCCCATGCTACGGTAACACAGAGACCCATTTTATATTAGTGCCGTTCAGAAGCCTGTCACTCAGTAGACTGAGAAATAACAAAGCTTGGTGAGAAATACCAATAACATCGCCATAGCACACTATGTGGCTCTGAGAAGGAGAGGAGGGGTGCACCAAAGCGCAATGAACAGAAACACATGGGGCTGGGTGTGGAGAAGAGGGGTGAAGAGGGAAGGAAAGGGGAACGAGAAGAGGAGAGCAGAGGGGATGGTTGGGTTGCCGGATCAGAAAATGCTTGTTAGTGTCTCTCCAGCGTCACAATCAGCAGCTCTCGGTGCGCACTATGGCATGTACACAACTCCTCAGCCCTCACTGATACTGACACAGACTGACTGACTGGCTGACTGACTGACTGGCTGACTGACTGACTCACTGGCTGACTGACTGACTGATGGGCTGGCTGACTGACTGACTCGCTGGCTGGCTGACTGACTGACTCACTGGCTGGCTGACTGATGGACTAGCTGACTGACTGACTCACTTGCTGACTGACTGGCTGACTGACTGACTGACTGACTCACTGACTGACTCACTGGCTGGCTGACTGACTCACTGACTGACTCACTGGCTGGCTGACTGACTCACTGGCTGGCTGACTGACTCGCTGGCTGACTGACTGACTGACTGGCTGACTGATGGGCTGACTGACTGACTGACTCACTGGCTGGCTGACTGACTGACTCGCTGACTGACTGACTGACTGACTCACTCACTGGCAGACTGACTGATGGGCTGGCTGGCTGGCTGGCTGACTCACTGGCTGGCTGACTGACTCACTGGCTGACTGATGGACTAGCTGACTGACTGACTCACTTGCTGACTGACTGGCTGGCTGACTGACTGGCTAACTGACTGATGGGCTGGCTGACTGACTGACTGACTGACTCACTGGCTGGCTGACTGACTGACTGACTCACTGGCAGACTGACTGATGGGCTGGCTGACTGACTGACTGACTGACTGACTGACTCACTGGCTGACTGACTCACTGGCTGGCTGACTGACTGATTCACTGGCTGGCTGACTGGCTGGCTGACTCACTGACTGACTGGGCTCAATCCTAAAGGAACAGACAACCATTGCTGACTCACTGTCTGACTGATGGACTAGCTGACTGACTGACTCACTTGCTGACTGACTGGCTGGCTGACTGACTGACTGACTCACTGGCTGGCTGACTGACTGACTCACTGGCAGACTGACTGATGGGCTGGCTGGCTGACTGACTGACTGACTGACTCACTGGCTGACTGACTGACTGACTGATTCACTGGCTGTCTGACTGGCTGGCTGACTCACTGACTGACTGGGCTCAATCCTAAAGGAACAGACAACCAGTATTGCATGAATGAATGCTATACAGAGAGAGAGATTGGCAGACATTCTAGGGAGGGAGGGAGGGAGGGAGGGAGGAGAGTGGGAGGGAGGGGTGACAGACTGTGAGAGGCACAGAGCTAGCACCCTGACAGAGGCTTGTTCCTAATCTCTCTACTTAGGTTCCTCCCAGCCTGGAACAAATTACACTCAGAGATAAAAACACTGCTTAGCAGGACAGAGACCAAGTTAGGGGAGGTGTGCATTATTAGGACCCATCGATGAACTTAAAATAACCATTATTTAAAATATAAAATTAGCAGTTTTAATAAGCCCCACTGAGATGTACTTGTGTCGAACTCCATCAACCGTTCTCCCTGTTTGTTATATGGAAGTAATCAAGGAATGAGCTCAACGCATAACACTTCAGCTCTCCCTTATTGATGGTTATGGAATGTATTTTATCACATTGATGGGTTATGTAATCTAATGTGTCTCTATTTCCTCCCATTTCCATTATGGTAAATGAGCCAGTATGTTCATGGTGACAGTGAATCAGATGGACAGCAGGGAGTGATTTATTTAGTATGTGTGTGTGGTTTGGTTTTACTATTCTTGTGTGTACCTGAAGTCCTCACAAGAATAGTAAAACAAGAAAAAGTTGGACATTTCACCGGTCCCCATAAGAAAAATTGCTATTTTAGGGTTCAAATTAGAGTTAGGGTTAGGGAAAATAGGATTTTGAATGGAAATACATTTTTGGGTCCCCACAAGGATAGTAAAACAAACATGCAGGTGTGTCACTCCTCTCGCCTTTCTTCCCCTCTCCCCTTCCCTCCTTTCCTCTCTCTCCCCTCTCCTCTGTCTCACCTCCCTCTCTCTCCTCTTGTCCCCTCACTCCCCTCTCTATGTCTGACAGACAGTTATAATAAGGAGTTGGTTGGCATTCGGTGCTACTCATTGTCTCTTGTACATTAATAATGTGGGATAATGCAGTCAGTCTGCAGCCAGCGAGAGCAGAACAATCCACTGTTGTGCTATTCATCTCCTCTCCCTCCTGTCACTAACACAGCCTGAGATCCCCCCCTCCCCAGAGACCCGTTGGCAGCTTATTTTGCTCTCGATTTTCATGTCTGTATCACTTTTGTTTTATATTCCAAATGAAGATAAATAGTTTCTTTGTCTTGCTTTGAGAGTGGGAAGGAATTAACAACTTCTCCTTCTGAAAATATTAATTTGTATGTGTTTATGTTGAGATTTTTACAATTTTGTACCCGTGAGCGACTGAATTGAACGGTTGTCTCTTATGCGGGAGTTTACGGTGTGTGACAGTGTGTTGATAAGAATGGAAAATGACCTTTTCATTGTTTGATAGCATTGTAATCGTAACTTCTGTACTCCGCATCAGTATGTTTCATGGTCTTTTCTTGCAGAGGAGGTTAAGATGACTTTAAATGTCTCTTTTCCTTTTTTTTGTGGAACAAAATAGAGCTAGTCATCAAGCTGTGCTCCCTGAGCCTCTCTGGAAAGTTTCACCTTTTATTTTCACGTGCAGAAGTACAGTGAAATACCTTTTCTTGCAAGCTCTTTCCCAAAAACACAAGAAGTAGAAATAAAATGGAAAGAAAGATTGATGATCTCCTGAAACCTGGAATATATTTTCAACTCTCTTTTTTTTGAACAGAAAAGGAAATTTGACAAATAGGCAGGTGACTAAGATTACTTAGCCACATTTCTAACTTTAAGGTATGGTATTTGCCTACATTAGTGTATGAAGTCAGCAAGTTTTCTTTTGCCTGGGTATGTGTCTAGAGACCAACTGTTTGCTGTGACAGGAGTCTTCATTAAAAGAAAGATACTGACATGAGTCTCCCTTCTATCTGAAAATACTTTGTGTGTAAGTGCTTGAGTGTTCATGCCATGTACTGTATGTACATCATAATGGCAATCTCGTGGACTAGCCCAGTGCTTCAGATCCTCAGCCAGGCTCTCCTCACTCCCACCACCTTTCCTCTCCTATCCTTCAATCCCTAAGATTATCAAAGTATCCTGTCTCCATGGAAAAGAGCAGAGAGTCTTTGGCAGTTACCGTTTCCTTGGTAACAAGCTCACTTACGCCAGCTGCTTGGAGAGGAGAAGCAAAACACAATTCAAACCAGAAAACCAAGAGTTAGTATACACTTTAGTGTGATGCACACTACAGACTGGTACACATCTCAGTTGTCTTCTGGTATGAGAAGTCTCTATAATAACAGTGTTCAAGCCGCCCATAACATGAGATCTGTTTTGAGAGTTCCACTGGTGCTGCTGCTGAAACTTTATGACTGCTCAGTTACAAGCGGCCGCCAGCCACTTACAACACTTTTGTCAGGGAAGAAGGGAGAAAGTCTCTCAAAGCCAGTCTTCCTTTCCTAACGTTACTCTGACTCCGTTCTGTGACCCGTACATAAATCTGGGTTCAGACGTTGTTGTTCCCAGCCTATAGACAGAGACTAAAACAGGAAGCACCCGCACTCAGGTCTGTTCAACGCTGGTCCGACCAATCGGATTCCACACTTCAAGATTGCTTCGATCACGTGGACTGGGATATGTTCCGCATAACGTCTAACAACAACATTGATGAATACGCTGATTCGGTGAGCGAGTTTATTAGCAAGTGCATCGGTGATGTTGTACCCACAGCGTCTATTAAAACATTCCCCAACCAGAAACCGTGGATTGATGGCGGCATTCGCGCAAAACTGAAAGCGCGAACCACTGCTTTTAATCAGGGCAAGGTGACCGAAAACATGACGAAAACAAACAGTGTAGCTATTCCCTCCGCAAGGCAATCAAAAAAGCTAAGCGTCAGTATAGAGACAAAGTGGAGTCGCAATTCAATGGCTCAGACACGAGAGGTATGTGGCAGGGTCTACAGTCAATCACAGACTACAAAAGAAACACTAGCCCCGTCGCGGACCACGATGTCTTGCTCCCAGACAGACTAAACAACTTCTTTGCTCGCTTTGAGGACAATACAGTGCCACTGACACGGCCTGCTACCAAAACCTGCGGGCTCTCCTTCACTGCAGCCAACATGAGTAAAACATTTAAACGTGTTAACCCTCGCAAGGCTGCAGGCCCAGACGGCATCCCCGGCCGCGTCCTGAGAGCATGCGCAGACCCAGCTGGCGGGTGAGTTTACGGATATATTCAACTAATCCCTATCCCAGTCTGCTGTTCCCACATGCTTCAAGAGGGCCACCATTGTTCCTGTTCCCAAGAAAGCTAAGGTAACTGAGCTCAATGACTACCACCCTGTAGCTCTCACTTCCGTCATCATGAAGTGCTTGGAGAGACTAGTCAAGGACCATATCACCTCCACCCTATCTGACACCCTAGAGCCACTCCAATTTGCTTACCGCTCCAATAGGTCGACTGACGACGCAATCGCAATCACACTGCACACTGCCCTAACCCATCTGGACAAGAGGAATACCTATGTGAGAATGCTGTTCATCGATTACAGCTCAGCATTTAACACAATAGTACCCTCCAAACTCATCATTAAGCTCGAGACCCTGGGTCTCGACCCCGCCCTGTGCAACTGGGTCCTGGACTTCCTGACGGGCCGGCCCAAGGTGTTGAGGGTAGGTAACAACATCTCCACCCCGTTGATCCTCAACACTGGGTCCCCACAAGGGTGCGTTCTGAGCCATCTCCTGTACTCCCTGTTCACCCATGACTGCGTGGCCATGCACGCCTCCAACTCAATCGTTAAGTTTGCAGACGACAGACACTACAGTGATTGATTACCAACAACGACGAGACGGCCTACAGGGAAGAGGTGAGGGCCTTCGGAGTGTGGTGTCAGGAAAATAACCTCACACTCAATGTCAACAAAACAAAGGAGATGATCGTGGTCTTCAGGAAACAGCAGAGGGAGCAGCCCCCTATCTACATTGACGGGACAGAGGTGGAGAGGGTGGAAAGTTTTAAGTTCCTCGGCGTACACATCACGGACAAACTGAAATGGTCCACCCACACAGACAGTGTGGTGAGGAAGGCGCAGTAGCGCCTCTTCAACCTCAGGAGCCTGAAGAAATTTGGCTTGTCACCAAAAACACTCACTAACTTTTACAGATGCACAATCGAGAGCATCCTGTAGTGCTGTATCACCGCCTGGTACGGCAGCTGCTACGCTCATAACCATGAGGCTCTACAGAGGGTATTGAGGTCTGCACAACCAATCACCGGGTGCAAACTACCTGCCCTCCAGGACACCTACACCACCCGATGTCACAGGAAGGCCAAAAAGATAATCAAGGACAACAACCACCCGAGCCACTGCCTGTTCACCCCGCTATCATCCAAAAGGCGAGGTCAGTACAGCTGCATCAAAGCGGGGACAGAGAGACTGAAAAACAGCTTCTATCTCAATGCCATCAGACTGTTAAACAGCCATCACTAACATTGAGTGGCTGCTGCCAACACACTGACTCAACTCTAGCGACTTTCTTAATGGAAAAATTGATGTAATACATGTATCACTAGCCACTTTAAACAATGCCACTTTATATAATGTTTACATACCCTACATTACTCATCTCATATGTGTATACTGTACGCTATACCATATACTGCATCTTGCCATCTTGATGTAATTAAATGTATGACCTGCCACTTTAAACTATGCCACTTTTAAATAATGTTTTCATACCCCACATTACTCATCTCATATGTATATACTGTACTTTGTACAATGTACTGCATCTTTATGCATTTTTATGTACATATTCGTATTCATTCCTTTACACTTGTGTGTATAATGTAGTTGTTGTGAAATTGTTAGGTTAGATTACTTGTTAGATATTACTACATGGTTGGAACTAGAAGCACCAGCATTTCGCTACACTCACATTAACATCTGCTAACCATGTGTATGTGACCAATAAGATTTGATTTTTTAGGTTTCATTTCATCGCAACCATCCTTTTTTAAAAATGATCAACTTTTCACAGCTGGGGATGTTCAACGTGCACTATGGAACTTTTTTACCAAAATACCTCATGGTAAACTGCAGCCCCTTCTATCGACCAAGAGTTTTCATCCGTAATTATCAATGCAGACTACACGGGCCCCCAGATCCTCAAAAAGTTGTACAGCTGCATCATTGAGAGCATCTTGACTGGCTGCATGACCACTTGATCTGGCAACTGTACTGTCCTCGACCGCAAAGCCTTGCAGAGGGTGGTGCAGACAGCCCAGTACATCACTGACGCCGAGCTCCCTGCCATACAGGACATCTATATCAGGGATTGTCAGTGGAAGGCCCGAAAAATGTACAAAGAATTCAGACACCCAAGCCATAGACTGTTCTCCCTGTTACTGTACGGCAAGTGGTACCAGAGCTGAAGATGTCGTTCCCATAGCAACGATTAAAACATTCCCTAACCAGAAACCGTGGATTGATGGCAGCATTCGCGTGAAACTGAAAGCGCGAACCACTGCTTTTAATCAGGGGAAGGTGTCTGGTAACATGACCGAATACAAACAGTGCAGCTATTCCCTCCGCAAGGCTATCAAACAAGCTAAGCGTCAGTACAGAGACAAAGTAGAATCTCAATTCAACGGCTCAGACACAAGAGGCATGTGGCAGGGTCTACAGTCAATCACGGACTACAGGAAGAAATCCAGCCCAGTCACGGACCAGGATGTCCTGCTCCCAGGCAGACTAAATAACTTTTTTGCCCGCTTTGAGGACAATTCAGTGCCACTGACACGGCCTGCAACGAAAACATGCGGTCTCTCCTTCACTGCAGCCGAGGTGAGTAAGACATTTAAACGTGTTAACCCTCGCAAGGCTGCAGGCCCAGACGGCATCCCCAGCCGCGCCCTCAGAGCATGCGCAGACCAGCTGGCCGGTGTGTTTACGGACATATTCAATCAATCCCTATACCAGTCTGCTGTTCCCACATGCTTCAAGAGGGCCACCATTGTTCCTGTTCCCAAGAAAGCTAAGGTAACTGAGCTAAACGACTACCGCCCCGTAGCACTCACTTCCGTCATCATGAAGTGCTTTGAGAGACTAGTCAAGGACCATATCACCTCCACCCTACCTGACACCCTAGACCCACTCCAATTTGCTTACCGCCCAAATAGGTCCACAGACGATGCAATCTCAACCACACTGCACACCGCCCTAACCCATCTGGACAAGAGGAATACCTATGTGAGAATGCTGTTCATTGACTACAGCTCGGCATTCAACACCATAGTACCCTCCAAGCTCGTCATCAAGCTCGAGACCCTGGGTCTCGACCCCGCCCTGTGCAACTGGGTACTGGACTTCCTGACGGGCCGCCCCCAGGTGGTGAGGGTAGGCAACAACATCTCCTCCCCGCTGATCCTCAACACTGGGGCCCCACAAGGGTGCGTTCTGAGCCCTCTCCTGTACTCCCTGTTCACCCACGACTGCGTGGCCACGCACGCCTCCAACTCAGTCATCAAGTTTGCGGACGACACAACAGTGGTAGGCTTGATTACCAACAACGACGAGACGGCCTACAGGGAGGAGGTGAGGGCCCTCGGAGTGTGGTGTCAGGAAAATAACCTCACACACAACGTCAACAAAACTAAGGAGATGATTGTGGACTTCAGGAAACAGCAGAGGGAACACCCCCCTATCCACATCGATGGAACAGTAGTGGAGAGGGTAGCAAGTTTTAAGTTCCTCGGCATACACATCACAGACAAACTGAATTGGTCCACTCACACAGACAGCATTGTGAAGAAGGCGCAGCAGCGCCTCTTCAACCTCAGGAGGCTGAAGAAATTTGGCTTGTCACCAAAAGCACTCACAAACTTCTACAGATGCACAATCGAGAGCATCCTGGCGGGCTGTATCACCGCCTGGTACGGCAACTGCTCCGCCCTCAACCGTAAGGCTCTCCAGAGGGTGGTGAGGTCTGCACAACGCATCACCGGGGGCAAACTACCTGCCCTCCAGGACACCTACACCACCCGATGTCACAGGAAGGCCATAAAGATCATTAAGGACATCAACCACCCGAGCCACTGCCTGTTCACCCCGCTATCATCCAGAAGGCGAGGTCAGTACAGGTGCATCAAAGCTGGGACCGAGAGACTGATAAACAGCTTCTATCTCAAGGCCATCAGACTGTTAAACAGCCACCACTAACATTGAGTGGCTGCTGCCAACACACTGACACTGACTCAACTCCAGCCACTTTAATAATGGGAATTGATGGGAAATGATGTAAATATATCACTAGCCACTTTAAACAATGCTACCTTATATAATGTTACTTACCCTACATTATTCATCTCATATGCATACGTATATACTGTACTCTATATCATCGACTGTATCCTTATGTAATACATGTATCACTAGCCACTTTAAACTATGCCACTTTGTTTACATACTCATCTCATTTGTACATACTGTACTCGATACCATCTACTGTATCTTGCCTATGCTGCTCTGTACCATCACTCATTCATATATCCTTATGTACATATTCTTTATCCCCTTACACTCTGTACAAGACAGTAGTTTTGGAATTGTTAGTTAGATTACTTGTTGGTTATTACTGCATTGTCGGAACTAGAAGCACAAGCATTTCGCTACACTCGCATTAACATCTGCTAACCATGTGTATGTGACAAATAAAATTTGATTTGATTTGATTTGAGCATCGGGTCTCAGACCAACAGGCTCCAAGACAGCTTCTATCACCAAGCCATAGGACTGTTAAATAGTTCATCAAACGGTTACCCAGACTATCTACATTGACCATATTTTGCACTGACTCTATGCACACTCACAAAACTCTATACACACACACACACAAAACTATATACACACAAACCCCCCCCCCCCCCCCCCCCCCCCACCACCACACACACACACACTCATACTGTACACTCATACTGACGCCACAAACACACATACTTTTACACTCATCATATATATACACTAAATCAAATTTATTTTCAAATCAAATTTATTTATATAGCCCTTCGTACATCAGCTGATATCTCAAAGTGCTGTACAGAAACCCAGCCTAAAACCCCAAACAGCAAGCAATGCAGGTGTAGAAGCATGGTGGCTAGGAAAAACTCCCTAGAAAGGCCAAAACCTAGGAAGAAACCTAGAGAGGAACCAGGCTATGTGGGGTGGCCAGTCCTCTTCTGGCTGTGCCGGGTGGAAATTATAACAGAACATGGCCAAGATGTTCAGATGTTCATAAATGACCAGCATGGTCGAATAATAATAAGGCAGAACAGTTGAAACTGGAGCAGCAGCACAGTCAGGTGGACTGGGGACAGCAAGGAGTCATCATGTCAGGTATTCCTGGGGCATGGTCCTAGGGCTCAGGTCCTCCGAGAGAGAGAAAGAAAGAGAGAATTAGAGAGAGCATATGTGGGATGGCCAGTCCTCTTCTGGCTGTGCCGGGTGGAGATTATAACAGAACATGGCCAAGATGTTCAAATGTTCATAAATGACCAGCATGGTCGAATAATAATAAGGCAGAACAGTTGAAACTGGAGCAGCAGCACAGCCAGGTGGACTGGGGACAACAAGGAGTCATCATGTCAGGTAGTCCTGGGGCATGGTCCTAGGGCTCAGGTCCTCCGAGAGAGAGAAAGAGAGAAGGAGAGAATTAGAGAACGCACACTTAGATTCACACAGGACACCGAATAGGACAGGAGAAGTACTCCAGATATAACAAACTGACCCTAGCCCCCCGACACATAAACTACTGCAGCATAAATACTGGAGGCTGAGACAGGAGGGGTCAGGAGACACTGTGGCCCCATCCGAGGACACCCCCGGACAGGGCCAAACAGGAAGGATATAACCCCACCCACTTTGCCAAAGCACAGCCCCCACACCACTAGAGGGATATCTTCAACCACCAACTTACCATCCTGAGACAAGGCTGAGTATAGCCCACAAAGACCTCCGCCACGGCACAACCCAAGATAGCTACCGTTCAAAAGATTGGGGTCACTTAGAAATGTCCTTGTTTTTGAAAGAAAAGCAAATTTTTTGTCGATTAAAATAACATAAAATTGATCAGAAATACAGTGTAGACATTGTTTATTTTGTAAATGACTATTGTAGCTGGAAACGGCTGATTTTATATAGACTATCTACATAGGCGTACAGAGGCCCGTTATCAGCAACCATCACTCCTGTGTTACAATGGCACGTTGTGTTAGCTAATCCAAGTTTAGCATTTTAAAAGGCTAATTGATCATTAGAAAACACTTTTGCAATTATTTTAGCACAGCTGAAAACTGTTGTTGTTATTAAAGAAGCAATAAAACTGGCAGGGTAGCCTAGTGGTTAGAGCGTTGGACTAGTAACCGGAAGGTTGCAAGTTCAAATCCCCGAGCTGACTAGGTACAAATCTGTCGTTCTGCCCCTGAACAGGCAGTTAACCCACTGTTCCTAGGCCGTCATTGAAAATAAGAATTTGTTCTTAACTGACTCGCCTAGTTAAATAAAGGTAAAATAAAAATAAAATAAAAAATCTGGAGCATCAGCATTTGTGGGTTCGATTACAGGCTCAGAATGGCCAGAAACAAAGACCTGAAATCTGAATCAGTCTATTCTTGTTCTGAGCAATGAAGGCTATTCCATGCGAGAAATTGCCAAGAAACTGAAGATCTCGTACAACGCTGTGTCCTACTCCCTTCACAGAATAGCGCAAACTGGACCTAACCAGAATAGAAAGAGGAGTGGGAGGCCCCGGTGCACAACTGAGCAAGAGGACAAGTACATTAGAGTGTCTAGTTTGAGAAACCGATGCCTCACAAGTCCTAAACGGGCAGCTTCATTAAATAGTACTCGCAAACACCAATCTTAACATCAACAGTGAAGAGGCGACTCTGGGATGCTGGCCTTCTAAGCAGAGTTGCAAAGAAAAAGCCATATCTCAGACTGGCCAATAAAAAGAGAAGATTAAGATGGGCAAAAGAACACAGACACTGAACAGAGGAACTCTGCCTAGAAGGCCAGCATCTCGGTTTCTCCTCTCCACTGTTGTCGTTGAGACTTGTGTTTTGCGGGTACTATTTAATGAAGCTGCCCGACGCGTGTGTGTGTGTGTGTGTGTGTGTGTGTGTGTGTGTGCGTGCGTGCGTGCGCTTATGTAGTGAATGTGTGTGGGTTGTGTCAATGTAGTGTGTATATACGCTGAACAACTCTGCAACGATGCCAATCCAAAACAGCTTGCAACACAATATTTTGATTGACACAAGAGAAACGTACATGTCAGTACAAACAACATCACAATGCGAAAGAAGGATATTTTCCATAAGATAGAATTGTTCTGTGACAGGGTTTTAAAAAATGTTAGTACATAGCCAAGAAACTATTATTATTTTTAAACTCTGCGTCGTTGGGAAGGGCTCGTAAGCCAGCCTTTTACGGTAAAGTCTACACCAGTTGTATTTGGCGCATGTGACAAATACAATTTGATTTGATTCGATTTTGGCAGACAGGCAAGGTTGTTCTGGATCTGAGCTGAACTGTCTGGTTGAGCTGTGCTTTGGGCTTCATTGAGACAGACTGGTAGAGTTTACATCTCCACATGCTGTGTGATCCAGCCTGTCCTCATGGATACCTAGAGCTGGAGCTCACTGTGGCTGGCTGGAGCTTTATAGCCTAGCAGCCGTCACAATAACAACTTCCTCTGTGTTTGGGCTCTGGATCTCCTCTCCCTGTGCTGAGATAGTGTACTGCCTTCCTGTCATCACAATTCTACAAAATGAGCAATGAAGATTGTAAGCTTTCCAGACAAATGCAATAGGACATCCGGCCGGTGCAATCATGACCGTATTAACCTATTTTTACTGACTGACACAATTGGATGACTAGCAGTTATTCACCAAAGAAGCTGTCCTGATCCCTCAACCTGAGTGGCCAAGCCTGACATTTACCTGACACAGAGTATATAATCCACCTCCCCTTAGACAGATAACTCCCATTGCTTCACCTCTGTTTGGAGCCAGACCTCTAGTCTTGCTGGCTCAGATACTACACAGTATGTTTACTGTAGGGTTGTTCTGTGACAGCATCTCCACTTGTGACCCCAGGGCATGGAGTATTGGCCCTAATAAGCCAGGCTCTCTCACTCAGTGCTGTTCATGTGGCGAGAGAGAGAAAGCGATAGTGTGTGTTGGGGGAGCTCTGTGTTTTGTTGCAACCAGAGGCGGATTTGTATTTTCTTTGCGGTCTTCTTTGCTGACATAGCCCTCCGCGCTTTCCTCAGGGAGCCCGCTACCCAATTAGTAATTTGTTGGCAAGTCCAAAACTTGCAACATGAAACGGGGACAAGTGGAGCTTTAAAAAAACGCTCTCTGTGCACCGAGCACAACATCACAGCACTTTAGATAATAACAGCCACTAGAGAAACAAAGTACTGCAAACTCTTCCTGTGTCGCTGTGGCTAGCATTTGTGTTCATTTCCCCTCGGTGGCTTCGCTTACAAAAAGTGCCCGGATGTCAAGAGATGCCCGTTATTACAAAGAACAATTATGATTGTGTACTGCAGCATCATCAACATATGAATAAGACATTCTGGTTTGAACCCTCTCAATCTCTTTTCAAAAAGTCACAGTTGATTTTGGAATAGACGGGCCATTGTACTCTCAATACAAAGCGCTGGTTGGTTTTTGCTATGTGAGGAGGATTTTAAAAGCCTCGAGGTAGTTAAAAGGGCTGTTAGAAGTAAGAGCGTTAGCCCCAAGGACATACCATAATGAATCGCTCTATCAGAGACCTCACTCCGTGTGTCAGGAGTAAGAGGGACTGACTGACGGACACCTTGGCCTGATGGCCAGAAATATCCTGCTCATCTTCTAGGAGGGGAGGGGAGGGGAGATGGAGGGAAGGGGAGATAGGCATGCTAATGAACGGGATTTCTTTTACAGACAGAGGGTGTTTCTGATGAGGATTTTCTCGGCTATTCAAATAGTAATTTGGATCCAGTGAGGTATGGCCATACTGGAATGGGGCTTTATAAAGGCAGAGGGACAGGTCAGATTTAAGTGCCCTCTGGGACCAGGTGATATGTACTTTAGAGAGAGGACTGTACAGCTGAATGTGTAGGAACAGTATCTGGATGTGTTTTAAGCGGGATATTTTCACCTGGCTTTGACCAAGGTGTCTGACAGACATGGGAGTTGTTGAGTCATGAAAAAGAGGAGTAGTTGGGGGTCAAGTTCTGGAGCATTATGCCATCTACTGGTGGGTCACATCCAAGATGGCACCCAGTGTGGTATTTATCAGTCTCATTTCACCATGTAGCCATTCAACAAACAAGAGTGACAAGCAAGACAAAACAAGTGGCCGTATTATCAGCGATGATATACTCAGACTATTACCAATGTTATTCAGATGAAATCATAAAATAAGGGGATACTGCAAATTTAAACACCTTGTCAGAATGTGCAGTGAACTTTAATCGTCACTCTAAGGCAACTCATTTCCTTTTTCTCAGCCATGCCCTGCACAGCTTTAAATTGGAGACAAGCTCCTTAAATGAGAGTGGTGAAGTAATGAGCAGGGTTGTTGTTAGCTAGCTGTAGAGGCTCAGAGCTCTTATTAGTAGAGAAAACCCCTCCTGCTGTTATTGTCTCTATGTTAAGTGCCTTAGTAAAAAAGGCCAAGGTTGAACCTACTCATGTACAGGGACCAATGGGCCCACTCCCTCACTCTGCATCAAATCCATCAACCACCTCCCCATCATCATCACATGCTGTACTGTACTTTAGACTCTAGAGTGTGTTATAGAATGTTATCTTTTCTCTTTTCTCTCACCCTTTCTCTTCATTCCTTCAGATCTTTCTCTCACAACCCCCCCCCCCCCCCTCCCTCTTTCTTTTTCTACTTGCTTTCTCTTACAGTTTTTGTTCTCCCTCATTGTCTCTTTCCTACAATCACAGTCATTATAGGCTGAACATGAACAGAGGGGCTTGGGGTGAGGGGACAGGAAGATTAGGCGCTCTGTCAGCAGAAGGGACTGTTAATTCTAACCATTAGCCCTGTTCTGTGCTGACAGTGTTCTAGTAGAATGTAGCCCATCCGGGCCTCAACCATGGCCCTATAGCCCTGTGGTTGGAAGGCTGGGAGGCTGCATGATGTCAGCCCAGCTCGGGTGTCTATCCCCAGGACCAGGAGGCTCTGTGACGGGTGGACACAGCATAATCCTCCCTCTCCCTGTCTCAGAGGCAGGGGGTAGAGTGCCTGGGGGTGTTGCTGGGGCAAATTGGTGTCTTTGGTGCCTTCTAAATATGTGTGATTACTTTGTGAGTCAGTCCCTTTCATTTCCTGTTCTGGCTTTTGCTTTCTTCTCTCTGCGATGGTAGTCACAGTCCTGGTTCATCACTACTGGGTTTGGTTTGTTTTGGTTTTGTCTTGATGTCTGATCTCTGTTCTCTGTAGCACTCGGGGGTTGGTTTCTAGAGCCACAATGTAAATAAATGTATTTACAGTGCTGCTCCTTCTGGTTGTCTATACTAGGGGTTCATTCATAGCCTGTTCAATTGCAAGGTGAGGTTTAAGCAAAGAGCCTCTTGAATAAGTAAATTGTTTTCACCTGAAGGGGTCAAGCTTTCTAGGAGACCCAGTGCTCCTTATCCCAAGGTTCAGTCCCAGACAGTCTGGATAGATGACAAGAGGGTGAGGAGGAGGAGGAGGAAGAAGAAGTGGGATGTAGGACTCCAAAGCTGTCCCCAACACAATCACAAGCAGAGCCACACATAATTATAGAATTACAAAGTCAGAAAATGAAGGATGAGAGAGGAGAGGATTAGGAGGTTTTAGTGGTCTGGGCGCTCCAAGGTGTTTTAATTAAGGGCCTGCCCAGGAGAGAGGACAGAGGCCCAGCAGCCCAGTACTGGACCGTCTGAGACTGGGGGACAATCAGTTCCTCACATTCTGACCTCCAGTTAAACTGATTAAGGGGGAGGGAGGGAGGGAGGGAGGGAGGGAGGGAAAATGGGCTTTTAATGGTGTTCATGTTTATAGAGAGAAAATGGGAGAGGTGGTGTGTGTGTGTGCGTGCGTGTAGCTTATGCTTGGCACTGCCCCTGCTGTGGGGGGCAGGGGTTTGATAATCCCCATTTGCATGTGTGGGCGTGTGCCAGGTATGGGATTGGGCACCATGGTTTATTCATGGGGGGGTGGGTGAATGACTACTGGCTCGTTATCAGGCTGCAAGGCCATACTGGGGTTTGTTCAACAAGGATATGGGAGGTGTTGTGGGAGACAGAACTTTAGTGTGTTTCTGTTGATTACTACTGAATCTAGGTGGGAGGTTTTTTTCTCACCCATTCATTTTTACGTAACACCTTTTTTCCATCACTGTAATTTACCGTCGTTCTCTCTGTATGAGGAATCTCAATCTTGCATTAACCACACTGGCCTCTCATAGTACAGTGCCTTGCGAAAGTATTCGGCCCCCTTGAACTTTGCGACCTTTTGCCACATTTCAGGCTTCAAACATAAAGATATAAAACTGTATTTTTTTGTGAAGAATCAACAACAAGTGGGACACAATCATGAAGTGGAACAACATTTATTTGATATTTCAAACTTTTTTAACAAATCAAAAACTGAAAAATTGGGCGTGCAAAATTATTCAGCCCCTTTACTTTCAGTGCAGCAAACTCTCTCCAGGAGTTCAGTGAGGATCTCTGAATGATCCAATGTTGACCTAAATGACTAATGATGATAAATACAATCCACCTGTGTGTAATCAAGTCTCCGTATGAATGCACCTGCACTGTGATAGTCTCAGAGGTCCGTTAAAAGCGCAGAGAGCATCATGAAGAACAAGGAACACACCAGGCAGGTCCGAGATACTGTTGTGAAGAAGTTTAAAGCCGGATTTGGATACAAACAGATTTCCCAAGCTTTAAACATCCCAAGGAGCACTGTGCAAGCGATAATATTGAAATGGAAGGAGTATCAGACCACTGCAAATCTACCAAGACCTGGCCGTCCCTCTAAACTTTCAGCTCATACAAGGAGAAGACTGATCAGAGATGCAGCCAAGAGGCCCATGATCACTCTGGATGAACTGCAGAGATCTACAGCTGAGGTGGGAGACTCTGTCCATAGGACAACAATCAGTCGTATATTGCACAAATCTGGCCTTTATGGAAGAGTGGCAAGAAGAAAGCCATTTCTTAAAGATATCCATAAAAAGTGTTGTTTAAAGTTTGCCACAAGCCACCTGGGAGACACACCAAACATGTGGAAGAAGGTGCTCTGGTCAGATGAAACCAAAATTGAACTTTTGGCAACAATGCAAAACGTTATGTTTGGCTTAAAATCAACACAGCTGAACACACCATCCCCACTGTCAAACATGGTGGTGGCAGCATCATGGTTTGGGCCTGATTTTCTTCAGCAGGGACAGGGAAGATGGTTAAAATTGATGGGAAGATGGATGGAGCCAAATGCAGGACCATTCTGGAAGAAAACCTGATGGAGTCTGCAAAAGACCTGAGACTGGGACGGAGATTTGTCTTCCAACAAGACAATGATCCAAAACATAAAGCAACATCTACAATGGAATGGTTCAAAAATAAACATATCCAGGTGTTAGAATGGCCAAGTCAAAGTCCAGACCTGAATCCAATCGAGAATCTGTGGAAAGAACTGAAAACTGCTGTTCACAAATGCTCTCCATCCAACCACACTGAGCTCGAGCTGTTTTGCAAGGAGGAATGGGAAAAAATTTCAGTCTCTCGATGTGCAAAACTGATAGAGACATACCCCAAGCGACTTACAGCTGTAATCGCAGCAAAAGGTGGCGCTACAAAGTATTAACTTAAGGGGGCTGAATAATTTTGCACGCCCAATTTTTTCAGTTTTTGATTTGTTAAAAAAGTTTGAAATATCCAATAAATGTCGTTTCACTTCATGATTGTGTCCCACTTGTTGTTGATTCTTCACAAAAAAATACAGTTTTATATCTTTATGTTTGAAGCCTGAAATGTGGCAAAAGGTTGCAAAGTTCAAGGGGGCCGAATACTTTCTCAAGGCACTGTAAATGGCCTATGTATACTGATGGACACTGTGTTAACAACCCTCCAGGCGAGCTTCAATGCCATACAACTCTCCTTCCGTGGCCTCAAATTGCTCTTAAATACAAGTAAAATTATATATATATATATACTACCCACCACTGCGACCTGTACGCTCTCGTTGGCTGGCCCTCACTTCATACTCGTCGCCAAACCCACTGGCTCCAGGTCATCTACAAGACCCTGCTAGGTAAAGTCCCCCCTTATCTCAGCTCGCTGGTCACCATAGCAGCACCCACCTGTAGCACGCGCTCCAGCAGGTATATCTCTCTGGTCACCCCCAAAACCAATTCTTCCTTTGGCCGCCTCTCCTTCCAGTTCTCTGCTGCCAATGACTGGAACGAACTCCAAAAATCTCTGAAACTGGGAACACTTATCTCCCTCACTAGCTTTAAGCACCAGCTGCTTTGCTTTATCTTGGCCAGGTCGCAATTGTAAGTGAGAACTTGTTCTCAACTTGCCTACCTGGTTAAATAAAGCTGAAATATATATATATATATATTTTTTTTTTTTTTTTTTTTTTTTTTTTAAATGTACCATACACAGACACATACAGTAGTCTGAATGTAAACATAGCTCTAGCAAACCTTGACAACTCTCAGGAAACATCCATTCTACCCAAATATACTACATGTGGGAGTAGGGGAGCTAAGCAATAACTTCCAAAAGCGTCTAGCATTCATGCACTTCATATACAAAAGTATGTGGACACCCCTACAAATGAGTGGATTCGGCTATTTCAGCCAAACCCGTTGCTGACAGGTGTATAAAATTGAGCACACAGCCATGCAATGTCCATAGACAAACATTGGCAGTAGAATAGCTTTTACTGAAGAGCTCAGTGACTTTCAACGTTTTCAAGGATGCCACCTTTCCAACAAGTCAGTTCATCAAATTTCTGCTAGAGTTGCCCTGGTCAACTGCAAGTGCTGTTATTGTGAAGTGGAAATGTCTAGGAGCAACAATAGCTCAGCCACGAAGTGGTAGGCCACACAAGCTAACAGAACGGGACCGCTGAGTGCTGAAGCGCATAGCGTGTAACAATCATCTGTTCTCGGTTGCAATACTCACTACCGAGGTCCAAACTGCCTCTGAAAGCAACATCAGCACAATAACTGTTCTTTCGGGAGCTTCATGAAATGGGTTTCCATGGCTGAGTAGCCGCACACAATCAAAAGATCACCATGCGCAATGACAAGCGTCTGTTGGAGTGGTGTAAAGCTCACCGCCATTGGACTCTGGAGCAGTGGAAATGCTTTCTTTGGAGTAAGGAATAGCGCTTCACCATCTGGAATGAGATGTTCGACGAGCCTTTTGACCATATCAATCTGTCACGAGAGGGAGCGAGACAGACGGGCGGACGGACAGACAGACGGAGGGAGGGAGGGAGGGCATGGGCAGAGAACCTGAACTAACTGTGTATTAGTTCTCTTCTCTCAACTTAAAGGCCCTGGGAGAGATGAGCAGACTTATCCATATATACTTTTATGAGGAAGGCTCCTTCATACAGCTGAGCTGGTAGAAAATCCAGCCTACCAACGCTACCACTCAGCTCTTCCTAAATGAACCCAGGCCAGGATCCCTTCTCTAATGACTGCTTTCTACCTCTAAAATCTCCCTAACCTCTACTGATGCTGCTAGCCAACCCACTGATTTAGAGGGAAGGGACTGATTAGACCTATATTGTAAGATCAACCTGTTCTATAGTTAAGAGGCCTGGGGACTACCTATAGGGAACCCACCAGTCTCCCTGCCCCATTGCAATACAGATGTGAATACGTCTGACATTAGACTCACGGATTAGCATCATTTGAAAATGATTTACCATTTATATTGAAGTATTTCTAGGGGATCCCCCGTTTTTCAGTTAATGCTTTCATGATTTAAGGAACTGTAATGGCCAAGACTAATTGAACCCAAAGCACACTAATGTCTCTTTAAATGGCCCGTGGTTCTGCTAAATTAGCCCATGAGGTGATTTCTCACAGCCAAGTGCGAGGCTAGTATTTGTTTGAATTATTTGTTTCAAGTGGGGTCCTCGCACACCTGCTGTTACAGTGAATCAATACAATGGCTAATTTGCCCCACTAAGTGTTCTGTTCATGCTGAACCTACATGTCATTGGTTTGTCAGTCAGTAGAGTCACTAGCGTGAGACCAGGTTTGGGCTCAGCAGAGAAAACCCCTCCTGTTGTTATTGTCTCTATGTTAAGTGCCTTGTAATTAGCTGGATGCGAATTTGGTTTGGAGTAAAGAAGGAAGAGAAGAGATTAGAAGAGAGGAAGAAAAGAGATACGAGGCAGAGGAATAATCCATGGTCAGTGCACCAGGCCTGATTGCCTCTCCTTCCCCCAGCCTGCCTCATCGATCCTGGGGGAGCTGGGAGGACCACAGCGGCTGCTGACAGAGTCACTACACTTACAGCTCATCAAATCTTCCTGCTCATCGATCGCTGGGTGCAATGAGAGGTTGAACCCAACAGCCAACCGCCATTCCTCCATCCCCTATCCCTCCTCCAGCTAGACCATAGGCGATGACCAGCTCCTTGCCTCCCTGCCTGGCTGCTGGTGGCCACGAATGGACTGGAGGACACAGATATAGGATGTCCTCTATGTGACTATGTCTGGGCCTGGAAGGATGTGGAAAATAGAGGCAACACAAGGAAGACAGAAATACTCTTCGCTGAGGAAGTAAGTGACCGGGAGGGACAGTCACAATTGAACACCTCTATAGAGGTGTGACATTTAGTTTTTTTCCCTCCACTCTGAGAGGATGGAGGGCTCTGTGGCTCTCTGATGGTACTGAGGGAGTAAATAGGCCAGGGGAGAGAGGGAACTCAGGGGACTGTCACCAATTGTCACCATGTCTCGCCTTGCTTTTGTATTAATTTTCCTCCCCGTCTGCCCTGGGACCAGGGTGAGACATCATCCAGCTATAAATAGACAGATCGACTCTGCTGTGTGTGTGTGTAGACTGTGATAAAGCAGCCCCTCGCTCACAGTTTGGGGACAGGGTCTCTCTCCCACTGCCACAGGGGCCATACTAGGCTGTACTCGGTCAATGTGAACGTGGGACAGTCACGGCCCTCTCCTCTCTCCCTTCCATTATTCACAACCTGCTTCTTAGCCATCTCTCACCTGCTGCCTGTGTAGAGGAGTTGTCATGGAATATTCTAATCAAGTGAGAGATACTTTGTCATTTCTTCAAACAATAATTTTTATTCAATATCGATTAATTATTGCAATCATTAGACTGTTCGACCCCACACCCTTGAGTGTTAGACCGAGTAACCTAACCGTTACACAAATGCAGACTACTATATATAGCTGACAGTAAAAATGCTTAGTCATGATTGGTCCCACCCCTCCCATGCAGATTGGGGCATCATAAGCCACTCTGGGTTCATCCGGTCATTATCTGCACAGGGTTGTTGTCATAACCCCACCCTGGCTTAGTTTCCCAGATGCAAGGATGATTTTGAGACAATGAGGGATTGTTCTACTCCTTAGCTATCTCTAATAAAACACATTCTTGTCTATGTATTGCAGCCTTTAACTCATTTGTCTGCTCAAACCATCTCTGGTGACCATACGCCCAGATTAGCTGCAGGGAACTAGAGTGGAGACCATAAAAACACAGACACCAGTAGGACAGAAATGTCTTAATATTAATTGTTAATTGTTAACGATTAATATCAGGTAAATACTTCATTTTTCTCTCACAGCGTGTACTGCCATTGCTCTGTAGACATCCCGTCTTCTTGCACTAGTAGGGCAACAGGGTCTTTCAACGCATGTGTAGTTAAGTGAAAGCCATGTCTATTTTAATACTGTATTGTGTTGTTTTGTCTGCCTGATATCTGTCACACACACACACACACACTGTTCTGGGAGCTCCACTAGAACAGGAACAACCCATCTCCACCACATATCTGACAGCATCTAGTGTCTTGGGACCCCAAACCTCCCCAGCTCAGTGGATAAGTAGACGACACGCTAAGAATCCACCTATTTACATGCTAATGATCATTCAGTATAATAACCCAGCTGGAATCATGGAGAGATTCTTTGGAACAACTTGGGACAGAGGAAGTGGGACAGAGACAGAGCAGAGAGAGGGATCTCATCCTTTGGGGAGTCCTGAGATATGAGTCACACAGAGACGGAAACAGAGAGCGACAGAGAGGAGGTTAGGCCTGCACATTGTGCAACTGCTTTTTCTGATTTACACCAGTTACAAAATATTTAATTCTGCTTTCAATCTGAATAGGCATTTTCTTGAATTGACACTCAAGTAAACCCAATTTCTCTTGTTTTGATTTGTGCATTCATTTTTGTCATCTCCTGTATCTGGGAAACATTTGGATTTATGAAACATCCTCTCCGTGCCTTAGAGCAGGGTACCCTGACTGGCGACCCGCGGCTTTTATTTGGCCCCCCAAGTTTGAAAAAAGTGGTGTCCATAAAAGACTGTACAATCACCAGCAAATCAGCTACAAGTGATTTCAATTTTGGAAATCTGTTCCAAAGTATTCCCACGAGATATATGTGATCATATACCAATGTAAGCAAGATTTGTAATTGTTATTGTTTTAGTCAAATATTATACCTGGGCTTCTTGTGGTCAATTTGCAGTCTACAAATGTTTGTGATTATGTTCCGGGCCCCTGACCATCCGCTCGAAACAATCGGCTCACGGCTGAATCTAGTTGAAGATCCCTGCCTTAGAGAATGACAGTTTAATGGGGGGCTTCATTATTTGTTTGTTGTCATATTGCAGCAGCTCCTCTTCACAATCTATATTTGACCCCTAACCTTTTGGTGGTCAGAGGGAAAAATGGCCTTCAATTATGTCTCATTAGCCAATTAAGAGACGAGGAATGGTGCGAGGGAGGGAATGAAGTGCTTTAGGAGGATATTGACGGGTTCCCTACAGATGGATCAGGAAGAAGGAAACAGTGATCCTATTCTTAAGGCTGAGGAGATTCTATGTGATGTAATGGATTCATTTTGCAAAAGCTTTAACTCTGTGTCCATGGGTTTATACTATGCTGCTTGTAATGAAGACCCTGCACAGTTATCTTTATCTTCATAGCGCTGTACTTTCAAAGAAGCTGTATGTTCCTGACTCTAGTTTTATTAGTCGAATGTACGGGATATACATGATATACACCGTCCAACTAAATGCTTACGTGCAGGTTCCTTCTCGACAATGCAACAGAAGAATAGAATAAACATCAGAAGAATAGGATAAACAATTTAGCAGTATACTGAACAAAAACATAAATCGCAACATGCAACAATTTCAAAGATTTGTATGAGTTACAGTTCATATATGGAAATCAGTCAATTAAAATAAATTAATTTGGCCCTAATCTATGGATTGCACATGCCTTGGAATAGAGATATGCATCTGATGGTCACAGATACCTTAAAAAAATGGGCCTTATAATGGGCCTCAGGATCTCGTCACGGCATCTCTGTGCATTCAAATTGCCATTGATAAAATGCAATTGTGTTCGTTGTCCGTAGATTATGCCTGCCCATACCATAACCCCACCACCACCGTGGGGCACTCTGTTCACAACGTTAACATCAGCAAACCGCTCGCCCACACGAAGGCCATACAAGTGGTCTACGGTTGTGAGGCCTGTTGCCAAATTCTCAAAAACAACGTTTGAGGCGGGTTATACATTCAATTATCTGGTAACAGCTCTGATGGACCTTCCTTCAGCATGCAAATTGCACTCTCTCTCAAAACCTGAGACTTCTGTGGCATTGTGTTGTGTGACAAAACAACACATTTTAGAGTGGCCTTTTATTGTCCCCAGCACAAGGTGCACCTGTGTAATGACCGTGCTGTTTAATCAGATTCTTGAAATGCCACAGCTATCAGGTGGATGGATTATCTTGGCAAAGGAGAAATGCTCACTAACAGGGATGTAAACATATTTGTGCACAAAATTTGAGAGAAATAAGCTTTATTTCAGCTCATGAAACATGGGAACAACACTTTACATATTGCGTTTATATTTTTGTTCCGTGTATAATACAGGAAGGCACAATTTATAGTCCCATATTTACTCATGTTTTGGGGAAGAATGGTTTGGAAGGCGTGTTTCAAATTGTGCAGTAGTTATCAATCATAATAATTGAATAATAAAAGAGCATTCTAGAGAATTCTTCTCTCCTCTCCTCCCTCACTCCGCTGCTATCACTGGGCTTGTCACAAGGAGAGGGGCGAGAGATGGCACATGAAAAGGAGTAGGATGAATGATGTTTGAGCCTATCACAGAGACCTTTTGAAACACTCTGCCCCAGGTGAAGGACAAACGGCTACAGCCCATCACCCACATCTGCAAATGAAAGGACGGTTCTGTATTGGCGTCTAGTAAGAGATCGAAAGAGGGAGAAAGGTGTGTTAAAGACATGAACACCAAGTGGTGTTGCTTTTCTGTTTATTACCAGTGGTTTGTGTAAGGCCCAAATGTACTGTACTGCACAGTGCTCTACAGTTATCGATAAATGTTGAATAGGCAACCTCTAAAGACACGAGGGCTCATAGTTATTATGCCATGTCTGCATGTATTTTTGCTGTGGCTTGTAAAATGCTTCAGTATTCTAAATCGGGCTCCAGGGGTGTTTTTACAGTACCTGTGTTCCATTCACTTGTTTAGTCTCTGTGGAGAGGGAGCCCGTCTCCTCTCAGAGCAGCTGGCAGAGAGAGCAAAGTCACGACAAACCCCCACGGGACTCTCTCTCTCTCTCTCTCTCGCTCTCTCTCTCTCTCTCTCTCTCTCTCTTTCCTCATCCTCCTCCTCTCCTCCTCTCTCTCTCTCCTCCTCTCCCCCTCTCTCTCTCCTCTCCCCCTCTCTCTCCTCCTCTCCCCCTCTCTCTCTCCTCCTCTCCCCCTCTTTCTCTCCTCCTCTCCCCCTCTCTCTCTCCTCCTCTCCCCCTCTCTCTCCTCCTCTCCCCCTCTCTCTCTCTCCTCCTCTCTCTCTCCTCCTCTCTCTCTCCTCCTCTCTCTCTCCTCCTCTCCCCCTCTCTCTCCTCCTCTACCTCTCTCTCTCTCCTCCTCTCTCTCTCCTCCTCTCTCTCTCCTCCTCTCTCTCTCCTCCTCTCCCCCTCTCTCTCCTCCTCTACCCCTCTCTCTCTCCTCCTCTCCCCCTCTCCTCCTAGTTGTCCCTGTCTTACCCCCTCCAGTCACACTAGCACTTAATGAACTTCCCAATTAAACAAATTATCGTTAACGGCGCTAACTCCTTCCTTAAAATTGTTTGCTTTCATAGACAGAAAATCCAATTAGGCTTAGTTTATATTGGGGGAGTTGAACCTTGTCCTTGCATACCAATTGGCTGCACTTTCTCCATCAATTTGTGCTCGCTCCCTTGTTTTGTCTCCGCTGCTCTACTCTCTGCTCTCTGGGTTTCTTTGTCTTGGTCTCGTTTAATTAGTCAGGGATTTCACCATCGATCCAGGAGGAGGCTGAAGCTCTCTCATGATAATCTGCCTTCAATGTCAGCATTCTCTTGTTCATTTATTTGCGGGACAGTTTAAAGTTTGGTGCTATGTGTCCAAAAACTCTATCCTGAATCCCTCCTCTCTCTCCAGTAGTTGGGGTAGTTTTGATCATCTGTTTTAATGGCAGCTAATGGAGGCCCTGATGAAGTTCTATTGACCCAAACGTTGGTGTAAAATCCATTACTTTGTTTATGGAGCATCCAAGATCACAAGTGTGATGCCGCAGTGTGAGTCAGTTCCTTTTTAGCTAATGGGGGTTTGTTATATAGTTGCCATGTGTTTTTTAGGGATGTTTTTGTACAAAGTGTTCTTCTCTTTGATATCCCTCCTCCTCCCTCCTCTCGTGTTGGTCGGTCTCTATCTGGAAGGCTCCCAGCACAATGATCTAGTACACCATACAGCATACTCAAGTGAGAGGTAATGATATCAACTCATTAGTCATTAGACTTTGGTGCCAAGTGTTCCTCCCTCTCTCTGTGTGTGCTGCTGGGTTTGCATGTGGTTAGTGGTTACCACTGATACACTGCACCTCTAGATCAGGCTCATAGTCCAGACAAGGAAGTATTCACACTAAATATACCAGTCTTTGGTTTACATGTACAGTGACCTGCTGTATGTATTGTGTCAGGAAGGTAGTTATGGCCTCAGGTTCAGTTGAATAGCTGTTGTTGTGGAGGTCAGTCCTATATATCAACCATAGCATGTTGATTAAATCATCTATAAAGCATTTCTTAATTTATAATACATGGGATGAGATTAGAATGGGAAGATGCAGGGGTGAATGGTAATGGCTGGGTAGATAAAGTATTTACTCTTCACACACTGTGATGTTCAGGCTTTACAGCTCAATATACACACAGATGTCCTCCCATTAAGATTGGTGTGTCTCGACATTGAAGCCCAGTTTGATCTTCAAATAGCTTGGATTCCTATGCGCAACTCTGTGTATTTTATATAGCCTGAGTTAAACTCTGTGTCTTTAGCTCTGTGGAGCAGCTGCACTGTCAATTGTTATACGGCCGTTAAAACGCCACACTCCATACTAACCCCAGAGCCATATGCATTTTACATGAGAGCAAATGAGGTGAAAGAATTTGGTAAAGTGATAAGACCAATTACTGTGCAGCACAGGAGCCACCTAAATGCCTGTTTAACCAAGAAAAACACTGTTTTCGTCAATGCTTAACAAAGCAGCTGAATTATTGAGGAGCAGGTCACGTAACAGAGGGAGTAAAGCAGCACAACTGCATTGTGGGCTATTTTTGTAGAACAATTATAAAGCCATTGTTACTCATCAAAATATGCTGTTCACTGGCTGCCCATTAACAGAGAAATATAAAAATAAACCCAATGAACATGTATTGTATAATTGTGTTCACCAATATGCATCCTTGTCTAATGTTTTTAAGTCTCTTCTTTGCATGTGGTTAGTGCTCATCTTTACCAATGCTCCACAGTGGAGTCAACAAACAGAGAACTGCTGTGCTCTGCTGTTTATATGCTAAGCTATACTGTTCAGTGGTGTGTAGATTCAGAGAGGTTAGTAGAGGTGTTGTGAGGATAACCCCTCCAGGACCAGGTGACTTATCTGCTCTGACTAGATGGACAACCTTATCTACCACTCTGTCCTCCATCTGAGAGCAGAGCCCATCTCAGTCCCATCATCCCTGATTAAACTTCTCGCCCCAGACTGAGTAGGTTAAGTAAAAGCATGTTGGCTCCCGGGCTCGCCAGCCAGCAAAATGGATCTCCTCCAACCAGGAACACGGGCGATGCAGAATTGCGACACAGGGAAAAGGGCAGGGGAGGAGGAGGGAGGAAATCGTAATGAAAAACGTTCGTGCCAGGTGCGCCATTTGGATTACAACAGGCCAGTTAATCTATCTCCGATTTTCTATCTTTATTTCCTCCGCGGTGGGAGGAAAATATCAGACGGTGTCGGAGGAGGGGGAGCGGCGCTACCGGGAGACAATGGATGCGCTGATCTATTTATTATTGGTAATTAATGCACGTGGGTGGTAACTTCTTTGGCTGTCAAATCAGGGAGTTAAAATGATGTGGCGGACAAATGGATCAGCATAGCTGGGAAACAGTCGGGGCGTCGATGGGCCGTAAATCTAATGATAAATGTTGGCCATCCATTATTCATATGCTCTTTCTGTGTTAAATACAGAGCACAGCACATTTACTACTGCAAGGCCTAGGCAGAGAACATGTGAAGCAGTTTAAGCATGTAGCGACAGGTGGATTGATGGAGCGCTCTCATCTCTCTCTCTGCCTGCCTGTCTGTCTCTCTCTCTCTTTCTCCCTCTCCCTCTCTCCCTCTTCCTCTCTCTCTTTCTCTCCAACTAATACAGCCATTGTAGATGTACATCCATTAAGTCAGTGTGTGTTGTCGATACTGCTGTGTTGGAGTGTGATTGAAGTCTGTTGTGTCCTGAAGCTGTGGAGGTCTAGGAGGTTAATTACTTCCTCAATAGAATATATGTCTCAGCTTTCATGTCATCTTTATTAGTCACAACAACACTACCGAAGCACAAGTCCGGACATGTCCAGGAAATACGTTGATGCCTTGTACTTTGAACACTCTTGGTGCTTTTACAGAGGATTTGTAGTGACATTTGCGAAAAGCCGCCAAGGATTTTTATAAATCACCTCTGCTCTATGTTGGTCCCTGCTGTTGGTTAACCGATGTAATTCATCATTTGTATTCACCTTGATTGTTGAATGGCTTCTACTTTTCTGAGATGGACAGTAATTAATATCAGGCTTTAAATAGCTGCTTGACAATAATTATGCTAGTGATTGTGCTAGCGCTAGAGCGGTTTGAAACTGAGAGAACCATTACTTCCTGTAACCATTACTTCCTGTAACCATTACTACCTGCAATAGTGGCAAATTCTTCCCTACTGGTTATATTCACAGGAATTACTCATTTGTAGAGTCTGAAATGATTATGCCATCAGATTGTAATCAACATAATTCACTTAACTGTATTCCCAAGTGACTGGCTACTCTGGTGTGTTTCAATGAGCTGGGGAGAGAGATCTTCTTGATTGTTATATCAGTCTCGGTACAACGATTGCAGCTAGTAGTTATTATTATCTTGCATGTATGTGCCTCATCTGTCAAATCAGTCTCGGTACATGTAAACACTTCACTCTGCCTGTCACAGTGATGCCACAGTATCTATCGCTTTTATACTGCAGGAGCATCTCTGGAATTCAAAGAGAAATGGCCCTGGTTTCTCCTCGTGTCCTCACCACCCTCAGGCTATAAAGGTTTACAGATCTGTGCAAAGGCAGTGGAGAGATCAGACACTCGGGAATGAGCACCTGTTTTAGTGGCTCCGACACGCGTACGTAGCTAGTGGTCATTTATTTGCAGTTTAGTTGCTTTTGACACATTTTCCCTCTTTCTCTGTCTGTCTCTGTCTCTCCCTTGCTATCTCTCTCTACGTCTTTCTCCATCTATAACTCTCTCTCTCTTTGTCATTCTCTATTTGTCACCGCCCATCCTGTCTCTTCTTCTCTCTGCTGACACTCTTTCCCTCAGAGACGGCGGTCGGTGTGCGGCTTATTGTCTTTGTCTCTTTCCTCCTGCTCCTATTATCTGGGAGGGTTCAAGGGCAATGTGGCTGTGGCTCATTTGCATATGACAGTAGTCCTGGGGACTGGGGAGGGCTTCATGTGTAGCAGGTGATTCATATCATGCCTATTTTTAACAAGATTAGATTAAAACTAGGTCTGTCAAATGATTTTTTTTTTATTAATTGCGATTAATCGCATTCCATTCTGTAGTTAAATGCGATTAATCGCACATTTTTATTTTGCTTAAATTTGGTGCTAAATAAAGATTTTGCCTGCCACGTCAGTACCTTTTTAGAGGTTGTTTTCACTCTCTGGGCATATTGTACAGAGGAAGAGCACAGCTTTATCATCTGAAAATGTCAACATGCTTGTTTGTCTTTGCACCTGGCTCGGTGAAAAGAAATAGGAGGGCGACTGTAGTGTACGGTCACAGGTTTATGTTCTGTGGAATTCATGACATTGTTGGACAAGTTTTATCCTTAGAGCCAGTTGATTTTTTCTTATAGCCAAACCTCCAATCAGTAATTGGGAGAACAATCATTTTGAATGGCTGAAGCTTTAAATGCCTGGTACGGCAACTGCTCGGCCTCCAACCGCAAGGCACTAGAGAGGGTAGTGCGTATGGCCCAGTACATGACTGGGACCAGGCTTCCTGCCATCCAGGACCTCTATACCAGGTGGTGTCAGAGGAAGGCCCTAAAAATTGTCAAAGGTCTCCAGCCACCCCAGTCATAGACTGTTCTCTTTGCTACCGCACGGCAAGCAGTACTGGAGCACCAAGTCTAGGTCCAAAAGGCTTCTTAACAGCTTCTACCCCCAAGCCATCAGACTCCTGAACAACTAATCAAAGGGCTACCCAGACCCCTCTTTTACACTGCTGTTACTCTTTGTTTATTATCTATGCACAGTCACGTTAACTCTACCTACATGTTCATACTACCTCAACTAACTGGTGCCCCCGCACATTGACTCTGTACCGGTACCCCCAGTATATAGCCTCGCTATTGTTATTTTACTGCTGCTGTTTAATTGTTTGTTACTTTTATCTATTTTTTACTTAACTTTTTTTTTCTTAACTTTTTAAAGCATTGTTGGTTAAGGGCTTGTAAGTGAGCATTTCACTGTAAGGTATTCGGTGCATGTGACAAATAAAATTGTATTTGATGTGTGTATGTGCATGTTTGTGTGTGAGGACGTGTTTAATTATATAGACCAGAAGTCCCCACAAGAATAGCATTTCCGCGGAGTGGAATTCCATCTTGTTGTGACATCTTGTGCGAGTGACTCCTTATTTTGCCCATGTGCAACTTGCTGTTGTCCCAGCATTTGTTGGGCTGTGTTAGAAAAGCCCTGAAAAAAAATAGCATTTGGCTCGGGCGCTGTTCTGTAGGGACACTGTGATGGACCTTCAGAGGCTGTGCACAGTGCAGGGCAGGTGTCAAAAGGCAGATGTCATGCAGCTGCAATCATGTTCCGTGCACTGTCTGTGCAAACTGTGGTAACTTTGTTTTCAATGTTCCACTGCTTTGCTAGATCCATGAAATGCCCGGCGCACTTTTTGTCTTCATTATGGCCAGAGCATGTGAATGCAGTTTCCAGTTTTCTTCGATGTGGTCCAGCACCCTCTTCTAGCTTAGCCTGCTGAAGATGTCCTCCATTGCTTCTAGTAACATATTGTTGGTGTCGACAGTATGTTTTCGCTTGTAAATGATAACGAAGACTCAATGTACTTCGGCAATAAACGTATTCAGCATGGCAGTTGATGCAAATGACTTTAGGTTTATCCAGAGAGCCATCTGGGGAGTGATTTGAAATTGAATTTGACATTTAAAAGCACCTGCATTCTCCATCATTCATTCATACAAGTAGCTAGCTAGTAAAGTGGTTGTCAAACTAGCGCATCGTCAGCCAGGGCTTAAATTTGAACTATGGATGGTTCAGGGTGTCAAACTAAGAAAATGCATTAATGGCGTTAAATTTTTTTTACGGCATTACAAACGAAGCATTAACACTGTATTAACACGTTCACTTTGACAGCCCTAATTAAAACCAATCAATCAGCATGGTTCACACTGCCCACCATGCCCAATGAAAAATGAATCACCTGCCCTCTCCTCCCCCCTCTCCCATTCTCTCTCATCCCCTAAATTGGAGAGGGGATTGCACACCTCCACAACCCACTGCCTCTATTCCTCTACCTCCTCCACATGGCACAATACACCCAGCACTTACAACACTGAAACATGGTGCCCCCACAACCCATTCTATGTCCTATAATATGTCCCCTGTGTGACTCTGTGGCTGTACTATACATATAGTAAAGCTGTCAATTCTCTGGAATGTCTTGGGCATGAATTAAAAGCTTAGCAGCACAATTATGAATTATGAAAGCCTAATGTTCTCTTTAGGGTAAATGTTCTAGAATATTTATAAACTCCCCTCCTTCACACAGCCGCTTGCCTCCACCCAAGGAGACTGGTGACATAGACATCTGTAGTTGGGAGAGATGATGACCTTCTTGGACTCTGTGGTACAGAAATCTTTGAGACTTGCTGGCGTGGGAGCACAGTGTGTGGTCAATCGCGGTTCATAGTATTATCTAGAGAAACAACCATGCTTTACCATTTCAAAGAGCGAAGAACATAGAGAAATGGTTTATTGAGATTGGTGTGGAAGAACTTGACTGGCCTGTGCAGAGCCCTGACCTCAACTCCATCAAACACCTTTGGGATGAATTGGAACGCGGATTGTGAGTCAGGCCTAATCACCCTACATCAGTGCCTGACCTCACTAATGCTCTTGTGGCTGAATGGAATTAAGTCCCCGCAACAATGTTCCAAAATCTAGTGGAAAGCCTTCCCAGAAGAGTGGAAGCTGTTATAGCAGCAAAAGGAGGGACCAACTCCATATTAATGCCCATGATTTTGGATGGGACGAGCAGGTGTCCACATACTTTTAGTCATGTAGTGTAATTCAATCACTATGAAACTGTGACTTCTCGATATCACACTCCTGGCTTTTATATTCCGGGGCCTCGTTTGGATCACTCCGCTTCCAATGGTCCTTTGTGGGCCACATTTTCAAACCTCCAGTCTCGCTCCAATCTCTTGGCACATTAAGGTGGATTCGCTTCCACATGGATTGGCGCTCTAAGCATGTGTGTAATCACCAAACATCTGCGACTCATTTAGAATATTTTGGCGAATTTCAGAGGTGAAATATTCCAGAGAGGGAGGCTAAAGGCCCCAAATGTTTTCCTTGTCATGGAGTCGGAGTGTGGGGTATTTGAATTTGAATCTTAAATCGGCTATTCACACCCCAGGTCTCTGGGCACCTTCCGGGTGGGCTAGGGAGATAGCAATGATGTTTACCAAAAACGTGTCTGGGTTCCCTTTGTTTGAATCCCAGATTGAGCCATTAGTCCTACTCGTTATCCGTCTGATCAGTTGAATGAATGTGTGTAGGCCTACTTTTGGTCATGTAGTGTTATTTGAGTGCTGTCTGTCTTCCCAGTAGCCTACGTGGTGTGTGAACTGCTGACTGCTCATAACTCACAGTTGATTGTTGACACATCAACCAGGATTAAGGGGGCAGGGCAATTTGTGACTTGTTTTGGTAATCAGTGGCTGTATTGCCTCTCCTAGGCAATCGGCAATTACAACAGGGAGGTGTGCTCTTCACCTCTGCTAGACAATTAGCAATTTGTTTTAGTACTTCAGTCTCCCCTAGTTTCTCAGCGGTAGCCGTGTAAGCGGAGGCTGTGTCAGTGGCAGTCTTGTCGCCGAAATGAAGACGGTTCTGCCGAGTTGTTCTGCCAAGTCGTTCGAGGAAGGAAAGAGACATCTTCCTCACCATTCTCGCACTTGAGTATTTTACAGTTATTTTCAGATGATCTAGTTTTGCTCTTTTGTAGCTTTGGCAACTATGTGTGTGTTTTCTATACCTGTTCGCTCTTTTCCCTGTAGGTTTTACAGACGCCCCCTGCACGCACAACACGTGTGGAATTCCGGGTCTCTGGCAGCGTTTAGAACTGTCGATCTGCGGTCAAGAACACAGAGTTTTTTTGCATTTTCTCTCATAGTCTGAGAGCATCTGGTCGTCGCGGTGGTGGCACATAGCTACTCATTTCTCCTAACTGGAGATTTTCTCTTTTCTCTGTCTCTCACCTGCCCATCTTCTCTTTTGAATTCCATGCTGTCACTGTCACTTGTCCACTCAAGCTTAACATTGTTGTCATCTATTGCCCACTAGGTGCCCTTGTAGAGTTTCTCAATGAGCTTGACACCTTGATAAACTCATTTCCTGACACTGGCTCACCGCTCTTAGTACTTGGTGACTTCATCCTCCCGACATCTGCCTTCGATTATTTTCTTTCCAGCTCTCCCTTTCACCTCCTTGCCTCTTTTGACCTCACCCTTTCCCAGTCCCCTCTAACTCACAAGGCAGGCAATACGCTTGACCTCATCTTTACCCGAGACTGTCCGCCTACTAATCTTACTGCAACCCCCCTCCAGGTCTCTGATAAGTGTTTTGTTTCCTTTTCTGTCTCCCTTTCCTCCAACCCTATCCACTCAGCCAATACCCAGATGGTCATGCTCTGTCGCAATCTTCGCTCTCTCTCTCTCTCCCACTACTCTCTCCTCTTCTATCCTATCATCTATCTTTTCTGCTAAATCCTTCTCCCTCCTGATTCTGCCTCTATGACCCTACTCTCCTCCCTTTCTGCATCCTATGACTCGCAGTGTCCCCTTTCCTCCCAGCCGACACGAGCCTCCCCTCCTGCTCCGTGGCTGGGTGACTCATTGCAAGCTGGCAGCTAATTGTAAAATGAGGAAAATTAAACTTCATTCCCTCCTCTCGACCTTCTCTTTCTCTGTATCTGCTGCTTACCCCACTTTCTATCATTCCACATTTTAACCCTAGGAAACTATTTTCCACCTTGTCCTCCCTCCTTAATCCTCCACCCCTCCCCTTACTCCTCCCTCTCTGCGGACGACTTTGTCAATCACTTGGAAAAGAGAGTTGAGGATATCCACTCCTCATTCCCTGAGCCTATTGAGTCCACTGGTCCCACTCACACAGAACTATCTGCTATGCAGATGACACTCAATTACTTTTCTCCTTCCCACCTTCTGACACCCAGGTGGCGGCATGCATCTCTGTGTGCCTGGGAGAGGAGATAAATCAGTTTGGATGTCGGCCCACCACCTTAAGCTCAACCTCGGCAAGACGGAGCTGCTGTTCCCCCCCCCCCCCCCCCCCCCCCCCGGAAAAGGCTTGCCTGTTCAAAGACCTCTCCATCACGGTTGATAACTCCACAGTGTCGCTCTCCCAGAGTGCACAGAACCTTGGTGTGACTCTTGACAACACCCTGTCGTTCTCTGCCAACCTCAAAGCAGTGACTCACTCATGCAGGTTCATGCTCTACAATATCCGTAGAGTACGACCCCACCTCACACAGGAAGTGGTGCAGGTCCTAATCCAGGCACTTGTCATCCCGCTAGAACTACTGCAACTCACTGTTGGTTAGGCTCCCTGCGTGTGCCATAAAACCCCTGTAACTTATCCAGAACGCTGCAGCCCGGCTGGTTTTCAACCTTCCCAAGTTCTCCCATGTCACCCTGCACCTCTGCACACTGCAATAGCTACCAGTAGAAGCTCACATCCACTACAAGACCATGGTGCTTGCCTACAGAGCAGCAAGAGGAACTATGCTCAAACCCTACACACGAACCAGAGCACTCCGTTCTGCCACATCTTGCCTTTTGGCCCTCTCACCGCTACGGGAGGGCAGCTCCCACTCAGCCCAGTCCAAGCTCTTCTCTGTCCTGGCACCCCAATGGTGGAATCAGCTTCCCCCTGAAGCTTGGACTGCGGAGGCCCTGCCCATCTCCCCGAAAGCACCTGAAACCACACATCTTCAAAGAGTATTTTAAATAATCCCCCTCCTCACCTCAACACCCCTCCCCTTCTAGCTCTGACTTTGCCGATAGCTACTTTATTGAGGAAAAGAGTACTTACTATACCTGTGGTTGTCCCACCTAGCTATCTTAAGATGAATGCATTAACTGTAAGTCACACTGGATAAGAGAATCTGCTAAATTACTAAAATGTTAAATGTCTATAGCATTTATTCACATGGTAATTGGAGTCAGATTGATGAATGTAGTTTATTATTCAACAACATTTTAACCCAACTACAGATACAGCATATGTACATGGTTTGTTAATGGACTTGCATGGAGGAACTTATCTCACAGAAATTCATATTCATTCACCAGACACATAAATTATAGTGGAGTATTATGTCAGCATACTGGTAGGGCTTCATCATGTCACTCCTCCGCTTATCTGATTCCTTCTGCCCATCTGCAAAACACACAGCTTATCATTGGACTGGGCACTTAACGTAATGGTATAGTTGACTGGTGTATCAGTCGTGGGAATGTGAGAAGCTTACGGCTCTCATTTTAAAGCTGCAGAAACATGGTGATCATTGGGTTTGCGGAATTCAAGCGCAACAAAACAGGTTGCCTTGAGAAGCCTAGCGTGCTGCTTTTCTTTTTAGGGAAGGTTCTTCTAAAGTTCTCTAAAGGTTGTCCCTCGAAGGAGTAATGTGCCCCTGCTCTAAAGAGGATTCCATTTGCTGAAACTGATCCCCAATCAAAGGTCAATCAATGCTGCTGAATGGATCACAGAACTTGTGGAATATCTGTATTTACTGTGGCTTCAGAAAGTATTCACACCCATTGACTTTTAAAAAAAACAATTGTGTTACAGCCTGAATTTAAAATTGATTAAATTGAGATTTTGTGTCACTGGCCTACACACAACACCCCATAATATCAAATTAGAAGTATTTCATGTATTTTGAATTTCTTACAATTAATAGCAAATGAAAAGCTGAAATGTCTTCAGTAAAGAAGTATTCAACCCCTTTGTTGTGGCAAGCCTAAATAGGTTCAGGAGTAACAATGTGCTTAATAATTCACAAAAAGTTGCATGGACTCCCTCTGTGTGCAATAATTATGTTAAACATGATTTTTGAATCACTGTACTCCACACATACAATTATTTGTAAGGTCCCTCAGTCGAGCAGTGAATTTCAAACAGATTCAACCACAAAGGCCAAGGAGGTTTTCCAAAGCCTGGCAAAGAAGAGCACATATTGGTAGATGGGTGAAACAATAATAAGATATTGAATATCCCTTTGAGCGTGGTGAAGTTATTAATTACACTTTGGATGGTGTGTCAATACACCCAGTCACTACAAAGATACAGGCGTTCTTCCCAACTCAGTTGCCGGAGAGGAAGGAAACCGCTCAGGGATTTTTGAATACAAAGCGTTCTGTTTGGGGCAAATCCAACACAACACATCCTTGAATACCACTCTTCATGTTTTTTTATATAAAAAAAACTCCCTAGTCCTTGCCGATGCAAAGCATATCCATAGCATGATGCAACCACTACCAAATGGAATAGAGCTAAGCCCAGGCTAAATCCTAGAGAAAAACCTGGGTCAGTCTGCTTTCCAACAGACCCTGGGAGACAAATGCACCTTTCAGCAGAACAATAACCTAAAACACAAGGCCAAATATACACTGGAGATGCTTACCAAGATGACCATTGAATGTTCCTGAGTTGCCTAGTTACAGTTTTGACTTAAATTGGCTTGAAAATCTATGGCAAGACTTAAAAATGGCTGTCTAGTAATGATCAAACAATCAACTTGACAATTAGCTTGAAGAATTGTTTAAAGAATAATGTGCAAATATTGTACAATCCAGGTGTGCAAAGCTCTTACCCAGAGAGACAAAGGTGATTCTAACATGTATTGACTCAGGAGTGTGAATACTTATGTAAATGAGATATTTCTGTATTTAATTTTCAATAGAATTTGCTCAAATGTAATTATGGGGTATTGTGTGTAGTTGGGTGAAGGAAAACATCTATTTAATCAATTTTGAATTCAAGCTGTAACACAACAAAATGTGGAATAGGTCAAGGGGTATGAATACTTTCTGAAGGCACTGTATCAATCCTCATTGATTAGCTCACTACTCTGTGCGAGGTTACACAGCAAACACTAAACACTTTTTTTTTAATTACTGGAGTGTGTCTGTTTTTTTCCATGACAAAAGAGACTGGCTCATTAAATTAAGAATAATTGGTGTGTGTATGTGTGCGTGTGCCTTTTCGTGTGTCCCCATGTCTGTGTCTGCTCATCCCTTACACAACCTTGTTCTAATCAAATCAAATAAAATTGTATTTGTCACATACACATGGTTAGCAGATGTTAATGCGAGTGTAGCGAAATGCTTGTGCTTCTAGTTCCGACAATGCAGTAATAACCAACGAGTAATCTAACTAACAATTCCAAAACTACTGCCTTATACACACAAGTGTAAAGGGATAAAGAATATGTACATAAAGATATATGAATGAGTGATGGTACAGAGCGGCATAGGCAAGATGCAGTAGATGGTATCGAGTACAGTATATACATATGAGATGAGTATGTAAACAAAGTGGCATAGTTTAAAGTGGCTAGTGATACATGTATTACATAAAGATGCAGTAGTTGATATAGAGTACAGTATATACGTAGACATATGAGATGAATAATGTAGGGTATGTAAACATTATATTAAGTAGCATTGTTTAAAGTGGCTAGTGATATATTTTACATAAATTCCCATTATTAAAGTGGCTGGAGTTGAGTCAGTGTGTTGGCAGCAGCCACTCAATGTCAATGTTAGTAACAGTCTGATGGCCTTGAGATAGGAGCTGTTTTTCAGTCTCTCGGTCCCAGCTTTGATGCACCTGTACTGACCTCGCCTTCTGGATGATAGCGGGGTGAACAGGCAGTGGCTCGGGTGGTTGTTGTCCTTGATGATCTTAATGGCCTTCCTGTGACATCGGGTGGTGTAGGTGTCCTGGAGGGCAGGTAGTTTGCCCCCGGTGATGCGTTGTGCAGACCTCACTACCCTCTGGAGAGCCTTACGGTTGTGGGCGAAGCAGTTGCCGTACCAGGCGGTGATACAGCCCGACAGGATGCTCTCGATTGTGCATCTGTAGAAGTTTGTGAGTGCTTTTGGTGACAAGCCAAATTTCTTCAGCCTCCTGAGGTTGAAGAGGCGCTGCTGCGCCTTCTTCACGATGCTGTCTGTGTGGGTGGACCAATTCAGTTTGTCTGTGATGTGTACGCCGAGGAACTTAAAACTTACTACCCTCTCCACTACTGTTCCATCGATGTGGATAGGGGGGTGTTCCCTTTGCTGTTTCCTGAAGTCCACAATCATCTCCTTTGTTTTGTTGGCGTTGAGTGTGAGGTTATTTTCCTGACACCAGACTCCGAGGGCCCTCACCTCCTCCCTGTAGGCCGTCTCGTCGTTGTTGGTAATCAAGCCTACCACTGTTGTGTCGTCCGCAAACTTGATGATTGAGTTGGAGGCGTGTGTGGCCACGCAGTCGTGGGTGAACAGGGAGTACAGGAGAGGGCTCAGAACGCACCCTTGTGGGGCCTCAGTGTTGAGGATCAGCGGGGTGGAGATGTTGTTACCTACCCTCACCACCTGGTGGCGGCCCGTCAGGAAGTCCAGGACCCAGTTGCACAGGGCGGGGTCGAGACCCAGGGTCTTGAGCTTGATGACGAGTTTGGAGGGTACTATGGTGTTAAATGCTGAGCTGTAGTCGATGAACAGCATTCTCACATAGGTATTCCTCTTGTCCAGATGGGTTAGGGCAGTGTGCAGTGTGGTTGAGATTGCATCGTCTGTGGACCTATTTGGGCGGTAAGCAAATTGGGTGTGCTGTTAAACGTTATGAGCAGTTATGAGCAGGGAGTGGAGTAATGATCTCAAGCAGGTGGCTATCTCCTCCTGGAAAGAATATCTTTATATACTGTTGTGTGTAGTTCAGACTAGAGTGGGAGAGGAGAGAAATTATGTCATGCTTTAACACTGACCAAATTGTCTTAATGGTTCACAGCTCAGTTTATTGTTATGGGAGTAATACAGTGCTTATAGATGTGGTACATGGTCAAACTGACAAGTCTTTCTGGTCTACAGCAGCCGTCTTTAGAGAAAGACTTAGTTCTTCTTTAGAATAACTCTCCCTACATTGTTGACATGTGTTTTTTACATACAGAGCGGTTGAGCCTTAGACAAGCTCAGGAGTGGAGGGCAGATCTCATAAAATGCACTGCCTCTTGTCAATGGGAATTAAACATTCTCTCTCTCTCCTGCTCTGTCCCTCTCTCACTCTCTTTCACCCACCCCACAGGAGAGGCAGCTTCATGCCTGGCCATTCATTGAGATCAATACAGGGGATCTGACCCACTACATGGCTCCACTGTCCTCCCAGAGTGGCTTCCACCACACTGGCTTCGTTGTGCCCGAGCTCATCACACAGACAGCGGCCAAGATACCTGTGACAGAGGAATCCTCGGACCAGGACAGAGGGACGGATGTTGCAGGTACTCTAATCCCCTCCTCTCTCCATACAACCACTGAAACGTTCAAGCAACAAAGATGTTTTTTAGTAGCTAGTTTCATAGCAAGAAAACATCAAAGAAGTTGAAATTAGACTTAGGGTGGCCAGTAGAGGAAAGAAAGACAAAAGCATTGAACTGTTTCTTCCTGAACAACTTGTTTGACTAAGAGGTTTGTTTGAAGTAGTTGTTACTTAAGTGAGTTTGCAGATCAACAGGCTACACCTCTAGTCTAGTCTATCCCAAGGTAAGGCTGTGTGTTCGATTTCAAGAACTAACAAACAGCTAGGATGTAGCTGCAGGTATTTTTCAACGGGAGCTGTTGATTCCATCCAACAGCTGATATGAGTCCCTGTAATTGTTCTGTCACTGTAAGTACGTTTCTTCAAGCACAATTTGTTGGTCTTTTAAACTTGATAGGGCCTTCAGTTTAGCACAGTAGCGATATTGACTTTGTCTTTGCACAAATCATTTTGTAAGGGAAGCGGGTTAGTGTGTGTGCGGATAAGACTGTGTGGGCTGTAGGTGTAGACTAAGATGGCTTGACTGAGAGGAGGTGACAGAGGGGGAATGGGGAAGCAAGGGCTCACGGAGGCTCTTCTTCCTATAGTGCACTAGTTTTGTTAATCCAATGCCCTGTATTGTGGGGGTTATTGTCTTTCCTTTGTTCTTTTTCGTAATTATTGTTGACTGTTGTTGACTTGTCTTTCCTTTGTTCTGTGCCCATTCATGTAATGATGTCTGTGTAGGTGCAGAACTGGTTACCATGGTGAGAGTCTGCTATTGGTCATTAAGGAGGGCACTGCCCGCGTATTGATGATGAATTATACAAGCACAGACACCAGCGACATGCTGGGAGTTTGTGGCGTTCACAGCTTTTCATTTATTTGTCAACAACACCAAATTGAGACAAAAGGGTGTTCATTGGTAGAATTCTGTATTTGTTTAGGCATCAGACTTCAGAAAGCTCACTGAGTTCAGTTTACTCCAAATGTTGACTCTCTCTCTCCCTTTCCATGCATCTCCCTCTCCTTTCCTGTTGCTCCTTCCGCTCTCCCCTCCTCACCATCTCCCCTCTATCTATCTCTCCCCCTCTCTCTCTCTCTCTCTCTCTCTCTCTCTCTTTCTCTCTCTCTCTCTCTCTCTGCTTGGCCCTGTCATGTAGTGAGGATTTATGGCAGTGTGGGACGCTGTCTGGTGTACTGTGTTGTGACCTGAGGATCTTTCACTTTCACTCTAAATCTAAATTGCTTCAATAATCAATATGTCAGTCCCCCAGCAGTCTACAGTAAACAGTGGGTCAACGCAGTTCTGCAATACTAACAGCAAACATAAGCTGTGTGTGTGTGTCAAATCAAATAAAGTCACATTTTATTTTGTCACATGCTTCGTAAACAACTGGTGTAGTGAAATGCTGACTTACAGGCCCTTCCCAACAATACAGAGAGAAAAATAGAGAAATAATAACACTAGGAGTAACTGTAACTTCGCTATATACACGGGGTATATAACAACGAGTCAACATGCAGGGGTACGAGGTAATTGAGGTAGTCAGACGTTTACATACACCTTAGCCAAATACATTTAAACTCAGTTTTTCACAATTCCAAGTCAAAATTCCCTGTCTTAGGTCCGTTAGGATCACCACTTTACTTTAAGAATGTGAAATGTCAGAATAATAGTAGAGAGAATGATTCATTTCAGCTTTTATTTCTTTCATCACATTCCCAGTGGGTCAGAAGTTTACATACACTTAATTAGTATTTGTTAGCATTGCCTTCAAATTGTTTAACTTGGGTCAAACGTTTCGGGTAGCCTTCCAATAAGATGTGTGAATATTGGCCCATTCCTCCTGACTGAGCTGGTGCAACTGAGTCAGGTTTTTATCACGATAATCATTCGATAATGATAATTATCACGATATTAATAAAATAATGTTTTAAGGAAAATTGTTCCATGTTTGCGGCCTGGGAGCACGTACTTGGGGTCAATTAAATTGATAAGCCTCTTGAAACCTTCCTTTTTGACTGTGCTAATTGGTAGCATGTCTTCGACTGTGCTAATTGGTAGCATTTGTGATGTCTTTGTTTTTTTAATGTTTGCTTGTAGGGCATAAATGCTGTCCGTGTTCACTGCTTCGGGCAAACATCCCTAGATTGACTGGTGCTTGAGGAGCGTTTATCAATATCGTGGCGCGAACTCAAACTTCCTGCATGTTCCAAAGAGTGATTTTGCTTCAGATGTTGAAAAAGGTTTGTCGTATTACCAGACTTCGTAGCCACCTGTCTACGACACAATTTGCACCGAACATTGCTCTGCTCTTTGCCAGACTTCAAAAAGCCAAACCACTTTCAAATTACTGAGACAGTGGAACCCTTTTTATCAATCATTTCTTTGTTGGAAGCTGCTCCTTCTCCATGGCTATCACTGCCACTGTTTTCGCCAACATCACTCATTTTTCGTGGTTAATAGTGGCTACTCCATCACTCGAGGTGCTAAGTGGTTTTTAGTGGTATACCTCTCCATGTCCATATTGTCACTTCTCTACACGTTCCTGCTGCGTCACAGAGGTAAAATGGACTGCTGTACCTAATTATTCTATATCGACATTATCGAAAATTAATCTAAATGTTTTATATCGTTATTGAGGGAAGTAATTACCTTGATAATTATTGATATTGATTTATCGCCCAGCCCTAGGATTGAGGTCAGGGCTTTGTGATGGCCACTCCAATACCTTGACTTTGTTGTCCTTAAGCCATTTTGCCACAACTTTGGAAGTATGCTTGGGGTCATTGTCCATTTGGAAGACCCATTTACGACCAAGCTTTAACTTCCTGACTGATGTCTGAGATGTTGCTTCAATATATCCACCTAATTTTCCTACCTCATGATACCATCTATTTTGTGAAGTTCACCAGTCCTCCTGCAGCAAAGCACCCCCACAACATGAGGCTGCCACTCCCGTGTCTCACGGTTGGGATGGTGTTCTTCGGCTTGCAAGCCTCACCCTTTTTCCTCCAAGCATAACGATGGTCATTATGGCCAAATAGTTCTATTTTTGTTTCATCAGACCAGAGGACATTTCTCCAAAAAGTACCATTTTTATCCCCATGTGCAGTTGCAGACTGTAGTCTGGCTTTTTATGGTGGTTTTCGAGCAGTGGCTTCTTCCTTGCTGAGCGGCCTTTCAAGTTGTCGATATAGGACTTGTTTTACTGTGGATATAGATACTTTTGTACCTGTTTCCTCCAGCATCTTCACAAGGTCCTTTGCTGTTGTTCTAGGATTTCGCACCAAAGTACATTCATCTCTAGGAGACAGAATGTGTCTCCTTCCTGAGCGGTATGACGGCTGCGTGGTCCCATTGTGCTTATACTTGCGTACTATTTTTTGCACAGATGAATGTGGTACCTTCAGGCGTTTGGAAATTGCTCCCAAGGATGAACCAGAATGTGGAGGTCAACAATTGTATTTTTTTTGGCTGATTTCTTTTGATTTTCACATGATGTCAAGCAAAGAGGCACTGAGTTTGAAGGTAGGCCTTGAAATACATGCACAGGTACACCTCCAATTGACTCAAATGATGTCAACAAGCCTATCAGAAGCTTCTAAAGCCATTTAAATGCACTGTCAACTTAATGTATGTAAACTTCTGACCCACTGGAATTGTGATACAGTGAATTATAAGTGAAATAATCTGTCTGTGAACAATTGTTGTAAAAATGACTTGTTGTCATGCAGAAAGTAGATGTCCTTAACGACAAACTATAGTTTGTAAACAAGAAATGTGTGGAGTGGTTGAAAAACAAGTTTTAATTACTCCAACCTAAGTGTATGTAAACCTCCGACTTCAACTGTATGTGCATGTAGGTAGTGATTTATTAGGATTCCCATTAGCCAACAACAACGGTGACAGCTAGTCTTACTGGGGCCCGACAAATAGCTAAAATGACATTACAGAAAAAATACTTTACAATTTGCATAAATGTAAAATTGTGTGTGTGTGTGTGTGTGTGCATCTATCAGTTACACATACATGTCAGTACATACACACAACAAGTAGGTCACATTGGGGAGAGGCGTTGTGCCGTGAGCTTTATTTGTTTTTTGAAAACAGGTTTGCTGTTCACTTGCACTATATAAGATGGAAGGGAGCTCCATGCACCAATGGCTCTGTATTATATTGTACATTTCCTTGAATTTGTGCTGGACCTGGGGACTGTGAAAAGACCCCTGGTGGCATATCTGGTGGTGTAAGTGTGTGTGTCAGTGCTGTGTGTAAGTTGACTATGCAAACAATTTGGAATTCCCAACACATGAATGTTTCTTATAAAAACAAGAAGTGACGCAGTCAGTCTTTCCTCATCTCTTAGCCAAGAGAGACTGGCATGCATAGTGTTAATATTATCCCTCTGATTACAATAAAAGAGCAAGACGTGTGGCTCTGTTCTTTCTGCAGCTTAACTAGGTCTTCTTTGCAGCGCTTGACCATATTACTGGACAAAATAACAATTTAATGAACTATTTAGCAGTCTAATGGCTTGGGAATAGAAGATGTTCAAGGTCCTGTTGGTTCCAGACTTCGTGCATTGGTACCGCTGGCTGTGCAGTAGCAGAGAGAATAGTCTTTGACTTGGGTGACTGGAATCTTTGACGATTTTTCGGGCCTTCTTCTGACATCGCCTGGTATAGAGGTCCTGGATGGCAGGGAGCTCAGCCCCAGTGATGTACTGGGCTGTACGTACTACCCTTGGTAGCGCCTTGCGGTTTGATCCCAAGCAGTTGCCATACCAACAGGTTATGCAGCCAGTCAAGATTCTCTCAATGCTGTGCTGCTGAATAACTTTTTGAGGATCTGAGGGCCCATGACAAATCATTTCAGCCTCCTTAGGGGGAAGAGACGTTGTCATGCCTCCTTCACGACTGTGTTGCTGTGTGTGGACCATGATAATTCCTTATTGATGTGGACAACGAGGAACGTAAAGTTCTCAAACCGCTCCACTACAGTCGCATTGATGTGGATGGGGGTGTGCTAGGCCCTCTGTTTCCCGTTGTCCACAATCAGCTCCTTTGTCTTGTTGAGGGAGAGGTTGTTGTCCTGGCACCATACTGCCCGTTCACTGACCTCCTCCCTATATTCTGTCTCATCGTCAGTGATCAAGCCAACCACCGTCAGGAATTTCAGAATCTAGTTGCAGAAGGGAGAGTTCAGTCCCAGGGTCCTGAGCTTAGTTTTGAGCTTGGAACAACTATGTTGTTGAACAATGAGCTATAGTCAATGAACAGCATTCTCACATCGGTGTTCCTCTTGTCCAGCTGGGAGAGGGCAGTGTGGAGTACCACAGAGATTGCGTCATCTGTGGATCTGTTGGGGCGGTATGCAAATTTGAGTGGGACCAGGGTGTCTGGGATGAGGGTGTTGATGTGAGCCATGACCTGCTTGAAAAATGTAGGTATCAGGGAGAGGTTGAAAATGACAGTGAAGACACTAGCCAGCTGGTCAGCGCATGCTCTGAGTACGTGTCCTGGTAATCTGTCTGGCCTTGTGAATGTTAATCTGCTTAAAGTTCTTATTCATGTAGAACATCTGGTTTTCTCATGCCTGGTTCAGTGTTGCTTGCCTCGAAGTGAGCATAGAAGGCATTTAGCTCGCCTGGTAGGCTTGTGTCACTGGGTAGCTCGTGGCTGGGTTTCTCTTTGTAATCCGTGATAGTTTACAAGCCCTGCCCATTTGGCCAGCGTCAGAGATGGCGTAGTAGGATTCGATCTTAGCCCTGTTTTGACTGTTTGATAGCTTGGGGATTTCTTCTAAACTTCCGGATTAGTGTCCCGCTCCTTGAAAGTGCCAGCTCTAGCCTTTAGCTCAGTGTCGATGTTGCCTGTAATCCATGGCTTCTGGTTGGGATATGTACGTACGGTCACTGTGGGGGTGACGTCATTGATGCACTTATTAATGAAGCCGGTGACTGATATGTTATTGGGTGAATCTCGGAACATATTTCAGTCTGTGCCATCGAAACAGTCCTGTAGTTTAGCATACGCTTCATCGGACCATTTCCGTATTGAGCGCGTCACTAGTACTTCCTGTTTGAGTTTATGCTTGTGAGCTGGAATCTGTGTGTTGATTAAAGTTGATCTAGAGTTTTGACGGCTCTAGTTACAAAGGTGAAATGCTGGTAAAAACGAGTTAAGACTGAGTTCAGTTTCCCTGCATTAAAATCACCGGCCACTAGGAGTGACGCCTCTGGATGTGCATTTTCTTGTTTGCTTATGGCATTATACAGCTCATCGAGTGTGGTCTTAGTGCCAACATCGGATTGTGGTGGTAAATAGACAGCTACAAAAAATATAGATGAAAACTCTCTTGGTAAATAGTATGGTGTGTAGCTTATCATGAGGTATTCTAACTCAGGCAAGGAAAAACCTAGAGACTTCCTTAACATTAGAGATTGCGCACCAGCAGTTGTTAGGAAAGAGACAAACGCCTCCCCCTTAACGTTACCCAAAGCTGCCTTTTGGTCTTGCTGATCCATAAAAGAAACAGCTAGATGTACCGTATTTTATCCATTTCCTTTTTCAGCCACGACTCTGAGAAACAGAGAATATTACAGATCTTCAGGTCCTTCATTGAATGGAACTTGTCCTTAAATGGAACTTGTCTAGCTTGTTCTCTAGTGGTTGTACATTTGCCAATAGAACACAGGGTAGAGGCTGTTTATTTACTCACCGACGTATTCTCGCTCGTTTACACTTTTTCTGCCATATCTTCCTCTTTCGAGTCCCACGGTTTAGGGCCTGGCCCGGGATGAGCAGTATGTCCCCAGCTGCCGATTCATTGAAGTAGAAATCTTCATCCAATTTGAGGTTAGTGATCGCTGTTCTGATGTCCAAAAGCTCTTTTCGGTCATAGGAAATGATGGAGGAAATATTATGTACAAAAAAATTAAGATCAGCATAAAAAAACACAAAATAGCAGAATTGGTCAGGAGCCCGTAAGACGGCAGCTATCCACTGCAGCACCATCTTCCTGAAGTGTGTGTGTTTGTGTCTTTGGTGGTCGTTTACAGATGCCACACATCACACATTATGCTATTTTTTATGCCATCACTTTGGGATAATAATCACTCTGGACCACCAGTAAAGCAGAAATGTCATGATAGAAAGGCATACTCAACTTTAGAGAGAATTTTGTGAGACAATAAAGAGAGTTTGGAGCAACGGTTCCCAAACTAGGACTCACAACCCTATGTGGGGTCGCCTGACATGAAAATGGGGTCGCGGGAGAATTTCCTATTCCAAATCCTGAGGAAACAATCATATATAGAAAAACAAATATTAGAATATTGTCTTTATCTCAAAATCATTGTAATGTGGTTAATCTTCAAAATATAAATTAAAATCTCAAAGATAAAATTCAATGAGAGAGCGCCCTAGATCGTGGGAAAAGGTCACACTTGACTGTTGCTCTTGAATCATTCCCATGGTAAATGGCTAGGCCCGCTATGCTATAAAACCACACACAGAGACTGATATTACTGGCCACAATTGATAAGGTGAAACTAATGTGTGGGGAGGCGTATGCACAGAAACTCACATCAATACCTTTGTCAGATAACACTGTTAAACAAAGAATATATGCCAGGAAACTGGCTGACCGACTCGAACTCTCCAGCTTATGCTCCTCTAAATGGATGTTAGCTGAGGGTTGAAATTCCCATGTATTGACTTTTGTTCTCTATACATGTCAGGGGATGCTATTCACGAGGACATATTGTTCTATTTCACAATTCCTGGGCATGAAAGGGCACAGGGGATGTTCTGTGTGCTGCGTTGCTATATTGACGATATTTTTTTTCCTCCATGGGATCAAAGGGTGGGCTTTTGCACCGATGGGGCTCCATCTATTGCGGGATGGCGGGCAGATCTCTGCACTGTAGTTATGAATGTGTTTCCCCCATCCATCGCCTTGTGCGTGTTTCAGAAAACAGAAAACAGCATCAGTAAGTGTCCCACACTAGTTCTGAGTGCTCACCTCCAACACTTGGAAGAGCACTTTGGGACCTACTTTCCAAACCGTTTGACTGTGATCCTGGCTCAGTTGACATGCCGGTAAGTGAAATCGAACAGCTGATCGAGCTCTCATGTGACCGAATGCATTCATGGGTCACTACGGAGGAGTTTTGGTTCCTGACTCAATAATAGAATAATAGCCTCCTGTCTGCCTTTGAGCATTAAGGCCCGGTTTAAACAACTGGGAACTCGAAACTGGGACCTCGGAAATCTCCGACTTCAGTACGTTCAAGGCAACTGGGAACTCTAAATATAACAAGCTCCGAAGGGGAAAAATCTCTTTCTAGAGATACAACTTTCCGACCTGAAGATCACTGGCATCATGATTTGACCTCTCGTTTTTCAGAGATCATAGTGGTCTTGAAAGCACCATCAAATTAATATCTGTGTAAAGCTGGATTCAGTGCTCTCGTCTGCATTAAAACCAAATATCGATACAGGTGGGAGAGATGAGGTGAGCACTGTCGACCACACCCGACTTTGAGAATCTCAGACGCGACACACATCAAGCACACCCACCTCATTAGGGGTGGTGAGATTTTAGTTAAAGCCACTCCGACATTGCTCGTCCTAATATTTATACATTTCTTAATTCCATTCTTTTACTTTTAGATTTGTGTATTGTTGTGAATTGTTCTATACTACTGCACTGGTGGAGCTAGGAACACCAGCATTTCGCACCACCTGCAATAACATACAGGTATGCTAAATATGTGAATGTGACCAATAAAATTTGATTTGAGATAAGATACATTGTCAGACTAATTAGAAATTGACTGTCATAGCCCCACATTAAAAGTATGTGATGGTGAGTTGAGAAGAAAATCAGAAATTCTGTTATAATGTTTTTCAAATGACTGCCATACCCCCAAATAATGGACAAATCAGGGTTTTTATGTATATATATATATATATATATATATATATATATATATATATATATATATAGATATAGATAAAGATAAAGAAAAAGGCCTCTGGGGACGGAGGCCGGGATTAAAAATAAAACATAGCATGGCAGCAACACATGACAACACAGCATAGTAGCAGCACAAAACATGGTACAAACATTATTGGGCACAGACAACAGCACATAGTGCCAACTGTAAAGTTTGATGGAGGAGGAATAATGGTCTGGGGCTGTTTTTCATGGTTCAGGCTACACCACTTAGATCCAGTGAAGGTAAATCTTTACTCTACAGCATACAATGATATTCTAGACGATTATGTGCTTCCAACTTTGTGGCAACAGTTTGGGGAAGGCCCATTCCTGTTTCAGCATGACAATGCCCCCATGCACAAAGCGAGGTCCATACAGAAATGGTTTGTCGAGATCGGTGGGGAAGAACTGACTGGCCTGCACAAAGCCCTGGCTGAAACCCCATCGTACATCTTTGGGATGAATTTCAACACTGACTGCGAGCCAGGCCTAATCGCCCAACATCAGTGCCCGACCTCACTAATGCTTGTGTGGCTTAATGAAAACAAGTTCCTGTAGCAATGTTCCATCATTTTAGTGGAAAGCCTTCCCAGAGGAGTGGAGGCTCTTATACCAGCAAAGGGGGAACCAACTACATATTAATGCCCATGATATTGAATTGAGATGTTCGACAAGTAGGTGTCCACATACTTTTGGTCATATAGTGTACATGTCAGTAATACACAACAGGTAAGTCACATGGGGGAGAAGCGTTGTGCTGTGAGGTGTTGCTTTATTTGTTTTTTTAAACCAGGTTTGCTGTTCACTTGCGCTGTATTTGATGGAAGGGAGCTCCATGCACTCATGGCTCTGTATTATACTGTATGTTAGAGAGAGAGAGAGAGAGAGAGAGAGTGTGTTTTCCTAATGAGAGACAGTTCAATCAGCGGTGCCTCGCTGTGTCTGTTGTTCGACTTTCCACCCAGACCTACCTGTGTGTGGCCAGCCAGCCTGTAACTCAAATACACCACCTTGGATGGTGGACTTACTAGTAGTGTACATACTGCTGTACTGTGTGCTCAACGTCTCTCTAGACTCGAGGAAGGACAATACATTTGAATACTTATTTCTTAACGCAGGAGACATACACAAGGATACTACAAAAATAGATGTGTTCTTTTTTTATGTTGCCACATAATGAGATGATTAATATTCTCTGTAGGTCTTACACCTGTACCTCAGGATACCTGTTTACCAAGTGTTCCTGTTTGAGGAGGGTCTGCTTTTGCATGTACTAAAGTATTTATTTTAACACTGGCGAAACGTTGCAGACTGTGCATGATTATTCACAAACGCTGCAATGTGAGAGATTGTTAGTCCAACTTGCACAATAGGGGGATTCAATTTAGAACACAAACCCATGTCGAGGGTAGTTATGGAAGTCATTTGCACCCGCATGCACTGAGTAAAGTGAAAGACACACAAACCAGTGGTCTTCATGGATAAACATTACGCTTCCCTCGCACTCCGAAACCATGGGATCATGCAGTGCAAAGCCATCATCTGTCCTTGATGAGCTGTTTGAGCTGAACTGAGGATGTCTGGGTCAATAGGACATTATTCTTATTATTATCCTCCAGTAGTAGTACAGAGATGGCTACACTATAATTTAGTCCTACTAAATGTAATTTATCTCTAATTGCTATATAATTACGCAACAATTATCATATCTTTAATGTAATTGTTATGTCATTATTCCTACATATGATCTTGTTGTTTTAATCAAGGCCAATGAAAGGGGGAGGTGTCAGGTGTGCTAGCTACAGCAAAATATTTAGTTTTACATATTGCCCTTAAAATGACATACTTACTGTAATTGATGGATCTTTGAAATGCTAACATGTCAATAGTGCATTAGGAACCATTACAATATAAATGCCAGTTTTTCCTTTTCGTGTTTTGCTGTCTTACATAGTTATTTAGTCTAGAACCAATGAAGTTGTGTATGGAAGTAATATTGCAAATCTAAGTGTTTCTGCTTTCCCCATCAAGAATCCTCATTAAAAACAAACAGACTAATGTTAGTAAAACACAAATGTCAGACCGGTCTTCTCTTCTTAATATAGAAAGATACCTGCTGCAGCCTTCTCCTGTGGATAGCGTGGGTAGATGACAGAATAGGTGTATTTAGTCTTTTTTTTTTATTCTATTTTTTGTTGCTGTCACAGTCCCCTCCCCTCATGCTCCTCTTCAAACTCCCAGCCTGCCTCTGTCGTGTCTGTCTCTAATTACCTCCAGCTATCCTCCTTTAAAACCCCCCTCTCTTCTCCTCTCTTCGTTCCCACTGGGCCCAATTTAGCAACTAATATAAGCAAATGTTATCTAAAAGACTTTCCAAAGCATAGTCTGCTTCAATTTGGGAGCTTTGTCATGACTTATTTACAGTTTTTCGTGGGTGAAAGTAGTCTGGTTTGGTTGGAAGCATCTTCCTGGGGGCTTTCCGCCCCATTACCTTAAATAGACCAATTATTTCCCATCTCCGCTGCTGGTAGAACATAACCACTATACCTGGCATGGATGTTTTCTACAGAATGAGAAATGTAAAATACAACACATATATAATAACTCCATGGACCTACACGTCCTCATCTCCTCCCTCTCATTGAGAAGGCTTAGGATGCCCCCTTAACGGAAAAACTCAGGCCGAATAAGGATCACTGCCTCATATTCCCTTGTTAGACCAAATGGGTTTGCTGTGTATGGACTTGTTGGCTGGTAAATGGGATGTTTCTCAGCTTAATAATATGCCATAAATAACCCCATCATCAGAACACCTCTCATATAGACGTAGTCCCTGTATATTAGACAGGCTCAGATACGCTGAACCCTGGACCTGATAATGAGCTTGCTGTGAGATGGAGAGATCTGATTGGAGGGGGGACTTGTGTGAGGGGCTCAGAGAGTCTGTTTGTGTATTGCACTGTGGTCCCCTGTGATACTATATGGTCCATAATACAGTGTGATTAGTTTTTTGGGGGGCCATGAACACAAAAGGGGAGTTGTCTTTGACTACTAGCACTGACTTTGTAGTTGTATTTATTACAATTAAGGCAGTTACACATTTTTAAAACATTACAATACATTCATAACAGATTTCACAACACACTTAGTGTGTGCCCTCAGGCCCCTACTCCGCTACCACATATCTATAACCCAAAATCCATGTGTACGTGTATAGCGCTGTGTCGGTCAGGAAGTTTCGTAAGCTGGTGATTGTCAAGCAAATAATTGTCTGTCTCACGGTAATTGACCGTAATTAACATAAACACATTTAGCATCTCCTGGCTTCCACACACAGCCTACAAGCCACTGATGCAGACCTTTGGAGCATTCACATTTTAACAAGTCTAATAAATCCATGTAATATAGCCTACACCTTCACAATAAATCCATTATTGATATTAGACAGGTCTAAAGAAACATGATATGAAGAAAATGTAGTCTATTTCAGAAGAACAGAACAGCATACTCTGAGTTGTCCTTATGTTAGGTCCTGATCTGGCTATGCCAAATGGCTGTGGGCTACTTAATTTAGAGTTATTAATGTAACTTTAGTTGTTCTACAAACATTGGGCTATATGTTTTGATTTTTTATATATTGCATGATGTGACTCTAATGATGATTTGGGTTTTTTTGTGTGCAGACTGTACACACTACATCAGTCACTCATTCACAATTTGAAAAGCACTTGATAATGCCTAGAATTTGCAGCTAAGACGCAAATCTGAAAGTGCGAACCACTGCATTTAACCATGGCAAGGTGACTGGGAATATGGCCGAGTACAAACAGTGTAGTTATTCCCTCCGTAAGGCAATCAAACAGGCAAAATGTTAGTATAGAGACAGAGTGGAGTTGCAATTCAACAGCTCAGACACGAGACGTATGTGGCAGGGTCTACAGACAATCACGGACTACAAAGGGAAAACCAGCCATGTCGCGGACACCGATGTCTTGCTTCCGGACAAGCTAAACACCTTCTTCACCTGCTTTGAGGATAACAAAGTGCCACCGACGCGGCCCGCTACCAATGACTGCGGGCTCTCCTTCTCCGTGGCCGACGTGAGTAAGATTGTTAAGTGTGTTAACCACTCGCAAGGCTGCCGGGCCCAGACGTAGTCCTCAGAGCAGCTGGCTGGGGTGTTTACGGACATATTCAATCTCTCCCTATCCCAGTCTGCAATCCTCACATGCGTCAAGATGTCCACCATTGTTCCTGTACCCAAGAAAGCAAAGGTAAATTAACTAAATGACTATCCACTATACCTGGTAGGACTCACTTCTGTCGTCATGAAATTCTTTGAGAGACTAGTCAAGGATCATATCACCACTACCTTACCTGACACCCTAGACCAGGGGTGCCCAGACTTTAGTTACATAGGATCTACTTTTTCCACCCTCTTCCTAACGTGGTCTACCCCCTCTTCTGCCCCCGCCAATATTAAATAACATTTCACCTTATTGATTGGATGATGCTGTCAGCAAGCTTTGCATAGTCTGGGTTGTAGCTACTGATTGCTAGCCTCAAGCATGTGTCCAGGTGATCATCGCTTAAGAGTGGACCAGTATTTTGACTTGATGAACCCATTGATGCAGCAGGTCATGGCTGGTGCTCCATTACACAGGTTTGTAAATGGGTAACTGAGTGCTATTAATAAAGTCCTTGAATGTCACAAAAATGTCCTCCCATTGAGTTTTTCCTTTCAACTATATGATTTTGAGCAGTTCCTCTTTGGCAGTCATATCTTCAAACACCATTCTGATGAAAATGCAAAACTGAGATGTGTCGATCACGTCTGCCGACTCATCAAATTAAAGTGAAAGAACGCACTAATTTATGTATTTTTTAAGATGCTCCCTCAAATCCTCATCCACCATTTCACAGCGCGGTGTAACAGTATTTCTGGATAGCTGAATATCCTTAATAGCAGAAATGATTTCTGATTTATTTTTGAAATCATCAAATCATCATCTGCTGACTCTAAAAAGGCCTCTTTTACCATTTCTCCATCCTGGAATGCTTTCTTGTGCATTGCTAGTATGCAATTTTGAGCTGGGACTTGTAAAGATCGATTGTTGGGCAGCTAGTTGAGACTGAACTCTTTTACTTTTCTCTTACGTAGTTCACTTTTAGCTGGAAAGTCACTTTCATATTTCTTGTGAACAGTTTTGAAATGCCTCTCGACATTTCCCTCCTTAGCAAGAGCTACGTTTGAATGGCAATCAGACACAAATTTTGAATTTGTTGTGGTGAAAAGTGGTAGATTTTCAGTTTCTTGCTGCTTGGTCCAGCACTCATAATAAACACAGAACCGCAAATTCATAGAAAAAAAGTAGTAAAAAAACAACTAGCACTGGAACAACAAAGAATATTCTGTTACAGGTCTCACAAGCATGGAAATGTAAACGTACTAACTGCAGATGGTTGCTATGGTAGCGACAGTTTGGAAAACAAATGTAGCAACTATAGTGCTCCGGGTTGGTCCAATTTTATGTCAATCAAGCAATTTTGGGGGGGAAATATTTTGGCTGTACACTAATATTCTAGCATTTAACCTGTAAGAAAAGCATACGGTGCTTCAGAGCTGTGGTTCTCATTATCTTTAAGCAGACTCGATGGTAACGCTGTGAATTGCCAAAGTATATATATATTTTTTCTAATAGGTTAATTGACATCGTTTGAGTCAGTTGGAGGTGTACCTGTGGATGTTTTTCAAGGCCTACCTTCAAACTCAGTGCCTCTTTGCTTGACATCATGGGAAATTTCCAAACGCCTGAAGGCACCGCGTTCATCTGTAAAAACAATAGTATGCAAGGATAAACACCATGGGCACATGCAGCCGTCATACCGCTCAGGAAGACGCGTTCTGTCTCCTAGAGATTAATGTACTTTGGTGCGAAAAGTGCAAATCAATCCCAGAACAACAGCAAAGAACCTTGTGAAGATGCTGGAGGAAACAGGTACAAAAGTATCTATATCCACAGTAAAACGAGTCCTATATCGACATAACCTGAAAGGCCACTCAGCAAAGAAGAAGCCACCGCTCCAAAACCCCCATAAAAAATCCTGACTACGGTTTGCAACTGCACATGGGACAAAGATCGCACTTTTTGGATAAATGTCCTCTGGTCTGATGAAACAAAAATATAACTGTTTGGCCATAATGACCATCGTTATGTTTGGAGGAAAAAGGGTGAGGCTTGCAAGCCGAACTACACCATCCCAATCGTGAAGCACGGGGGTGGCAGCATCATGTTGTGGGGGTGCTTTGCTGCAGGAGTACTGGTGCACTTCACAAAATAGATGGCATCATAAGGTAGGAAAATTATGTGGATATATTGAAGGAACATCTAAAGACATCAGCCTGCAAATGGGTCTTCCAAATGGACAATGACCCCAAGCATTCTTCCAAAGTTGTGGCAAAATGGCTTAAGGACTACAAAGTCAAGGTATTGGAGTGGCCATCACAAAGCCCTGACCTCAATCCCATAGAAAATTTGTGGGCAGAACTGGAAAAGCTTGTGTGAGCAAGGAGGTCTACAAACCTGACTCAGTTACACTAGTTCTGTCAGGAGGAATGGGCCAAAATTCACCCAATTTATTGTGGGATGCTTGTGGTAGGCTACCCAAAATTTTTGACCCAAGTTAAACAATTTAAAGACAATGCTACCAAATACTAATTGAGTGCATGTTAAGAAAGTGCTAATCCTTACTGACCTATGACAGGGAATTTTTACTTGGATTAAATGTCAGGAATTGTGAAAAACTGAGTTTAAATGTATTTGCCTAAGGTGTATGTAAACTTCCGGCACAGTCAACTTAGTGTCAACTTCTGACCCACTGGAATTGTGATAGTGAATTATGAGTGAAATAATCTGTCTTTTAAAAATGACTTGTGTCATGAACAAAATAGATGTCCTAACCAACTTGCCAAAACTATAGTTTGTTAAGAGAAATGTGTGTATTTGTTGAAAAACAAGTTCTAGTGACTCCAACCTAAGTGTATGTAAACTTCAGACTTCAGCTGTATATACAGTATTATATTCTACATTTTCTTAGTCTATGCCGCTCTGACATTGCTCGTCCAAATATTTATATATTCTTAATTCCATTCATTTTCTTTAGATTTGTGTTTATTGTGTGTATTGTTAGATACTACTAGTTAGATATTACTGCACTGTTGGAGCTAGAAACAGAAGCATTTCGCTACACCCGCAATAACATCTACTAAACACGTATGTGACAAATGAAATCTGATTTGACTGCCTTCATGACTCGTGTCAGCTGGTGTGGCGGTAATACGGACACTGCAACAGCCCTATACGTGTGTGTATAGTGTGTATGTTACCATGTGTGTGTTTGCGTGTGTGTCTGTGCCTACAGTATGTTTGTGTTTCTTCACAGTCCCCGCTGTTGTCTCTTTATCTGTTTTTTAAAATCTGACTACTGCTTCCATCAGTTACCTGATGTGGAATAGAGTTCTATGTCATCATGGCTCTATGTAGACTTTTCTGATAACTGCTTTTTTGAGGGAAAAGTGTACTTACTACGACTGTGATTTGTGGTTGTCTCACCGAGCTATCTTAAGATGAATGCACTAATTGTAAGTCGCTCTAGATAAGAGCGTCTGTTAAATGACTAAAATGTCAAAGGTAATGAGAGGCTGGCCCAGGGTGTCCTGTTACCCTTCTGGGACGCTGACAGGAGATTCATCTCCCATCTTTCCTTAATGAATTAACCTCTCCAAGGCTGCTGGAAGATAGAATATAACAATGATCGCCTTTCAATAGAGAACCTTTTCTTCGGTTCATCATCAACATGAATGGGCAGTAAGATTGTCTTTGTGTGCGTCAGTGATTCCCTGTTGGTGACTATGTAACCTGGGATGCTCTCCTATATCACACACCTGTCACAGTAGCATGATATACATGCTTTAGATGTATTTGTTTACATGAAGAGATCACATGATTGAGATACAGGTGACTGATTGGTGTTGCCGACTCCTCACTGGAGGCGTTGTTGTCCTGTAGACACGAGGAAGAATAGCAAGCCTGCCGCCCTGCTCCTGCTTCACTGGGTGTGAGTGACATTTGGACATGGTTTAGGAGGGGAGATTTGAGGCGTGCTGTTTGCTTTGTCTCTTTCTTACATTAATCAATGCCCAAAAGGTCTCACATAATTGTGTCTATTTTCAGCCCATCCATTTCTGCACAATGACCACAGAGCTGGGGCCTAATTGAGACGCCAGTGCTAATTTTCAGCGAGAGCATGATAGGCAGGGACTCATCTCTCTGGCCTCAAAATGATACAGACGGGGAAATGGCAGAGGTCAGACTAGCTTTTCGCCATGAAAGAGATCAAGATGATTCATTAATCTCCATTCCAGGGCCGTTAGACCTACACACGCGCGTGCACACACACATTCACACTCCCGCAAACACATTCACACAAACCACTTGGATCATAACAAGCTTAGGAGGATATCATGACTAGACACTGGTGGATATTCATCCATCAGAAGGGACTAGTGAGCATAGGCGAATCAGGCTCAGCGTTTGGCACATCTTAATTACTATGAAAGCATTATTGGCCAGTTCATCATGTTATCTTTGTAGCATTACACTAATGGTCCATCCTGGTGATGAATGCACTTATTATTTATTTCCTGTACCAGACAGCAGAAACCACGGCCATTTCCCGTCCAGTAAAGGAGTGAGTTGGAGAAATACTAAATGAGTAACCAGGCAGTATGGCATCATTAGATATCATTTGACTGATATTGCTGTGTGGTTGACTGTGTAGGAATGGGCCTTTTGACCAATGATATCAGTCTTACCAATGCTTAATAGGTGGGGAGAGAGAAATATAATTCTGATGTAATGACCCATAAAGAATGAGGGTGATGTGATTGTAATAACCCATAATAACATATTACTATGATTTGCTCCCCTTAAATACCAGAAGAGGAGCACATCTCAGTGACTGGGTTTGTGAATAAAGGAGCTGGCCCAAGACGCATGCCATACGCGCATACACACACACATGCGCATACACACACACACACACACAGTATCCATGCACAGAACAGGGTTACAGCGGCACATCAGCATATCAAAGATTCCCTCACTCACTGAGATCCTCGATGCTTCTCGGAGGTGAGATCTGCATTGCAGTCTTGCATACACTCATCCATTCATAGTCCATCCAACCAGAAGGAAGGAAGGAAGGAAGGAAGAAAGGAAGGAAGGATGGAAGGAGTGAGTGAGTGAGTGAGTGAGTGAGTGAGTGAGTGAGTGAGTGAGTGAGTGAGTGAGTGAGTGAGTGAGTGAGTGAGAATACTGTTATTGTTGCCTGTTGCTGCCCACATTCAAACTGGCCCAATTTTGTCAGCCTCTATTAAAAATGTACTAAAATTGCAGATCTACCATTAACACCAATGAAATATCTGTTTGTAATGTAGCTAGTTCCCTCCTACTGTATGTGAGCTGTTGAGTGACGTGGGAATATATCAAGTGTATGTCTAATTATAAACAGGGTAGTTTGGGTTGCATTGTGCCTACGAACAGCCCTTAGCCGTGGTATATTGGCCATATACCACACCACCTCGGGCGTATTGATTAAAAATATCCTGCCTAAAGGCTCTTCTTAAGCACGACAGTACACAGAGTGCCTGGATACAGACCTTAGCTGCGGTATATTGGTCATTTTCAGTATCACAAACCCCTGAGGTGCCTTATTACTATTATAATCTGGTTACCAATGTAACCACCCAGTTTATAATGTACGATATACCACGGCTTTCAGCATCCAGGAGCCAGACTACCTGATTTATAATGGTCAATATACTACACCCCTCAGGCCTTATTGATTAAATGTACAGGGTAAAGTTTGTACTTGTAGCTCGCTTTCTCTAATTGTATCTTTTGTCTGTTACCCTTTTTATAGTTGTTGATGTAATTATTTAGCTTGCTGCTGGAAGGCTCCCAACCACATTAAGGACAGTATCTTGTCAGGATGCCAACACTGTGCCTCTGTCTACACACTCTTTCTCCCTCCCTCTCTCCCTCTCTAGCCTTTCTCTCACTCTTGAAAATGACTTCAATTCGCCATGTCACTTCACACCTCTCTTCCTGTGGTTGCAGGTGTAATGACCCACAGTGATGTCAGCAGCACTATGAGCGGCCAGGTGCAGTCAGAGAACACAGAGACGTCTCCGGCCCCCTCACTGCCCCCTTCACTGCCCCACAGGGACCAGGGGGACGGGAACGAGCAGGGGCAGGCCGAGGAACACAAGGAGCCCATCAACGACACGGAGCACAGGGACAGGGGCTCCAGCGAATCAGTGGGCAGCGGCTCTTCCTTTGAGGAACTGGACTTGGTGGAGGAGCTGGAGAGAGAGTTGGGGAAGGAAGAGGAAGGCCTCACGGTGGAGGAAGGAGCCAAGGAAGCCCCATGAGAGGCTGTCACTAGCCTAGGGGGGATGGAGAGGAGTAGAAGACGGGGTGATAAAGGGATGGATGGAGGTAACTCCTCTGGGTCTATTATTCTGGGGTGGTAGAGAGATTTCTTCAGCGAATCTTAGTTGTCTTGTATGCCAACTTTTGTTCATAGCCATACAATTTATCATGACAGACATGCCATCTATTTCTGGACCTGTGTACTTTCCTGTACCTAAGACAGTAATTTCTCTATTGAGAGAATATACCAAAACTCTTTTGTAAAACATATCAATAACAACAGTTCTTCCTTTTTCAAAGATTTCTTAATTTAAAAAAGGGTTTATCAATACTAAACAGATATAACTATTGTGACATTCACCAGTAGAAAATGATACACTCTTTGAGTGGAGAGAAATATTGTTACAATATACTTGTGGGACTGATGAAAGTCAATCTTTCTTTTGATTTAAATATTGAAATGTTAAAAACATTGTGTACAATAAATTTAATCATCTCTCATCATAGTAGACACATTTTATATAAGATGGACAACAATTATATATAATCAAATATATAGTGTAAGACTAACAAACATAAGAAGGAATCAAAGGCATTTAGTTGTGAATGATTTGTAATTGCATCTAACAACATATTGTGACAATTGAGATGCTACCTACTTGCAATGGGTTACAATGTTTCCAGAATACTGTTATGATGCCTTTTCACACTATTTAGTGACCAGAAAATCCAGAGCATGTATTGTACAAGAGGGTATCTAAAGCAATATCTGCCTTATTCATTTTTACATGAATAACAACCTTACAAGGTTATTTTGCTTTTGCCCTCAATTTGAAATAGGTTTGACACCTGGGAAACTCTGAGAACTGGGGCAGGGCTTAAACCGAGTGGTGTAGAATAATCCATAGAACTGCAAGAAGAGGGGGTTTAGGTGAAAGTCAGTTCAGACTCATAAAGTCATCAAGGGCTAGGATTTACAATTCAACTCTGAGATGGAAACAGTCTGAAAGTACTGTATTTTTATTCATCTGGTAGATTTATGTTATCTAACAGTTTAACAATATAGCCAATCAAAAGAAAATATTTGAAATCTTCACCTTTCAGATGATCTGTTCTATTACTTTGGCCTAGGTGTTTCCGGTCTAAATCAAATCAAATGTTATTGGTCACATACACATGGTTAGCAGATGTTAATGCGAGTGTAACGAAATGCTTGTGGTGTAGTGAAATGCTTGTGTCTAGAAACTTGTTCAACTACTCTGGTCTGTCATGTGTACCAATATAATCTTTAGTCTTTGACTTGAATCCGGGATACATTGTTCCACTTCTTTTAAGTATTATAACAACTTCCTGTATGGCATGTTGATTATCCTATGATATAGACATGGGGCTCACGCCATTTGTTTTTGTCACATGTTCTTCTGTTGGATCTCTTGCCTTGTGCTTTGAACAAGACAAGATAATGTATACTGCCATGGGGATGTCTTTCTGTTTGGAATAAACATGTTTAATTGCAAATGTTAACCTAGAGTCTGTGGAATTGTACAAATGTTCTGTATAAAATATAAATACAGAAAACTGATACTGTTTTGATATTGTACGCATATTGTGGTAAATCCATGTAGTATTCAGCTGGTGAAAGTATATTGCTCTGTCCCTATTGCTTACACTACAGCGCAGAAAACGAATCCTCTGTGGCCTTTTTATTGATGAAAGTCTTTCTTTTATGAAGAAGAGCTTGCCTCACATAGGTAGGGAGGGGGGATTATATGAGGAAATTATAGATGGACCCAAAGCACCTACTAACTTAACAACCACTTTCTTTCATGCAACCAGCTTTCATGACCACTCAAACTTGTCTTTATTTTTATTGAAGGCCTGTATTGACTACAATTCTCTTTACTAAAGGAGGCTCAGAGAAAGACCTGGTGAATAGGTTTCAAAAAGCTACATGAAAGCAGGACAGTATGTGAAGAAAGAGGATCTCTGGTATAATGCATCCGCAATACAACTTGAGCCACCATGCAACCCCTCTGTGAAGGAGCCATTTGTCTCAGCACTCTCTTGAAGTAATATATGTTTATGACAGAGTAAATCAATATGCACAATATGTGTGTGAAGAGCATACTTCTCAATGTGCATGTACAATGGTCAGAAAGTGTTCATTGTGTTACCTATAATCCCAGTGCCTCTCCTCGTACCAGTATTGGGAAAACTACATTTGCAACTCCACAGGGTTGGTGGAGTAATTGATTACATATATTCAGTTTACATGTAATCTGATTACAACATTTTTGTAACTAATCTGTTACATTACAAGCAAAAATATTGTAATCAAATTACATCTACTTTTGAAAAACTAGATGATTACTTCTTTGATTACTTTTAAATTCAGAAAGGATGTTTGTGGATAAAATATATTGACACCTTTCTGTTTTCTCAATGACATTGAATTCAGCATTGAAAAAAAGGCACAAGTATGAGTTTTTTCCACCTGAGCGAGTCTGACCACAAGTCAGAGACCATTATAATGACACTCCAAATGCGTTTGATGGATCCTGAGTTTGGGTCATCTAAAAATGACGTTGCTGATTTCAATTTTGGACAGGGAACTTTACCGGATTACATTTAGAAAGTAACCTTCCCAACCCTGTATCCCTACATGGTAAGTGCTTCTCAGGTATTTTATGTCTGAATACCCATTTCAGTTCACACAGATGAGGGAAGAGGCAGCAAAGTTGGCAGAGTGCTACACATCTTGGCCCTGTTGTCTCTATGAAATGTAGATCTTACTGTATTGAGTGGGATTTCAATTTAACAATGAAATGATTGACATCAATTGGCTTATACTTATCTTAAAACCCTTTCCAACTGTAATGATTCTCCGAAATTGGAACATTCAAAATCTATCTATAGGACCCTTTGAGTCTGTGGTGAGGGACTAATGTTATGGACATTCACTGCTAGTAATATTGACTTTGTGTGAACATTTGTTGCCTGGCTAACTTTTCTCTGAGCATTTAATAGAGCTTTTACATGGCCATAAAAAAATAATGCTGTTAATTTCTCCAAGATGGTTAATCTGCTGCAGACCTTCTTGGCCAATCACTATTGATTAATGTCCTCATTTACAGAGAATCATTGATGTCACATTCAACTACTCTATCAGTAGCCTATGCATTCAACCAGGGTGTGTCCTACAGTGTATCCATCAATATGACCCTGTTCAAGTCTTTTCTTCAATCCATTCATCATTCATAGACTGTTTCCAGATAGTGGGTTTCCACACTGTCAACTCCCTTCATCCATGATATGCAAAGCATTTCTGAAAGAGCAGCGTGCAATACTGGTATCAATGATTTAATACACTAGATATACAAAAGTATGTGGACACGCTTTCAAATCAGTGTATTCGGCTATTTCAGCCACACCCGTTGCTAACAGGTGTATAAAATCGAGCACACAGCCATGCAGTCTCCATAGACAAACGTTGGCAGTAGAATGGCCTGACTGAAGAGCTCAGTGACTTTCAACGTGGCACCATCATAGATGCCACCCTTCCAGGGGTCAAAGTAGATGTCATTTCTTACGTCTATGGGGCACTCAATTGTGCGCAGTCATGTTTTATTATACTACAAACATTACAGGGTAGCCTACTCTGCTGACACTGACAAACAGATCAATAAAAAAACGTGTTTTCTTATCAATATAATTGGCCTACGAAAAGGGGAGACACAAATACAATATGATATTCATCTAAGCCCCCCCCCCCCCCCCCCCAAAATACAATATGATATTCATCTAAGCCCCCCCCCCCCCAAAAAAAAAAAGTATGAATGACCCAATAACAAAGACAGTGAATATGCGCACTCACCGATGTTCTCCGCTGGTACCTACCTATAAGATACTGCAGGCTACAATTCGCTCAATTAAGTTAAGAATTTTGATGACTAAAAGACAGATTGCAGTCTTTTCAATGTCATCTCTTTACAGCAATAGCCATTTGCTTTCCAAACAGTTGTTCCGCTGTTGTATTTTTAATATTGCCATATGCTTGGCTGGGTCTCTGCTTTTCACTGACAGTCGCAACTCAACAATCATCTATTTGATATTTGAAGCTCGCGCTGCCCAAATTGCGGGCCTTTCTAAAGGCTATGCAATTTAAAACAATCCACAGTTTAAAAAAAAGCTTATGTTATTTTGTGACCAATCAAGGTACCTGGTGTAGTAGCCTATTTTTTATGATTTTATGTATTTTTGTATAGACAGGGGTAAGCTAATTAGGCTATATCATTTTGGCACTGTAAATCAATTTACTTTCGGGAAAGCGTCCCCTAGCCTTATGGACACGCCTCATATGCCTTTTAAAATGGCATTAACTCAACCAGTCATTATGTTTTCATCTGATTATCAAACAATCACTTAACAAAGGGGATCCTGTGGGCTACGCGAACATTCGTCCAATCACAAAATAATTGCCGCTTCCAAATCCCAACAGTGCACTGTGCACTCACAATTTGATGAATGGAAAGAGACATCTGTTACAAAACACCTACGTGTATTATAATAACATTCTGTGATTGTCATTGGGCCTTCTCTTGTACGGTAGCCTGAATTGATCCACGCGCGTCTCCGTCTCGGCCACTCATCTCCGCCTTGTCCACGAGCGTCTCAGCCACTCATCCGCGCCTAGACAAAATGTAAGTCTTCTCCTCAAACCTCAAAACAATTTGGAGCGTATACCAACCAGCCGGTTCCAGGCAATTGGCCAATTGTTCATGCGGCTAATATGCAGTAATGTTAAATAATGGTGTAATAGTCTATAGTTTTTTTGGGCATGTTGTATTAATTGTGATATGCTCACGTTTTACCTGTATTGCGTACCACCCACTATCGAGTTCCAAACTGCCTCTGGAAAAGTCAGCACAATAACTGTTTGTCAAGAGCTTCATGAAATGGGTTTCCATGGCCGAGCAGGCGCCACACAAGCCTAAAGTCGCCTTGCCCAATGCCAAGTGTCAGCTGGAGTAGTGTGAAGCTCGCTGCCTATGGAGCAGTGGAAAAGCCTTCTCTGGCAGTCAGACATACAAATCTAGGTTTGGCAGATGCCAGAACGCTACCTTCCCCAATGCATAGTGCCAACTATAAAGTTTGGTGGATGAATAATGGTCTGGGGCTGTTTTTCATGGTTCGTACTAGGCCCCTTAGTTCCAGTGAAGGGAAATTTTAACGCTACAGTATACATTTACACTCTAGACGATTCTGTGCTTCCAATTTTTTGGCAACAGTTTGGGGAAGGCCCTTTCTTGTTTCAGCATGACAATGCCCTCATGCACAGAGCGAGGTCCATACTGAAATGGTTTGTAGAGGTCAGTGTGGAAGAACTTGACTGGCCTGCACAGAGTCCTGACCCCAACCAATCGAACACCTTTGGGATGAATTGGAACGCGGACTGCGAGCCAGTCCTAATCGCCCAACATCAGTGAAGGACCTCACTAATGCTTGTGTGGCTGAATGGGAAGCAAGTTCCCACAGCAATGTTCCAAAATCTAGTGGAAATCCTTCCCAGAAGGGTGGAGGCTGTTATAGAAGCAAAGGAGGGACCAACTCAATATTAATGCCCATGATTTTGGAATGAGATGTTCGACAAGCAGGTGTCCACATACTTTTGGTCATGTAGTTTAATTAAACCACTATGAAACCGTGACTTCTCGATATTACACTCAGCCTTTTATATTCCGGGGCCTCGTTTGGATCACTCCGCTTCCAATGGTCCTTTGTGAGACGCATTTTCAACCCTCCGGTCTCGCTCCAATCACTAGGCGCATCGAGGTGGATTCTCTTCCACATGGATTGGCGCTCTAAGCATGCGTGTAATCACCAAACATCTGCGACTCATTTAGAATATTTTGGCGAATTTCAGAGGTGAAATATTCCAGAGAGGGAGGCTAAAGGCCCCAAATGTTTTCCTTGTCATGGAGTCGGAGTGTGGGGTATTTGAATTTGAATCTTAAGTCGGCTATTCACCCCCCAGGTCTCTGGGCACCTTCCGGGTGGGCTAGGGAGATAGCAATGATGTTTACCAAAAACGTGTCTGGGTTCCCTTTGTTGTTGTTTGAATCCTAGATTGAGCTATTAGTCTTACTCGTTATCCATCTGATCAGTTCAATGAATGTGTAGGCCTACCACATGCAGATTTGCTTTTCAATTTGCCTACTGTGACGGCTGACAGATCACAATGATTTACCTGTTCTCCAAAGGCAAGTTAGAAGAGCAGGCTACATACTGAAGATGGGGTAACACACTGCTTTGACAACTGATGTAATTAATAGTGAAACCCACATGGGGTATATTTAGTGTTTTGAGGACATGAAGATATGGCCTTCCCTATGTTGTTAATTATTAATCCTATTCCAGCGGAAGTGTGGATATGGATGACTAAATCAGTTGATAGACCCTCCATGACTGTGTGATGTTGGTTTTGGCAGTGGTGATCTCGAGTCCACTTCCAGCACGCACAGGTTTAACACCTGGGAGCCACCTCGCGCTCTCACTCGCCTGCGCTGCCATGTCAGAACTTGTGTGTGGACTGGAAATAGAACAGAACCTCGCGGCAATGCAGCTAAGCAGTAGCCAAAGAGCTGCTGTTACAGGTTGTGCTTTCCCGATTAAACAAAATCAAGACGATTCCCTGAGCTTCTCCACATTTGCACGCTCAGTGCAACCTAAACAACAGCTCTCAAAAACAGAAAAGTATAATAGAGCATTAGGATAATAGAGAATTTGTCTTCTTATTCTTATCATTGCATTAATATTAATGGACTATTACTTTGAATTTACTTTGAGTCTATTATAAATTATAACAGTTCATCTTAAACATGTGAGAAAGACTATGGCCAATTTCTTAATGCACAGATCAAAATCAATACCTTTATTGTTTGCAGAGTGGTCGTTCACAACATGCAGGCTGGTTAGCCCACAGACACACCTCTTTGGAGTCACTATCATCCACAGGCGTTCGGTCTGTCCTCTTCTGGGTGTCAATATGACAGATCAGTTCACATGATGGCCTGAGGACTTCTGTGTTTTGTAAAACTAGGATATGCATGGGAAATAATGATTTGACACCAAAAAATCTCGGGCACCCGGAAAAACATTTTCTTCTCAACCGTCTTCTCATCTCCAGGCAGGCTAATTGATAACTGCGCTATCTCAATAGTTATCAAATAGATCTGTTGCACAGCCGAGTTTAGAAGGTCGACGCGCTGTTAGTAATCTGAAGTAAGTATTTTGTTAAATTAGTGCCTGAGGTATGTAAAATGTGTACTTTTTAACCCTGGCCACGGGATAAAATCTAAAGGAATCCGCGCGCTAGTCCGAATCTTTTTCAGCACCAAGGACACTTACTCATGCGCGCCGCAGCTCTGAGGCGCGAAAACTTCATTCACTCTCGGTCCTAGTCCTGTCTTCCTTCATCGTGAGTATCCACCAATTGTTTATTCGGCTGAATAACACGAGATTTATCAAAAGCTTCACCAAGGATATGAAGTGCACGACCTAATCTGTGTAACCTATCCGATTTGGAATCGCTTTGAAGTGAGATTCATTTGACAGGTAAGAGCTTTTGTTATTTGTGTACATTTGTTCCCAGCAACAGCAGCGTGCATTCTGCATGCAGGATTACGACCATGTGGATGTATTTGTACGACTATATCAATGCAACAAAGCTTTGTTACAGACATAGAAGAGATAACGATTGATAATGACAATATACAAACTACTGGATTAGTGTATCAGGCTAATCCCATTCTATTCCTACTTCGTTTTGACACACCTCTTATAATGTCTAGAATTATTCGTACATCTTTTGTTTGATTGACAGGTTATATACATTAAGGATTTTTTTTGTGAATGCAATGTCTGTAGAATAGGGTTACTTGGTTGTAATAGTAGACAAATGAGATCATACCACCAACCTAATAATCTTTATCTGTTTAGATCTTTGAGCAAATTTAGTAGAGACACTAATCCATGAGAGAATCCCAAAGGGACTCCTCATCCATGATATATTTGACTGTATTTCCATCATTCAACATCTATGTCTATAATGCTTTTATTTTTATTTCATCTGATATTTAATGATAATTGATGAGACTCAAAATCAAGTTGCATTTCCCATAGATCATACAGTTGGTCAAATTGTGATGTTTCCTAAAAGGGGGAGAAGGGGGAGAAGAAGCCTTATCACAACCGCAATGCATCTTGGTGTCTTTCTTTGAGCAAATTATCTTGTAAAACAATGGCGAGCCCATGGCAGCACTCAGACCCAGACTGCAGAGATGTTGATTAGGGTAAATAATTCAAGATGTGGCTGAAGAGGAATATGCTCTTCTCTTCGCATCTGGAGATCCGAGCAGAAACAGGAACAGGAGGAGGAGACGAGCCACTCTTTGTGCACCCATCTCTTTAGTCCTAATGGAATCCAGCTCACCTGTATCAGTGTGGTGCAGAGTGGGCAGTGGCCCACGGCTAAGTGCGCACACGGGGGAGGGGTGGAATCATGTTAATCCCCCTGGGTGTTTTCAGAGTAGCTGTTTCTCAAAGTATCTCAGAGCATGGCGGAGCAGTGTTTTCGCTGAGCACCCAGCGTGTTAAGATGCTCCTTATCCGCTAAGAACACAAGCGCCCCCAGCAACGGGCCACGGAGGTCGGGTGACTATGAAGTGCTGTATAGATGGACGGGAGCACCTTACACCAGTTCACCTGTCCTGAAGCCACCGCAGCTTGAAGTATGCCACCACCATTCACCAGATGCATTGAGCACGGTCTAATATATGGATCTACTGTATAGAAAATGATTTATAGAATCCAGTCAACTTCAGTGTGAATGTACAAGGGTGGATCTGTTTTATCATTTTGTTAGAGCATGAACTGATATACAGTATAGAGGGAAACCATAGAGATCCTATTACATTCTAATTTCTAATTCTATGGGGAAACCAAAGTAGCTAAGACAACTCAAATGCCTGATAAGATATCTCAGTGTCACCCAGGTCTCTTATTCATCATTTGGGTTTTATTAGCTAGCCGTCATCTGTGATTAAAAAGCTGGATGATGAATGGCTGTGGTCCTATCAAACAGGACAGCTTAATTACTTACACCTCCTTTTGGCCTCTTAGGCTACCGATCTCATTTTAATTCACACACACACACACACACACACACACACACACACACACACACACACACACACACACACACACACACACACACACACACACACACACACACACACACACACACACACACACACACACACACACACACACACACACACACACACACACACACACACAGTGCTTCTATACCTACATGTATACTCTGCATCCAGCTCCCATACTATCTGGTTTATGACATCGCTCATTGACTGCAATATAAACTTGAATCCATGTTTGATGTATGAGCTTGACAAAATAGTCTGGAACTCTTTAAACAACTAAATCATTAGTTGATTAAAAATCACTTGCCGATCAGATAAATGCCTGAACATCTTCTAGGACATTGTTTCACGTGTGAGTTATGCTTCCAGGCATTTTTGTGTTTCCATAATAATGCAACTAGAGCAGTATGCAGCAGATGTTGTGTGTGTCCCTGGACTGGTATACCTGTAGAGCTAATAGAGAGGCCTGGGGACAGTCAAGGATCCCTGAGGTTGCTATGTAGGACCAGGGACAATGTGTGTTCAGCCATGCATCTGTCTCACTGAAGGTTATTTGGTTTATGTTGTGAGAATCTGTGTTCCCTGCAGCACATATATCATTTGTATTGGGGATGTATGTCTTTTTGTGTGTACAGTTTGTGTCTATCTGTATTGGGGATGTATGTCTTTTTGTGTGTACAGTTTGTGTCTATCTGTATTGGGGATGTATGTATTTGTGCACGTGAGTAAAATGTGTGTTTGAGAGATAACAAGACAGAATGAAAGCATGTCCCAGGTTTCAGTTTAGGATCAGGGGGGTCCACACTTGTTTCTTTCTTGTCATTGACGGTGTGTGTGATGAATAATGGAAAGACCCACAGAAAACCTAACGCAGCCCCTAAAACATAAACACCATGCCTCCATCACCCTGTCTGGGCCAATCACAGTTCTGCCTGTAATGAGCTCACTGCCACAGAGAACACAGAGAGGTGAGGAATCTTAAATGAGGTAGTACACAGTGAGGTGGAATCAGGCCCCTGGGAAGGGGAGAAACTATGGAACTGTACCAGGGGATTCCCTCTCTCACACAGGTGCAGAGAATGCCAGGGATGGAGTTACTGTAAGGGAGGAGCTGAGAAGCAGAGAAAGCTAGTAATGACAGACACACATGACCAAATCCAAACATATTCTTTGTTCAATAGCTGAAAAGTCTGGACCTCTTGGTCTACTGTCAGCTCAATGATGAGGAGATGAACCATGGTGGTGTGAGATTGAGTAAGTGCGTGATTTGGTAGACATCTTCTTAATTGCTGTATGTGACCACTCTGTTATTCAGCACCGGCCTTAGATTTCCTGGGCTGCTATCGTTTAAACTTCAATTACCGCTTTTCCCCTTAATTTGTTTGGTATCAGTGACCTTATTTGGAAAGTTCAGTGCTCTTCATTTACGGAGATGGGTTTGTCTTTTTGCCTCAGCAACCTCAGTGGTTATCATTGATCCAGTCAATCTCCCAGGCATGGATTCATGGAACTTGATTTAACTGGTTATTCCTCTGCAGTTGAAGTGTTACTTCATGATAAAAATGAATGAAAACGCTCCTGAAGAAACTTTATTTGTTAAACAACTTTTTAGCACTGAAGTTGATCGCCTTTCTGGGCAAGTTGAAGTCCACAATCTGTCAAAGAGAGAGAGGAAGTGGTTTTCAATCTATAACAGGTATGATCAAACCTGTAGCGAGTTCTGAATGGGTTATAAGATTATAATTAAAGATTAAGATCACTTTATTGGTCAATTGTACACAAAGGTCCAACCGAAATGTGACTTCTGCTTTTAACCCAACCCCTCCAAAAGACACAAATACACACATACAGCTATTGGAGAGGTGCGGGGGGCAATGGCATCTAGGATTTGATACCACCAACCCCCCGGTTGCCAGCTCACTTCCTGTCAGACCCCTCCCCCCCCACCCCGATATCTATCTACCCTATACTGTCACTAAATGAGTTGATAGAGAGAGACAGAGAGAGATGTTAGACACAGAGTTAGGCAGAGATATCTGAGGGGGAGCCCCAAATGAAAGACATATTTGTCAGGCTGCCACTGACTGCAAAGGTAGTTCTCTCATTGCACTACCATGGCCAGATTAGGGGGATGGAAATTGTGATTTCACCACTCATTGTCTTCAGATTAATTACTGTCTGGCTAGACTTGGCACAGCGTGGCATCACATTTGGAACGGTGTGAAGTGGACTTGCCAGTGTTAGCGTGTGTCATGACAATAAATTATTTCTTGACGTGAAGCATGTTTCTTCTGTGATAACTGGGTTATATTTTTCATACATACTTATAAATCCATTACTCAAATCTAGTTGTATGGGAATTGGGAATTAAAGATTGCTGCTTTAAAAAGGGGGTTGCCACAGGTGGTGCTCTGATTGCAGGGCAGGAGGTTGATGGATTGTTTGGGTTGGGTGATGTGAGAGCTCAGAGCACTCAATGACCCCTCCCTTTCCCATTAGCAGACCATTCCCAAGTCTTCCTCCACCCAGGCCCACTCTCATTGTTAGCTGGAAATTTGATTTTGGGGGAAGCCTGGCTCCCATCACCCTCCTCTCTCCTCTCCTGTTGGTGTTGTGCTCCCAGGCAATTATTCCACAGGGAATCTCCTCCCTGGTCTTCCCTGGGCTCCAGCCTGCATATAGATGCCCACTCCCCAGCCTACCTGCCTTCCTATTATCATGTTAATACTGCAGCTCTCCACTCCTGCCTGAGGAGGTGATTGAAAAAACGGAGACAAAATAACACCTTGTGAAGCTCTTCCCCCTCTTTCCTCTTCTCCGCCCTCCCTCCTTCTTCTCCGCCCTCCCTCCTTCTTCTCCGCCCTCCCTCCTTCTCCTCCCCCCTCTTCCATCCTTGCCTGCTTTCCAAAACCTTCCCATTCCTTCACACCACCTGGCTTGTAGAGTGTAAGAGTCTGGCAGTCTCCACACACTTGAATTAAAAAGGCCATCTGGTGAAGCGGAAAGCAGAAACTAGAGGGAAGAGAAGGGAGATGGCTGCATGGGAGGAGAGAGGATGAAATGAGGCTGGGTGCTCTTTGAAGTTAATACAAATCAAATTGTATTTGTCACATGTGCTGAATACAACAGGTGTAGACCTTACTGTGAAATGCTTACTTACAAGCTCTTAACCAATAATGCAGTTTTAATAAATTAGAGTTAAAAAAATATATTTACTAAATAAAATAAAGTAAAATTAAGTAACACAATAAAATAGCAATAACAAGACTATATACAGGGCTTACTGGTAACGAGTCAATTTACGGGGGTACAGGTTAGTCGAGGTAATTGAGGTAATATGTACATAGAGGTAGGGGTAAAGTGACTATGCATAGATAATAAACAGCGAGTAGCAGCAGTGTACAAAAACAATTTTGGACGGGGAAATCATTGTAAGCCTGTTGACCGTAAAGAAGACATGGCATTATACGCATTATCTTTAGCTGTCAGACAGTGGTTGTGTGGAGAGGTTTCTGTACAGTTTCACTGTGTTTATCTGACTCTCCGGGGCTAAGCCAAACGCCTGACATTCCCACTCTCATTTGGTATTGGAGAAAAAAAGACCTGTCAGCCCACAAAACGCTGCAGCAGAGAGGTGCTGTAAAATAAAATGCAACGTGTCACTTCTAGCATACATACATCCACAAAACCCACAGGCATTTGCCTCTAAAGTATCTGCAGAGCAGATATAACATTGACGGTTAGGGTGTATTGGTGAATTGAAGATAGGCTGGTGATTTATTTGTAAGTTACAGGTAGAATAGAATACCAGGCAGTAAAGTGTGAAATAGAGCCATGCATTGGTTGATGGATGTAGTGGATGAAGTATGAATGTGTGTGCGAGTGAGAGGATGGGGCCAGTTTACAGCAGGCTTCTTTCCCAGTGCTCCCACAGGACGTTACTCTATGGTCAGATTGGTCCACTTGTCCTCTCCTCGGCCTCGCCCGCCTCGTCCCAACCCTTCATGTCTCTGGGCAAGTTTCCATGGAAACAAAGAGTATAGAGAGGTGGGAGAATATGTGTCGGTGAGATGAGCATATATATCTCTGAGTGGACTTGCACACACACACACACACACACACACACACACACACACACACGCACATGCACACGCACACGCACACGCACACACACACACACACACACACACACACACACACAGACACACTTTCGCACGCAAACACAGGCGAGCAGAGAAAATCTACAGCAATGACTGAAAAACTGCACTTTTAGATTTTTGGATTTCAGAAAATGGTACTCTACTTAATTTAGATAGTAAATATCCTGCCATATAGAGCCGTATGCAACATGAGATGGTCGATGGCCATAGTGATGGATAACATGAAAGAGTACTTCAATTCAATAGCGTTCTCCCAGACCCTCAAAACAAGGAAACACTTTGAGAAATCCAAATGGAATGTGTACAAAGCCAGACTGACTTTTTTATGACTCATTTTCATAATCTCCAGCTTTCTCAGTGAGCGGATTTGACTGGCAGAGGCAGCTTGTGGCAGTGGCTCATGCAGATGATACTGGCTCAATATCCTGCTCCAATAAACTGCTCCCTTCCCTCCTCTGTAGTGTGGCTAATGAAACCCAGGGGAGGATGGAGGAGAAGAGTGACATGATGCTGGCTGCTGCCCCTCCTCTGGCCCCATCCATCCATCTCTACTGGAACCACTCTGGGTCCGGGTCCTCACACAGCTCCACACCCAGGGCCTTGCTGCTCTACAGGGGTTGCCTCCCAAATGGAAGGCTATTCCCTAGTGCACTACTTTTGACCTGGGTCCATAGGGCTCTGGTCAAAAGTAGTGCACTATGTATGGAATAGCCATTTGGGATGCAACCAGGGTCTGGCTCTGCCTCCCTACTGACCAGAGGGGAGGGACAGTGGACATAAGAATTTGGATCAGCATGGTCAACCAGTTCACCTTTGAGTTGAATTGGGGAAACGTTAGTAATTAGTAGGGATATGAACAAAGCGAAAAATAAACGTCCTCTCACTGTCAACTGCGTTTATTTTCAGCGAACTTAACAAATGTAAATATTTGTATGAACATGAAGAGCACTTTTTGCCAGTCCTGTCTGGTCCAGCGACGGTGGGTTTGTGCCAATAGGCGACGTTGCCGGTGATGTCTGGTGAGGACCTGCCTTACAACAGGCCTACAAGCCCTCAGTCCAGCCTCTCTGTGCAACTATTGGTTACATTTATTTGAATGCAGTCTTGGTTTTCATTGGTTTCAGTTGGACAAAAATAGAAAGAACTGAAACTGTAATAACACTGTCATTGTGGTTGTTATAAATTTGCCACTACAGTACTTTCTCAATGTAAATATCATGATATTTATGCAAAATTGTCTGCAGGAAGTAGGAATAATCTTATGCAGTAGAAACAGTGTTTAGATTCAATCCATCAGGGGAAAATAAGTCTTCAGCTACTGCTGCAGGGACATTTCAACAGCTCTTTGTGAGTGTGTGTATGACAATGTATGTGTTTGTGTTTGATAAATCTGTCTCATTTGCATCATTTGCTTTGACAGTGTTCCCCAAGGGATACCTTTTTATACAATTTGCGTTTGTGCGTGCATCTGTGTGTGTGTGTGTGTGTGTGTGTGTGTGTGTGTGTGTGTGTGTGTGTGTGTGTGTGTGTGTGTGTGTGTGTGTGTGTGCGTGCTTGCCTGCGTGTGCAACAAACAGCTGTGGACTCGTTTCCCTGCAATGAGAGGCATGCGGTCAAACAGGAAACTAGATGGAGAGAGGGAAAGAGAGAGAGAAAGCGAGGAAGATTAGAAATGGAGAGATGGAGAGAGTTTCGCACCAGAACAGTCACATGGCCCCTCAGGCACAGTTGAAGACAAACACATTCTATTCCAGAGGAAGCCATTCACCATGGGGGAGTGATGCGGTCGGTCGCTAGCGAGCTGCTTAAGAACTCAGACATGAGAAAACACTCTGGAGAATCCAGCCAGCGTCCTCCACTGTTCTCACTCACTCTCACATCACACACCCTATATATGCATGTTATACACCTGTGCAAAGAAACTAGAACAACATTTCTTCCTAATATAGGGTACTATATGTAAAACCAGGGACTTCTGTCGCGTCCTACATCAGCATGTTTAGTGGTATTTCCTATTTGTATAGTCGCCTTCTGGCTTTGAAACCGATGATTATGTCACATTATCTTGCTATATGACTTGACAGACCCCTAGTTATTTAAAAAAAGATATGTTGTTGAATATTAAATATGTAGAATGGGAAAAGGGCCAGCATGCTGCATTATGAATATAGTTGCATGTCACAAGAGAATGGAAGTAGTAAGTTAATATACATTAGCCTATGTAGTATTGTACATGTGTAACTATTAGAAATGTTCTATTATCACTTTAATGTCAATGTGTCATTATCCAGTGACTATCTCTGCATCATGCAGCAGTTATTATCAACACAAATTTAGCTGGAATCATAAGATAATAATTTCACTGGAATCATACAACACTAATTTCACTGCAATCATTCAACACAAATTTCACTGGAATCATACAACACAAATTTCACTGCAATCATACAACATTACATTTCACTGGAATCACATGGCACACATTTCACTGGAATCATACAACACACATTTTACTGGAATCATACAACACTAATTTCACTGGAATCATACAACACAAATTTCACTGGAATCATACAACACTAATTTTACTGGAATCATACAACACTAGTTTCACTGGAATCACATGGCACACATTTCACTGGAATCATGCAACACACATTTTACTGGAATCATACAACACTAATTTCACTGGAATCATACAACACAAATTTCACTGGAATCATACAACACTAATTTTACTGGAATCATACAACACAAATTTCACTGGAATCATACAACACAAATTTCACTGGAATCATATAACACTAATTTTACTGGAATCATACAACACTACTTTTACTGGAATCATACAACACAAATTTCACTGGAATCATACAACACTAATTTTACTGGAATCATACAACACAAATTTTACTGGAATCATACAACATTAATTTCACTGGAATCATACAACACTAATTTCACTGCAATCATACAACACTAATTTTACTGGAATCATACAACACTAATTTTACTGGAATCATACAACACTAATTTTACTGGAATCATACAACACTAATTTTACTGCAATCATACAACACTAATTTTACTGGAATCATACAACACTAATTTTACTGGAATCATACAACACTAATTTTACTGCAATCATACAACACTCATTTTACTGGAATCATACAACACTAATTTTACTGGAATCATACAACACTAATTTCACTGCAATCATACAACACAAATTTTATTGGAATCTTACAACACTAATTTTACTGGAATCATACAACACTAATTTCACTGGAATCATACAACACTAATTTCACTGCAATCATACAACACAAATTTTACTGGAATCTTACAACACTAATTTTACTGGGATTGGAATCATACAACACACATTTTACTGTCTCGTAAAGATGATGTATATGGAAATGAGAATGTGTCCCAGGCACCTTGATTTTCTTGGAATGTATGTGTGTGAAACAAAGGTCTTGTTGTATTGTAGCATTGACTGACTCCCCCTCTGTTTGATCCACAGGCTGTACTCTCCAGAACCTGATGCAGGAGATGGCCTCAGCCAGGACAAAAACACTGGCTCTTTGAGATCTGGTGCCGCCGTGCCACGCTGCTCTGTTCCTTGCTAGCCTACTGTACCCTCCCCAGCTCCAGAGAGAACAGAGAGAACCAGAGGAAGAGAAACACCCGGCAGCAGTGATCAGACTCACCCAGGGCCCAGGGCCATGTCACCAGGGAGGTCTACTGGGTTGGGGCTGTACACCCTGCCCCGACCCCTCCACCTCCACCTCTCCCACCTCAGCCTGTTGTGTGTGTGTGTGTCCCTCCTGGCCCAAGCCCCACTGGGTCTCCCCATGTCAGGCTTCAATACGGACACCAAGAGGGAGATCACAGTGGACGGGGACCTGATCATAGGAGGGCTGTTCCCTGTGCACCAGAAGGGCGAGGGTGCCGAGGACTGTGGGAAAATCAACGCTCAGAGAGGGATCCAGAGATTGGAGGCCATGTTGTTAGCCCTGGACGAGATCAACAAGGACGAGCGCCTATTGCCGGGGATACGGCTGGGAGCCCACATCCTGGACACCTGCTCTAAGGATACCTACGCCCTGGAGCAGTCCCTGGAGTTTGTCCGTGCCTCCCTCACCAAGGTGGATGATAGCGAGTACACCTGCCCTGATGGCTCCTACGCCATCCATGACGACGTCCCTCTGGCCATCTCTGGGGTGATAGGAGGCTCCTACAGCGACGTCTCCATACAGGTACAGCACTGACTCTACACTCTAACGATATTTGTTTATGTTGCTCTATTCTATAGGCTCGAACTTGGATCTTAACTATGGTTGCTGATATGGGTACTGAGAGTTTTCTAGATTTTTGCTAAAGATACTTTCTAAAGGTGATACGTTTTTTTTTTATTCTGAATTGCTCCTGGTTTATTTAGTATCTCCCAGTCTCAGGTTTTGAACAATCCATGCTTGGTAAATACTGATGCACTGACTGTTCTATAAATATATGTTACAGTCCAGATAGCTGTCGTTTCACTCCATAGAATAGAGAAAGGGACACAATGATTGATGATCATATAATTTTCTCTCTTTATTTAAAGTACTGGCATGCAATTACGGTGCTCCATGTTTAGTGAGATGTTAACACAGTAGCTTTAATGAGTATGGGTTCCGCATGCCAGATCTGTTTACCTGTTTGCCCGTATGCTTGGCTGATCTCATTTGGAGGAGCTCCTCTCTTCCCTGGTAATTCAAACTCCAGCAGTGGGCCTGTCAGATGCAAACACGCCGCAGATGTTGGGTTGAGGAGGACGGGCTGACAGGATGACTAGTGACATCATGATTACTCTCAGTAGTAGTAACAATAGTATCAGTAACGGTTGACTGGTGAGGTGAAGCAAGGCGAGCTCCTCACACTGACGTGATGAAAGGCCTACTAATTGCAACAAGATCTCACGGTTTGACCAATTTGCCCTAGCAAAATCCAAGCTTATTTGATGTTAATAGCGCTCAACGTTGCCCCTAGTTGCGGGTTTTGAAGGCATCTCCCGACTTCCTTGGGACATGGATGGACGTCCAATTTCAAAGTCAATCTTGAGTGACCTGTCTGACTAATTGGGCCCACGTTTATTGGGACTTAATAAAGCCACTGCCTTGTGAGAGGAGATGCTCCGTAGCACCCAGACTGGGAGAGAGAGAGTGTGTGCGTGCGTGCATGTCATAGATAATTGTGGACATTCACTTGCACACTCTACACACAATCACCCATATTTACATGCTCACATACACACATCAGCCAACTCCAAGCTCTGTCAGAGGAACTTCTCTAGCCTAAGGTGATACCTCCCCATACTCAATGATTGTACTGTAGTTACCTTCTGGCTAGCCCACAGTAGTATAACAGGCGTGTCATCACACATGGCATTATACCTTCTGGGCAGCCACAGACCACCAATGGATTTCAATTAGGGTCCAAGGCATTATTAAAATAGCAGATTTAATCAGTGCAGCCTGCATGGATATTTCCTCCAGTGGGGGTACTTCAGTATGCTGGGGTCCAGCCAGTTACTGTGGTGGCTTCCTTCCCTCTCCTCTGCTTCATAGGCAGAATGACTTCATCCTATGCTGCTTGGGAGACAGGGAGGGCTGGATGAATAATAGATTGGACCATTCTACCCAGAGGGGGAGGGTTTGCTCTCTGCATGAGATATGCCCATATGTCAGGATAAAAGTATGTCATGAAGGTATGTAAAAAGCTTGGGAAGGCTCACTCTCTGGGGTGCCTTAGTGAGTGCGTCACAGTGCTTAATTGTAGATACTGATGACATCGCCGGGAATCCCGATAGTTGAAAAGGTGCTCATGATTTGAGCAATATTTGAACTATTCCTTAATGATGAGTTTCGTGCTGAGAGAGGGGATCCAGCGACTGCGGCGTTCATGCACTGATCAGACGTTTTCTAAACACCAGAGCAGAATTGGAGACTCCACTACAAGTAATTAATTTAGAAAATAGACTGAATACAGCAATGTGCTATTACTAACTCCAATCTATTGTTCTGTGTATTCCTCCAAAACAAACATAAATACCTCATAGGGCCTGCGAGGAGGTATGGGATGAAAAGAACATGCAACCTACGTAGGCTTAATGAACGAGGTATAATTTTGGTAAAGACTATCTTCTGTCTCCTCTCAGGGAGCATGCCCTTGTCCTGTGCTAATTTATAGAGCTGCTATTACCCGTTTCTGTTCTTAGGGTTGCCCCAGCTTCTCCCACAGTGGCTTCACGGAATCTATCAGCGGGTTGAATAGACCCACCTGCCTGCCTGACGGTGCCCCCTGCCTTTGGATAACACTTTTTTTAACCACACGACCTCTACCCTGTACTTAGACTACACACAGTCTCAGAGGGGGAAGGGGGTAGCCTAGTAACTGATCTGTTTGTGCTTTGTTTGTGCTGCTGAAGGAGCGCTTTCTCACTTTCTGTGTTGTAGTGCTGAGCCGGTGGGCCTGTCGGTGTCTGTCTGATGAACAAGACCCAGTCTATTAGGACTGATTGAACTTGTCTTGGACCGCTCTACATAGGGTCCCAGGGAGTGTGAATCTGTCATTCCCTTCACTCTGACACTACTGTCTGTGCTTTATTGAGTGTTTTGTTCAGCCTTCCTTTTAGTGTGCTGAGCAAACTAGCCCTGCATTATTAAGGCTAATCTTCCCTTGTATTGCACTTCCTTTATCATTCATGTATTTTTAAGCACTTTGGGTTTGTGGAACAGCACTTGGCAAACACACTGTACTGTCATCACAATTACCGCTACTGTAATTCCTGCAAAGGCTCATATTGTGGTGCGGACTGCGGTGTCTAATTCATAAACACCGAGTGATGGCCACATAAACAATGATTTCCTGTGCTCCTAATAGGCTGTCAAATTGAGCCAGACAGACAATGGTGATGGATGAAGTGTAGCAGCCAGTCATTGGTTGAAATGATGTTATTCAGAGATATGCAGGTAAAGTGAGTATTGAGTGTGTGTGGGCAGCGTTCACACGAGCTGCATGTTCTACTACTCTGCAGCCTTTGGCTCCTCAGCCCTCTCCTCTTATGTCTGTCTGTCCTGCACTCCCTGTATAATCCTGATGAGTCAGACTAGAGGCCATGTCTGGGCCGTCCAGGCCGTGTGAAAGGTCACTGTATCTGACCTCCCCGTGTGAACCCCCAGGTGGTCACGTCTGATGTGTGTGAAGCCTCCAGGGAGATGGGCAGGCCACAGGACACCTCACAATCCCCTGCTAAAGGTCGCCATTACCATGGAGATGCACCGGAACATGGCTGCCTCCACCCCACTGGAGGTATGAGACTGGGGAGTTTGGGTCTGGGAGTCTGGACTGGACTGGTCACAATGAGAAGGTTGGTGCTGCTGCAGCCTGCCAGACGCATGGTGGTGTTGGTGTGTCTCAGAGTCCGATGTGATCTGTGGGTGGATCTGGCCCAGGGACTTGCCAGTGGGTGTCATGGTGTTCCACAGACACAGATTGGGAGGTAGTGTGGAGGCGAGGGCCTGTGACGCCATTGGAGGCTCCACACAGGCTTACCCACACTGTTAACTGTTTTTGTAATTTTATCACTAAATACAGTATATTAATCAATAGTATGATACTGTATAACTGGATACAGTAGATTACCGTATAATGCACAGTAAAATACTATCCATTTGTTTTACAGCACACTGTATGACCTTTCTATAATTAAAACACTAAAACACTGTAAACTGCACAGTAAAATACTGTAAATGGTGCATTGTGGGAAAATGTTGTGAGCGGGGAAAGATAGTCTGTGTCATTAACATATTTAAGGCAAGCTTTGTAAGAGACTTTATTTGTTGCACCCTTGAGTGAGAATGCTGTACCGCACAGAATATGTTAATATATTGTATTATAGTAATTCTACAAACCTCGTCCTGAAACTTTACAGTAACTTACTGGCAAATTGCTGCCAGTAATTTACTGTAATTGTCATGTGTGCTCCCTCTCCGGCCTCTAGGTCACCAGGTTGCTCGTTATGGCGCACACCTGTCACCACCGTTACGCGCACCTGTGCGTCATCAGACTCACCTGGACTCCATCACTTCCCTGATTACCTTCCCTATATATGTCACTCCCTTTGGTTCCTTCCCCAGGCATTATTGTTTTTGTTCCTGTGTCATGTCTGTGTGTTATTCGTGTTTTTTATTTTGTGTACTTTTGTGTTTATTTATCAAAACACTCACTCCCTGAACTTGCTTCCCAACTCTCAGCGCACATCATTATAGAATAACGCCTCACCTAAGGGAAGCATCAAGGAGTGTTTTTTTGTTTTTGTTTCGGTGGGAATGACGTCGGGTCCGGGAGCTGCTACAGCTTCTCATGCCTCAGACAGATCGCCAGGATCCCCTACCTCCGTCGGCTCATCAGCCTTTCATGCCTTCGCCGGATCGCCAGGCTCCCCTACTTCCACCGGCTCGTCAGGCTTTCATACCTCAGCCGGATCGCCAGGCTCCCCTGCCTCAGCTGGTCTGTCAGGTTCCCGTGCTCCAGCCAGGGACAGGTTCCCGTACATCAGCAGGGGTGACCGGTCCTCTCCTGATCCCCGGGATCGTCCCTTTGGTTGCCGTCCTGTGGCTGGAGCCGAAATGCGCCAGGGAGGGGGTACCATCACGTATGCTCTCCGGCGCTCTAGGTCGCCATGCTCTCGTGTCTCAGCTGGACTGAGAGGTTTCCCGCGCCTTAGCAGAGGTGACCGGTCCGCTCCTGGGATCGTCATTTTGGTCGCCACTGGAGCCGCGCGTCAGGGAGGGGGTACTGTTACGTGTGCTCCCTCTCCGGCCTCTAGGTCACCAGGCTGCTCGTTATGGCGCACACCTGTCACCATCGTTACGCGCATCTGCGCGTCATCAGACTCACCTGGACTCCATCACCTCCCTGATTATCTTCCCTATATATGTCACTCCCTTTTGTTCCTTCCCCAGGCGTTATTGTTTCTGTTCCTGTGTCATGTCTGTGTGCTGTTGTGTTTCTTATTTTGTATAATTTTGAAATTATTTATTAAAACACTCACTTCCTGAACTTGCTTCCTGATTCTCAGCGCACATCATTATAGTAATTCAGAATACAGTACCATACTGCATTTTTGGAGCACCAAAGCCTTTTTGAACACTAGTGGGTAGTGCTGAGCGATTAACTGAAATTTCAGTTATTTTCAGTTTTTAAAACAACTAATTGACCAACGTCGGTTCAATTATTTGAATTTTCTGTGAGCTCAATGCACACATTACACTGTTTCTCTAGAGATAAATCAGATCAAGCCCATACTGTGCGATGCAGTAGTGAGTTTCCAACAGGCCAATATTCTACATAATTTAGTGCAGAAAACCTGGTAATTAACTACAATGACCAAAATCCATTGTGTGCCTAATTGTCTAATCTGTGTTTCTTTTACCACTGCTATGTAAAAAAGAAACGAAGAATGTGCGATCGAGAGGAATAGAGAGCAGTTGCTTCGTGAGGTACCTTTACCTGAAAATACATGATCTAAGTGATTGATAGTTGGTGTTCAGCAGTCATAAATGCCCTATTTACATTGAAGAACTACCAAAATAGTGATTTTGTCAGACAGCGTAGGCAGCAGCTCTATAGAGATGAGATGATGACTTAGAATGAAACAATAAAGTCATCAAATAAAACAAATGTGATATTCACAACAACTGAAATATTTTATTAAAGTAAGGTAATGTGAATAAATGATGGTAAATAAGTGATGAGGTAATGGGCAGTCAATACGATCATGGGACTTGTATTAATTGTTCTATTCTGTGTTGTTACAGCATTCAATTCTTGTAAAAACAATTTTTAGGCAAAATCGAAAACTGTGATAATTTTTTTATAATCGATCTGAAATCGAACTGAAACTGAACTGACCTCATAAAAAAACGAATCGCTCAGCACTAATGCATGGTATTATTATTTCTCACGCAATAGCATATTCTAAGGCATGTCTTGTAGGTGGCTATATTGTTGCACCCGTTAGTGAGAGTGCTGTACCAATTTATGTGGTAGTGGTTCCCTAACAATGAAATATATATAGGGGACAGATCAGAGTAGCAGAAAGTCTCAAACCTTTAATGGTTAAGTGGCTAGCCATGTCCTTTTGATCTGTCTGCCTTGTAGTCACTGTCTGTTTAGAAGGCCTAAAGCCATATAAAACACTAATTATCAGTTGGTATGCTGTGATATATTTAAGCAATAAGGCACGAGGGGGTGTGGTATATAAGAACCGCCTAAGGGCTGTTCTTAGGAACGATGCAAGGTGTCTAATTGCTATTATAAACTGGTTACCAACAGAATTAGAGCAGTAAAATAAATGTTTTGTCATACACGTGGCATACGGTCTGATATACCACGGCTTTCAGCCAATCAGCATTCAGGGCTGGAACCCTGAATATTCACTGTTAGTAATTACTGATTTCATTTTCAATACAATTCAACAATAAAGTACTGCTATATTGCTATATATTTACTGCAGCATTATGTAAATTATGGTGCATTGTGGAGAAATATTGTGGAAGGAGAAAGAATCACTCATTATCACATTTGAACTTTTTACTGCAGTGGGCTTAAATCAGTCTTAAACAAATCTACTTCGAAACAAAAGTACAGTTGAAGTCGGAAGTTTGCATACACCTTAGCCAAGTACATTTAAACAAAAAAATTCACAAATCCTGACATTTAATCGCAGTAAAAATTCCCTTTTAGGTCAGTTAGGATCACCACTTTATTCTATGTAAAATGTCAGAATAATAGCAGAGAGAATGATTGAATGATTCTTTCATCACAATCCCAGTGGGTCAGAATTGGGTCAAACGTTTCAAGTAGCCTTCCACAAGCTTCCCACAATAAGTTGGGTGAATTTCGACCCATTCCTTCTGACAGAGCTGGTGTAACTGAGTCAGGTTTGTAGGCCTCCTTGCTTGCACACACTTTTTCAGATCTGCGCACAAATTTTCTGTAGGATTGAGGTCAGGGCTTTGTGATGGCCACTGCATTGTCCTTGGGCCATTTTGCCACAACTTTGGGAGTCCATTTGGAAGACCCATTTGCGACCAAGCTTTAACCTCTTAGAGCTCTAGGGGCGCTATTTCATTTTTGGATAAAAAACGTTCCCGTTTTAAGCGCGATATTTTGTCACGAAAAGATGCTCGACTATGCATATTCTTGACAGTTTTGGAAAGAAAACACTCTGAAGTTTCAGAATCTGCAAAGATTTTGTCTGTAAGTGCCCCAGAACTCATTCTACAGGCGAAACCAAGATGATGCATCACCCAGGAATTAGCAGAATTTCTGAAGCTCTGTTTTCCATTCTCTCCTTATATGGCTGTGATTGCGCAAGGAATGAGCCTACACTTTCTGTCGTTCGCCCAAGGTCTTAGCAGCATTGTGACGTATTTGTAGGCATATCATTGGAAGATTGGCCATAAGAGACTACATTTTCCAGAGGTCCGCCCGGTGTCCTTTGTCTAAATTTGTGCGTAATCTTCAGGTGCAGTCATTTTCTCCTGGGATTCAGGAGAGAAAGCATGTGTCCAAGAACGATGTATCAATGAAGAGATATGTGAAAAACACCTTGAGGATTGATTCTAAACAACGTTTGCCATGTTTTCAGTCGATATTATGGAGTTAATTTGGAAAAAAGTTTGCGTTTTGAGGACTGAATTTATGGATTTTTTTTTGGTAGCCAAATGTGATGTATAAAACGGAGCTATTTCTAATACACAAGGAATCTTTTTGGAAAAACTGAGCATCTGCTATCTAACTGAGAGTATCCTCATTGAAAACATCAGAAGTTCTTCAAAGGTAAATGATTTTATTTGAAGGCTTTTATGTTTTTGTTAATGTTGCGTGCTGGATGCTAACGCTAATGCTAACGCTAAATGCTAACGCGAAATGCTAACTCTAGCTAGCTACTTTTACACAAATGATTGTTTTCCTATGGTTGAGAAGCATATTTTGAAAATCTGAGATGACAGTGTTGTTTACAAAAGGCTAAGCTTGAGAGATGGCATATTTATTTCATTTCATTTGCGATTTTCATAAATAGTTAACGTTGTGTTATGCTAATGAGCTTGCTGATAGATTTACACAATCCTGGATACAGGGGTTTTTTCATAGCTAAACGTGACGCAGAAAACGGAGCGATTTGTCCTAAACAAATAATCTTTCAGGAAAAACTGAACATTTGCTATCTGAGAGTCTCCTCATTGAAAACATCTGAAGTTCTTCAAAGGTAAATGATTTTTTTGAATGCTTTTCTGTTTTTTTGTGTAAATGTTGCCAGCTGAATGCTAATGCTAAATGCTACGTTAGCCATCAATACTGTTACACAAATGCTTGTTTTGCAATGGTTGAGAAGCATATTTTGAAAATCTGAGATGACAGTGTTGTTAACAAAAGGCTAAGCTTGAGAGATGGCATATTTATTTAATTTCATTTGCGATTTTCATGAATAGTTAACGTTGCGTTATGGTAATGAGCTTGAGTCTGTATTCACGAACCCGGATCCGGGATGGGGAGATCAGAAAGGTTAACTTCCTGACTGATGTTTTTCGATGTTGCTTCAATATATCCACGTAATTTTCCTTCTTCAAAATGTTCCTTCCTTTTGTGAAGTGCACCAGACCCTCCTGCAGCAAAGCACCCCCACAACATGATGCTACCACCCCCGTCCTTCACGGTTGGGATGGTGTTCTTCGGCTTGCAAGCCTCACCCTTTTTCCTCCAAACATAACGATGGTCATTATGGCCAAACAGTTCTACGTTTGTTTCATCAGACCAGAGGACATTTCTCCAAAAAGTACGATCTTTGTCCCCATGTGCAGTTGCAAACCGTAGTCAGACTTTTTTATGGTGGTTTTGGAGCAGTGGCTTCTTCCTTGCTGAGCGGTCTTTCAGGTTATGTCAATATAGGACTCGTTTTACTGTGGATATAGATACTTTTGCACCTGTTTCCTCCAGCATCTTCACAAGGTCCTTTGCTGTTGTTCTGGGATTGATGTGCACTTTTCGCACCAAAGTACGTTCATCTCTAGGAGACAGAACACGTCTCCTTCCCGAGCGGTATGACGGCTGCATGGTCCCATGGTGTTTATACTTGCGTACTATTGTTTGTACAGATGAACGTGGTACCTTCAGACATTTGGAAATTGCTCCCAAGGATGAACCAGACTTTTGGAGGTCTACAGTTGTTTTCTGCGGTCTTGGCTGATTTCCTTTCATTTTGCTATGATGTCATGCAAATAGGCACTGAGTTTGAAGGTAGGTCTTGAAATACATCCACATGTACACCTCCAATTGACTCAAATTATGTCAATTAGCCTATCAGAAGCTTCTAAAACCATGACATCATTTTCTGGATCCCTGTACACCATACCTACTGTGAAGCATGGGGGTGGAAACATCATGCTTTGGGGCTGTTTTTCTGCAAAGGGACCAGGACGACTGATCCGTGTAAAGGAAAGAATGAATGGGGCCATGTATCGTGAGATTTTGAATGAAAACCTCCTTCCATTAGCAAGGGCATTGAAGATGAAGCGTGGCTGGGTCTTTCATCATGACAATGATCCCAAACACACCGCCCGGGCAACGAAGGAGTGGCTTCGTAAGAAGCATTTCAAGGTCCTGGAGTGGCCTAGCCAGTCTACAGATCTCAACCCCATAGAAAATCTTTGGAGAGAGTTTAAAATCCATGTTGCCCAACAACAGCCCCAAAACATCACTGCTCTAGAGGAGATCTGCATGGAGGAATGGGCCAAAATACCAGCAACAGTGTGTGAAAACCTTGTGAAGACTTACAGAAAAATGTTTGACATCTGTCATCGCCAAAGGGTATATAACAAAGTATTGAGATACACTTTTTTTATTGACCAAATACTTATTTTCCACCATAATTTGCAAATAAATTAATTTAAAATCCTACAATGTGATTTTCTGGATTTTTTTTCTCATTTTGTCTGTCATAGTTGAAGTGTACCTATGATGAAAATTACAGGCCTTTCTCATCTTTTTAAGTGGGAGAATTTGCACAATTGGTGGCTGATTGTGGACTTCAGGAAACAGCAGAGGGAACACCCCCCATCCACATCGATGGAACAGTAGTGGAGAGGGTAGCAAGTTTTAAGTTCCTCGGCATACACATCACAGACAAACTGAATTGGTCCACTCACACAGACAGCATCGTGAAGAAGGCGCAGCAGTGCCTCTTCAACCTCAGGAGGCTGAAGAAATTCGGCTTGTCACCAAAAGCACTCACAAACTTCTACAGATGCACAATCGAGAGCATCCTGGCGGGCTGTATCACCGCCTGGTATGGCAACTGCACCGCCCTCAACCGTAAGGCTCTCCAGAGGGTAGTGAGGTCTGCACAACGCATCACCGGGGGCAAACTACCTGCCCTCCAGGACACCTACACCACCCGATGTCACAGGAAGGCCATAAAGATCATCAAGGACATCAACCACCCGAGCCACTGCCTGTTCACCCCGCTATCATCCAGAAGGCGAGGTCAGTACAGGTGCATCAAAGCTGGGACCGAGAGACTGAAAAACAGCTTCTATCTCAAGGCCATCAGACTGTTAAACAGCCACCACTAACACTGAGTGGCTGCTGCCAACACACTGACACTGACTCAACTCCAGCCACTTTAATAATGGGAATTGATGGGAAATGATGTAAATATATCACTAGCCACTTTAAACAATGCTACCTTATATAAATGTTACTTACCCTACATTATTCATCTCATATGCATACGTATATACTGTACTCTATAGCATCGACGGTATCCTTATGTAATACATGTATCACTAGCCACTTTATACTATACTATGCCACTTTGTTTACATACTCATCTCATTTGTACATACTGTACTCGATACTATCTACTGTATCTTGCCTATGCTGCTCTGTACCATCACTCATTCATATATCCTTATGTACATATTCTTTATCCCCTTACACTGTGTACAAGACAGTAGTTTTGGAATTGTTAGTTAGATTACTTGTTATTACTGCATTGTCGGAACTAGAAGCACAAGCATTTCGCTACACTCGCATTAACATCTGCTAACCATGTGTATGTGACAAATAAAATTCGATTTGATTTGATTTGATTTTGACTAAATACTTTTTTGCCCCACTGTATTGGAGTGTCATCAAAAGAAGCTCGTCAAAGGTAATGCATGTTTTATATTTTATTTCAGCGTTTTGTGTAGCGCCTGCAGGGTTGAAATATGCTATCTCCTTTGTTTACTGCTGGTGCAGATGGTGCAGGCCAAAAAGCATTTAAAAAATCTGACATGTTGGCTGGATTCACAACGAGTGTAGCTTTAATTGAGTATCTTACATGTGTGATTTAATGAAAGTTTGAATTTTATAGTATTTTATTTGAATCTGGCGCTCTACATTTTCCCTGGCAATTGGCCAGTTGAGACATTTGCGTCCCACCTAATCCCTAACTATGTGAGCATCTCCAATCCAAAATTAAATTTAGAATCGGCTTCCTATTTCGCAACAAAGTCCCCTTCACTCACACTGCCAAACATACCCTCATAAAACTGACTATCCTACCGATCCTCGACTTCGGCGATGTCATTTACAAAATAGCCTCCAACACTCTACTCAGCAAACTGGATGCAGTCGATCACAGTGCCATCGGTTTTGTCACCAAAGCCCCATATACCACCCACAACTGCGACCTGTATGCTCTCGTCGGCTGGCCCTCGCTACACATTCGTCACCAGACCCACTGGCTCCAGGTCATCTATAAGTCTTTGCTAGGTAAAGCTCCACCTTTTCTCAGCTCACTGGTCACCATAACAACACCCACCACAGCACGTGCTCCAGCATGTATATCTCACGGGTCACCCCCAAAGCCAACACCTCATTTGGCCACCTTTCCTCCCAGTTCTCTGCTGCCAATGACTGGAACAAATTGCAAAAATCGCTGAAGTTTAACTTTCTTTCTGAGCAGCTTACCGATCGCTGCAGCTGTACATAGCCCATCTGTACATAGCCCATGGGCTATCTATAAATAGCCCATCCAACTACCTACCTCATCCCCATATTTTTTTTATTTACTTTTTTTGCTCTTTTGCACTCCAGTATTTCTACTTGCACATCATCATCTGCACATCTATCACTCCAGTGTTAATTTGCTAAATTGTAATTACTTCGCTGCTATTGGCCTATTTATTGCCTTACCTCCTTACTCCATTTGCACACACTGTATATATATTTTTCTATTGTGTTATTGACTGTCCTTTTGTTTATCCCATATGTAACTCTGTGTTGTTGTTTTTTGTCGCACTGCTTTGCTTTATCTTGGCCATTAACTCTTGGAACTCCCTCTCCCGGATCCGGGAGAATTGTCATCAACTGACACTAATTAGCATAACGCAACAGACAAAAAATATTACTAGAAAATATTCATATTCATGAAATCACAAGTGAAATATATTGAAACACAGCTTAGCCTTTTGTTAATCACCCTGTCATCTCAGATTTTGAAATTATGCTTTACAGCCAAAGCAAGACAAGCATTTGTGTAAGTTTATTGATAGCCTAGCATAGCATTATGGCTAGCTAGCAGCAGGCAACCTGGTCACGAAAATCAGAAAAGCAATCAAATTAAATCTTTTACCTTTGATGAGCTTCGGATGTTTTCACTCACGAGACTACCAGTTAGATAGCAAATGTTCATTTTTTCCAAAAATATTATTTTTGTAGCCGAAATAACTAGTTAGTTCTTCACGTTTGGCTGAGAATTAGACCGGAAATTGCGGTCACGACAACGGCGAAAAATATTCCAAATTAGCTCCATAATATCGACAGAAACATGGCAAACGTTGTTTATAATCCATCCTCAAGGTTTTTTTCAAATATCTATTCGATAATATATCAACCGGGAAAGCTGTTTTTTCAGTAAGACCGGAAGGAAAAATAGCTACCTCTGTCTATTATGCAAGAATTACTCTGAGAGCCCTCAGCCGGACACTTACACAATGTAGTCGTTTACACTCATTCTTCAACATAAAGGCATGAAACTACGTCAAAATGCTGTAGACACATTGGGGAATACGTAGAAAAAGGAATCTGGTTGATAGCTCATTCACTGCTCAATAGGGATGCATCGGAACGCAGAGCTTTCAAAACATGAGTCACTTCCTGATTCGATTTTTCTCAAGCTTCCGCCTGCAATATCAGTTCTGTTATACTCACAGACAATATTTTTACAGTTTTGGAAACTTTAGAGTGTTTTCTATCCTAAGCTGTCAATTATATGCATATTCTAGCATCTTGTCCTGACAAAATAGCCTGTTTACTTCGGGAATGTTATTTTTCCAAAAATGAAAATTGTGCCCCCTAGTTTCAAGAGGTTTAAAAAAAAAAATAGTATTCATCAATATGATGTAATATGCAAATGGCTACAGCCATTCTGCTTACTCTAATCTCTTGTAATTACAGTAAAATACTGTAGAAATAACTTTCTTACAGTTTAATAGTCACTCATTGTATTGTACTGTGTTTCATTGATCTGGCATCAAGTTACCGTGAATATTTCAGTATTGTATTGGCACTATCAAATGTCAAATTTCCTCATCTGCTTGCATGCGCCTCCCCTATATCAATGTGTTTTGCTTCGTCCCTTGTGCACTACGCTTTCCGCACGCTAATTGTTACTATGCCACAGGTCAATACAGTCTACCAGTCTAACTGTCTATGTTGACAATACTGGTTGGTGGATCGTTTGTCCAGATCTGCAATAGGCTAACTAGTAATCATACCACACATAAAAGCATTCAAAGCTACATCAATTGAATCCACAATAACAAATAGGAATAGCTGATAGAAAGCTGAAATGCCAGGTGGAACATTGCACACCAACATACAGTGAAGACTTGAGACATGCAGCTCAAAAAGCTCCCCTATTTATAGTGTTTAGGGACAATACAATGATCCTACTTAGACTAGCCTACAACACCACAATGCAATGAATAATTGCAAAATTCTACTCTATGCTAATTTGAATAATGGCACACAAGCCCTGTGATTTGGATGTTTCATTCCATTTGGATCAGTTGTTTGTGGGTCTACTCTCTACAGTTTATAATTTCCGGAAAGACATAGTAGCAGGCCAGTCTGACTGTATTTGTACTTTTATTCGATATTTTACTTAGATGTGCTGTCTGTTATGGATCATCATTCGCCCAAGTCATCCTATAATAATTTGGCAACAGCTCCTGGCAGGCCCAGTTCTTCTCGAAAGCATAACGTGTGCTCTATCTTTTCTCCAATCCGAGCGGCTATTCCTCGCACACCTAGAACGCTTCAATAGAGCCTAAATATTTGTGATTTAACTTTTAAAATGTATTCCCTTTTATATGTGGCATGAACACAACCAGTCCTGTAGGCATGCATACGCTTGCCCAAAATATAAATTCAGCATCCTCAAAATGGCTTGACATTAACTAGATTTCCATCTAATATTTTTATGCGAGTAAAGTACATCATGGGAAAGCATGCAGTTTATTAGGTGATAGATTAAATAATGATGAACTTCACAGGGTGGAGAAAATGCATGGTGTTGAGCTTGATGCCCCTTTCAGTGAATACTGAGGGTCTTATTCTGGTAACATGATGATCGATGATTGACATGATCGACACACACACACACACACACACACACACACACACACACACACACACACAAACACACACCTTTTTTTGCATGATTTGTTAGAGCCTGTAAGTAAGCATTTCACTGTAAGGTTGTTGTATTCGGCGCACGTGACAAATTCTTTTTTTATTTTATTTTATTTGCCGTCTTGCACTTTTGTCCATAATAATCTCATCATGTAGGCTATACCCACACTGTATCTGTGAGCTGTTGTCTAAAGTGCATGTGCCAATACCAGAGTGGGCACATTTCCTATACCTATGGAACATTTATGACAAAACCATCAGTAGCCCTAGAGTTGAAAATGCGATGAAAACCCATTTAACTTGTATTTATTATTCGGTACATGGGAATTTAACTGCAAAAGTAATTTTTATGTGCACTACGTATTTAGTGAACAAGTCAATTTGATGGAAACACAACTCTGATGGGAAAATGAGTATGTTTTTTTATGCAGATTTTAGAATATTCGCCTGAAAATCTGTCGCCAAATTGGATGGAAACCTAGCTACAGACAACATAAAGACTCTGAATATGCCTGCACATAATGGTTCACCAGCAGCCCCAAACATCTAAAGAATAAGCAACAGAAAAGTCAAAACAAGCTTTTAAGAATTGTACTAAATGAACTTGCCCCTCTTTCTCATCTGGAGGTCAAGCATTTTAAGCAGCTAGGCTGGTTTTCTGTGGAAAACAATAATAAAATAAATAAATAAAAATAATTCAACTTGGTCTGGTCCACAGAATTACACTATAAATACACAAAAGTATGCAGACACCACTTCAAATGACTGGATTTGGCTATTTCAGCCACACCTGTTGCTGGCAGATGTATAAAATCAAGCACACAGACATTCAATCTCCATAGGCACACATTGGTAGTAAAATGGCCTTAAGAGCTCAGTGAATTTTAGCGTGGCTCTGTCATAGGATGCCACCTTTCCAACAAGTCAGTTTGTCAAATTTCTTCCCTGCTACAGCTTCCCCGGTCGACTGTAATTGCTGTTATTGTGAAGTGCAAACGTCTAGGAGCAACAACGGCTCAGCCGCAAAGTGGTAGGCAATATAAGCTCGCAGAACAGGACCGCAAAGTGCTGAAGCTCGTAGCTTCTAAAGGCCTAAAATTGTCTGTGATTTATTTCGAATTCAAGGCACACTTAACCAGCATGGCTACCACCGCATTCTGCAGCGATACGCAATCCCATCTGGTTTGCGCTTAGTGGGACTGTCATTTGTTTTTCAACAGGACAATGACACACAAACACCTCCAGGCTGTGTAAAGGCTATTAGACCAAGAAAGAGAATGATGGAGTGCTGCATCAGATGACCTGGCCTCCACAATCACCCAACCTCAACCCAATTGAGATGGTTTGGGATGAGTTGGACCTCAGAGTGAAGGAAAAGCAGCCAACAAGTGCTCAGCATATGTGGGAACCCCCTCAAGGCTGTTGGAAAAGAATTCCAGGTGAAGCTGGTTGAGAGAATGCCAAAACTGTGCAAAGCTGTCATCAAGGCAAAGGGTGGTGGCTATTTTGAAAAATGTCAAATATAAAATAAATGGTTACTACATGATTCCATATGTGTTATTTCAAGGTTTTGATGTCTTCACTATTATTCTATAATGTAGAAAATAGTAAAAATAAAGAAAAACCCTTGAATGAGTAGGTGAGCCCAAACTATTCACTGGTACTGTATATAAATATAAACAGTGCCTTCGAAAAATATTCAGACCCCTTGACTTTTTCCACATTTTGTTACATTACAGCCTTATTCTAAAATTGATTCAGTTAATAAAAATCTTAAGCAATCTACACACAATACCCCATAATGACAAAGTGAAAAAGGTTTTTAGAATTCTTGCATATTTATTACAAATAAAAAACAGATACCTTATTTACATACGTGATCAGACACTTATCAAACCTATCAAACCACTTTGTTTACATACTCATCTCATTTGTACATACTGTACCCGATACCATCTACTGTATCTTGCCTATGCTGCTCTGTACCATCACTCATTCATATATCCTTATGTACATATTCTTTATCCCCTTACACTGTGTACAAGACAGTAGTTTTGGAATTGTTAGTTAGATTACTTGTTATTACTGCATTGTCGGAACTAGAAGCACAAGCATTTCGCTACACTCGCATTAACATCTGCTAACCATGTGTATGTGACAAATAAAATTTGATTTGATTTGATTTGATTTGAGCTTTGAGACTCGAAATTGAGCTCAGGTGCATCCTGTTACCATTGGTCATCCTTGAGATGTTTCTACAACTTGATTGGAGTCCACCTGTGGTAAATTCAATTGATTGTACATGATTTGGAAAGGTACACACCTGTCTATGTAAGGTCCCACAGTTGACAGTGCATGTCAAAGCAAAAATCAAGCCATGAGGTCGAAGGAATTGTCAGTAGGGCTCCGAGACAGGATTGAGTCGTGGCACAGATCTGGGGAAGGGTACCAAAACCTATCTGCAGCATTGAAGTCCCCAAGAACACAGTGGCCTTCATCATTCTTAAATGAAAGAAGTTTGGAAACACCAAGAATCTTCCTAGAGCTGGCTGCCCGTCCAAACTGATCAATCGGGGGAGAAGGGCCTTGGTTAGGGAGGTGACCAAGAACCCGATGGTCACTCTGACAGAGCTCCGGAGTTCCTCTGTGGAGATGGGAGAACCTTACAGAAGGACAACCATCTCTGGAGCACTCCACCAATCAGGCCTTTGTGGTAGAGTGGCCAGACGGAAGCCAATCATCAGTAAAAGGCACAAGACAGCCCACTTGGAGTTTGCCAAAAGGTACCTAAAGACTCTCAGTATCAAGGCACAAGGCGAGACCCAGATGCAGACACAGGAGGCAGATGGTTGGAGTCTTACAATGTTTATTAATCCAAAGGGGTAGGCAAGAGAATGGTTGTGGACAGGAAAAAGGTCAAAACCAGATCAGAGTCCAGGAGATACAGAGTGGCAGACAGGTTCGTGGTCAAGCCAGGCAGAATGGTCAGGCAGGCGGGTGGGTACAAAGTCCAGAAACAGGCAAGGGTCAAAACCGGGAGGACTAGAAAAAGGAGAATGCAAAAAGCAGGAGAACGGGAAAAATGCTGGTTGACTTGGAAACATACAAGACAAACTGGCGAGAGACATCAAACACACGGCGGAAAACAAGCGACACCTGGAGGGGGTGGAGACAATAACGATGACAGGTGAAACAGAACAGGGTGTGACACTCAGACCATGAGAAACAAGATTCTCTAGTCTGATGAAACCAAGATTGAACTCTTTGGCCTGACTGCCAAGCGTCACATCTGGAGGAAACCTGGCACCATCCCTACGGTGAAGCATGGGGCTGGCAACATCATGCCCTGGGGATGTTTTTCAGCGGCAGGGTCTGGGAGACTAGTCAGGATCGAGGCAAAGATGATTGGAGCTAAGTACAGCGAGATCCTTGATGAAAACCTGCTCCAGATCACTCTGGACCTCAGACTGGGGTGAAGGTTCACCTTACAACAAGACAACGACCCTAAGCACACAGCCAAGACAACGCAGGAGTGGCTTTGGGACAAGTCTCTGAATGTCCTTGAGAGGCTCAGCCAGAGTCCGGACTTGAACCCAATCGAACATCTCTGGAGAGACCTGAAAATAGCTGTGCAGTAACGCTCCCCATCTAACCTGAGAAAGCTTGAGAGGATCTGCAGAAAAGAATGGGAACACTCCCCAAATACAGGTATGCCAAGCTTGTAGCATCAAACCCAAGAAGGCTAAAGGCTGTAATCGCTGACAAAGCTGCTTCATCTATACTGAGTATAGGGTCTGAATACTTATGTAAATGTAATATTTCAGTTGTTTTTATTTTTTTATAAATTGACAAAAATAAATAAAAAGCTGTTTTTGCTTCATCATTATGTGGTATTTTGTGTAGATGACGTAAAAAAACGATTTAATACATTTTAGAATAAAGCTGTTACTTAACAAAATGTGGAAAAAGTCAATGAGTCTGAATTCTTTCCAAAGCCACTGTATATATATATATATATATATATATATATATATATATATATATATATATATATATATATATATATATATAATAACATACTGTACCAGTCAAAAGACACCTACTCATTACAGGGTTTTTCTTTATTTGTACTATTTTCTACATTGTAGAATAATAGTGAAGACATCAAAACTATGAAATAACACATATGGAATCATGTAGTAACCTAAAAAATTGTTAAACAAATCAAAATATATTTGACATTCTTAAAAGTAACCACTTGATGACATTTTGCATACTCTTTGCATACTCTCAGCTTCATGAGTACATTTCTAAATGTATATTTGAATGACATTAGAGATAATTGACAGAAGTTCATGGATGAACTTTGGCCTGTTAAGGAATTGTGGCTTCTTTATTCAGGTGTGAAATGGACGTCAAATACCAGAATAGCTCATTAAAGAAAGGATTCCTACATACAGTGCCTTGCGAAAGTATTCGGACCCCCTTGAATTTTGCGATCTTTTGCCACCTTTCAGGCTTCAAACATAAAGACATAAAACTGTATTTTTTTGTGAAGAATCAACAACAAGTAGGACACAATCATGAAGTGGAACGACATTTATTGGATATTTCAAACTTTTTTAACAAATCAAAAACTGAAAAATTGGGCGTGCAAAATTATTCAGCCCCTTTACTTTCAGTGCAGCAAACTCTCTCCAGAAGTTCAGTGAGGATCTCTGAATGATCCAATGTTGACCTAAATGACTAATGATGATAAATACAATCCACCTGTGTGTAATCAAGTCTCCGTATAAATGCACCTGCACTGTGATAGTCTCAGAGGTCCGTTAAAAGCGCAGAGAGCATCATGAAGAACAAGGAACACACCAGGCAGGTCCGAGATACTGTTGTGAAGAAGTTTAAAGCCGGATTTGGATACAAAAAGATTTCCCAAGCTTTAAACATCCCAAGGAGCACTGTGCAAGCGATAATATTGAAATGGAAGGAGTATCAGACCACTGCAAATCTACCAAGACCTGGCCGTCCCTCTAAACTTTCAGCTCATACAAGGAGAAGACTGATCAGAGATGCAGCCAAGAGGCCCATGATCACTCTGGATGAACTGCAGAGATCTACAGCTGGGGTGGGAGACTCTGTCCATAGGACAACAATCAGTTGTATATTGCACAAATCTGGCCTTTATGGAAGAGTGGCAAGAAGAAAGCCATTTCTTAAAGATATCCATAAAAAGTGTCGTTTAAAGTTTGCCACAAGCCACCTGGGAGACACACCAAACATGTGGAAGAAGGTGCTCTGGTCAGATGAAACCAAAATTGAACTTTTTGGCAACAATGCAAAACGTTATGTTTGGCGTAAAAGCAACACAGCTCATCACCCTGAACACACCATCCCCACTGTCAAACATGGTGGTGGCAGCATCATGGTTTGGGCCTGCTTTTCTTCAGCAGGGACAGGGAAGATGGTTACAATTGATGGGAAGATGGATGGAGCCAAATACAGGACCATTCTGGAAGAAAACCTGATGGGGTCTGCAAAAGACCTGAGACTGGGACGGAGATTTGTCTTCCAACAAGACAATGATCCAAAACATAAAGCAAAATCTACAATGGAATGGTTCAAAAATAAACATATCCAGGTGTTAGAATGGCCAAGTCAAAGTCCAGACCTGAATCCAATCGAGAATCTGTGGAAAGAACTGAAAACTGCTGTTAAACAAATGCTTTCCATCCAATCTCACTGAGCTCGAGCTGTTTTGCAAGGAGGAATGGGAAAAAATGTCAGTCTCTCGATGTGCAAAACTGATAGAGGCATACCCCAAGCAACTTACAGCTGTAATCGCAGCAAAAGGTGGCGCTACAAAGTATTAACTTAAGGGGGCTGAATAATTTTGCACGCCCAATTTTTCAGTTTTTGATTTGTTAAAAAAGTTTGAAATATCCAATAAATGGCGGTCCACTTCATGATTGTGTCCCACTTGTTGTTGATTCTTCACAAAAAAATACAGTTTTATATCGTTATGTTTGAAGCCTGAAATGTGGCAAAAGGTCGCAAAGTTCAAGGGGGCCGAATACTTTCGCAAGGCACTGTATCTTAGTGATAAACCCACATGTTGCACTCTTTAATATGTCCCCTATAATTCAGCACAACAAAAGCATGTCTGTGCTGCCTTCACAGACATCGACATTTCAGTGAGTAGTTAAGGGAGCATTCGCGCTATTTCTCATCACAAGCCATGCGGGTGCTGTGTGTTAATTAGTGATGCACTATATTCCACAATTACAGCGAGGAACATCTAATTAATGCTTCGCAGGGTCTCCAGCAGTGTTACCCCCGACAACAGTCCTGTTAAACGTGACTCACTGACATTGCTAGGAAACCGTCCTTAACGGTAACCAAGCTATAAACACCTAGGCGCATCAGCTGCATAGCAACAGATCTGAGACAATGTCAGAAGCTGAAATACTCAGACACACAGAGAGAAGGTTCACAGAGAATTTACCCTGTGTAGGGAAATCTCCATGATGGTTTATTAAACAGACATAGTAGTATAGACTAGAATAAATATGGATTATTCCTAACAGCGTGGAAAGATAGTGTCTGAATGTCAAAACAAAGGCACTTCTTGCCATGCTCTTTGCGAGAGAGGGTGCACTTTTTTGTTCCTGCTGCGCATGCCAGAATCCTCCTGTTATTTAAAGAGGAATGTTTAGCACATTCTCCAGACGCAGCACTGAGACTCCGTAATTAATCCGACAGGGCGCCATTTAGAGATGGATGAGGTAACAACATCTGATAGGAGAAGAGCCACATACTTACACACATGCAGGCAAGGTACACACATGTATGCACGCACAAATGCATGCACACAGTGATTTCAAGGCCCCAGGCAGAGGTCATTTTGAGCCCATCCTACATGCCAATCCTAAAACAATTTTATGGGATTTATAGGAAAGACGTACCTGTATACTGAACAAAAATATAAACGTAACATGCAACAATTTCAAAGATTTTACTGAGTTACAGTTCATGAAATAAATTGACTTGGCCATAATCTATGGATTTCACATGACTGGGAATACAGATATGCATCTGTTGGTCACAGATACCTTAAAGAAAAAGGTAGGGGCGTGGATCAGAAAACCTCATGCAATGTGACACATCTCCTTCGCATTTAGTTGTTTAGGCTGTTGATTGTGAATGTTATCCCACTCCTCGTCAATGGCTGTGCGAAGTTGCTGGATATTAACGAGAACAGATCCTTGCAACATGGGGCCATGCGTTATCATACTGAAACATGAGGTGATATCGGCGGATGAATGGCACGTCAATGGGCCTCAGGATCTCATCACGGTATCTCTGTGCATTCAAATTGCCATCGATAAAAATACAATTGTGTTCGTTGTCTGTAGCGTATGCCTGCCCATACCATAACCCCACTGCCACCATGGGGCACTCTGTTCACAATGTTGACATCAGCAAACCGCTCGCCCACATGGCGCCATACACGTGGTCTGAGGTTGTGAGGCCGGTTGTACGTACTGCCAAATTGTCTAAAACAATGGTAGAGAAATGTATATTCAGCTCTCTGGCAACAGCTGTGGTGGACATTCCTGCAGTCAGCATGCCAAATGCATGCTATTTTAGAGTGGCCTTTTATTGTCTCCAGCACAAGGTGCACGTGTGTAATGATCATGCTGTTTAATTCATCTTATTGATATACCACACCGGTCAGGTGGATGGATTATCTTGGTAAAGGAGAAATGCTCAGTGGTGTGAACAAATGTGTGTGCAACATTTTAGAGAAATAAGCTATTTGTGCATATGGAACATTTCTGGGATCTTTTAATTCAGCGCATTAAACATGGGACCCAGCACTTTACATGTTGTGTTTATATATTTTTTCAGTATAATTTAACTGTAAAAATGTATTACCTTTAATTTGCAATGAACACAACTAGGGGTGTGGCGGTCACAATATTTCGTCAGCCAAATAAAATTGTCAAGCAAATAACTGTAGGTCTCATGGTAATTGATCGTGAATTAACATAAACACATTTAGCGTCTCCTGGTTTCCACACAATGCCAAAAGATTGCAAAGCTGTCATCAAGGCAAAGGGTGGCTATTTGAAGAATCTCAAATATTAAATATATTTTGATTTGTTAAACAATTTTTTGGTTTTGATATCTTCACTATTATTCTATAATGTAGAAAATAGTACAAATAAAGAAAAACACTTGAATGAGTAGGTGTTCTAAAACTTTTCACTGGCAGGATAAACTAAATACTTTGTGTAAAATTAGTTTTGATTTAGAATGGACCATTATCATGCACCTGTCTTGAAGAAAATACGTAATCTACAGTATGCAATTAAATAGCGAACGGAGGACGCATTTCCTGTGCTTCATTTTCATGCCCGCCCAGTAGGCTATACTTCTCTTGTAAAGATAAGCAATGTGCTTAATATTAGTTGAGAGATAAATATAGCATGCCTAGCCTATAGAAAGCTGACTGAGCTCTGGGCTGTCTTGAAGTGTTTATTTGTTTTTATTTATTTTTTAAACTTTTTTCTCCCCATTTGGTAGTTAAAGTCTTGTCCCATTGCTGCAACTCCCGTATGGACTCGGGAGAGGCGAAGGTTACCATGACTAAACGGTCATGTGGATTTTGACTTCATTCTTGACTACAGGTGTGGCGGTAATACGGTCAAAGCAACACACCTAATAACAAAGTCATGATGTTTTCATTTGATTGTCAAATAAATCAATAAAAAAAGTAGGTTACATGTGCACGTTCATCCAAAACAATTCCAGCATCCGAACAGCGCGCTGTGCACCCGTCAAATTTCCTTCAATTCGCAAGTGGTTGAAACCCACTGGAGAAAGCATCCAGGTGAGGGAAACACCACTCCTCTGTCTTACTATATATAGCCCATGTATCTGATGCTGTCTGGCCAAAAAGAGTATCACATACCATTATATTTTTGGCTAGACAGCATCAGATACATGAGCTACACATACAGTGCCTTCAGAAAGTATTTGGACCACTTGACATTTTTCCCCATAACAATCTACACACAATAACCCATAATTACAACCGAAAACAGGTTGTTCAAAATGTTTGCAAATGTATTAAAAGTATTCAGACCCTTTACTCAGTACTTTATTGAAGCACCTTTGGCAGCGATTACAGCATAGAGTCTTCTTGGGTATTACGCTACAAGCTTGGCACACCTGTATTTGGGGAGTTTCTCCCATTCTTCTCTGCAGATCCTCTAAAGCTCTGTCAGGTTGGTTGAGGAGCGTTGCTGCACAGCTATTTTCAGGTCTCTCCAGAGATGTTCGATCTGGTTCAAGTCTGGGTTCTGGCTGGGCCACTCAAGGATATTCAGAGACTTATCCCGAAGCCACTCCTGCATTGTCTTGGCTGTGTGCTTAAGTTTGCCACAAGCCACCTGGGAGACACACCAAACATGTGGAAGAAGGTGCTCTGGTCAGATGAAACCAAAATTGAACTTTTTGGCAACAATGCAAAACGTTATGTTTGGCGTAAAAGCAACACAGCTCATCACCCTGAACACACCATCCCCACTGTCAAACATGGTGGTGGCAGCATCATGGTTTGGGCCTGCTTTTCTTCAGCAGGGACAGGGAAGATGGTTACAATTGATGGGAAGATGGATGGAGCCAAATACAGGACCATTCTGGAAGAAAACCTGATGGGGTCTGCAAAAGACCTGAGACTGGGACGGAGATTTGTCTTCCAACAAGACAATGATCCAAAACATAAAGCAAAATCTACAATGGAATGGTTCAAAAATAAACATATCCAGGTGTTAGAATGGCCAAGTCAAAGTCCAGACCTGAATCCAATCGAGAATCTGTGGAAAGAACTGAAAACTGCTGTTAAACAAATGCTTTCCATCCAACCTCACTGAGCTCGAGCTGTTTTGCAAGGAGGAATGGGAAAAAATGTCAGTCTCTCGATGTGCAAAACTGATAGAGGCATACCCCAAGCAACTTACAGCTGTAATCGCAGCAAAAGGTGGCGCTACAAAGTATTAACTTAAGGGGGCTGAATAATTTTGCACGCCCAATTTTTCAGTTTTTGATTTGTTAAAAAAGTTTGAAATATCCAATAAATGGCGGTCCACTTCATGATTGTGTCCCACTTGTTGTTGATTCTTCACAAAAAAATACAGTTTTATATCGTTATGTTTGAAGCCTGAAATGTGGCAAAAGGTCGCAAAGTTCAAGGGGGCCGAATACTTTCGCAAGGCACTGTATCTTAGTGATAAACCCACATGTTGCACTCTTTAATATGTCCCCTATAATTCAGCACAACAAAAGCATGTCTGTGCTGCCTTCACAGACATCGACATTTCAGTGAGTAGTTAAGGGAGCATTCGCGCTATTTCTCATCACAAGCCATGCGGGTGCTGTGTGTTAATTAGTGATGCACTATATTCCACAATTACAGCGAGGAACATCTAATTAATGCTTCGCAGGGTCTCCAGCAGTGTTACCCCCGACAACAGTCCTGTTAAACGTGACTCACTGACATTGCTAGGAAACCGTCCTTAACGGTAACCAAGCTATAAACACCTAGGCGCATCAGCTGCATAGCAACAGATCTGAGACAATGTCAGAAGCTGAAATACTCAGACACACAGAGAGAAGGTTCACAGAGAATTTACCCTGTGTAGGGAAATCTCCATGATGGTTTATTAAACAGACATAGTAGTATAGACTAGAATAAATATGGATTATTCCTAACAGCGTGGAAAGATAGTGTCTGAATGTCAAAACAAAGGCACTTCTTGCCATGCTCTTTGCGAGAGAGGGTGCACTTTTTTGTTCCTGCTGCGCATGCCAGAATCCTCCTGTTATTTAAAGAGGAATGTTTAGCACATTCTCCAGACGCAGCACTGAGACTCCGTAATTAATCCGACAGGGCGCCATTTAGAGATGGATGAGGTAACAACATCTGATAGGAGAAGAGCCACATACTTACACACATGCAGGCAAGGTACACACATGTATGCACGCACAAATGCATGCACACAGTGATTTCAAGGCCCCAGGCAGAGGTCATTTTGAGCCCATCCTACATGCCAATCCTAAAACAATTTTATGGGATTTATAGGAAAGACGTACCTGTATACTGAACAAAAATATAAACGTAACATGCAACAATTTCAAAGATTTTACTGAGTTACAGTTCATGAAATAAATTGACTTGGCCATAATCTATGGATTTCACATGACTGGGAATACAGATATGCATCTGTTGGTCACAGATACCTTAAAGAAAAAGGTAGGGGCGTGGATCAGAAAACCTCATGCAATGTGACACATCTCCTTCGCATTTAGTTGTTTAGGCTGTTGATTGTGAATGTTATCCCACTCCTCGTCAATGGCTGTGCGAAGTTGCTGGATATTAACGAGAACAGATCCTTGCAACATGGGGCCATGCGTTATCATACTGAAACATGAGGTGATATCGGCGGATGAATGGCACGTCAATGGGCCTCAGGATCTCATCACGGTATCTCTGTGCATTCAAATTGCCATCGATAAAAATACAATTGTGTTCGTTGTCTGTAGCGTATGCCTGCCCATACCATAACCCCACTGCCACCATGGGGCACTCTGTTCACAATGTTGACATCAGCAAACCGCTCGCCCACATGGCGCCATACACGTGGTCTGAGGTTGTGAGGCCGGTTGTACGTACTGCCAAATTGTCTAAAACAATGGTAGAGAAATGTATATTCAGCTCTCTGGCAACAGCTGTGGTGGACATTCCTGCAGTCAGCATGCCAAATGCATGCTATTTTAGAGTGGCCTTTTATTGTCTCCAGCACAAGGTGCACGTGTGTAATGATCATGCTGTTTAATTCATCTTATTGATATACCACACCGGTCAGGTGGATGGATTATCTTGGTAAAGGAGAAATGCTCAGTGGTGTGAACAAATGTGTGTGCAACATTTTAGAGAAATAAGCTATTTGTGCATATGGAACATTTCTGGGATCTTTTAATTCAGCGCATTAAACATGGGACCCAGCACTTTACATGTTGTGTTTATATATTTTTTCAGTATAATTTAACTGTAAAAATGTATTACCTTTAATTTGCAATGAACACAACTAGGGGTGTGGCGGTCACAATATTTCGTCAGCCAAATAAAATTGTCAAGCAAATAACTGTAGGTCTCATGGTAATTGATCGTGAATTAACATAAACACATTTAGCGTCTCCTGGTTTCCACACAATGCCAAAAGATTGCAAAGCTGTCATCAAGGCAAAGGGTGGCTATTTGAAGAATCTCAAATATTAAATATATTTTGATTTGTTAAACAATTTTTTGGTTTTGATATCTTCACTATTATTCTATAATGTAGAAAATAGTACAAATAAAGAAAAACACTTGAATGAGTAGGTGTTCTAAAACTTTTCACTGGCAGGATAAACTAAATACTTTGTGTAAAATTAGTTTTGATTTAGAATGGACCATTATCATGCACCTGTCTTGAAGAAAATACGTAATCTACAGTATGCAATTAAATAGCGAACGGAGGACGCATTTCCTGTGCTTCATTTTCATGCCCGCCCAGTAGGCTATACTTCTCTTGTAAAGATAAGCAATGTGCTTAATATTAGTTGAGAGATAAATATAGCATGCCTAGCCTATAGAAAGCTGACTGAGCTCTGGGCTGTCTTGAAGTGTTTATTTGTTTTTATTTATTTTTTAAACTTTTTTCTCCCCATTTGGTAGTTAAAGTCTTGTCCCATTGCTGCAACTCCCGTATGGACTCGGGAGAGGCGAAGGTTACCATGACTAAACGGTCATGTGGATTTTGACTTCATTCTTGACTACAGGTGTGGCGGTAATACGGTCAAAGCAACACACCTAATAACAAAGTCATGATGTTTTCATTTGATTGTCAAATAAATCAATAAAAAAAGTAGGTTACATGTGCACGTTCATCCAAAACACATATGTCAGAGTCAAGGCCCGCGGGCCACATCCGGCCCGCAAGAAGGTTTTTTACGGCCCCTGGGATGATCTTGATTTATTATTAGAACCGGCCCGCAGCAAGCCGGCAGCCCGCAGATCTTTTACACGCACCAATACTACATTTCCCACAATGCAAAGGTGACGCACCGAGCAGTAGGCTGCTTCATTTCAATATTTATTGGCACAGCAGTCGTCAGCATCACAGTAAAATTAACTTTCAGATACCCATCAAAAATGGCAAAACGGAAGGTGGATACTGAGAACCGGGGGTTTCAAACAAGGTGGGAGTCGGAGTATATGTTCACGAAGGTAGCTGGAAAACCTGTGTGTCTTCTGTGTGGAGAAAGTGTGGCGGTACTGAAAGAGTATAATCTGAGACGACATTATGAAACGAAACACGCGGACAAAAACAAGAATATGGACATGGAACAAAGGCTACAAAAGGCAGAGGAATTAAAACGAGGCCTCAAATCTCGACAGGCTCTGTTCAAAAAAGCCAAATCACAAGGCCAGGCTGCTGTCAAGGCCAGTTTTATTTTGGCAGAAGAGATCGCTAAATCAGCCCGGCCATTTACGGAGGGGGATTTCATCAAAAACTGCATGATTAAAGTTTGTGACGAAGTTTGCCCAGAAAAAAGGCAACTCTTTTTAAATGTGAGTCTGAGCAGAAACACCATTGCCGAGAGAGTAGACCAGTTGTCCATCAATCTAAAAGAGCAGCTTGTGAAAAAGGGAAAAGATTTTATTGCATATTCCTTGGCTGTGGATGAGAGCACCGACATTTCTGACATTGCCCAGTTGTCAATTTTCATCCGCGGAGTGGACTCCAACCTAAGCGTGACAGAGGAGTTTTTGGCTTTACGTCCTATGCATGGCACAACTACGGGGCATGATTTGTATGAAGAGGTGTCAAGATGTGTAAATGAGATGGAGCTGCCTTGGGAAAAACTCGTGGGTTTGACAACCGACGGAGCACCTGCGATGTGTGGACACAGGAGCGGACTGGTGGCGAAGATACGGGAAAAGATGCAAGAGGAAAACGCGACAGGTGAGCTGACAGCTTATCATTGTATCATACACCAGGAAGCGTTGTGCGGTAAAGCCTTGAAAATGGAGCATGTAATGAGCATCATCACGCGCACAGTTAACTTTATCAGAGCCAAAGGTTTGAATCACCGCCAGTTCAAGGCATTTCTGACGGAGTTAGAAACGGAGCATGGTGATTTGCCTTATCACACAGAGGTGCGATGGCTAAGCCAGGGAAAGGTGCTTCAAAGATGTTTCGAGCTTCGTGAGGAGATTTGTCTGTTCTTGGACAGCAAAGGGAAAGACACAACACAACTCCGAGACGAAATGTTTCTGTGTGAAATGGCTTTTCTGTGTGACATTACGAGTCATCTGAATGCAATAAACTTGCAGCTGCAGGGTCGGGATCGTGTCATCTCTGATATGTACAGTACAGTGAAGGCATTTAAAACCAAACTGACTCTGTGGGAGACGCAGATGCGGAAAGAAAATTTGAGCCACTTTCCCAGCTGCCAGACCATGAAAGAGAAGCTCTCTACCAGTGCGTTCCCGAGCACACAGTTGGCTGATAAAATAGGTATGCTTGCCGCTGACTTTCGACGCCGATTTGCTGACTTTGAAGCACAAAAAAGCAGGTTGGAACTGCTCGGTAACCCATTTGCTGTTGACGTGGAAAGCTCACCACCAAACCTCCAAATGGAGTTGATTGACCTCCAATGCAATGATGCACTGAGGGCAAAATATGCGGCAGTGGGTGCTGCGGAGTTCGCCCGTTTCCTCCCCGGCACAATGCCCCAGCTGCGCATCCAGGCTGCTCAAACGTTGTCTATGTTTGGCAGCACATACCTGTGTGAACAACTGTTTTCTTTGATGAACCTGAACAAAACATCACACAGAAGTCGACTTACTGCTGAACACCTCCACTCAATTCTGAGGATTTCTTCAGCTCAGAGCCTTACCCCGAACATTGATGAACTTGTGGAAAAGATGGGACACCACCAAGTATCACCCTCAACCTCAAACAAGTGAACATTACTGTGCAATCACATATTTAGAGTTTTTACTCAGTTCAAGTTTAAAAGTTAAAATTTAATATTTGTTTTCACTGCATGTTACTTCTCCTTAAACAAAGTGTTGTTTTTGATTAATAGATTTTTGCACTTTATTTTTTTGTATTTCAATCCAATTATATTTTAAAAATATTTCAGTTGAGTGGATGATAGAAAATTGCTATTATTGTTTTTTCTTTGAAGTAAATTTAGCCCACTTTTGCTAAAATAGAAAATATAGTCTACTGATGGTGCCTTGAATACCGGTTTCTTTCATTTAATGTTCATGTTATGGGGATATTTATATAAAGGAAATTTGTCTTTTGTGTCTGTTGAAAATTAAAGATTACTGACAGAGCCATAAGAAAATATTGCTTTATTTATCTGATCATATTGTAATATATTTGTTAGGTTTTCAGTAGGTTCAATTAGGTTCACTAGACTATATGCGTCATTTAAAAATTTTTCAATGAACATTCGAACAGTCCGGCCCTCGTCTTGTAGCTGATTTTTTTATTTGGCCCTCCGTCCATTTGACTTTGACACCCCTGATCCAAAACAATTCCAGCATCCGAACAGCGCGCTGTGCACCCGTCAAATTTCCTTCAATTCGCAAGTGGTTGAAACCCACTGGAGAAAGCATCCAGGTGAGGGAAACACCACTCCTCTGTCTTACTATATATAGCCCATGTATCTGATGCTGTCTGGCCAAAAAGAGTATCACATACCATTATATTTTTGGCTAGACAGCATCAGATACATGAGCTACACATACAGTGCCTTCAGAAAGTATTTGGACCACTTGACATTTTTCCCCATAACAATCTACACACAATAACCCATAATTACAACCGAAAACAGGTTGTTCAAAATGTTTGCAAATGTATTAAAAGTATTCAGACCCTTTACTCAGTACTTTATTGAAGCACCTTTGGCAGCGATTACAGCATAGAGTCTTCTTGGGTATTACGCTACAAGCTTGGCACACCTGTATTTGGGGAGTTTCTCCCATTCTTCTCTGCAGATCCTCTAAAGCTCTGTCAGGTTGGTTGAGGAGCGTTGCTGCACAGCTATTTTCAGGTCTCTCCAGAGATGTTCGATCTGGTTCAAGTCTGGGTTCTGGCTGGGCCACTCAAGGATATTCAGAGACTTATCCCGAAGCCACTCCTGCATTGTCTTGGCTGTGTGCTTAGGGTCGTTGTCCTGTTGGACAACGACCCTGTTCGATCCTGACTAGTCTCCCAGTGCCTGCCTCTGAAAAACATCCCCACATCATGATGCTGCCACCACCATGCTTCACCGTAGGGATGGTGCCAGGTTTCCTCCAGACGTGACGCTTGGAATTCAGGCCAAAGAGTTCAATCTTGGTTTCATCAGACCAGAGAATCTTGTTTCTCATGGTCTGAGAGTCTTTAGGTGCCTTTTGGCAAACTCCAAGTGGGTTGTCATGTGCCTTTTACTGAAGAGTGGCTTCCGTCTGGCCACTCTACCATAAAGGCCTGATTGGTGGAGTGTTGCAGAGATGGTTGTCCTTCTGGAAGGTTGTCCCATCTCCATAGAGGAACTCTAGGGCTTTGTCAGGTTCTTGGCTGCCTCCCTGACCAAGGCTCTGCTTCCCCGATTGCTCAGTTTGGCTGGGTGGCCAAATCTAGGAAGAGTCTTGGTGGTTCCAAACTTCTTCCATTTAAGAATGATGAAGGTCATTGTGTTCTTTTGGACCTTTTGCACAATTCCCCAGATCTGTGCATCGACACAATCCTGTCTCAGAGCTCTACAGACAATTCTTTCGACCTCATGGTTTGGTTTTTGCTGTGGGACCTTATATAGACAGGTGTGTGCCTTTCCAAATCCTGTCCAATCAATTGAATTTACCACAGGGGGACCCCAATCAATTTGTAAAAACATCTTTAGGATGATCAATGGAAGCAAGATTCACCTGAGCTCAACTTCGAGTCTCATAGCACAGGGTCTGAATACTTCTGTAAATAAGGTAAATAATACATTTGCAAAAATTTCTAACAAACTGTCTTTGCTTTGTCAATATTGGGTATTGTGTGTAGATTGCTGAGTACATTTAAAAAAAATCAATTTTAGAAAAAGGCTGTAACGTAACAAAATGTGGAAAAAGTCAAGGGGTTTAAATATTTTCTGAAGGCATTGTACATGTCTGCCTCAACTCTGATGGCAGTATTATCAGCAGCACCTGTCATTTTACTAAAGAAATGTGTATTGAGTCTGGGCTGGGTTTCTAGTAAGCTAACATATGGAATTGTTTTAAGATGGTCATACCAAGGATCAATTAGCTATTTGATTTAGAATTTTAGAACCTCTGTAGGTTTAAAGATTATTTCATGAAACGTAGAATTTGGCCTTACTGCTATTAGCCCATTGAAATACTTTGAATGACAGATTCATGCATGGAAAACAGATAGTCAAAACTGTAATCAAAAGGAAGTATGTTTTGAAGTGTCTGTCCTATATCTGAGATATTTTAGAATGTTCTGGATTTTATTTTTTAACAGTGGAATTATCTGTATACCTTTTACATTGAAATGCCGTATTCACGTCCACAAATCTTTCGACCCGGTACCGGGTTGCCTTCAGACGAGCCCCATGACACTTGTGGGGGTCGTAGAAAATGGATTGTGTTTGTGAGTGTCTAATATTTCAATAGAGTGGTCATATTAGTGTGTAGCCCAAACCGCTCGGATGTTACAGAAGTTTTCGAGAGTAGACCGATTTTCGCGGCGTTTTTCCTGGTCTTACAAACACCGCTGTAGCTCAGCCACCATCCACCGCCGCAGATCCGGAAGGCCGACACTGGCGGATGCTTTGGATTTAGTCACATAGTCCCCCCCCCCACCCCACCCCAGATAGCTCTAGCTGAAACAGACAGACAGATTTTAATGGGGATTTTTTATTGTTTTTTTGTTGTTTTTTGCCACGAGCTGAGAAATATTGAAACATTATATATATATTTAAAAAAAGCCCAGCTCATGAGGCCTCTTGATTATGTGAGTCCTGAGGCAATTGCCTCTTCTGTCTAATGATAACACACACAAACACACACACGAACACACACACACACACACACACACACAATATTGGTTGACATTTACTAGACTAGAATAATTCTCCTAATGTATACTATATTAATGAGGTTCTGGGCTGTGGTAACAGAGAGCTCTAACATCTCATTCTTATTTTAAAGACAATGGCTATTTTTAGTCCTCAGCGGTTTTCATCTGGTTCTAGACAGTGCCGATCTCTTGGAGCACACATGACTCACCCAGTGGATTTTACATGGATGCACACACATGGTGGAATTCATGCCAGAAAGTACAATAATGATGAAAGATATCAGTAAAGCAATGCAGTGGAAATGCATAATTCATAGGGAAAAAGTAAGGAACATGTTCCCCCCCAAATAATAAATAATTCACGTAATTTGGTTATTCAGTGGCTCGGCAGAGCTCACTATTCATGCAGTCTCAAAATCCATATCATCCTCTGCACCACTGAATGAGTGTGTCCCCTGTCCTCCTTACGATCCTGGGCGGCAACATTTTAGCCCACTCCCAGTTTGCTTGGCCATACTATTGTGACAAGAGAGAAAATGGGGGTGAGAAGTCGATCTCAGTTGGAAGGATGAAGGACCTCCTGAACACTTGGATCGGACAACACGTGATGTCATGACCATTTTGTACAATGCTCCATCTGAGACAGAAAGGATGGGAATTGGTTGTGTGATGAAGATGGACGAGAACTGAGTGAGAGAGTTAAAAGGGCTTCAGAAGACAAAACTGCCAAGATGAAGTGCCAACACAATTTAAGATATGCATGCATTCTAATACATTAATTATTTCCTTCCTTCGAATGACAGCTGGAGTGTGTGTTGTCTGCTGTGGTGACTGTGGGGTCCCTGGCAGAGCATATTTAAGTGACCCATTCAGAGGAGGCTGGTGGGAGGAGTTATAGGAGGACGGTCTAATTGTAATGGCTGGAATAAAATAAATGTGGTTTCCATATATTTTATGTGTTTGATACCGTTCCATTTACAGTGCCTTGCGAAAGTATTCGGCCCCCTTGAACTTTGCGACCTTTTGCCACATGTCAGGCTTCAAACATAAAGATATAAAACTGTATTTTTTTGTGAAGAATCAACAACAAGTGGGACACAATCATGAAGTGGAACGACATTTATTGGATATTTCAAACTTTTTTAACAAATCAAAAACTGAAAAATTGGGCGTGCAAAATTATTCAGCCCCTTTACTTTCAGTGCAGCAAACTCTCTCCAGAAGTTCAGTGAGGATCTCTGAATGATCCAATGTTGACCTAAATGACTAATGATGATAAATACAATCCACCTGTGTGTAATCAAGTCTCCGTATAAATGCACCTGCACTGTGATAGTCTCAGAGGTCCGTTAAAAGCGCAGAGAGCATCATGAAGAACAAGGAACACACCAGGCAGGTCCGAGATACTGTTGTGAAGAAGTTTAAAGCCGGATTTGGATACAAAAAGATTTCCCAAGCTTTAAACATCCCAAGGAGCAATGTGCAAGCGATAATATTGAAATGGAAGGAGTATCAGACCACTGCAAATCTACCAAGACCTGGCCGTCCCTCTAAACTTTCAGCTCATACAAGGAGAAGACTGATCAGAGATGCAGCCAAGAGGCCCATGATCACTCTGGATGAACTGCAGAGATCTACAGCTGAGGTGGGAGACTCTGTCCATAGGACAACAATCAGTCGTATATTGCACAAATCTGGCCTTTATGGAAGAGTGGCAAGAAGAAAGACATTTCTTAAAGATATCCATAAAAAGTGTTGTTTAAAGTTTGCTACAAGCCACCTGGGAGACACACCAAACATGTGGAAGAAGGTGCTCTGGTCAGATGAAACCAAAATTGAACTTTTTGGCAACAATGCAAAACGTTATGTTTGGCGTAAAAGCAACACAGCTGAACACACCATCCCCACTGTCAAACATGGTGGTGGCAGCATCATGGTTTGGGCCTGCTTTTCTTCAGCAGGGACAGGGAAGATGGTTAAAATTGATGGGAAGATGGATGGAGCCAAATACAGGACCATTCTGGCAGAAAACCTGATGGAGTCTGCAAAAGACCTGAGACTGGGACGGAGATTTGTCTTCCAACAAGACAATGATCCAAAACATAAAGCTAAATCTACAATGGAATGGTTCAAAAATAAACATATCCAGGTGTTAGAATGGCCAAGTCAAAGTCCAGACCTGAATCCAATCGAGAATCTGTGGAAAAAACTGAAAACTGCTGTTCACAAATGCTCTCCATCCAACCTCACTGAGCTCGAGCTGTTTTGCAAGGAGGAATGGGAAAAAATGTCAGTCTCTCGATGTGCAAAACTGATAGACATACCCCAAACGACTTACAGCTGTAATCACAGCAAATGGTGGCGCTACAAAGTATTAACTTAAGGGGGCTGAATAATTTTGCACGCCCAATTTTTTAGTTTTTGATTTGTTAAAAAAGTTTGAAATATCCAATAAATGTCGTTCCACTTCATGATTGTGTCCCACTTGTTGTTGATTCTTCACAAAAAAATACAGTTTTATATCTTTATGTTTGAAGCCTGAAATGTGGCAAAAGGTCGCAAAGTTCAAGGGGGCCAAATACTTTCGCAAGGCACTGTATTCCATTCCAGCCATTACAATGAGCCCATCCTCCTATAGCTCCTCCCACTAGCCACCTCTGGACCCATTACAGTATGGGGGCCAATATCGCTCGGCAAGGTGAGAGGGGAGCTCTGATGAGAGAGATCCAGTCCTCTATTGTCTAATCGGGTCACATTTCCACCTGGTTGCCAAGCAACTAAACTCTTGAGAAGTGAACTGCTATTGATTCTACACCTAGGGAAGGAGATAGTTCAACAACACACACTGACCACAATATATTACATCTTCTTTGAACATCACCTTCCTCAGTATTAAGTGTGTGTGTATATGTGTATCTGGCAGTGCACGCAGAGAGGTTATGATGTCAGCTGATGTCACAAAGTGCTGTACAGAAACCCAGCCTAAAACCCCAAACAGCAAGCAATGCAGGTGTAGAAGGACGGTGGCTAGGAAAAACTCCCTAGAAAGGCCAGGACCTAGGAAGAAACCTAGAGAGGAACAGGCTATGAGGGGTGGCCAGTCCTCTTCTGGCTGTGCCGGGTGGAGATTATAACAGAACATGGCCAAGATGTTCAAATGTTCATAGATGACCAGCAGGGTCAAATAATAATAACCAAAATGGTTGTAGATGGTGCAACAGGTCAACCTTAGTAGTAAATGTCAGTTGGCTTTTCATAGTCGATCATTCAGAGTATCTCTACTGCTCCTACTGTCTCTAGAGAGCAGGTTTGGGACAGGTAGCACGCCCGGTGAACAGGTCAGGGTTCCATAGCCGCAGGCAGAACAGTTGAAACTGGAGCAGAAGCACGACCAGGTGGACTGGGGACAGCAAGGAGTCATCAGGCCAGGTAGTCCTGAGGCATGGTCCTAGGGCTCAGGTCCTCCGAGAGAGAGAAAGAAAGAAAGAAAGAATGAGAGAAATAAAGAAAAAGAGAAAGAAAAAGAGAGAGAATTAGAGAGAGCATACTTAAATTCACACAGGACACCGGATAAGGCATGAGAAATACTTCAGATATAACAGACTGACCCTAGCCCCCCGACACAAACTACTGAAGCATAAATACTGGAGGCTGAGACAGGAGGGGTCAGGAGAAACTGTGGCCCCGTCTGACGATACCCCCGGACAGGGCCAAACAGGCAGGATATAACCCCACCCACTTTGCCAAAGCACAGCACCCACACCACTAGACGGATATCTTCAACCACCAACTTTCCATCCTGAGACAAGGCCGAGTATAGCCCATGAAGATCTCCCCCACGGCACAACCCAAGGGGGAACACCAACCCGGACAGGAAGATCATGTTAGTGACTCAACCCACTCAAGTGACACACCCGTCCTTGGGACGGCATGGAAGAGCACCAGTAAGCCAGTGACTCAGCCCCTGTAATAGGGTTTGAGGCAGAGAATCCCAGTGGAGAGAGGGGAACCAGCCAGACAGACAGCAAGGGCGGTTCATTGCTCCAGTGCCTTTCCATTCACCTTCACACTCCTGGGCCAGACTACACTCAATCATAGGACCTACTGAAGAGATAAGTCTTTAATAAAGACTTAAAGGTCGAGACCGAGTCTGCGTCTCTCACATGGATAGGCAGACAATTCCATAAAAATAACATCCAAAAAAAGGAATAGTGCAAATGATGAGCAGATCAGGGTGTGAAAGTGTTAAAAAAACTATTCTGTTTTGGTCTAAGGTAGTGGGGGCAAGGAATTATCTAGGGGAGGTTGTAAGCTCAGATGACAATCTTAGATGCCATAGAGGAGACATTGAGATGGACTGGTACTTGTATTGCCTCTTCTCCCGCCATAGTGTGTTCAATTAATTACAGTGACGATGGATGTTTAGTAAACGTCTAGCTATGATGCACAGGTCCCGATGGAGCCCCAGCCATTCACAACTTCTAGTGTGGCTGACATAGGAGCTCAGGGCAATAATGGGGCTTCACAATGTTTCATCGAAATGTACGGCTGTGTGTCATCCGTCATCCGCATTATAGTGAAAGTTATGTTTCCGAATGACATCACCAAGAGGTAAAATATATAGTGAAAACAATAGGGGTCCTAAAATGGAGCCTTGAGGCACACCGAAGATTACAGTTGATTATTATATATATATATTTTTACATAGAATTATACATAATGAGGATGGCTCTAGATTGCAGCGAAAAGCTGTTTCAGGTGTTTGAAAAATGCAAAATTCTCCTATTTATGGACAGGGGGCCTAATCCCCATTCGGACTACCATCCAACCTTCCTCACATACTTTGTATCCCCTCAGATTTTTGGGGTGCATGACGCCCCTGAGGGCACATATATGTTTGAGAGTGTATGAGTGTGCAGCTGTGCATGTGTGATAGTGAGCATGGCGCAGGACTGGCACGGTGGGAATTCTGTGTTATTGCTGCAGAAGCACACTGAGACAACCTTATTGGAAGAGCAGATGGGCATTTCCATGAGGCTGTGCTGCTGTGGCCTGAATAAGGACAGCCTCTACCTCTCTTCTATTCTCTCTATTTGTCTTCTCTTTCTCTCTCTTTATCTGGCCTCACTCTTTCCCCCTCCCTCTCTCTTCTTCCTCTCTCGCTCCCTTCTTCCTCTCGCTACACTATAGATATAAAAGTATGTGGACACCCCTTCAAATGAGTGGATTTGGCTATTTCAGTCACACCCATTGCTGACAGGTGTATAAAATCAAGCACACAGCCATGCAATCTCCATAGACCAACATTGACAGTAGAATGGCCTTACTGAAGAGCTCAGTGACTTTCAACGTGGATGCCACCTTTCCAACAAGTCAGTTCGTCAAATTTCTACCCTGCTAGAGCTGCCCCAGTCAACTGTAATTGCTTTTATTGTCAAGTGGAAATGTCTAGGATCAACAATGGCTCAGCCGCGAAGTGGTAGGCCACACAAGCTCACAGAACGGGACCCCCGAGTGCTAAAGCACGCAGCGCGTAAAAATCGTCTGTCATTGGTTGCAACACTCACTACCGAGTTCCAAACTGCCTTTGGCTGCAACGTCAGCACAATAACTGTTCTTTGGGAGCTTCATGAAATTTGTTTCCATGGCCGAGCAGCCACGGTTGGGGTGGTGTTGGAGGAGCAGTGGAAACCCATTCTCTGGAGTGATGAATCACGCTTCACCATCTGTCAGTCTGATGGACAAATCTGGGTTTGGAGGATGTCAGGAGAACGCTACATGCCCGAATGCATAGTGCAAACTATAACGTTTGGTGGAGGAGGAATAATGGTCTGGGGATGTTTTTCATGCTTTGGGCTAGGCGCCTTAGTTCCAGTGAAGGGAAATCTTAACTCTACAGCATACACCGCCATTCTAGACGATTCTGTGCTTCCAACTTTGTGGCAACAGTTTGGGGAGGCCCTTTCCTGTTTCAGCATGACAATGCCCCCGTGCACAAAGTCAGGTCCATACAGAAATGGTGGCTGCGCTGGCTGCTGCTGTTGATCCTTCTCGCTCATTAACTTGTAGAAACCAGTTTGAAAATGATTTCCATAAACCATTAATCAATGGAATTGATCAAATGGAACAAAGATGTGTGCTTGCAAGCACAAAATAAAATCAGATACTTCACACGGTATCATCAATAAGTTTTGATCATACTGTATAATCATTCTCACTGTAAATTTTCACCAGAAAACCTGAGCACCTCTTTAGGAAATCTGACTCTTCCCTGTAATATTGCACAGGGGAACTTGCACAGCAACCTCAGGTTTTCTATTTCCGAAACCCACCAAGTGTAAATTCAATAATTGTTTTCTCTGCATGGGGAGAAAACGTTGAAGTCATTTAGCTACTAAAGTCCAAACTAGCCATAGATTAATATCTTCTGCACCAACATTAATCAAGACACTACTGCTGTACCACTATTACGACATAACATTTCACCACCCTGGAGCCTTCTATTACTACTGCTGTACCACTAGTACGACATAACATTTCACCACCCTGGAGCCTTCTATTATTAATGCAATAATGAGTGCTGCACCACTCTAGTCTCTATTAGCTTTAGCACTATTTCAACTCCTGTACTTTTACTCTGTTTCTGTGTCAGGTTACTGTGTTTTGATACTGAGCCGTGGACATGGTGCTCGGCTGTGCTTTTGTCTTTCGGCACTCTGTTCTTCCACTGTGCTGGGTTTCTTGTCGGTGTGAAGAATACATGAGAGCTGAAAAACCTGTCAGAGCGCTGTTTATTACGGTCATGTCTCTGTCTGAAATCTCTCTTTCCACACTCAGGCTGTGTGCTCCAGAGAGAACCTTGTTCCAACTAATCTGCTCTATAGCAAACTCTTCCTATACAAATCCTCTCCTTGCCTGCTCCCTAATTTTCTTAATTAAATACAGAGCTCTCTCACGGAGGAGGAGTCTCCACGTGTCGGGAATAGTATGAGCTGCATGTCTAATATGTTTAAGTCAGCTAGGCTGCAGTACAAAGTGAATATGGAACTAGAAGTTAATCAATAATAGTGATTCAAGAAAGATAAACAGTGTGAAAGATTTTTGTTTCTCAATACATGGGAGTATTCTGCTTGAAGTATATTTGATTTCAGTCTACCAGACTGACAGATCAGTAATTTGACCAAAAGTTAAGAGTTGCCTTTGAGCAAATAAATCTAATTGCTTGAGGAGTGAGGGATGGGTGGATCATGTCATTCCCCAAGGCCCTGGCAACAATTTGTTATAGGTATCACTGGGCCTGAGAGCATTCACATCATTTGAGTGGTAAGGAAGCCTGACAAAGACAAGTAAGTCAGATACATGGTTTTAATCATTGCCCACAATACCACTGTACCCGTGACATGGCCTCTGGGTTACGCTTTATCTCATCTGGGAATGTGTATGGATTAATAAAAACCAACATAAGATACATCCTGGGGCATGGGGAATTACACTTAAGATTCTTGATGGAGGAGAAAATAAATATTGATTGGGAGTTATCTACTAATGTTGAGAAATGTATGTTTAGTTGCAGAGAAGACTATCGTATAAATGTGTGTACCATTTTCTTTTGATGCTGAACTCAAGACTTTTCCATTCCAAGTCATAGTAAACTCAGTGATGTGTCAACTCGTACATGTTGATGTGTGGACATACTTAGGTGACACTTAATGGGTCTGCTACACAAGTCCTATGTCAATAGTATACCATCAAGCTGCCTGTCACAATCAGGTATAGCTCTGCATTAATTCATCAACACTGACAGCTGACTCAACAAATGAAATAGTTTGCTCCATCCAGCTGTTTAATTTTTCGGACCCAATATTATTTTCTTTCTATCTCCTCACTCTATAATTTTAGTGTTTTTGAAAAAGTGAAATCTGTCAAATTTAGTCTGAGTGCTAAGACGTTGTAAACTAGATGCCTTTCCTGGACTTAATTAGTCGCAAAGAAAACAAGTCGCAAAGAAAACAGAACAGGAGCTGCCTCCACTATTCCAGCAACATTTTAACTTCAACATTTCATCATAATCCAGTCACCTATGCTTAGTCTAATACAGCGACAACTAAAAGATATCAAAAACAATTGTACAATCAACATAAGCTACAGTTGAGGTCGGAAGTTTACATACACTTAGGTTAGCGTCATTAAATCTTGTTTTTCAACCACTCCACACATTTCTTGTTAACAAACTATAGTTTTTGGCAAGTTGGTTAGGACATCTACTTTGTGTATGACAAAAGTAATTTTTCCAACATTTTTTTTACAGACAGATTATTTCACTTATGTATCAATGTATCACAATTCCAGTGGGTCAGAAGTTTACATACACTAAGTTGACTGAGCCTTTAAACAGCTTGGATAATTCCAGAGAATGTCATGGCTTTAGAAGCTTCTGATAGGCTAATTCACATCATTTGAGTCAATTGTAGGTGTACATGTGGATGTATTTCAAGGCCTACCTTCAAACTCAGTGCATCCTTGCTTGACATCATGGGAAAATAAAAAGAAATCAGCCAAGAACCCAGAAAAACAGTTGTAGACCTCCACAAGTCTGGTTCATCTTTGGGAGCAATTTCCAAATGCCTGAAGGTACCACGTTCATCTGTACAAACAATAGTATGCAAGTATAAACACCATGGGACCACGCAGCCGTCATTTCGCTCAGGAAGGAAACGCGTTCTGTCTCCTAGAGATGAATGGTACTTTGGTGCGAAAAGTGCAAGTCAATCCCAAAACAACAGCAAAGGACCTTGTGAAGATGCTGGAGGAAACAGGTACAAAAGTATCTATATCCACAGTAAAACGAGTCCTATATCGACATAACCTGAAAGGCCGCTCAGCAAGGAAGAAGCCACTGCTCCATAACCACCATAAAAAAGCCAACTGCACATAGGGACAAAGATCGTACTTTTTGTTTGGCCATAATGACCATTGTTATGTTTGGAGGAAAATGGGGGAGGCTTGCAAGCCAAAGAACACCATCCCAACCGTGAAGCACGGGGGTGGCAGCATCATGTTGTGGGGGTGCTTTGCTGCAGGAGGAACTCGTGCACTTCACAAAATTGATGGCATCACGAGGGAGGAAAATTATGTGTATATATTGAAGCAACATCTCAAGACATCGGTCAGGAAGTTAAAGCTTGGTCGCAAATAGGTCTTCCAAATGAACAATGACCCCAAGCACACTTCCAAAGTTGTGGCAAAATGGCTTAAGGACAACAAAGTCAAGGTATTGGAGTGACCGTCACAAAGCCCTGACCTCAATCTGATAGAACATTTGTGGGCAGAACTGAAAAAGCATGTGCGAGCAAGGAGGCCTACAAACCTGACTCAGTTACACTAGCTCTGTTAGGAGGAATGGGCCAAAATTCACCCAACATATTGTGGGAAGCTTCTGGAAGGCTACCTGAAACGTTGACCCAAGTTAAACAATATGTATGTAAACTTCTGACCCACTGGGGATGTGATGAAAGAAATTAAAGCTAAAATAAATCATTCTCTCTACTATTATTCTGACATTTCACATTCTTAAAATAAAGTGGTGATCCTAACTGACCTAAAACAGGGAATTTTTACTTGGATTAAATGTCAGGAAATGTGAAAAACTGAGTTTAAATGTAAATGGCTAAGGTGTATGTAAACTTCTGACTTCAACTGTAAATATGATGTGGCTGTCCATGGTTCTGATTTCTGTGAATGTGTGTGTGTGCATGCGTGTTCATGCAAGTAGAAAAAACATTTTGACTCACCCTACTTGCAGAGAAATGAGAATCCTCCTCTCTTTCATCTTTCATCACTCTGTCATACAGTACCCACTTGTATATGTTGTTGTTCTAGGCTACCTGGCTAAAATGCTTGCTCACTAGCCTAATTTCCTTTCAAGGGCATGGTTAGCTTGTGAACATTTGCCTTCTACATCTAGCTACATATTGAACTTCCATCCTCTCAGGCCAGGTGCACAATGTATGAATTTATGGTTGGATCATAATTACCGTTTTAATCATTGGCCATTACAGAGAATTTAGTAAAAGTCCAAATCCTTATCTCTATCCATGACTAATTTAGGAATGGGTCAATTTGAGCTAATTAGCCACCAGAGGACAACAACACAATGAGATGCAGAACGAGTTTCTGTCAATGACGTATGCTCTTGATTCGATGTGATTGGAGTGAAGCCAAATACAAACTGGCTTCTCTCGACTTTCTTTTGGTGCGCCAGGACCATTCACAGTTGAGCTCAATCAGTTTAGCTCAACGCTGATTGGCTATTACTATTTTTATTTTTTTATCAAGGGTGGCCAAATGCTCCCTTCCCTTGCGTTCAATGCTCCCGAATGGCGCAGCGATCTAAGGCGCTGCATCTCAGTGCAAGAGGTGTCACTACAGTACCTGGTTCAAATCAGGATGTATCACATCCGGCCGTGATTGAGAGTCCCATAGGGCGGCGCACAATTGGCCCAACGTCGTCTGGGTTTTTCTGGGGTAGGCCGTCATTGTAAATAAGCATTTGTTATACTGACTTGCCTAGTTAAATTAATGTAAAAACAAAAAAATGCTACGGGCGACAACAATGTCATACTCTTTTGGTCCTGACAGCATCAGATAGATGGCCTACACATACACAGGGGCGCTGTTTCACGCGCTCTGAAGCTTTCTCAGGTGAGAAGCAAAAGATAAAAATACATACATTATTTTTATTTTTTTCTCTGTCAATTTTTTGGGGAAGCCTGGCTTCCCTTGGCTTCCATGAATACACGCCAGTGCTTGTCAATGACTTCAGGGTTACATGCATCCAATTAAAATCATTGTTGCATTACAGTTGAGCAAACTACCCACTAGATACACACATGTTGAATCAACATTGTTTCCACGTAATTTGAATGAAATTACATTGAACCAACTTGTAATAGACATTGAATTGACTTCTGTGCCCCAGTGGGTAAAGGTTGTTGGTAGTGCTAATCTAGGAAGTTATATTTTTAGATTAAAGTTAGACATAGATTTTGTACTTTCTGAATCTTGTGTCAGTTGGCACTTAAGTTGGTCCTCGAATTCTCCTAGGAGAAAAACTGGCTGCTGCTAGCTGTCTGAACATGTGTTTAAAAAGCCTGTCGAGGTGGGTTAGGGAAGGAGAGGTTTTTGGAGAATGTTTCATGGCAATAATAACTAGGGCTCCCAGTCAGGGAATCTCTAGTCAGCCAGGCAGGAAGCCTCCAGGGAAACACACTTTTCAAATATTAAACAGACAACTACTCATATGTTATAAACAGTTTCTATGGCAACATGCATAAAACGTAAGAACTATTTTGAATATTATTTGACTGCCACCTTCTCTTGTTTAAAGAACAAGATATTTTAGTTACATTTTACTGTAATAGTGTATCAATAATTCCTGTGACGCATACCGTGGCAATATAAATCACCATATATGACATTCTGAGGTTTAGAGTCTAGATGGATGACTAGTTTGTATCTGGACAATTGAGGTCTTGGGTTCAATTCCAGCTGCTTCTGATTTTGCTATTGTAGAATGTATTGTATAATATTAATGCATTCATTTGAATAAATATCTCAGTTAGGAAATCACATCTGGTATTCATCCCTCTGATCTCAAAATAATAAGGAGGGTAGGTACCCTAGCGGTTAAGAGGGTTGGACCAGTAGCCAAAAGGTTGCTGGATTGAATCCCAGATCAGACTAGGTGAAAAATATGCCGATGTGCCCTTGAGCAAGGCACTTAACACTAATTGTTCCTGTAAGTCGCTCTGGATAAGAGCGTCTGCAAAACAGAAAACGTAATAAAGAGTCCTGTGATTAAGACTCATTTAGGCACATCACAACAGATTTCCCTTGACATCTCCCAATGTTTGGCTTCATTTACGCTGCATTTTTAACTAGCAAAAATGTTTAATAATCGTTAATTATTATGATATACAGAATTAATTAGATATCTCATAGAGGTCTTGGTCAAATAACCCTGATCTTCTATATATGGCCGTGCATACTATTTCAACATAATTTCAGAACACCTAGAAATCAATTTTCTTATTCTTGACTTGTATCTTAAAATTGCACAAATTAAATGTCAAACAAAGTATTGAATACCTACGTAAATCATGATGTGCTATCAAATTTCATTAAAGGAAAGGTTTGCTGGAATTCAGGATGTTATGCTATGAGAGTGAGACCCTGAATTAAAAGAGAATACATGTGGCGTGGCATTCTTTGGCATGACCAGACTCCCCTTCTGTCTGTCTCTCTGTGTCTGTCACGCCCTGACCTTAGAGAGCCTTTTTATTCTCTATTTTGGTTAGGTCAGGGTGTGACTAGGGTGCATACTCTAGTTTTTTTATTTCTATGTTGGCCTGGTATGGTTCCCAGAGGCAGCTGTCTATCGTTGTCTCTGATTGGGGATATTTAGGCAGCCTTTTCCCACCTGTTTGGTGTGGGATCTTGATTTTGTATTGTTGCTTTTTAGCCCTTCAAAGCTGCATGTTTGTTTTGTTACTCTTTATTTGTTTTGTTGCTGGTTCACATTAATTAATATGATGAACGCCTTCCACGCTGCACCTCCCAACAACGATCGTTACAGTGTGTCTTTTTCTATGCATTTCTTTATAGTGAAATGGAATCTATAAAGAATCTATATCTAAATGTAGTTCATATCATGTGTTTCCATATCAAGCCAATGAATCATCTGATATTGCATGGCTTTATTGGTGGATATTGTTGACAGTGTGGTAGATCAGATATGACATATCTGGGTAGTAGGCTATGTGGGCATCCCTGGAGCCCGTGGCAACCCCAGGATGTTGTCACACAATCAGCAGAAAGGAGATTTGTGAAATAGACTGCTGGGACTCAGAGGGAGATGAGAGGCTACGGATTGGAGTGAGACTGATTGTCCCTGTTGGCCAAAATGCTAGTGAGACTACAGTATTCTGTATCAGATATGGCTCATTTCATCAATTTACGAAATTATGAGTTATAAAGAAATGACCCACACGCAATATCTGTTTTGATTCAATAAAATATCAGAAATCCCATTAATGCAGTGAATTGTAATACATGTATAACAGATAGTACTAAACTTTACCAGTACTATTATGAGGGTGTAAAGCAGGCATCATCAACTAGATTTAGCAGGGGGGAGATTTTTTCTTGAGAGGATGGTCATGGGGCCGGAACATAATTACAAATAATTTGTGGACTGCAAATTGACCTCTGATTTAGTGGTGTTTTAACAGTATTTTATGTCCAACAAATACAAAACATTTGATTTGATTTGTTTTGCTCCAAGAACTCGGGGGGGCAACTAATATGAGCCAAATTTGTCCTGTGGGCTGCCAGTTGGGGAACCCCGGTGTAAAGTCTAGATACAGTAAATACCTACAGTATTGTTGAAATCTTGATCATGGTCTCATGGTACCTCTCTCTCTCTCCAGGTGGCAAACCTCCTTCGTCTTTTCCAGATTCCCCAGATCAGCTACGCCTCCACCAGCGCCAAGCTCAGTGACAAGAGCCGCTACGACTACTTTGCCCGCACGGTGCCCCCTGACTTCTATCAGGCCAAGGCCATGGCAGAGATCCTGCGCTACTTCAATTGGACCTACGTGTCCACCGTGGCATCGGAGGGCGACTACGGTGAGACAGGTATCGATGCCTTCCAGCAGGAAGCCCGCGCCAGCCAGATCTGCATCGCCACTTCAGCTAAGGTGAGCCGCTCGATGAACCGCTACAGCTACGACCAGGTGATCCGCTCGCTACAGCAGAAGTCCAACGCCAAGGTGGTCATCCTCTTCACACGCAGTGAGGACGCCCGGGAACTGCTGGTAGCCGCCAACCGCATGAACGTGTCCTTCATCTGGGTGGCCAGCGACGGCTGGGGGAGACAGGATAGCGTGGTGAGAGGCAGCGAGGCTGTGGCAGATGGGGCCTTCACCATCGAGCTGGCCTCCTACCCAATCCTTCAGTTTGCTGAGTACTTCACAGGCCTGAACCCCTACAACAACACACGTAACCCCTGGTTCAGGGAGTTCTGGGAGAATCGTTTCCAGTGTAGCCTCCATGACCTGGGCTGTGGGAAGCACTCACTGCGCGATGGCCTGTTTGAGCCGGAGTCGAAGATCATGTTTGTGGTGAATGCTGTCTATGCCATGGCTCATGCCCTGCACAACATGAGGCAGACACTGTGCCCCAACTCCACCACCAAGGTCTGTGATGCTCTGAAGCCAGGCAACGGCAGGAGGTTCTACAGGGAGTATATTCTCAAGACCAAGTTTGATGGTGAGTTAAGAAGATTTATGTGTATGGCTATGACAAGGCTACATGACTATACTGTATACAGAGAAATGAGATGTTCTATATCCTAAAAAAATACTATATCTAGGATTGTCACCGTGACCATATTACCGCGGCAGTCACGAGTTAAATTCCAAGTCAAATTCCACGTGACCACTGGGTCATGCCACGGTAACTGCGCTCTAATGATGCTGATGGTCATTAGTAACCTACCAAACAGCAACGGTGCAAATGAAATGGCATGAAACACATGGAAAGCATACGTTTGCTATATTTGGTACCATTCCACTTTTGACGCTCCAGCCTGTCCTAACCGATTAAGGGGCCACCAACCTCCTGCGACGCCAATACTCTGCACTCTATTGTCCCTCTAATCACTCTGTCATCAATGCAAATTAAATCGAAAATCAAATCAAACACTTCATGGGAGCCCTGCCATTCACAGTTTGAGAGGAATATAATCACCTGTTGGTCAGTGAGAGCCAGCTCCTTATAGCTGGTTGATGCATGGAAAGAAATGTGTTCCTATAAGCCCATGTTGTACAACATTTCTATAGGCTATGCATTGCGTGAGAAAACAGAGTTTTGATGGCCTCTATTAAAAAGAGGAGGACCCAATCATATAGGCTTACATAGGCTTACAATATTTATTTCACATACTTCCTAAAATTAAGCACATTGCTTTGCTTTACACCTGGAGTAGCCTACCTGGCTGGCATGAAAATGAACCACCAGAAAAGCATCCTCCATTTGCTATTGAAGTGCATACAGATGACGTGTCTTTTTTCCACTACTCTTGCTCTGAAAGATGTATGATAATGGCCTTTCTAAATCAAAACTAATTTCACACAAAAAAAATGTAGTATATGTAAAGACCAGATTAAATTGAGAATAGTCTGATGAGTGAGAATATTATCACTTGTGAATGATGCCCAGTGTGTGCAGTCTAAAAGGCAAGGAACAGTGTATGCACTTTTTCAAATCAGTCGCATGTATCATGTAGCCAAGCCCATAAGCCTATATGTTTTAGAGAGCCCATAGGCTGTAAGCCTATACGTTTTGGAGAGTCCAGAGCCCATAGCCTACAGAGCCTAGAGAAACATGTTCTTATAAGCCCAGTTATTGCGCAATCATGTGAGTTTTGACTGGACATTATTTAAAAGAGGATCCCAGTTTTCTCGTGCAGCTATATTTATTGCTAAATTCTTAAAATTATGCACATGGTCCCTCTCCCTCATGGTTGAACATTGAAAAGCTTGAGGTAAATGATGACACTGGGGCAGAATTGTTTTACAAATGGGACAGAAAATCTATAAAAACCATCACAGACAACCCTTTAATCATACATTCTGTCCTGGCATTGTGCAAACTGCATGAGCTGTTCGGACGAGAGGGATTCCTTTCCCCTAAAACCCCTTTATGGAACAATAGATTGATCCCTATGTTTTTCCAGAATAGTAACTTTAGACCATGGTCTGATAAGGGGATCACTCTTCTGGAACATTGTTACGAGGAGAGAGTTCTTATGTCTTTTGATCAGCTGAAACAGAAATACCACTTGCCTAACAGGGACTTCTTTAGCTACCTACAACTACGAAACTTTATTAGGGTGACTCTCAAGGGACAATGGAACCTACCTAAGATGTCACCTAATTAACAACTCTGCCACGCAGACCAACCACTGTTCAAGACCATTTCCTGTGTATACGATGCTCTTATGTCAGGACTAACACTGCCCGGGCTAGATAAACCCCGACTTAGATGGGAAAAAGATCTGGGTATTGATCTTGATGAGGATCTATGGCGTGACCTATGCAGGGATGGTGTTACATCCACATTGAACTCCAGATACAGGCTGATCCAGTTTAATTTCCTCCATCAGCTCTATATCACCCCATCTAGACTGCACAAGTTCAACCCAGATATCTCCTCCCTATGTTTTAGATGTGGCTCAGGTGAAGGAACATTCCTCCATTCCACTTGGCAGTGTTCAAAACTACACGGTTTCTGGTAGGGGGTATGCGATACCATATCCTCAATTCACGGGGTTGCATTCCCTTTAGACCCGGAGGTCTGTCTACTGGGTAACTTTACTAACACCAATCTTAGGCAAAGCCATACTATAAAGCTAACAGAAATATTGCTAGCGATCGCCAAGAAATGTATTGCCTTGAAATGGATATTGGATTCCTCCCTGCCAGTTGCAATGTGGCTATCGGAAGTTAATAGTTGTATCCCTTTGGAGAAAATCAGTTACTGCTTGAGGAATAAGTTAAAGACATTTTACAGAATTTGGCAACCTTTTATTGACTATATGGAGAATCTCCCCCCACATCTCATTGATTGAATCTATATATAATCCTCACATAATGTTTCACACGTAATGTATAATATGTAGCCTATGTAGTGATCCAATGTCTCGTTATTATTTTTTTCTTATTGTATGTTTGTATATATAATTATAATTATTTTTTTGTTACGCTCGTCTGTTACTGTCACTTTGTCCCATCGTTGTCTAATATCTTTTCACTTTTGTTTTGAATGTTCTTAATTGGAAAATGCAAAAAATATATATATGAAAATAAATCAAATAAAAATGATGCATATCAATCTGTTTTACGAACGGTGTAGCATACCTGGCGTATTTAAAACGTAACCTCCATTCACTATTCAAGTGTGGGTCATTCTAAATAAAAAAATATTCCACACATATACAGCATTAGTAGGATATACGTAAATACCAGATAATAAATTGAGAGTAGTCTGATGGGTGAGAATATTATCCAGTGCTTGCCAAATTGTGAATGAGATACTGATGAAGTGTGTGCAGCCTGCCTTTAATGCAACTCAATTTCATTAGAGTTGCATCATGCAGCCTTAGAATATATTAGAAATCAAAACATATAGCCTAACGTTTGTATCACAACTAAATCTGCATGAATAACTCTAAATGAAGCATGTAGGAGGACCTGTTTCTTTGTCAACCACTCAACACAGAATAGCCGCATGTGCTCACTCCTTCGTAAATCGTTTGGATAAAATATCCTTTCTATGTTATTCAGCTATGTTCAATTGTATTGTTCTTACTATAAAATAATATAAAATAATGCCACGGGAATTATAAGCAAATCTCGCCTAATGAACTAGTGTAGCCTACAGCTATATGGCATAGCCAGATCAGGGCCTAACATATTGATGGCTCAGAATATGCTATTCTGCTCTTCTGAAATAGGCTACATTTTCTTCATACCATAATGTTTCTTTAGACCTGTCTAAAATAAATCATGGATTTATTGTGATAGTGTAGGCTATATTAAATGGATTTATTAGACTTTTTAAAACTGTACATGTTCCAAAGGTCCGCTAAGTGTGGAAGCCGGAGATGCTAAACGTGTTGATGTTAAATAAAGGTCAATTACTGTGAGACCTGCAGTGATTTGCATGACAATCACCAGCAGCTGACAACATTTCATGACCTCCGTAGTTTAACTGTATCCTCTCTTTAGAATATTGCCAGAGAACAAATAGACCATATTCAACTCGTTTTTTTAGTACTTCATTTGGTTTATCTATATTATCCTTTTCTCTAATTATCCTCTCACCACATAATGTTGAAAATGAAAACTACACTGCATGATATCTTGCAATCCTAATCTACCCATGAGTGCCCTGCTTGGTGACAAATTTGATTACATCAAATTAGATCCATTGTATCAATTCCTACCTAAACATAGGAACAGTCCTATGACTAATTCAAGTTGTTGTTTATAATACTGCTGAAGATAACAGCTTGCAACGATTCAATTTGCAAAGATGAAACATCCATGTCCAGCCTCACTCTCTGAGGCTCATTTTGTCACACATCTCATCTGCCTGGAGTGTGAGGACAGTGATTTGGCCCAGAACCTGGATATCACAAATAGGAATTACTGTACATTAACACTTTCATCAGGCATTGACACTATCATTCATGTGGTGAGCAGAGATAGTTAGCAAGTGTAACAGATCATTTATTTAAAACCCTATAGCATCAACACATCTGTACAACACCACCAAGCCAAATGCTCTGACTATCTAACTACTAAACTATTGACTGAGTAAGTAGTCTTAAAGTATTGATGGAGTAAAAGGCAATAATTTTTTCATGCATGAGTAATGGTGGGTGGTTTGAAGTCCATGAGGGTTGCTTTACCCAAGCAATCCATCTCAGCCGTTCATGGATTTTTAGATGGATCCCCAGGGGATCTTGCTGTCAGAAGACATCAGATTGGACTACAAGACTACAATCGTCCAATGGCCTGAAGTGTATGGACATCTGTGGGGAGAAGGCAGTACAGCAGGGTCACAAATGATCCTTCATCCATAGTAAAGCCATGTTTCCTCTAGTTAAAAGAAACGGGCCTATTCAGCTAAGAATGGTTCTAAAAAAATCCAATAAATACATTGATATTTCTATACATGGCTTGCAAATAGTTTTTCCATAGTTAGACATTATACATTTATTCATTTTCAATATTTTTGACATGGTACAAAGTGATTGTAACTGTTTATTCCAGGGTGATGAAGTAATGGATAATTAACAAGAGGCTATGCGTTCTAGGGAAATAATAAACAACGTGGAAGGTGTATTCCATGACGCGTGAGGTGAGTGGAACTGACCTTCCAAGGAGTTGCATTATTTTCCAGAGAACATACGGAGCCCGAGTTAATGATCCCTTTTATACCATGGCTATAATTAAGCAATAACGCCCTTGAACCCGGAGATTATCGTGTGTTATACTACGGGTGAGTCTAATCCCGGATGCTGATTGGTTAAAACCGTATTCCACAAATGAACACAGGATAAATCTATGACGTTGAAATGCCTATTTACTCTGTTCCATCTGACTGCACAATCCACTGTCTCATCAGATCAGCCAGGCAATTTATATACTAGATCTACTCAGGAAAAGCATCTAGACATGATCTCCCTTCTAGACTAGCATTTTGTTTTCAACAGTGGAGATTTTAATAACATTGCTGTCTGTCTCGCCAACATTTGCAACATTGTTTCAATATTGAAATTCGATCTCTAGCTGTCCTATGGTAATGAACGTTTCGGGAGTCGGGATGAGACAGACAGGCAGCTTTTTTAAACCAGTCGAAATCATGAATCAGCATAATTTTTATGGATATACTGTATTTTCTCATGTTTTGACCCAGTCGTTCATTCTAAATCATTCTATTCATTCGACGTTGCTATGCTAAACAAATCATTGGCATGTAGCTAGCTAGCAGACATGCAATGATGATGAGAAACAAGAATTACAATAAAGAATGATTTAATAAATATCCAATATTCCTACATAGGCAACAATTTATGGTTGGGGAGTCCGAGCTAACCAACCTAGCTGGTGATTTCTGGGAGAATCGTGAAGTTTCCGTTAATAGTGAAGTTTCCGTTGATGGCACGCCATTAGAAGAACTCTCCATGGTCCTGGAACTGGTTAGTGACTGCCAATGATTTCCTCTTCTTTGGCGGAGAAAGGGACTTCCCCCTCACCTCGTTGCCAGCTAAAATGGTGCGCCAGCACTTTATGTTCTCCATGTTAGGGGCTGCCAATAACTATTGAGTGAGCTCTCACACCGATGGCCACTCACAGATATTTCCCTTGCCTCCAGGCCCGCATCGGATAACTTTTGCATTCTGAAGTTACTACCCAAGCGGGCTGGTCGGTTATTTTCTCATGTTTTGACCCAGTAGTTCATTCTAATCATTCTATTAATTCGACTTTGCTATATAATTGTCATGTAGCTATCTATCTCAGATTAAATGATGAGAGACAATAACTTCAATAAATAAGGATTTAATAAATATCCAATAGGCCTACATATGCTGCCTTGCGCCGGTTTCCCTTGTGAATTATTCGTTTCACGTTCATTGTTCAATCTTAGGCTGGCTAGCCTACTCGCACCGGAGAGATGACATTTGTAAAATTATACATTGTTGCACAGGTCATAGAGGAGGGAGACTGGTAGGTTTATAAAACCCCCAACTGTTGCAAACCAAATAGTAGTGTGGAAAAATAATGTGTAGAAGCTTTTTTTTCCCAGTGGGAGATAAAGTTAATTAATTTCCTGCCTGCAACTGTGGAATTATGGTATTTTGCGGGAGTTGTTGTCCCCTATCAACCAATCAGGATCCAAACAACCCGTTCTATAATTTAACACATTTGCCTCTAGAAATGGCCATTTAGAGTAGAAATGTGTTCAACGCCAAGCACTCCCCCATTCTCATCAACGGGGCTGTAGTGGAGCAGATTGAGAGCTTCAAGTTCGTTGGTGTCCACATCACCAACAAACTGTCATGGTCCAAACACACCAAGACAGTAGTGAAGAGGGCACGACAACAACTATTCCCCCTCAAGAGACTGAAAAGATTTGTCAAGGGTCCTCAGATCCTCAAAAGGTTATACAGCTGCACCACTGGTTGCATCACCGCCTGGTATAGCAACTGTTTGGCATCCATCTACAAGGCGCTACAGAGGGTAGTCCGTATGGCCGATTACATCACTGGGGCCAAGCTTCCCGCCATCCAGGACCACTATAACATGAGGTGTCAGAGGAAGGCCCTACAAATTGCCAAAGACTCCAGCCACCCTAGTCATAGACTGTTCTCTCTGCTACCGCATGGTAAGCGGACTATTTGCATTGACCCCCCCCCCCCCCCCCCCTTTTTATGTTGCTGCTAATGTTTATTATCTATTATCTATGCATAGTCACTTTACCCCTACATACATGTACATATTTACTTAATTACCTTGACTAACCTGTAGCCCCGCACATTGACTCAGTACCAGTTCCCCCTGTACATAGCCTTGTTACTAGATCGCTACAGTAGTTGCTGTGGTAACTAAACAAACAGATGTGCTTGTTTAGCTAACCAACCATTAGTCCTAGCTTGCTTTTACAAAAATCAAATTCAACAACACCAATAATGTTTTGAAATCGACTTTTGCTTTATAAAGCAATTCAAACAAAACATTAAGAATAAATTATAGCCATTGAATTCTACCATGGCGATATGCTATGCGTTATAGGGAAATCATTCCCTTCAAGCCAATAAGAAATGAGTATTCAACAATGCCATGGTATAATCTGCTGTAAACCCATAGTTTTTGGCACCTGAATAGTAAAACAGACTTCTGAATCGCATTCACATTCAAGTGCAATAAACCTGTGTCAAAGAAAACAGAGTCAACCTTCTGGCTTCAATTATGTAAATGCTGGGTTTGCACCTGTGTCCCCGATGCATCAGCCACTGTTCAATCCCATGTGGAAGGAATGGAATGTCAGAGGGGAGATACAGAGAGGTGAAGTGATGAAGCAGAAACAAGCTCATTCCATCAAAACATGTCGACGCCAAGATCCTTGGTTCATTGTACACATAATGCTAGGAAAGAAAAACACAATTCATTCAAAATACCAATCTTAGTCAGAGTTCAGAGGGTTGATCATATATTGTATTGTTATGGATAGACATTAATTTGCTTATTTGACTTTCAACTATCATAACACGTCCATGGTCTTCTCTTTCACAACTTCTCTTTCAGCTCCATTCCGTCCAGCAGACACAGAGAACATGGTGAGGTTCGATGCCTTTGGAGACAGCCTGGGCCGCTACAACATATTCCACTACCACAAAGAGGATGGGCGCTACGTCTACCATAAGGTGGGCTACTGGGCCCAGAGTCTGACCTTCAACACCAGCCAGATCCCCTGGGAGGGTCATGCTGTACCCACCTCCCAGTGTAGTGACCCCTGCAGGAAGAACGAGGTGAAAAGCATGCAGCCTGGAGATGTGTGCTGCTGGATCTGCATCCCTTGCCAATCCTACCAGTACCTGATGGATGAGTTCACCTGCGCCGACTGCAAGTTTGGCGAATGGCCCCTGGCCAACTTGACGGGCTGCTACAACCTGCCTGAGGAGTACATCCGCTGGGAGGACGCCTGGGCTATAGGCCCGGTTACCATCTCCTGCCTGGGCATGATGTGTACACTCTTCATCATTGGCCTCTTCCTCAAGCACAACGACACCCCCGTGGTGAAGGCCAGTGGGCGGGAAGTGTCCTACATTCTCCTGCTGGGTGTTCTGATGTGCTACAGCATGACTTTCATCTATATCGCAAAGCCCTCCATGGCTGTGTGTACCCTACGTCGACTTGGCCTGGGCACCTCCTTCGCTGTTTGCTACTCAGCGCTCCTCACCAAGACCAACCGCATCGCACGCATCTTCAGCGGAGTGAAGGATGGAGCCCAGCGGCCGAGGTTCATCAGCCCTGCCTCCCAGGTGGCCATCTGCGGGGGTCTGATCTCTTGCCAACTGGTGGTGGTGGTGGTCTGGCTGCTGGTGGAGACCCCGGGGGTCAGGAAGGAGGTGAGCCCAGAGAGGAGGGACATAGTTACCCTCAAGTGCAACAGCAAAGACTCCAGCATGCTCATGTCCCTCACCTACAACTGCATCCTCATCATCCTCTGTACCGTGTACGCCTTCAAGACCAGGAAGTGTCCAGAGAACTTCAACGAGGCCAAGTTCATTGGGTTCACCATGTACACCACCTGTATCATCTGGCTGGCCTTCCAGCCCATCTTCTACGTCACGGCCAGCGACTACAGGGTGAGTTACCAACTCTATGGGCCAGATTCAGACTTGAGATATGTTGTTTTAACTCTTTACACTCATGGGAAATGGCATATATATGGATAGGGCCAAATTTAAATGTTTCTTACATAATAAATATGAAAATACATAAGTATGGTAGCAATTGAAAGGGAACAGTTTGGAGTTAATAGGAACATCTGTTCATTCTGTCCAGAACAACCCGGGGTATGACGTCATGTTATCTTGTAACTGCACATCAAACACAGTGATCATAGATGTTGACACTGATATTACATGTGTTTTATGATTTGGAGATGTGAAGTTCACATTTGGACTCACGGGTGTTTGGCTTGTTTGTATGACATCAAAGCTGTATTTATTATAATCCTCGATATCTCATCTTTCAAAATACATTGAGTCATCTTAATCACTCAGAAAACAAAACATTTGCAAATGTTGCCCAATTACCGGGATGGGGGCAACTTCTTGTCACGCACGGTGCTCAAGTTCAGAATATCTGTCAGTTATACCCGTACACGGGTTTGAGTGTTTAAGGGCTACGTCAATAAAATATGGATTTAAGTAAAACATAAAAGACTCAAGTCCTTGTTAAGTCAACTTATCTCAAGTCTGAATAGAGCCCAGAGAGTTTGTTATTCTGGTATAAATAGTCAGTGCTTTTCCAAAGAATAACACCACAACATCAACACACTGCCTAACATATACAGTGCCTTGCGAAAGTATTCGCCCCCCTTGAACTTTGCGACCTTTTGCCACATTTCAGGCTTCAAACATAAAGATGTAAAACTGTATTTTTTTGTGAAGAATCAACAACAAGTGGGACACAATCATGAAGTGGAACGACATTTATTGGATATTTTAAACTTTTTTAACAAATCAAAAACTGAAGAATTGGGCGTGCAAAATTATTCAGCCCCCTTAAGTTAATACTTTGTAGCGCCACCTTTTGCTGCGATTACAGCTGTAAGTCGCTTGGGGTATGTCTCTATCAGTTTTGCACATCGAGAGACTGAATTTTTCCCCATTCCTCCTTGCAAAACAGCTCGAGCTCAGTGAGGTTGGATGGAGAGCATTTGTGAACAGCAGTTTTCAGTTCTTTCCACAGATTCTCGATTGGATTCAGGTCTGGACTTTGACTTGGCCATTCTAACACCTGGATATGTTTATTTTTGAACCATTCCGTTGTAGATTTTGCTTTATGTTTTGGATCATTGTCTTGTTGGAAGACAAATCTCCGTCCCAGTCTCAGGTCTTTTGCAGACTCCATCAGGTTTTCTTCCAGAATGGTCCTGTATTTGGCTCCATCCATCTTCCCATCAATTTTAACCATCTTCCCTGTCCCTGCTGAAGAAAAGCAGGCCCAAACCATGATGCTGCCACCACCATGTTTGACAGTGGGGATGGTGTGTTCAGGGTGATGAGCTGTGTTGCTTTTACGCCAAACATAACGTTTTGCATTGTTGCCAAAAAAAAAAGTTCAATTTTGGTTTCATCTGACCAGAGCACCTTCTTCCACATGTTTGGTGTGTCTCCCAGGTGGCTTGTGGCAAACTTTAAACGACACTTTTTATGGATATCTTTAAGAAATGGCTTTCTTCTTGCCACTCTTCCATAAAGGCCAGATTTGTGCAATATACGACTGATTGTTGTCCTATGGACAGAGTCTCCCACCTCAGCTGTAGATCTCTGCAGTTCATCCAGAGTGATCATGGGCCTCTTGGCTGCATCTCTGATCAGTCTCCTTGTATGAGCTGAAAGCTAAGAGGGACGGCCAAGTCTTGGTAGATTTGCAGTGGTCTGATACTCCTTCCATTTCAATATTATCGCTTGCACATTGCTCCTTGGGATGTTTAAAGCTTGGGAAATCTTTTTGTATCCAAATCCGGCTTTAAACTTCTTCACAACAGTATCTCGGACCTGCCTGGTGTGTTCCTTGTTCTTCATGATGCTCTCTGCGCTTTTAACGGACCTCTGAGACTCTCACAGTGCAGGTGCATTTATACGGAGACTTGATTACACACAGGTGGATTGTATTTATCATCATTAGTCATTTAGGTCAACATTGGATCATTCAGAGATCCTCACTGAACTTCTGGAGAGAGTTTGCTGCACTGAAAGTAAAGGGGCTGAATAATTTTGCACGCCCAATTTTTCAGTTTTTGATTTGTTAAAAAAGTTTGAAATATCCAATAAATGTCGTTCCACTTCATGATTGTGTCCCACTTGTTGTTGATTCTTCACAAAAAAATACAGTTTTATATCTTTATGTTTGAAGCCTGAAATGAGGCAAAAGGTCGCAAAGTTCAAGGGGGCCGAATACTTTCGCAAGGCACTGTATCTACTTTACAAGCTGAGGTTGAAGACACACAAAATGGATCCCTTTGATGTTAATTCTACTTGTGTTTTTCCTGTGTCCTAATAGTCATAAGTCAGGGAATGTGAGTTTGGCGCATTGAATCTTTTCTAAAGCACCTGCGAGTTGAGATGAGAGATATCAAATCCCTTTGAACACTTCTCTTCAACTTTGATAAAAGCAGCAGCTCTCTTTTCATGTGGCTGAAAAATCTGCTCCAGATGAGAACAAAGGCTCAGAGGAGATCATATCATATATGTTTTAATAGGTGGGATGGATTTGGACTGAAAACACGCTTGAAATCAGCTACTGAATGACAATTAGCATAGAGCAAACGATTAGTCAATGGATTTATTAAGTAATGCTCTCCAACATTGCGTTAATATTGTATGTGTATACTTTACACAAGTGTGTATGTGGTGTGTGGACAGCAGAGCAAAAAGCATAACAGCCTGAAAAATATTTCTGTGGCCAAGTGACCTAATCATACTTGGATTGTTAAGTCTTGAACCTAAAGATCTGATGACGGAGAGAGAGAGTTCCAGAAAGACATACTGAGCTCTGTGGTGTTTGGTTCCCTCTGGGATCCCTCTGTGGACTGGAGCTGGGGAGAGAGGCAGAGAGAGGTCCCCTGGTGACCCTATACCTCTGCAGACACAGATGGGCAGGCTGGAGAGCATGAGGTCTGGAGGTGGGACAGAACATCCCTGTGCGTAGTTGTGTGGAATGGAGTGTGAAAGAGCAGGACGTTGAGTCCCAGCTGTGTCCCGTGCGCTGGGATTATGGTATGTCTCTCAGGGCTTCAGAGGGACCCTACCTCATGGCAGAAGGGGGAGGGGAAAGAGTGGGACACGGACAGAACAGAGTGTCAGATCAACACAGATATCTAATCTGACCACTCTGATTATCTCTGGTGCAACTGAACTGAAACAGTGGCTCATGTGATTTGTTTTGTCTGCTGTGAGGGATATACAGTGCCTTGCAAAAGTATTCAGAACTCACATAATTAGTTAAATAAAGTCTGCCTGTGTATAATCTAAGTGTCATATGATCTCAGTATACAGTGGCGCAAAAAAGTATTTAGTCAGCCACCAATTGTGCAAGTTCTCCCACTTAAAAAGATGAGAGAGGCCTGTAATTTTCATCATAGGTACACTTCCACTATGACAGACAAAGTGAGAAAAAAAATCCAGAAAATCACATTGTAGGATTTAATGAATTTATTTGCAAATTATGGTGGAAAATAAGTATTTGGTCAATAACACAAGTTTATCTCAATACTTTGTTATATACCCTTTGTTGGCAATGACAGAGGTCAAACATTCTTCACAAGGTTCACACACTGTTGCTGGTATTTTGGCCCATTCCTCCATGCAGATCTCCTCTAGAGCAGTGATGTTTTGGGGCTGTTGTTGGGCAACACAGATTTTCAACTCCTTCCAAAGATTTTCTATGGGGTTGAGATCTGGAGACTGGCCGAGAACACCATCCATTTTCATTGGCAGGGACTGGGAAAACTGGTCAGAATAGAAGGATTGATGGATGGCGCTGAATACAGGGAAATTCTTGAGGGAAACCTGTTTCAGTCTTCCAGAGATTTGAGACTGGGACAGAGGTTCACCTTCCAGCAGTACAATACCCTAAGCATACTGCTAAAGCAACACTCGAGAGGTTTAAGGGGAAACATTTAAATGTCTTGAAATGGCCTAGTCAAAGCTCAGACCTTAATCCAATACAGATTGCTGTACACCAGCAGAACCCATCCAATTTGAAGAATGGGCAAAAATCCCAGAGGGGGGTGGGGGGGGGGGGGGGGGGGTGAATAGTTATGCACACTCAAGTTCTGTTTTTTTGTCTTATTTCTTGTTTGCTTCACAATAAATAAATAACATTGACATCTTCAAAGTGGTAGGCATGTTGTGTAAATCAAACGATACAAACCCCCCAAAAGTCCATTTTAATTCAAGGTTGTAAGGCAAAAAAATATGAAAAATGCCAAGGGGGTGAATACTTTCGCAAGCCACTGTGTCACTGTGCTGTGTTCTTTCTGCTACACTCTTGCTATGAGATGGTTGTCCTCACACCCTGAGATTTCAGAAATCTCTGCTTGAATAATCAAATAGTAATTTGCATATGTCATCCATGAAATGTTTAAGCAGGCAAAATATGGTGTACTGAGGCGTGAATTACAACATGATTACCAAATGAAATATTAAAGATGTCATCCCTGATAGGGACAAGCAGCTTTTTCTCCAACCTCTGTGACATAGGTTAACAAAGGTGATGAAACATCAGTCATATCCAAAGGCTAAGAGTGCCTGTGTTTCATGTAACCCATAGATCAGAAGTATCTACATTTGATTCCTCAAGATTTCTTTTAAATCATGGATGCCAAAAATGTGGTTCAACAAGAATTTATGCATCCACACGCATCTCAGTGTTGGCCACTCATCCCTGCCTTCGCAAAATGTCTTTTTTTTTTACTAACCACATCGCATTTTGGAATGTAGTCTATACCAAATGTTTTTAAGTCCATTTGCAAATGTTTCATTATGAGGTAATGATTAATAATGGTGTACTAGCCTACAATTCTCTTGACATGTTGTTTTAATTATTGTGATAGGCTCATGTTTTACTGGTACGGCGTACCCCCACTGTGACATTTTGCCAGGAAGCCTTACCGGAACATACCGCCCTACTTTCACCCCTGTTCCTGAGTTAATTATGCAATTAACATCCCATAATCTTTATTGTCATGTATAAAATTGTCCAGTTGCCCAATATTTTGGCTACCATGGCTAGAAGAAAGATCTCATTGACTTTGAAAAAGGGGTCTCAAATGACCATGGGGGGTTTAAAGTGTGTGTGTGTGTGTGTGTGTGTGTGTGTGTGTGTGTGTGTGCGTGCGCACGCGCGTGCGTGCGTGCGTGCGTGCGTGTGTGTGTGTGTGTTTCAGCCACCAGATCTCAACCCAATTGAACACTGTATTTTGACAGTTACCTGTATCTTTAGGTTTTATTGGTGACATTTATTTCATATACTCATATTCTACAATCCAACAGAAACACTGAAATCATCCATTCATGCTCCACCTTCACATCCTGTTACCAGGCTGAAAATGTAGGATGATCTCACTCTTCCTGTGCTGGCTTCCTCTAGGTGGAAAACCACACCTGAATAGACAGTATGTATGGCTACCACAGGCTACACAGCTTTTTAAAAACAAACACTTCCCACTGGGCACACACACTTGTTGAATCAATGTTGTTCCCACGTCAATTCAATTACATTTTGTTGAACCAATGTAGAATAGACGTTGAATTGACGTCTGTGCCCAGTGGGTTGTATCTAAAAGTCTTATCGAAAGTACTTACAACAATCTGTATCTACTGTATGTCAGTTTTCATAATGAACAATTCAATCCCAGACTGAGAAGACAGATTCTCATCTCTCAGCTCTTCCTAAGAAATATATTTGCTTAACACTTTATTATGTAGTATTGCCCTGTTATTAAAACTATTTTTAAACAGAAAGTGTGGGATATAGGACCTGTGTGCTATTTGATAATATCCAGCTATTTACATGAGGATGACATCTGTTTACCACCATTTAGTTGTATTATAAACCAGATTTAAATGAACTTTTTAACATAATGTACAGCTCAACAAAGGGACTGATAGTTGAGACGGTCAACGAATCAATTATTTATTTCAAATTGAACTATACAACTCAAAGATTCACTTGTGTCATGTTATGGTGAATTTGCATTCAGTGACAGCAGTGAGTGAACGGCCACAGCACAGCTTGAAAAGCATGTCCACCGCTGGGTGCTCTCTGCCTGCCAGCCCAGCTCATTCTAATGCTGATATTAATATTCAGGGAGACATGGACAGACACCTTGGAAGTGTGTGGATGGCAGACTGGTAAGATCCACCCAGAACCCACCCACCATGCAGCACTGCACTATAACGAAACAGTAATCTGGGAAGAGACAAAAACAAAGCTTGGCTGTATATAAAAGGACTGGCTGATGACACACAACTGCATGTGGGCGGATGGAAGGAGATGACGTGGGGGGGGGGGGGTAGGATGATTTGAGGGACTGACAGGCGAACAGCTCACACCCCTCTCCTCTCAGATACTGCTGGTAGCACCACACAAGCACACATGTAACCTATTTCCTGAGGTTGTCTGCTTACTATCTGTTTGCTTTTTGACATTCCTCAGTCTCCATGGTGTGTTGTGTTCCGTAATCAGGGTTGGGTAGGTAGGTTATTTCTAAATGTAATCCATTACAATTACTAGTTACCTGTCCAAAATTTGTATCAGTAACGTAATCAGATTTTTTTTGGATTGCTTCTCTCTTAAAAGGCATTAGAAGAAGACAAATTATCCATCAAACGCATTTGCTGTGCCATCATAGTGGTCTCTGACTTGTGGTCAAATAAAATAAAATGTTATTTGTCACATGCGCCGAATACAACAGGTGTAGACATTGCAGTAAAATGTTTACTTACAAGCCCCTAACCAACTATGCAGTTTTATGAAAAATAAGAGTTAAGTAAAAAATAGATAAGTAAAAAATGTAAAATAAAAGTAACAAATAATTCAACAGCAGCAGAAAAAATAACAATAGCGAGGCTATATACAGGGGGTACTGGTACAAAGTCAATGTGCAGGGAGCACCAGTTAGTCGAGGTAATTGAGGTATGTATGTACATGTACATATGTACATGCAGGTAGAGTTAAAGTGACTATGCATAGAAAATAAACAGAGAGTAGCAGCAGAGTAAAAGAGGGGTCTGGGTAGCCCTTTTATTAGGGGTCAGACTCGTTCAGGCGGAACATACTTAAACTTGCTCCTTTTTTTATTGCTGAATTGAATGTCATTGGGAAATGTATAGGTATCCAAGAAGCAATCATCTAGGTTTACAAAAGTACTGATTGGAGTTAGTTTTTTTGTAATCAGATTACATGTAATCAGTTACTCCCCAACCCTGTCCGTAATATGGTATGTACTGGCTTTATCAGATGAGTAATCGTTGTCTCTAGTCCCATCCTCTCTATTTATCCCTCTCCCCCCTTCAGGTGCAGACCACCACCATGTGCATCTCTGTCAGTCTGAGTGGCTCGGTGGTGCTGGGCTGCCTCTTCGCCCCTAAGACCCACATCATCCTGTTCCAGCCCCAGAAGAATGTTACCTCGCTCCGGGTGGCCACCACCCGCTTCGGCGTCACCACCGGCCCCGGATCCAGCTTCTCTCAAGGTACAAACTCCGCCGGCAGGTGAACACAACCTTCATCATCACCATTACCATCATCATCATTATTATTTCCATCGTGGTCGTTAAAGTAATTTTACATTATCATTATTAATCACTGAGATGTTTCAACACATTACGTGATACAGCACGTCACTTGAGAACACCCCTGTGGTGAGCTGTCAGACCAGCGTCTCTATAGTTTAGAATGAGGTGTTCTTTTCTACTCCATCTTCTTCTCTAACCTCTAATAGAAGTGTTGTAGAAAATGGTCTATTCTCTTTCTGCAGCTTCAGCCTCCAATATTGTACCAACGGTGTGTAATGGTCGAGAAGTGGTGGACTCCACGACTTCATCTTTGTGAAGACTGACAGACTGAGCCTCATGTTCCTCTGCTGCCATTGTATACACTTCTATAACCACTAGTCAAGAATCAGCTGTTTCAGATAATAAAGAGGTCACACAGAAGATTGTCCAGATTTTGTTATCCTCTTAGTGCTGTGAGTACAATGTCCCGATTCTGTTTTCATTCTCTGACTGGTAGCGATTTTAAAAAGAGATGTCAGTATTATAGCCCTTCTTTTTATTGAAGATTTTACTTCAGACATGGAGTAAATTATAGTAAATCTGTTAAATGTAATATATACAAAATGTTTTTAATGTAGATTTTGGTGAACCAGTTTGTGCTTTCTTGTAATTTATGTAAATAAAACGTATTTTTTTTTTATTAATATGAAAACTACAGATGTGTTGAATATTTTATAACTCTCATACACAGGCTGTCTGGCTGAAACAAAATGTGTTGTAGTTAAACTGTCATTCAATCAGAAGACACATTACAGTCACCAAGGAGGTGATCAAACGCTAGTGTGTGTGTTTTAGTTCAAGTATTATGTTGCATAGAAACCATTCTCCTACGTGTTACCGCTGCTCTTGAATTCCACAGAGCATTTGGGGAAAGGTGAATAAAATGAATGTCATTACAGAATTGTATCACCCTGGAGCCTCGGCATGAGTAACCATCAGAAACACCTCCAAGAACTTCAAGCTCAAACTACATCAACAGTTGGCATTTTCCAGTATTTAACACCGTGGCATTTTCAGGCGGCCTGATAACTGGCATAGCCACATCACAGGAACCCATTACTGATAAAAATATACCAGCAGCTTACAAATGCCACTCCCTCAACCAGACAAAGCGTACCTTATTTCCCAGTGGCATACCTTGACCCACCTCCAATTGCCACGTAATGAGCCTCTTCAACTCTTGAATGCTCTAACATTCTAACTCTAAACTCTAACATCAGGAGACATAATGCAAATCACCTTGAGACGAGAAGCATAAGCAAATATTACTGTATGCACTATGTGATTCAAATATTTATCATACAATCCCCCTCGAAAATACTATTTGCTTGTGCAATTCCTTGTGCAATTCCTCACTTTAGTTTCACAGTGTTCAAAACATTGAGGACACATGCTATTTCCAAGACAGACTGACCAGGTGAATCCAGGTGAAAGTATTGATCCCTTATTGATGTCACTTATTAAATCCACTTCAATCAGTGTAAATTAAAGGGAAGAGACAGGTTAAAGAAGGATTTTTAAGCCTAGAGACAATTGAGACATGGATTGTGTATGTGTGCCATTCAGAGGGCGAATGGGCGAGACAAAAGATGTAAGTGCCTTTGAGTGGGGTATGGTAGTAGGTGCCAGGCGCACCGGTTTGGGTCAAGAATTGCAACGCTGCTGGGTTCTTCATGGTCAACAGTTTTCCGTGTGTATCAAGAATGGTCTACCACCTAAAAGGACATCCAGCCATCTTGGGAAGCAATGGATTCAAAATGGACTAGCATCCCTGTGGAACACTTTTGACACCATCTTGACTTTATGCCCTGGCAAATCGAGGCTGTTCTGAGGGCAAAAGGGGGATGCAACTCAATATTAGGAAGGTGTTCTTAATGTTTTGTACATTCAGTGTAAGTTGGTAAGTGTACAGTAAATGGGAAGCTGCCAAATATTTGTCTATTTAATTCACCATCTGCAAAGCATGCAGACCAAACAGACCACAGCCTCTCAGTGAAAATTAGCTGGAGCATCTACATGACTTTATATGAGAGAAAATCCTCTGCAGGTGCCTTTGAAAATACACCAAACAAAAGTTGTACTGCGGAAGAGTCGAAAGAGAACGAGCCAGATTCTTCTTAGAACGATGGACCACAACCATGATTCAACACTGCCATCGTGTGTGCATGAAATGAACTTTCTCCACAAAGGCAAAATCCAGCTGGTACATCTACTACATTTACATGATTGTTGTCACAAATTACGATTCTAATTTGAGTGATATGACATTATTGATGCTGATACATTTAACTAGTACAATCCCAGACAGCACCTACATTATATTAATCCCAGATAAAGAACAGACGATTAACACAATCTAATGTGCCATAGATGAGGCCATGTGTTGTAATTCCTAGGTTCAACACAGACCATGCACACTTCATTATGGCCTAATATGACAGCCTATTCTATTTTTCATAAAACTGATGAGTAGTTGGCTCCTCACAAGACTGATCCATTTCTGACAAGCTCAGATGAGTCATTCAGTGTTGGAGTAATGGGGTGTAGCAAAGCCTACCACAGAGACATGTGGATGGGACTGAGGCCCAGACCTCTATTCCTCTACTACCAGCCAGTCCCTCTCAATCAAAAATATAAAACAGGTTTTTTAAAGCACTAATGTAGCCGTTATCATGTCAACCCTTATATTCTAGAAGGACAACTGCAATTTCCTACAGGTGCAACATTTCCAAGAGGGTATAATTTATGCTTTTCGACATCAGGACTAACTTTAATAAAATAAAATATAGAGTTACTGGGGAGGTAGCCTAGAAATACAATATACAGGCACTTTGTAAGAGAACAAAACCCTTCCCTACCTTCAGGCTATGTTCAAACCCTACACCCCAACCCAAGCACTCTGCTCTGCCACCTCAGGTCTCTTGGCACTCCCACCCCTCAGCCTAGTCCAAGTTCTTCTTGGTCCTGGCATCCCAATGGTGGAACCAGCCCCCCCCCCCCCCCCCCCCAAAAAAAAACAGAACTTGCACTTAACTCTGCTGATAGCTACGTTGTTGAGAAAAAATGTACTTTCTATGCCTGTGAATGTGGTTCTTCCCTTGCTATCTTAAGATGAATGCACTGTAAATCGCTCTAGATTAAAGTGTCTGCTGTAACAGTCCTGAGTTAGCAAATCTCTGGCCATGCCACTCCATGGGCCCAATTCCAACCCAAGTTAAGCATACGTCCAAAGAACGTAATTAACTTTTTATGCACTTTTCTCTATGCGTATTCTGACCTTGAACTTAACCATGAGAATAGTGTACTATTCACTTGCTATTTGTATTGGGTGGAGATCAAATAAATTAAGGTGTGGTGGAGGTGTGTCTACAGATACACCGTATTCTAACCTTGACTTAATTCCCTTATAATTCCAGCAACAATACGAGCCAGGAAAGCATTACTAAGGTCTTCCGAAATGTACCGGTTACAAGTGGAAAAAGCATCTATTACATTTTTTCAGATAGAAATAACAGCATTCTCCATTCAGTGTAATTTACAACTTGATAAACGCCGCTAAGAGTTATGTAAATTAATAATTTGTTTGGATAATGGAATTGTAAATATAGATGACACTTTAGATATATTTTAAATTATAATCTCTGGAGACAAATGTGAAATCAGTCATATAGCAGCAAACTGAAGTATATCAACATTCCCACAGTAAAGCTTAGTTCCTCTTAGTTCCTCTCAGTTCCTCTTATCATAGACTATTCATCTATCAGTTAGTCACAGTCAATTGTAGCTCTAAGTGGACATGCAAATATTTGAGATAAGGACATTTGCATAACATACCACAAAAGGATCTTCCATTTTAGGGCACATGACTGCATTACAAATTGATAATTTCCTACATCAGTTGCCATACTGGTTGCAGTTACACAGGCAGCTCAATACTGATATTTTTCCCACTAATTGCTCTTTCGACCAATCACATCAGAACTTTTCACATCAGCTCTTTTTCAAAAATAAAGAACAGAGTACCAGCAGCACATGCTTGTGTGCGTGTGTGTATGTGTGTGTGTGTGTGTATGTGTTGTGTCGGTCTCTGTGTGTTATATGTGTGTGTATGTGTTGTGTCGGTCTCTGTGTGTTATATGTGTGTGTGGGCGTGTGTAGTGTATGTAAATGTGTGTGGGAGTGCCAATATAGTGTGAGTGGGTATAGGGTTGGTACATTGAGTGAACAAACATCTGCTCGTTCCAAGACACACACTGACCAGGTGAATCCAGGTGAAAGCTATGATCCCTTATTGATGTCATTTGTTAAATCAACTTCAATCAGTGTAGATAAAGGGGTGACAGGTTAACAGGTTAATACGGATTTTTAAACTTTGAGAGAATTGAGACATGTACAGTATTGTGTATATGTGCCATTCAGAGGGTGAATGGGCAAGATAAAAATATTTAAGTGCCTTTGAACGGTGTATGGTGGTAGGTGCAAGGTGCACCGAAGGTGTTCTTAATGTTTTGTACACACAGTCTAGTGAGTGTGTGTAGGGTCAGTGCAGATAGTTCTGCACCATTCATTTACTATTTAGTAGTCTTATTGCTTTGGCGTAGAAACTATCTCGGGCCTGTTGGTTCAAGAGCTGATGCACCGGTACCGTTTGCCGGATGGTAGCAAGGTGAACAGTCCATGGTTTGGGTGGCTGGAGTCTTCAGCAATTTTTTGGCCCTTCCTCTGACACCGCCTGATATAGAGATCCTGGATGGCAGGGAGCTCGGCCCTAGTGATGTACCTGGTTGACTGCACCACTCTCTGTAGCGCATTCCCGTCAAGGGAACTTGCCATACCATACTTGCCATACCAAGTGGTGATGCAGCCAGTCAAGATGCTCTCAATGGTGCAGCTGTAGAACTTGCAGTGCCATATTCATGACTGTGGGGGTGTGTGTGGACCATGTTAAGTCCTTAGTGATGTGGACGCCAATGAACTTGAAGCTCTCCACCCGCTCCACAACAGCCCCATCAATGTGGATGTTACGACCATCTTAAAACGGCTTACAAGGAACCCAAACCGGCTGAGCGCGTGCGCCATCGTGCATACATGTATTTTGTCCCCCCACACCAAACGCGATCGCGACACACAGGTTAAAATATCAAAACTCTGAACCAATTATGGCAATTTAGCTAGTTAGCTTGCAAGTGCTAGCTAATTTGTCCTATTTAGCTAGCTTGCTGTTGCTAGATCATTTGTCCTGGGATATAAACATTGAGTTGTTATTTTACATGATGCACAAGGTCCTCTACTCCACCAATTAATCCACATATAAAAATCGGTCAACTGAATCGTTTCTAGTCATCGCTCTTCCTTCCAGGCCTTTTCTTCTCTTGATGTAATATTGCGATTGCAGCTTTCAGAAATGAGGTGCATTACCGCCACTGACCTCATTTGTCTTTCAGTCAAATCAAATCAAATTTTATTTGTCACATACACATGGTTAGCAGATGTTAATGCGAGTGTAGCGAAAAGCTTGTGCTTCTAGTTCTGACAATGCAGTAATAACCAACAAGTAATCTAACCTAACAATTTCACAACAACTACCTTATAGTGTAAAGTGTAAAGGAATGAATAATACAGTGCCTTGCGAAAGTATTCGGCTCCCTTGAACTTTGCGACCTTTTGCCACATTTCAGGCTTCAAACATAAAGATATAAAACTGTATTTTTTGTGAAGAATCAACAACAAGTGGGACACAATCATGAAGTGGAACGACATTTATTGGATATTTCAAACTTTTTTAACAAATCAAAAACTGAAAAATTGGGCGTGCAAAATTATTCAGCCCCTTTACTTTCAGTGCAGCAAACTCTCTCCAGAAGTTCATCCAATGTTGACCTAAATGACTAATGATGATAAATACAATCCACCTGTGTGTAATCAAGTCTCCGTATAAATGCACCTGCACTGTGATAGGCTCAGAGGTCCGTTAAAAGCGCAGAGAGCATCATGAAGAACAAGAAACACACCAGGCAGGTCCGAGATACTGTTGTGAAGAAGTTTAAAGCCGGATTTGGATACAAAAAGATTTCCCAAGCTTTAAACATCCCAAGGAGCACTGTGCAAGCGATAATATTGAAATGGAAGGAGTATCAGACCACTGCAAATCTACCAAGACTTGGCCGTCCCTCTAAACTTTCAGCTCATACAAGGAGAAGACTGATCAGAGATGCAGCCAAGAGGCCCATGATCACTCTGGATGAACTGCAGAGATCTACAGCTGAGGTGGGAGACTCTGTCCATAGGACAACAATCAGTCGTATATTGCACAAATCTGACCTTTATGGAAGAGTGGCAAGAAGAAAGCCATTTCTTAAAGATATCCATAAAAAGTGTTGTTTAAAGTTTGCCACAAGCCACCTGGGAGACACACCAAACATGTGGAAGAAGGTGCTCTGGTCAGATGAAACCAAAATTGAACTTTTTGGCAACAATGCAAAACGTTATGTTTGGCGTAAAAGCAACACAGCTCATCACCCTGAACACACCATCCCCACTGTCAAACATGGTGGTGGCAGCATCATGGTTTGGGCCTGCTTTTCTTCAGCAGGGACAGGGAAGATGGTTAAAATTGATGGGAAGATGGATGGAGCCAAATACAGGACCATTCTGGAAGAAAACCTGATGGAGTCTGCAAAAGACCTGAGACTGGGACGGAGATTTGTCTTCCAACAAGACAATGATCCAAAACATAAAGCAAAATCTACAATGGAATGGTTCAAAAATAAACATATCCAGGTGTTAGAATGGCCAAGTCAAAGTCCAGACCTGAATCCAATCGAGAATCTGTGGAAAGAACTGAAAACTGCTGTTCACAAATGCTCTCCATCCAACCTCACTGAGCTCGAGCTGTTTTGCAAGGAGGAATGGGGAAAAATTCAGTCTCTCGATGTGCAAAACTGATAGAGAAATACCCCAAGCGACTTACAGCTGTAATCGCAGCAAAAGGTGGCGCTACAAAGTATTAACTTAAGGGGGCTGAATAATTTTGCACGCCCAATTTTTCAGTTTTTGATTTGTTAAAAAAGTTTGAAATATCCAATAAATGTCGTTCCACTTCATGATTGTGTCCCACTTGTTGTTGATTCTTCACAAAAAAAATTTTTTTTTTTATATCTTTATGTTTGAAGCCTGAATTGTGGCAAAAGGTCGCAAAGTTCAAGGGGGCCGAATACTTTCGCAAGGCAATGTATGTACTGTACATACAAATATATGAATGAGTGATGGTACAGAGTGGCATAGGCAAGATGCAGTAGATGGTATCGAGTACAGTATATACATATGAGATGAGTAATGTAGGGTATGTAAACATTATATGAAGTGGCATTGTTTAAAGTGGCTAGTGATACATTTTTCATAAATTTTTACATTAAAGTGGCTGGAGTTGAGTCAGTATGTTGGCAGCAGCCACTCAATGTTAGTGGTGGCTGTTTAACAGTCTGATGGCCTTGAGATTGAAGTTGTTTTTCAGTCTCTTGGTCCTTGCTTTGATGCACCTGTACTGACCTTGCCTTCAAATCAAAGTTTAGGTGTCGACCTTACAGTGAAATGCTTACTTACAGGCTCTAACCAATAGTGCGGAGAAAAAAAGTGTGTGTGTGTGTGTTTGTAGTTAAGTAAAGAAAGAAAACAACAGTAAAATGTTGAAAATAAGAGTAGCAAGGCTATATACAGAACCTGGTTAGTCAGGCTTATTGAAGTAGTATGTACATGTGGGTATGGTTAAAGTGACTATGCATATATGATGAAAAGAGAGTAGCAGGAGTGTAAAAATAGGGGTTGGCGGGTGCTGGGTCACAATGCAAATAGCCCGGACAGCAAATGTGCGGGAGCACTGGTTGGTCGGGCCAATTGAGGTAGTATGTACATGAATGTATAGTTAAAGTGACTATGCATATAAGATAAACAGAGAGTAGCAGCAGCGTAAAAAAGGGGTTTGGGGGGCACACAATGCAAATAGTCCGGGTAACCATTTGCGGGGTGAACAGGCAGTGGCTCGGGTGGTTGTTGTCCTTGATGATCTTTATGGCCTTCCTGTGACATCGGGTGGTGTAGGTGTCCTGGAGGGCAGGTAGTTTGCCCCCGGTGATGCGTTGTGCAGACCTCACTACCCTCTGGAGAGCCTTACGGTTGTGGGTGGAGCAGCTGATGTACCAGGCGGTGATACAGCCCGACAGGATGCTCTCGATTGTGCATCTGTAAAAGTTTGTGAGTGCTTTTGGTGACAAGCCAAATTCCTTCAGCCTCCTGAGGTTGAAGAGGCGCTGCTGCGCCTTCCTCACCACGCTGTCTGTGTGGGTGAACCAATTCAGTTTGTCCGTGATGCGTACGCAGAGGAACTTAAAATGTACTACCCTCTCCACTACTGTCCCGTCGATGTGGATAGGGGGTTGCTCCCTCTGCTGTTTCCTGAAGTCCACGATCATCTCCTTTGTTTTGTTGACATTGAGTGTGAGGTTATTTTCCTGACACCACACTCCGAGGGACCTCACCTCCTCCCTGTAGGTCTGTCTCATCGTTGTTGGTAATCAAGCTTACCACTGTGGTGTCGTCTGCAAACTTGATGATGGAGTTGGAGGCGTGCGTGGCCACGCAGTCGTAGGTGAACAGGGAGTACAGGAGAGGGCTCAGAACGCACCCTTGTGGGGCCCCGGTGTTGAGGATCAGCGGGGTGGAGATGTTGTTACCTACCCTCACCACCTGGGGGCGGCCCATCAGGAAGTCCAGTACCCAGTTGAACAGGGCGGGGTCGAGACCCAGGGTCTTGAGCTTGATGACGAGTTTGGAGGGTACTATGGTGTTAAATGCTGAGCTGTAGTCGACGAACAGCATTCTCACATAGGTGTACTTCTTGTCAAGATGGGTTAGGGCAGTGTGCAGTGTGGTTGCGATTGCGTCGTCTGTGGACCTATTGGGGCGGTAGTGGGTCTAGGGTGTCAGGTAAGGTGGAGGTGATATGGTCCTTGACTAGTCTCTCAAAGCACTTCATGATGATGGAAGTGAGTGCCACGGGGCGGTAGTCGTTTAGCTCAGTTACCTTAGCTTTCTTGGGAACAGGAACAATGGTGGCCCTCTTGAAGCATGTGGGAACAGCAAACTGAGATAAGGATGAATTGAAAATGTCAGTAAACACACCAGCCAGCTGGTCTGCGCATGCTCTGAGGACGCGGCTGGGGATGCCGTCTGGGCCTGCAGCCTTGCGAGGGTTAACACGTTTATATGTTTTACTCACGTCGGCTGCAGTGAAGCATAGTCCGCAGGTTTTGGTAGCGGGCCATGTCAGTGGCACTGTATTGTCCTCAAAGCGAGCAAAGAAGTTGTTTAGTCTGTCTGGGAGCAAGACATCCTGGCCCGCGACGGGGCTGGTTTTCTTTTTGTAATCCGTGATTGACTGTAAACCCTGCCACATACCTCTTGTGTCTGAGCCGTTGAATTGCGACTCTACTTTGTCTCCATACTGACAATTAGCTTGTTTGATTGCCTTGCGGAGGGAATAGCTACACTGTTCGTATTCGGTCATGTTTCAGGTCAAATGCCCTGATTCACGCGCTTTCAGTTTTGCGTGAATTCTGCCATTAATCCACGGTTTCTGGTTTGGAAATGTTTTAATAGTTGCTGTGGGTACGTCATCGCCGATGCACCGATGTTGATGTTTGACGCAATGCAATAATTGAATAACAGATTTCTACATTTATTTTGCACGCGACGCGAGCGGTGTAGTCAGCCTGTTTGACTTTTAGATGTTAAAGATTAACTTTCATGGGAAAAAAAAGGTTAATTGAAGACCAGATATTTAGTTATAGTCATACATGTCTGTTTTGGTCTTCATTTTGATAGTTTGTTACAAAAGTGATATATTTTTGTATTTCAGTAGTAAATCTGTACATTTGTCTCTAGCAGTTCAACTCTACCACTGAAATTGTGAAATAGAGGCACCTTGGCTGCGTTCATTAGTTTTTTATTTTCTGGAATGTTGGGTTGGGTTGTGGTTTTGGGAACGCTGTCAGCATCGCCACTGCCCTTTATATAAGCCACTCATTGTTTCAAAGAACACCTTGCCACCCACCAAACAGGATCAAACAGACCTCAGTCTGTTCAAGAACTTATGGGAAGGTTTTGGGGAAACAGCTCGATCAGTACAAACCCTTCCGCAACGCAGCAAACGTTCAAGCCTCTTGAGAAGGTGCCACTAGGTCATCTCAAGCGAGGGGTTCGGTATGAAATATACTTCCTTCTAGATGCGAATAGATGTAATTTTTATTCAGACATTTGGAACACAAATAAATAATCATAACATTTAAAACTATATAAATAAAAAAATATACAGTTGAAACATAAGTTTACGTACACTTATGTTGGAGTCATTAAAACTCAACCACTCAACACATTTCTTGTTAACAAACTATAGTTTTGGCAAGTCAGTTAGGACATCTACTTTGTGCATGACACAAGACATTTTTCCAACAACTGTTTACAGACAGATCATTTCACTTATAATTCACTGTATCACAATTCCAGTGGATCAGAAGTTTACATACACTAAGTTGACTGTGCCTTTAAACAGCTTGGAAAATTCCAGAAAATGATGTCATGGGTTTAGAAGCTTCTGATTTACTTAATTTGAGTCAATTGGAGGCATACCTGTGGATGTATTTCAAGGTCTACCTTCACACTCAGTGCCTCTTTGCTTGACATCATTGGAAAATCCAAATAAAAAAATGGTAGACCTCCACAAGTCTGGTTCATCCTTGGGAGAAATTTCCAAACACCTGAAGGTACCACGTTCATCTGTACAAACAATAGCACGCAAGTATAAACACCATGGGACCAAGCAGCAGTCATACCGCTCAGGAAGGAGACGCCTTATGTCTCCTAGAGATTAATGTACTTTGGCGCGAAAAGTGCAAATCAATCCCAGAACAACAGCAAAGAACCTTGTGAAGATGCTGGAAAAAACAGGTACAAAAAAATCTATATCCACAGTAAAACAAGTCCTATATCGACATAACCTGAAAGGCTGCTCAGCAAGGAAGAAGCCACTGCTCCAAAACCGCCACAAAAAAAGCCAGAATACGGTTTGCAACTGCACATGGGGACAAAGATTGTACTTTTAGGAGAAATGTCCTCTGTTCTGATGAAACAAAGATACGGGGGTGGCAGCATCATGTTGTGGGGGTGCTTTGCTGCAGGAGGGACTGGTGCACTTCACAAAATTGATGGCATCATGAGGGACGAAAACGATGTGGATATTTTGAATCTCAAGACATCAGTCAGAAAGTTAAAGCTTGGACGCAAATGGGTCTTCCAAATGGACAGTGACCCCAAGCATACATCCAAAGTTGTGGCAAAATGGCTTAAGGACAACAAAGTCAAGGTATTGGAGTGGCCATCACAAAGCCCTGACCTCCATCCTATAGAAAATATGTGGGCAGAACTGAAAAAGCGTGTGCAAGCAAGGAGGCCTACAAACCTGACCCAATTACACCAGCTCTGTCAGGAGGAATGGGCCAAAATTCACCCATCTTATTATGGGAAGCTTGTGGAAGGCTACCCAAAATGTTTGACCCAAGTTAAACCATTTAAAGGCAATGCTACCAAATACTAATTGAGTGTATTTAAACTCCTGACCCACTGGGAATGTGATGAAAGAAATAAAAGCTGAAATAAATCATTCTCTCTACTATTATTCTGACATTTCACATTCTTAAAATAAAGTGGTGATCCTAGCTGACCTAAGACAGGGACTTTTTACTTAGATTAAAATGTCAGGAATTGTGAAACTGAGTTTAAAAATATTTGCCCAAGGTGTATGTAAACTTCCGACTTCAACTGTATACATAAATAAGAATCATAAGTATAAAAAAAACAAATAAAAGACATTTGATTTGGTACTCGAGCATCAATACATTACCTCGGAGCATACACTGGACGTTCTGGCCGAGGGGTAGGGTTGATCCGAGCGTCCTGACCTCACAACGGCAGTCAAGCACACAAGGTAACTGGCTAACGTTGGCTAGCTTGCTAGCTACTTCCAGACACAAATGAGAGAACACCTCACTCTTACCATTTTACTCACCCTTGAAGAACTGGTTAGGCTGTTTTCATGTTATCCAGAGCATTGGCGACTGTAACCGTGCTGCTGGCAACAATTTAATTACACTTTTCCCCAACGTTTACTGACACCGGTCATATTCAACACTCAGATGAGAGTGCTCTGAAATCGGAGTAGATAGCCAGAGCGAATTTACGAATGCACCGTAATTCCATGCGGAAGCGTTACAAATTCATGAGACCAGCTCCATTGATAACTACTAGCGGCGTTGCTAACTAGCAACGCTGGTTCCATGAATTGCAAAGAGTTATGGGGCATTAGAATCCTCTGGTCTTAACTTGTAGTCCTAAACCTAGGCTCAAAATATACAAGCTGGTGAGCTCTATGGTCTTGGTAAATGGAGTGTGCCAATAAATTTTGCATGATACTTCCTTGATTAGACTACTGACATTACACAAAAGGCAGTAAGACACATTTCCGCATATGACCAAATTCAATGTTTTTGCTTACCGTTTCATACAAATCTGTGCTTTTATAAAGAAAAACATGTAGACTATGAGGATTATATGTTTATATTTGTAGCTAACGTAAGCTAACCCCATGCCGTATAAATGTGCGCAACCGCAACATTCAAACGAGGCTGCAAAGAAAACTAATGGGACTGTAGTGACTGTGTTGACATCAAACTCTGGGGTATGAACTACGTTTCTATTCAAGCATTGATTGACATTGTAATGGCTCTATAGTATTGGAGAAAAGTTTACAAAAAAGAGCCCTCCGACGCCGTACGTTACATCGTGACGTGTCACGGTGTAACATACAGCACGCATAAAGCAACTAATTCTGTCTTACAGCCTCTCTCCACCAGGTGTAACACTTCTCTCACCGTTTAAAAACAAGAAAGGGACAAGGACAGGGTAAGGGGGAAACCTAGTCATTTTTTGCATCATCACTGCAAGCTGTCATGGCTCTCAAAAGTCGCTGTTTACTTATTAAGATCACTTTAGCACCACCCTAAAAACCAGATTCAAATTCAACACAACACTTCAAATAGGTATGTAATGACACATTCTATAAACTCTTTATGGTGTTGTATTTACATTCTAGAGGCGATAAGGTGACAAGTTGGACAGAGAGTGAAAAAAGTTATTTCCCCATACGACATCTCTTTCTCACTATCACGCAATAGGTTTAGCTTCCCCACCCGCCATTTTTAAAAAGACCCGACGGAGCTCATTGCCTTCTTGAATCATGCAGAGATGGGCATCATGAAGGTATCATTGATTTTGTTGGAAAGGGGAGAAATTGTGCTTTACAATGGTATTGATAGTACAGTTGATCTGGAAGTATTACGTTTTTTGGGCGCTAAAATAAGGTCAATTGTACGGACCAGCACGATGTACAGAAGTGAGTTAGTTTACGTTACATCATAACAATAGATAGATGACAATGGTGGTCAGGTTAACTTATATGTTTTCCTAATTACTATTACTAATTGGTGGCACAGTCCACTAAGACAGTTGACTAACAGTTCAATAGTTGTGAGTTCATTTTATGAAGCGTGAGGGAAATTCCTGTCTGACCAAAAGTGGACGCGGACCCCCCCAGACCAGACCCTTACAGTGAGCTGCCCTGTAGGAGACACATCATCCGGGAACAATTGAGAGACGGCAACTGATTTCAGTAAGTCAATTTAAATGATTTTTTATCAAATAAATGATCAAACCAATAAAATGAGGTGAGTAAACGCATAAAAGGTACCCATAGTCTTATAGAGAGAAGGCTATTCACTAGTCATATGGTGAGAAGACTCGAGCGAGGGCGAGTAACGGTACCATGGAAAGCATTTATTGAAGAAGTGTAAATGTGGTCTGCAGCCACTGGTAATAGCACAAGGTGTTTGAGCATGGGGTGTTATTATATACAGTGTCAAGAAAAAGTATGAACCCTTTGGAATTACCTGGATTTCTGCATTAATTGGTCATAAAGTTCAAATCAAAAAAAATTTTATTTGTCACATACACATGTTTAGCAGATGTTAATGCGAGTGTAGCGAAATGCTTGTGCTTCTAGTTCCGACAATGCAGTAATAACCAACAAGTAATCTAACTAACAATTCCAAAACTACTGTCTTGTACACAGTGTGAGGGGATAAAGAATATGTACATTGGGATATATGAATGAGTGATGGTACAGAGCAGCATAGGCAAGATACAGTAGATGGTATAGTACAGTATATACATATGAGATGAGTATGTAAACAAAGTGGCATAGTTAAAGTGGCTAGTGATACATGTATTACATAAGGATACAGTCGATGATATAGAGTACAGTATATACGTATGCATATGAGATGAATAATGTAGGGTAAGTAACATTATATAAGGTAGCATTGTTTAAAGTGGCTAGTGATATATTTACATCATTTCCCATCAATTCCCATTATTAAAGTGGCTGGAGTTGAGTCAGTGTCAGTGTGTTGGCAGCAGCCACTCAATGTTAGTGGTGGCTGTTTAACAGTCTGATGGCCTTGAGATAGAAGCTGTTTTTCAGTCTCTCGGTCCCAGCTTTGATGCACCTGTACTGACCTCGCCTTCTGGATGATAGCGGGGTGAACAGGCAGTGGCTCGGGTGGTTGATGTCCTTGATGATCTTTATGGCCTTCCTGTGACATCGGGTGGTGTAGGTGTCCTGGAGGGCAGGTAGTTTGCCCCCGGTGATGCGTTGTGCAGACCTCACTACCCTCTGGAGAGCCTTACGGTTGAGGGCGGAGCAGTTGCCGTACCAGGCGGTGATACAGCCCGCCAGGATGCTCTCGATTGTGCATCTGTAGAAGTTTGTGAGTGCATTTGGTGACAAGCTGAATTTCTTCAGCCTCCTGAGGTTGAAGAGGCGCTGCTGCGCCTTCTTCACAATGCTGTCTGTGTGAGTGGACCAATTCAGTTTGTCTGTGATGTGTATGCCGAGGAACTTAAAACTTGCTACCCTCTCCACTACTGTTCCATCGATGTGGATAGGGGGGTGTTCCCGCTGCTGTTTCCTGAAGTCCACAATCATCTCCTTAGTTTTGTTGACGTTGAGTGTGAGGTTATTTTCCTGACACCACACTCCGAGGGCCCTCACTTCCTCCCTGTAGGCCGTCTCGTCGTTGTTGGTAATCAAGCCTGTGTCGTCCGCAAACTTGATGATTGAGTTGGAGGCGTGCGTGGCCACGCAGTCGTGGGTGAACAGGGAGTACAGGAGAGGGCTCAGAACGCACCCTTGTGGGGCCCCAGTGTTGAGGATCAGCGGGGAGGAGATGTTGTTGCCTACCCTCACCACCTGGGGGCGGCCCGTCAGGAAGTCCAGTACCCAGTTGCACAGGGCGGGGCTTGATGACGAGCTTGGAGGGTACTATGGTGTTGAATGCCGAGCTGTAGTCAATGAACAGCATTCTCACATAGGTATTCCTCTTGTCCAGATGGGTTAGGGCAGTGTGCAGTGTGGTTGAGATTGCATCGTCTGTGGACCTATTTGGGCGGTAAGCAAATTGGAGTGGGTCTAGGGTGTCAGGTAGGGTGGAGGTGATATGGTCCTTGACTAGTCTCTCAAAGCACTTCATGATGACGGAAGTGAGTGCTACGGGGCGGTAGTCGTTTAGCTCAGTTACCTTAGCTTTCTTGGGAACAGGAACAATGGTGGCCCTCTTGAAGCATGTGGGAACAGCAGACTGGTATAGGGATTGATTGAATATGTCCGTAAACACACCGGCCAGCTGGTCTGCGCATGCTCTGAGGGCGCGGCTGGGGATGCCGTCTGGGCCTGCAGCCTTGCGAGGGTTAACACGTTTAAATGTCTTACTCACCTCGGCTGCAGTGAAGGAGAGACCGCATGTTTTCGTTGCAGGCCGTGTCAGTGGCACTGAATTGTCCTCAAAGCGGGCAAAAAAGTTATTTAGTCTGCCTGGGAGCAGGACATCCTGGTCCGTGACTGGGCTGGATTTCTTCCTGTAGTCCGTGATTGACTGTAGACCCTGCCACATACCTCTTGTGTCTGAGCCGTTGAATTGAGATTCTACTTTGTCTCTGTACTGACGCTTAGCTTGTTTGATAGCCTTGCGGAGGGAATAGCTGCACTGTTTGTATTCGGTCATGTTACCAGACACCTTGCCCTGATTAAAAGCAGTGGTTCGCGCTTTCAGTTTCACGCGAATGCTGCCATCAATCCACGGTTTCTGGTTAAGGAATGTTTTAATCGTTGCTATGGGAACGACATCTTCAACGCACGTTCTAATGAACTCGCACACCGAATCAGCGTATTCGTCAATGTTGTTGTCTGACGCAATACGAAACATGTCCCAGTCCACGTGATGAAAGCAGTCTTGGAGTGTGGAGTCAGCTTGGTCGGACCAGCGTTGGACAGACCTCAGCGTGGGAGCCTCTTGTTTTAGTTTCTGTCTGTAGGCAGGGATCAACAAAATGGAGTCGTGGTCAGCTTTTCCGAAAGGGGGGCGGGGCAGGGCCTTATATGCGTCGCGGAAGTTAGAGTAACAATGATCCAAGGTCTTTCCACCCCTGGTTGCGCAATCGATATGCTGATAAAATTTAGGGAGCCTTGTTTTCAGATTAGCCTTCTTAAAATCCCCAGCTACAATGAATGCAGCCTCCGGATAAATGGTTTGATCTGATCTTCATCTAACACACTAAAAATCATAATAATATACAATATACAGCTACACGTAGATGTACGTAAGTGGTGTAAAAGGTATTAAGTATGTAAAATGCGTTACAAGAGTTTAACTTACTAGGTAGAGACTTAGGAAAGAGCACACCATCTATAGAGGACTGATAGACAGTGCCTGCCCAGTTATTGTGAATATTGATCCCAGAAAGAGACTCTAGTCTACCTTAAAAAAGGAAGTTCCCTCCAAAGTTTCTCTTCCCTTATGAATTGAGGTTGAAGAGGCGCTGCTGCGCCTTCCTCACCACGCTGTCTGTGTGGGTGAACCAATTCAGTTTGTCCATGATGCGTACGCAGAGGAACTTAAAATTTACTACCCTCTCCACTACTGTCCCGTCGATGTGGATAGGGGGTTGCTCCCTCTGCTGTTTCCTGAAGTCCACGATCATCTCCTTTGTTTTGTTGGCGTTGAGTGTGAGGTTATTTTCCTGACACCACACTCCGAGGGACCTCACCTTCTCCCTGTAGGTCTGTCTCATCGTTGTTGGTAATCAAGCTTACCACTGTGGTGTCGTCTCCAAACTTGATGATGGAGTTGGAGGCGTGCGTGGCCACGCAGTCGTAGGTGAACAGGGAGTACAGGAGAGGGCTCAGAACACACCCTTGTGGGGCCCCGGTGTTGAGGATCAGCGGGGTGGAGATGTTGTTACCTACCCTAACCACCTGGGGGCGGCCCATCAGGAAGTCCAGTACCCAGTTGAACAGGGCGGGGTCGAGACCCAGGGTCTTGAGCTTGATGACGAGTTTGGAGGGTACTATGGTGTTAAATGCTGAGCTGTAGTCGACGAACAGCATTCTCACATAGGTGTACTTCTTGTCAAGATGGGTTAGGGCAGTGTGCAGTGTGGTTGCGATTGCGTCGTCTGTGGACCTATTGGGGCGGTAGTGGGTCTAGGGTGTCAGGTAAGGTGGAGGTGATATGGTCCTTGACTAGTCTCTCAAAGCACTTCATGATGATGGAAGTGAGTGCCACGGGGCGGTAGTCGTTTAGCTCAGTTACCTTAGCTTTCTTGGGAACAGGAACAATGGTGGCCCTCTTGAAGCATGTGGGAACAGCAAACTGAGATAAGGATGAATTGAAAATGTCAGTAAACACACCAGCCAGCTGGTCTGCGCATGCTCTGAGGACGCGGCTGGGGATGCCGTCTGGGCCTGCAGCCTTGCGAGGGTTAACACGTTTATATGTTTTACTCGGCTGCAGTGAAGCATAGTCCGCAGGTTTTGGTAGCGGGCCATGTCAGTGGCACTGTATTGTCCTCAAAGCGAGCAAAGAAGTTGTTTAGTCTGTCTGGGAGCAAGACATCCTGGCCCGCGACAGGGCTGGTTTTCTTTTTGTAATCCGTGATTGACTGTAAACCCTGCCGCGACGCGAGTGGTGTAGTCAGCCTGTTTGACTTTTAGATGTTAAAGATTAACTTTCATGGGAAAAAAAAGGTTAATTGAAGACCAGATATTTAGTTATAGTCATACATGTCTGTTTTGGTCTTCATTTTGATAGTTTGTTACAAAAGTGATATATTTTTGTATTTCAGTAGTAAATCTGTACATTTGTCTCTAGCAGTTCAACTCTACCACTGAAATTGCGAAATAGAGGCACCTTGGCTGCGTTCATTAGTTTTTTATTTTCTGGAATGTTGGGTTGGGTTGTGGTTTTGGGAACGCTGTCAGCATCGCCACTGCCCTTTATATAAGCCACTCATTGTTTCAAAGAACACCTTGCCACACCCACCAAACAGGATCAAACAGACCTCAGTCTGTTCAAGAACTTATGGGAAGGTTTTGGGGAAACAGCTCGATCAGTACAAACCCTTCCGCAACGCAGCAAACGTTCAAGCCTCTTGAGAAGGTGCCACTAGGTCATCTCAAGCGAGGGGTTCGGTATGAAATATACTTCCTTCTAGATGCGCTGGGCGGTACGACCTCAAGGCGTACTATAAAAGCAGGTGACAGCGTTTAGCAATATAGATAGAAATAGTAATGGTATATTTTTGTAGGCACTAACTCCACCATGGTTCGATGGACAAAGCTGATGAGCAGCCCCCCCCCCAAAGGAAAGCACCAATCTGCCCTAACTGTAATTTTTATTCAGACATTTGGAACACAAATAAATAATCATAACATTTAAAACTATATAAATAAAAAAATATACAGTTGAAACATAAGTTTACGTACACTTATGTTGGAGTCATTAAAACTCAACCACTCAACACATTTCTTGTTAACAAACTATAGTTTTGGCAAGTCAGTTAGGACATCTACTTTGTGCATGACACAAGACATTTTTCCAACAACTGTTTACAGACAGATCATTTCACTTATAATTCACTGTATCACAATTCCAGTGGATCAGAAGTTTACATACACTAAGTTGACTGTGCCTTTAAACAGCTTGGAAAATTCCAGAAAATGATGTCATGGGTTTAGAAGCTTCTGATTTACTTAATTTGAGTCAATTGGAGGCATACCTGTGGATGTATTTCAAGGTCTACCTTCACACTCAGTGCCTTTTTGCTTGACATCATTGGAAAATCCAAATAAAAAAATGGTAGACCTCCACAAGTCTGGTTCATCCTTGGGAGAAATTTCCAAACACCTGAAGGTACCACGTTCATCTGTACAAACAATAGCACGCAAGTATAAACACCATGGGACCAAGCAGCAGTCATACCGCTCAGGAAGGAGACGCCTTATGTCTCCTAGAGATTAATGTACTTTGGCGCGAAAAGTGCAAATCAATCCCAGAACAACAGCAAAGAACCTTGTGAAGATGCTGGAAAAAACAGGTACAAAAAAATCTATATCCACAGTAAAACAAGTCCTATATCGACATAACCTGAAAGGCTGCTCAGCAAGGAAGAAGCCACTGCTCCAAAACCGCCACAAAAAAAGCCAGAATACGGTTTGCAACTGCACATGGGGACAAAGATTGTACTTTTAGGAGAAATGTCCTCTGTTCTGATGAAACAAAGATACGGGGGTGGCAGCATCATGTTGTGGGGGTGCTTTGCTGCAGGAGGGACTGGTGCACTTCACAAAATTGATGGCATCATGAGGGACGAAAACGATGTGGATATTTTGAATCTCAAGACATCAGTCAGAAAGTTAAAGCTTGGACGCAAATGGGTCTTCCAAATGGACAGTGACCCCAAGCATACATCCAAAGTTGTGGCAAAATGGCTTAAGGACAACAAAGTCAAGGTATTGGAGTGGCCATCACAAAGCCCTGACCTCCATCCTATAGAAAATATGTGGGCAGAACTGAAAAAGCGTGTGCAAGCAAGGAGGCCTACAAACCTGACCCAATTACACCAGCTCTGTCAGGAGGAATGGGCCAAAATTCACCCATCTTATTATGGGAAGCTTGTGGAAGGCTACCCAAAATGTTTGACCCAAGTTAAACCATTTAAAGGCAATGCTACCAAATACTAATTGAGTGTATGTAAACTCCTGACCCACTGGGAATGTGATGAAAGAAATAAAAGCTGAAATAAATCATTCTCTCTACTATTATTCTGACATTTCACATTCTTAAAATAAAGTGGTGATCCTAGCTGACCTAAGACAGGAACTTTTTACTTAGATTAAAATGTCAGGAATTGTGAAACTGAGTTTAAAAATATTTGCCCAAGGTGTATGTAAACTTCCGACTTCAACTGTATACATAAATAAGAATCATAAGTATAAAAAAAACAAATAAAAGACATTTGATTTGGTACTCGAGCATCAATACATTACCTCGGAGCATACACTGGACGTTCTGGCCGAGGGGTAGGGTTGATCCGAGCGTCCTGACCTCACAACGGCAGTCAAGCACACAAGGTAACTGGCTAACGTTGGCTAGCTTGCTAGCTACTTCCAGACACAAATGGGAGAACACCTCACTCTTACCATTTTACTCACCCTTGAAGAGCTGGTTAGGCTGTTTTCATGTTATCCAGAGCATTGGCGACTGTAACCGTGCTGCTGGCAACAATTTAATTACACTTTTCCCCAACGTTTACTGACACCGGTCATATTCAACACTCAGATGAGAGTGCTCTGAAATCGGAGTAGATAGCCAGAGCGAATTTACGAATGCACCGTAATTCCATGCGGAAGCGTTACAAATTCATGAGACCAGCTCCATTGATAACTACTAGCGGCGTTGCTAACTAGCAACGCTGGTTCCATGAATTGCAAAGAGTTATGGGGCATTAGAATCCTCTGGTCTTAACTTGTAGTCCTAAACCTAGGCTCAAAATATACAAGCTGGTGAGCTCTATGGTCTTGGTAAATGGAGTGTGCCAATAAATTTTGCATGATACTTCCTTGATTAGACTACTGACATTACACAAAAGGCAGTAAGACACATTTCCGCATATGACCAAATTCAATGTTTTTGCTTACCGTTTCATACAAATCTGTGCTTTTATAAAGAAAAACATGTAGACTATGAGGATTATATGTTTATATTTGTAGCTAACGTAAGCTAACCCCATGCCGTATAAATGTGCGCAACCGCAACATTCAAACGAGGCTGCAAAGAAAACTAATGGGACTGTAGTGACTGTGTTGACATCAAACTCTGGGGTATGAACTACGTTTCTATTCAAGCATTGATTGACATTGTAATGGCTCTATAGTATTGGAGAAAAGTTTACAAAAAAGAGCCCTCCGACGCCGTACGTTACATCGTGACGTGTCACGGTGTAACATACAGCACGCATAAAGCAACTAATTCTGTCTTACAGCCTCTCTCCACCAGGTGTAACACTTCTCTCACCGTTTAAAAACAAGAAAGGGACAAGGACAGGGTAAGGGGGAAACCTAGTCATTTTTTGCATCATCACTGCAAGCTGTCATGGCTCTCAAAAGTCGCTGTTTACTTATTAAGATCACTTTAGCACCACCCTAAAAACCAGATTCAAATTCAACACAACACTTCAAATAGGTATGTAATGACACATTCTATAAACTCTTTATGGTGTTGTATTTACATTCTAGAGGCGATAAGGTGACAAGTTGGACAGAGAGTGAAAAAAGTTATTTCCCCATACGACATCTCTTTCTCACTATCACGCAATAGGTTTAGCTTCCCCACCCGCCATTTTTAAAAAGACCCGACGGAGCTCATTGCCTTCTTGAATCATGCAGAGATGGGCATCATGAAGGTATCATTGATTTTGTTGGAAAGGGGAGAAATTGTGCTTTACAATGGTATTGATAGTACAGTTGATCTGGAAGTATTACGTTTTTTGGGCGCTAAAATAAGGTCAATTGTACGGACCAGCACGATGTACAGAAGTGAGTTAGTTTACGTTACATCATAACAATAGATAGATGACAATGGTGGTCAGGTTAACTTATATGTTTTCCTAATTACTATTACTAATTGGTGGCACAGTCCACTAAGACAGTTGACTAACAGTTCAATAGTTGTGAGTTCATTTTATGAAGCGTGAGGGAAATTCCTGTCTGACCAAAAGTGGACGCGGACCCCCCCAGACCAGACCCTTACAGTGAGCTGCCCTGTAGGAGACACATCATCCGGGAACAATTGAGAGACGGCAACTGATTTCAGTAAGTCAATTTAAATGATTTTTTATCAAATAAATGATCAAACCAATAAAATGAGGTGAGTAAACGCATAAAAGGTACCCATAGTCTTATAGAGAGAAGGCTATTCACTAGTCATATGGTGAGAAGACTCGAGCGAGGGCGAGTAACGGTACCATGGAAAGCATTTATTGAAGAAGTGTAAATGTGGTCTGCAGCCACTGGTAATAAATAGCACAAGGTGTTTGAGCATGGGGTGTTATTATATACAGTGTCAAGAAAAAGTATGAACCCTTTGGAATTACCTGGATTTCTGCATAAATTGGTCATAAAGTTTGATCTGATCTTCATCTAACACACTAAAAATCATAATAATATACAATATACAGCTACACGTAGATGTACGTAAGTGGTGTAAAAGGTATTAAGTATGTATAATGCGTTACAAGAGTTTAACTTACTAGGTAGAGACTTAGGAAAGAGCACACCATCTATAGAGGACTGATAGACAGTGCCTGCCCAGTTATTGTGAATATTGATCCCAGAAAGAGACTCTAGTCTACCTTAAAAAAGGAAGTTCCGTCCAAAGTTTCTCTTCCCTTATGAATTGGTCAAAGCATTTTATAAATTCAGAGCATTACATATTAATCTTAAAATAGACATTTAATAAGTGTGAAGCAGAAAGTGAATATCCAACAGAAATTGGTAATAAATATATTGAGTAACATTGTTAGGGTAGACTAAAATGAAAACAATGCCTTCCAATATGGAGAATGTTAACATGTTTGTTTTGTTTATAAACCTTGCGATCAGGAAAAAAGGAGAACATTGTTTGAGAGTGATCCAAGTGTATTAGCAGTAGTGATTGAGAAGGTCTTCCTATTGGGAAGAAGGGAGTCCTAGTTGAAGGAAACAGATTGAGACTAGTGAAAGCAACAAAGTGAATGGTAATATTAGTGGCTGTCACGCCCTGATCTGTTTCACCTGTCTTTGTGACTGTCTTCAACCACCTCCAGGTGTCTCCTGTTTTCCTCTTTAGTCCCTGGTGTATTTATCCCTGTTTCCTGTCTCTCTGTGCCAGTTCGTCTTGTTTTGCCAAGTCAAGCAGCATTTCTCCTAGCTCCTATTTTTCCCAGTCTCTGTTTTTTCCTAGCCCTCCTGGTTTTGACCCTTGCCTGTCCTGACGCCGAATCCGCCTGCCTGACCACTCTGCCTGTTCTGACCTCGAGCCTGCCTGTCCCCTTGTACTGTTTGGACTCTGACCTGGTTTATGAACCCTCGCCTGTCCCCAACCTGCCTTTTGCCTACCCCTTTTGGTATAATAAATATCGGAGCTCAGCCATCTGCCTCCTGCGTGCGTCTGCATTTGGGTCTCGCCTTGTGCCCTTATAGTGGCTTTTAGATATTGCATTATTTGAGTTCTATCTTAGCAATTTGAAGAAGTATATATTTCAATACAAGGTCACATGATGAACAGAGGGATTGAGCATTGGGACTGATATTAACTTAGAGCCCGCCATCTGGTGTTTAAGTTAAAGATAAGTTTACTGCGGAACAATAGATAGCAGCCAGTACTCAGTGAACTCAAACAGGCTGTAAGGGAGACAGTGGGGAAATTTGAGACAGAGGTATGAATAATAAGGGTAAGAAACGTTTTTGACATTTTCAAATTATTATTACTCAATTCTATAGTTTGGGTAAGCACCAGTGATTTAAGTAAGAAGGTAATGTCACCTAAAACAATCTGTTTCCATTACGTAGAACTGTGTCCAGAATTAAAGTAGATCCAAGTAAATGTTTTAAGTACCAAATACTGAGTTGATAAGCCAGCACCAACCTTTTGAAGGTTCTAGCAGATTTGTTAAAGAACAGGTTGAATATTTTGACTAGTTGATGGGACAATCTATACAGGGACATATGTCAATGCAACAGGTCAAAATTATAAGATTACAAGAGAGGGGCTTAGGGATTGTTTACTTTAGAGGGTGCCAATTCCACTTGACGGAACACTGTTTAATCTGTTTCTGAAGTATAATTCTGTATACGTATGGTTTTATCAAGACTTCCTTCCCAAGGTGCAGTAAACTTAATTAAGATTAAGAATTTTTAGGACTGATTAAGATGTGAAAACTAAGCACATATTTATTTTCCTTCTTCCAGGACTGATGGAACATTTTTTTTACATGTTTATCAATGACTCTCTCTCTCCCCTTGCAATGCTTTCTGAGGCCTTGAGAGAACAGTTATTATAAAGGTACCGGGATCCGGTTGTTAAGGGAGCTCCCAAATTAAGTAAGGCCTGGCCATTTTGTTTGTTTTTACATGTTATGAATATTTGTTAGTGGTGTCAATACTGATTTATTGTGGTGGGTCTTTTTATTTTGGATTTAGTTTTTTTTTTTCATAGGTTAGAAAGGATGCAACTTAAAGGGCACACAAATAAACATTTTGAAGTGTCTGTTGCACACATGTAAATTCTCTTGATGAGAAATGTACTGAAAACCCCAATGTAAACCCGATACACAAAATATTTGAAATGTTTGAAATATCTTTAAATAATGTCTGAGGTACAGGGAAAGAAACACTCACTTAATAGGGTTGACTGACCTCTGACCTCTGTTCTGACATTCTGATGAGGCCTGATCACCCACACTAGAAAGACTAGAGACATTAGGTTGTAGCGGTATTTATTAGAGAGGGGTAAAGAAAGATTTTGTTCGGGCGCCAGGCAGGTATTAACCATGCCGAAAGGAAAAGAGTAGAATAGAGAGAGTACCACTACCAGACCCACACACATCAGCAGAAGAGACTGCCTAGAGTGTAGCCTGTTTACCAGATAGCCAGTGGAGAGAAAAGAGAATACACACCATATAAAACCCACATCACAGCACAGGGGTAACCCCAACAAGAATACCCCATACAATAATACTAATAATGGCAGAGCAATTTAACAGCAACTTCATACAAGAACGAACCCAGTCAGAGGATTTGCAATAATCTGTATTATTTTCTAGTGGATGAGTGCAGAGGGTATGAATGTGGGGGGTGTTCATCGACACAACAAAGGCCTTAAAAATGTCCACAGTCTTCTCGGCCACATGCCATTAGTACACCTCACCTCAATACAGTTCACATAACAATACACAACTTGCAAGCAACCTCCCTTTTAACTAAAATGTCCATCCAAATACTTCTGGCAGGGCAATAATAGTCCAGCTCTAATGAACTTCAATGGGAAGAGCATTTGAAAAATAGAGTCTGTTGCAGGGTAAAGCACTGGAACGAGAGGGAAGAGAAAGAGAGAGAAAAAGAGAAATCTTACCTGTGGTCTTCAGGCCTGCCGGTGTACTGTCTGACTGTCCGATGGTTTGTATGTTAAAGCTTCTCAACAATGTTGCTACTAATCCATGCGATCCATAATGGGCGCGGTCCCAAACAAAAACAACCACGAACTAAAGTGATCACACAGATGATTGAGTTAAATACTTTATAAACTACAAACGCTGAAAACAAAACTTCTGCAGCACAGCACACACAATCAAACTGTCGCGCCACCCAAGAGCCCCTCCCCAAAGAGCTGAACGAGCTCTCTTTATTTCCTCCTTCCTTACTGCTCATGCGCTCTTAAAGTGGCAGCGCACGGTGAAGGCTCCGAGCAGATTTCACCACACTCCTCCCCCCATGAAAAAACAAAGCCTGTAGAAACAGAGAAGACGCAGGCTTTGACAGGTTCATGTTCCTGCTACACAAAACCAGGGAAGTCCTCATCATCAGAGTCCTCCACGAAGAGGTCCTGCAGATGTTGCTTTTGCCTGCGATCCAGCTCTTCTGCCATAGGGTAGCAGGGCTTTAGGTCAACAACATGCACTGTCCTGACATCTTCCCCAGTGTCCTCCAAACAGACCAAGTAGTTCACTGGTCCCAACTGCTGCACTACACGGTATGGACCTTTCCATCTCGAAGCTAGCTTGGCAGTGAACTTCTTAGATGCCTTTGACAGATGATGTGAACGTACCCAGACACGAGACTGGGGTGGAAAACACACGTCTCGTCTATGTTTGTCATAGTTTCTCAGCTGTCATTGTTTGGCTTTGGTTTTGCTGGCCTCCACTCTGGCTAGCAAGGTATGTTGGTGTTGTACGGCATCAAACGCTGGGCAGTCAGGTGAAACATTCGAACTTTGCAAGACCCTGTCCATCGGACCTTTTAGTGGTCTTCCCAGGTGGAGTTTGGCGGGAGTGACCCCAGAAGTCTCCTGCACGGCAGAGTTCAGTGCAAAGCGAAATTCTGGAAGATGCTGATCCCACCTTGTGTGCTAATCCCCCACGAATGAAGCAATCATCCCCTTCAGGGTTCGGTTTACCCTCTCGGTCAGGTTGGTCTGAGGATGGTAGGCTGTGGTCAGCTTGGCAATTACACCCCAGTAGGTACAGAGCTCTTTGTATATTCCTGATATGAACTGCGGACCTCCGTCAGAGAGGATTTGGTCGGGAATTCCGAATCTGGTAAAAACCTCCCTTCGCGGAATTAGAGCAATGGCTGATGCAGTGGCTTTGCGGAGGGGAAACAACTCCATCCAGTGTGTGTAGTAGTCCACTACCACCAATAAAAATTAATTCCGTGTCCCCCGGCTGGGAGGAAAAGGTCCGATGAGGTCAATTCCCAACATTTCATTTGGATGGTTCACCACGGTCTGCTGCATTTTCCCGGCAGGTCTGCCAATGTCTGGTTTGTATTTCTGGCAGACTTCACACTGCTGTACAAACTTCCGGGTATCAACCCACATACCTGGCCAGTAAACCACCTCTTGTAGTCTTCGATAAGTTTTAAAAACTCCAAGATGGCCACTCATGGGATTGGCATGATAAACTTGGATTATCTGGTCACACAATGTAGAGGGAATGAAGACGCAATAATGGGTGCTGTGTATTCTATCTCCTCTTGGAGTTTTTCGATACACTTTATCCTGAATTATGCTATACTTGTCATTGAAGCGACTCTTGGAGTCTTCTTCAGACAGACTCTTGTGGATCGCCATGATGGCAGCATCCGTCTGCTGTGCTCTCCATACACTCATCATCCAGACATTTAGCGGTAGTATAAGTACTGCACAAGGGAGGACAAACATTGGCAGTCTCTGTAATCCGAGAAAGGGCATCTGGTACAACGTTCAGTTTTCCTTTGCGATACTCAATGTTGAAGTCAAACTTCTGCAGTCTGATAGACCAGCGAATAAGACGGCTGTTGGTCTTGCCTGATGCCAGAACCCACTGCAGAGCAGCATGGTCTGTGACAACGGTGAAGATCTTTGCCTCCAAGTAGTAGCTCCATTTCTCCAAAGCTCAGACCACAGCGAGGCACTCCCTTTCAGTCGTTGAATAATTCCTCTCGGCTGAATTAAGGGTGCGACTTGCATAGGCAAGAACTTCTTCTGTTCCAAGTCCTGTTTGTTGAGCCAAGACTGCTCCAAGGCCTGTTTGACTTGCATCCATGTACACAATGAAATGAGCATTCAGGTTAGGATGTCCAAGCACTGGAGGAGTAATTAGACTGTTTTTGAGTGCTTCAAATGCACCTTGGCATGCAGGGGTCCATTGGAATTTCACATCTTTCTTCTTAAGGTGGTTGAGGGGTTCAGCTACCTTTGAAAAATCAGGCACAAACCTGTGGTACCATCCAGCCATACCCAGAAACCGCGGAACAGCCTTGAGGTATGTGGGAATTGGGAATTCCTGCACGGCTGCAACTTTGGCTGGATCTGCATGAATACCTTCAGCATTAACCACATGACCAAGGAACTTGAGTTCTGGCAGACAGAAACGACACTTCAAGTTCAAGGTCAAACCTGCAGCCTTAAGTCTGTCAAAGACGGACTGAATGTCTTGCAGATGATCCGCGACAGAGGAGGAGTAGATTATGATGTCATCCAGATACACAAGACCATTTCTACCCCTCAAATCTCCCAGGACAGTCTCCATCAACCGTTGGAAGGTTGCTGGAGCATTCTTCAAACCAAAAGGCATGACTTTGAAGGAGTACAAACCAGCAGGCGTGACAAAGGCAGTCTTGTCCTGACTAGCGGGATCCATTGACACCTTCCAATAGCCACTGTTCAGATCCAGATTACTAAAGATGGATGCTCCTGCCAGAGATTCCAGTATGTCATTTATGTTTGGTAGAGGGTAGGCATCGCTTTCTGTTATGGCATTCGGCTTCCTGTAGTCCACACAGAATCGATATCCACCATCTTTCTTAGGAATTGGGACAACCGGAGAAGCCCATCCAGAAAACGAAGGTTCCACAATTCCATTCTCCAACATGCTTTTGAGCTGTTCATTGAGAATTTCCAGTTTGGTGGGGGACAGCTTGTAAGGACGCTGCTTAATGGGGACCTCATGCCGGGTATAGATTTTGTTTTTGAAGACGGTTGTACGGCCGAGTGTAAGAGTACAGACCTCACTGTTCATGTCCAACATCTGGGAGAGCTGCCACCTTTCATCATCCGACAGACATGCCTGTTCCACCGCTTGTTTGATGTAGAAATCAGCATCAGGTTTGCTTTTGCTCTCGGATAGAAGGGGGGGTACAGCGGTAATCAGGGTGATAGTTGGGTTCTCAGACTTCACTGGTGGAACATGTTTTTGTCTTTGTCTCTTTATATTTTCTCTGTCTCTGACTTCACCTTGTCCGGACTCTGCATAACGTAGCAGGCTCCAACCTGAAATCAGTGCATTACCAGGTTGAAATGGATGAGGCTGGGAATAGTCAGAGTGTAGCCGATAGGAGGGTTCGTTCAACTCTGTGTTGTTATTCTCTTTGACATTTGTCTTAGACATTTGTATTAAGAATATTGGTAGTAGTAATACTTTTAATTTGAAAGGCCTTGGTCAGGGAGCTGACCAAGAACCTGATGGTCGCTCTAACAGAGCTCCAGAGTTCCTCTGTGGAGATTGGAGAACCTTCCAGAAGGACAACCATCTCTGCAGCACTCCACCAATCAGGCCTTTATGGTAGAGTGGCCAGATGGACGCCACTCCTCAGTAAAAGGCACCTAAAGGACTCTCAGACCATGAGAAACAAGATTCTCTGGTCTGATGAAACCAATGCCAGGTGTCACGTCTGGAGGAAACCTGGCACCATCCCTACGGTGAAGTATGGTGGTGGCAGCATCATGCTGTGGGGATGTTTTTCAGCGGCTGGGAATGGGAGACTAGTCAGGATCAAGGCAAACTACATTTACCACCCACAACTTCTCACCTGAATGCATTTATTTTTTGAATTTGAATGGGTTGGGAAAAGCCTGAAATTAGGGTTGAGAGTTTGTAGTAGCTGATTTAAAGAATACTGAACCATGGATTAGAGTTTCTCCTGGCCCATAGACTACTTTCAGGGCGAGGAACCATTTAACATTCAGTTGTAAAATAGTGAACTGCTCCTTTAAAAGTGGAAGGGGCACTCAGTGAGAGGTGTGTTTATTAAAAGACTCAGTGAGAGATCTTCATGCTACTTCTGACAGTGACAGCTCGAGCTGCCGATCACCTGCACTGTAAGGTAAGTAGCAAGTCGATGAAGGATGGCAAATTGTTTAGATAGCTTCAAATGTATCAGCTGTAGCTACATCCATAGCCTCATAACTATTAGTGTGTGAACTTTTCGCTAGCAACAGTGTTTAGCTGGTTCAGCTACACAAACCCACACAATCTAGTTATTGGACTTTGCACCAAGCTAATTTAACTACCTAGCTAAAATATTACTGAGGGGTTGTACATGGAAATTTATGCTAGGCCAGCTGCTTTAACTAGCTAGCAGGTAAGTTAGCACTCTCAACCACCTCAGTGCATCCTTTGCCATGTCAGGGAATATAAGGGCGTGCCAGGGCTTGACTGTGTCTGCTGCTTCTACTGTATCTGCTGCTTCTACTGTGGGTGTGTTCGTAAATTCAATCTGGAGTGTGTGGTGGAATATTTCAAGATCATGTTTTATGGTTGTTTTATGCAACGGAATAGAGTATTCTGTTAACTATTGTGTGTGTGTTCTACTGAGGATGGGCCTCTGGGTGACAACACTGACAGGAGATTTACATGTAATTTGGGTGATAAAACCTAAAGAGCATTCCAGAGCATGAGTTAATGTTTCTTTTCTATACGGGGCCAGACACTGGTCTCTACACAATGAAAACTGTTGATACGGCAGATACTGTCTGCTATGTATTATAGGTATCTTTCATACAAATCTTAACCTTGTTCCCCATTCTATATATCTGCTGTTCGTCATATAGGTTGAAAGGGGTGTATCTTGGCTATAAAATACCTTTGTACTTTTGTCTCGGGGCTCTCAACGAATCATCTGAGCGTGAATCGTCGACCAGCCATGACCAGCCATCATTATCGTAGAGCACTCAATCGATTCACTTTATATTTGTGCGTTGTATTGACCTGCTCCCTTATTAATAGGTGATTAAAGATTTAGTTTAAGTATTACTCTTACTTGTGTGATAAGTTTGTCTCTCCTCATTTGATAGTAAAGAAATTAACCACCACAAGTGCCAGAGTGCGTACTTGGCGTTCGTAAATTCAGAGTGTTGTCAGATTGTCCATTCATAATTCACTCTGGATATCTACTCCGATTTCAGAGCACTCTTGTTTGATTGTGCCAGAGCGCAGAATAACTGATGAATTTACTTTTGCCCTTAACGCGTGGCCCTTCAACCTTGAGCGCCTCTTTGCAGCTTCTACTGTGTCTGCTGCTGCTACGTCTCTGATACTAGAAGTACCCATTCCCTCACTTAGCTGCATCAAAACATCACTGCTATGGGCATTGTCCATTGCCTAATGAACAATGAAGTGAAAAGGATGAAGTAAAAAGCACCTGCTGACTCAAGTGCATGAGGATTATCCATCATCTTTCATTTTAGTGTGTTGATTCATAACGTCGTATCTATTTTTTTTGCAGTGATTTGAGATACAGAGAAAGGATGGCACCAAAGAGAAGTGCTGCCTCTTCCACCAAAGTCACTGAAGCGGGTGGAAATAAGGTGAAGCAAGAGCCTGACACATCAAAGGATGCCTTTTCCTTTGCCATAGAGGCTCTGAATGTTGCAGGGCCACACCTTAAGGGCAAAAGTAAGGCTGATGAGCAATGCTTGCTGTCAGAACAGCATTCAGGAGAGGTGAGTTGGACATCATGTCATATCAAGGCACAAAGTAGACAATTTCTTGGGCTGCCTGTACCACCTATCAGACAAATGTTTTGGGTACTATTTCAACTCAAATGTCCTCCTGTGGAGAAATTATTTTACATTTTAGTCATTTAGAAGATGTTTCCATCCACATACAGTGAATTCGGAAAGTATTGACTTTTTCCACATTTGTTACGTTACAACCTTATTCTAAAAGGAATTAAATATTTTTTTCCCCTAATCAATATACATACAAGACACAATAATGATGATGTAACGGCTTTCTTCCGTCGAAGGAGAGGAGGACCAAAATGCAGCGTGGTTAGAGTTCATGTTTTTTAATAAGAAAACTAAACATGAACACATGAATACAAAATAACAAATGTGGCAAAACCGAAACAGTCCTATCTGGTGCAGAGAACACAAAGACAGGAAACAACCACCCACAAAACCCAACACAAAACAGGCTACCTAAATATGGTTCCCAATCAGAGACAATGACTAACACCTGCCTCTGATTGAGAACCATATCAGGCCAAACATAGAAATAGACAAACAACGTAGAATGCCCACCCAGCTCACGTCCTGACCAACACTAAAACAAGGAAAACACACAAGAACTATGGTCAGAACGTCACAGTACCACCCCCAAGGTTCGGACTCCGACCGCACAACCTAAACCTATAGGGGAGGGTCTGGGTGGGCATCTGTCCGCGGTGGCGGCTCTGGCGCTGGACGTGGACCCCACTCCATCATTGTCTTAGTCCACCTCCGTAGCGTCCTTTGAGTGGCGACCCTCGCCGCCGACCTTGGCCTAGGAACCCTAACAAAGGGCCCCACTGGACTGAGGGGCCCCACTGGACTGAGGGGCCCCACTGGACTGAGGGGCAGCTCCGGATTGAGGTAGCTTAGGACTGAGGGGTAGCTCAGGACTGAGGGGTAGCTCAGGACCGAGAGGTAGCTCAGGACCGAGGGGTAGCTCAGGACCGAGGGGTAGCTCAGGACCGAGGGGTAGCTCAGGACCGAGGGGTAGCTCAGGACCGAGGGGTAGCTCAGGACCGAGGGGTAGCTCAGGCCTGAGGGGTAGCTCAGGACTGAGAGATAGCTCAGGCTGGTTGACGGCTCTGGCAGCTCCTGGCTGACTGACGGCTCTGGCGGATCCTGGCTGACTGGCGGATCCTGGCGGATCCTGGCGGCTCTGGCGGATCCTGGCAGACTGGCGGCTCTGGCGGCTCCTTGCAGACTGGCGGAAGACTCTGGCGGCTCTGGACAGGCGGGAGACTCTGGCGGCTCTGGACAGGCGGGAGACTCTGGCGGCTCTGGACAGGCGGGAGACTCTGGCGGCTCTGGACAGGCGGGAGACTCTGGCGGCTCTGGACAGGCGGGAGACAATGGCGGCTCTGGACAGGCGGGAGACAATGGCGGCTCTGGACAGGCGGGAGGCTCTGGCGGCTCTGGACAGGCGGGAAGCTCTGGCGGCTCTGGACAGGCGGGAGACTCTGGCGGCTCTGGACAGGCGGGAGACTCTGGCGGCTCTGGACAGGAGGGAGACTGGCGGCTCTGGACAGGCGGGAGACTCTGGCGGCTCTGGACAGGCGGGAGACTCTGGCGGCTCTGGACAGGCGGGAGACTCTGGCGGCTCTGGACAGGCGGGAGACTCTGGCGGCTCTGGACAGGCGGGAGACTCTGGCGGCTCTGGACAGGCGGGAGACTGGCGGCTCTGGACAGGCGGGAGACTCTGGCGGCTCTGGACAGGCGGGAGACTCTGGCGGCTCTGGACAGGCGGGAGACTCTGGCGGCTCTGGACAGGCGGGAGACTCTGGCGGCTCTGGACAGGCGGGAGACTCTGGCGGCTCTGGACAGGCGGGAGACTCTGGCGGCTCTGGACAGGCGGGAGACTCTGGCGGCTCTGGACAGGCGGGAGACTATGGCGGCTCTGGACAGGTGGGAGACAATGGCGGCTCTGGACAGGCGGGAGGCTCTGGCGGCTCTGGACAGGCGGGAGGCTCTGGCGGCTCTGGACAGGCGGGAGACTCTGGCGGCTCTGGACAGGCGGGAGACTCTGGCGGCTCTGGACAGGAGGGAGACTGGCGGCTCTGGACAGGCGGGAGACTCTGGCGGCTCTGGACAGGCGGGAGACTCTGGCGGCTCTGGACAGGCGGGAGACTCTGGCGGCTCTGGACAGGCGGGAGACTCTGGCGGCTCTGGACAGGCGGGAGACTCTGGCGGATCTGGACAGGCGGGAGACTGGCGGCTCTGGACAGGCGGGAGACTCTGGCGGCTCTGGACAGGCGGGAGACTCTGGCGGCTCTGGACAGGCGGGAGACTCTGGCGGCTCTGGACAGGCGGGAGACTCTGGCGGCTCTGGACAGGCGGGAGACTCTGGCGGCTCTGGACAGGCGGGAGACTCTGGCAGCTCTGGACAGGCGGGAGACTCTGGCGGCTCTGGACAGGCGGGAGACTCTGGCGGCTCTGGACAGGCGGGAGACTCTGGCGGTTCTGGACAGGCGGGAGACTCTGGCGGCTCTGGACAGGCGGGAGACTCTAGTGGCTCTGGACAGGCGGGAGACTCTAGCAGCTCTGGACAGGCGAGGCGCACTGTAGGCCTGGTGCGTGGTGCCGGCACTGATGGTACTGGGCCGAGGACACCCACCTAAGGGCGAGTGCGGGGAGGAGAAACAGGGAGCCTAGTGCGGGGGGCTGCCATCGGAGGGCTGGTGCGTGTAGGTGGCACTGGATAGACCGGACCGTGCAGGCGCACTGGAGCTCTTGAGCACCGTGCTTGCCCAACCTTACCTTGTTGAATGCTCCCGTTCGCCCTGCCAGTGCGGCGAGGTGGAATAGCCCGCACTGGGCTATGCAGGCGAACCGGGGACACCATGCGTAAGGCTGGTGCCATGTACGCCGGCCCAAGCAGACGCACTGGAGACCAGATGTGTAGAGCCGGCTTCATGGCACCTGGCTCGATGCCCACTCTAGCCCGGCCGATGCGAGGAGCTGGTATGTACCGCAACGGGCTATGCAACCGCACTGGGGACACTGTGCGCTCCACAGCATAACATGGTGCCTGCCCGGTCTCTCTCGCCCTCCGGTAAGCACAGGAAGTTGGCGCAGGTCTCCTACCTGGCTTCGCCACATTTCCTGTGTGCCTCCCCCAATACCTTTTTGGTGCTGACTCTCGGGCTTCCATCCGCGCCGCCATGCTGCCTCCTCATACCAGCGCCTCTCCGCCTTCGCCACCTCCAGCTCTTCTTTGGCTGTGCCCAGGGTCCTTTACCGTCCAACTCGTCCTCCCATGTCCATTCCTCCTTGCGCTGCTCCTGCTGCCGCTGCCTGTCACCACGCCGCTTGGTCCTGTTGTGGTGGGTGTTTCTGTAACGGCTTTCTTCCGTCGAATGAGAGGAGGACCAAAATGCAGCGTGGTTAGAGTTCATATTTTTTAATAAGAAAACTAAACATGAACACAAATACAAAATAACAAATGTGGCAAAGCCGAAACAGTCCTATCTGGCGCAGAGAACACACAGACAGGAAACAACCACCCACAAAACCCAACACAAAACAGGCTACCTAAATATGGTTCCCAATCAGAGACAATGACTAACACCTGCCTCTGATTGAGAACCATATCAGGCCAAACATAGAAATAGACAAACTAGACACACAACATAGAATGCCCACCCAGTTCACGTCCTGACCAACACTAAAACAAGGAAAACACACAAGAACTATGGTCAGAACGTGACAGATGAACCAAAAACAGGTTTTTAGACATTTTTGCTGATAAACATTTTAAAAAATGAATATCACATTTACATACAGTACCAGTCAAAAGTTTGGACACGTCTACTCATTCAAGGGATTTTCTTTATTTTTACTATTTTCTACATTGTAGAATAATAGTGAAGGCATCAAAACTATAAAATTACACATTTGGAATCATGTAGTAACCGAAAAAGTGTTAAACAAATCAGAATATATTTTTGTTTTAGATATTTCAAAGTAGCCACCCTTTGCCTTGATGACAGCTATCCACACTCTTGGCATTCTCTCAACCAGCTTCATGAGGTAGTCACCTGGAATGCATTTCAATTAACAGGTGTGTCTTGTTAAAAGTTAATTTGTGGAATTTCTTTCCTTTTCAATGCGTTTGAGCCAATCAGTTGTGTTGTAACAATACATGGTATGCAGAAGTTAGCCCGATTTGGTTAAAGACCAAGTCCATAATATGGCAAGAACAGCTCAAATAAGCAAAGAGAAACAACAGTCCATCATTACTTTAAGAAATGAAGGTCAGTCAGTATGGAACATTTCAAGAACTTTGAAAGTTCAAGTGCAGTCGCAAAAGGGGGCAGCATTCGGAATTTTGGATGAAAAGCGTGCCCAAAGTAAACTGCCTGCTACTCAGGCCCAGAAGCTAGGATATGCATATAATTGGTAGATCTGGATATAAAACACTCTAATGTTTCCAAAACTGTTAAATTAATGTCTGTGAGTATAACAGAACTGATATGGCAGGTGAAAACCTGAGGAAAATCCATCCACGAAGTACTATTAGTTTGAAAGTCTGTTTTTCCATTGAAAGCCTATCCACCATACAAAGACTTAGGACCCAGTTCACGATCTCTATGGCTTCCTCTACATGTGGCCAGTCTTTAGACATTGTTTCAGGCTTTTACTCTGAAAAATTAGGGAGATACAGCACTTTCAGTGAGAGGACAGTGGACATTTCCAGACATGAGTCCAGCACACAATCGGGAGCGCGCCTTTCCTGTTTCTCCTTTTCTATTGACGAAGCTTTTGTCCGGTTGAAATGTGATTGATTATTTATGACAAAAACAACTTGAGGATTGATTTTAAACATCGTTTGACATGTTTCTATGAACTTTTATGATACTTTATTGATTTTTCGTCTGTCTGTTGTGACCGTGCTTTGTTCCAATGGATTGCTGAACAAAACACACCATCAAAACTGAGGTTTTTGGACATAAAGAGGGACATTATTGAACAAAACAAACATTTATTGTGTAACATGGAGTCTTCGGAGTGCAACCATATGAAGATCATCAAAGGTAAGTGATACATGTTATCGCTATTTCTGACTTTTGTTACTCTTCTTGGCTGCTAACTGTTTGTAATGATTTGTCTGCTGGGTGCTGTTCTCAGATAATCGTATGGTTTGCTTTCGCCGTAAAGCCTTTTTGAAATCTGACACAGTGGTTGGATTAACAATAATTTTATCTTTAACTTCTTGGTCCTACTTGAGACGTCTGCATCTCAAGTAGGCACCTGGAAATGCAAATGCGCTACGCTAAATGCTAAATGTACTTGTTAAAACTCAAACGTTCATTAAAATAGACATGTAGGGTATTGAATTAAAGCTACACTCGTTGTGAATCTATCCAACAAGTCAGATTTTTAAAATGCTTTTCGGCGAAAGCATGAGAAGCTATTATCTGATAGCATGCACCCCCCAAAATACCAGCACGACACGTAAACAACAGATTTTGCGGTAGCCGGCGCTACCCAAAACGCAGAAATAAAATCTAAAACATTCATTACCTTTGATGATATTCTTTGTTGGCACTCCTATATGTCCCATAAACATCACAAATTGGTCTTTTTCCCGATTAAATCCGTCCATGAATGCCCAAAATATCCATTTGTATGGCCTGTCTGCATCACGAAAAAAGCTCTCTTCCAAGACGCAACGTCATGTTTAAAAATGATATAAGTTGCCTATATTTTTTGACAAAAAACTTCAACCTACTTTTATAACCCAACTTTAGGTATTTGTAAACGTTAATAAGCGATCAAATTTATCACTGGGCGATCTGTATTCAATAACAGCTACAAAAGAAAACAGTGTCCATTTTTCAATCTTCCAAAATCGATTGAGGTAGGCTGGATGGAATCAATGATCTATTCGTAATGCCTCAATGGATTTTTGTCAATGAAAATGACGTTTTTGGCGACATCGTGTGGAGGCTGTATGAATTGCATCCGTCTCCATATTAAATTTGGTTTCCTTTAAATAATCCATGAAAGGGGCGCATGGATACTTTTTTCAGATTTCAGTGAGCAGTTTTTCTTGCGCTTTTCGATGAAACACACGCTCTGTTATAGTCACAGCCGTGATTTAACCAGTTTTAGAAACTTCAGAGTGTTTTCTATCCACACATACTAATCATATGCATATACTATATTCCTGGCATGAGTAGCAGGACGCTGAAAAGTTGCGCGATTTTTAACAGAATGTTCGAAAAGGGAGGGGGTAGGATAAAGAGGTTTTAAGCTGGTGTATAACATTTGTATCTTTTATGTATGTTTATTATGAGAATTTCTGTTTTGTTGAGTTTCACGCTCTGCAATTTCACCGGATGTTGTTTGAGACAGTGGATTATTGAACAAAACGCGTTAACAAAATTGAGGTTTTTGGATATAAACATGGACTTTATCGAACAAAACAAACATTTATTGAGTAAATGGGAGTCTTGTGTGTGCAAACATTTGAAAATCATCAAAGGTAAGTGATTAATTTTATCACTATTTCTGACTTGTGTAACTCCTCTACTTGGCTTGTTACTGTTTGTAATGATTTGTCTGCTGGGTGCTGTTCTCAGATAATCACATAATCGCATGGCCAACATCACTGGATGTTGGCCAGGTGGGAGCGTCCCACACCCCCTAGTGAGGTTAAATGTACATGGAGTGCTAACATTAATAATATGCATGTCAATCTCATGTCTCAAAGTGGAGGAGAGATTGACTTCATCACTTCTTGTTTTTGTAATAAATGTTGACAAGCTGAATGCACCGAGCGGTCTGTTTAAACTGCTGGCACATAGCTTGGACAGCCATGCATACTCCACAAGACAGGCCACCAGAGGTCTCTTCACAAGTCCAGAACAGACTATGGGAAGTGCACAGTACTACATAGAGCCATGACTACATGGAACTCTATTCCACATCAGGTATCTGATGCAAGAAGTAGAATCTTTTTTTTTTTTAAATACACCTTATGGAACAGCGGGTACTGTGAAGAGACACACACACGCAGGTAGAGACACATGCATACACACACACACACACGTTAGCACACGCACTTTACACATACGTACATTATAATATTGTTGTATGGTGGTATTATACATGTTGTATTGTAGATATGTAGTGGTGTAATAATGTTATATAATGTACTGTTTTATATTTTGCTTTATGTGTGATGTAAGTCTCATTTGGACCCCAGGAATAATTTCTGCTGTCTTGGCAACAGCTAATGGGGATCCCAAATAAATACAAATAAAACACTTTGCTCCGTTGTAATGCTGTAAGTGAGGTCACTTACATCTCCTGGACTCTATATGCTGCATACAGTTATAGAGGTTTCAAAAGACCAATGTACTGCTGTGTGTGTTACTCATTCATATGTAGCAGATTCTGAGAAACTGTCACTAGCTATAGGCATTTGACTTAATGATTTGTTTGATCAGCCTTGCAGTCACATCAGTAGGCCAGACTGTGCAGTGCAGTAGATGAATGGGTAGTCAGGTAGCCTAGCGATTAAGATAACCGTAAGGCTGCTGGTTTGTATCCCGGAGCCGTCCAGGTGAAAAATCTTACGACGTGCCCTTGAGTACATCACTTAATCCTAATTGCTCCTGTAAATTGCTCTTGATATAGGGGTGTCTAATAAAATCTAATGTGCCAACGTGACCTAAATCATGTTCCTCCCCAACAGGTATATGAAGATTATGACTGTATGCTGAATCAGACCAACATTGAAAATAACAGCAATAAGTTTTATGTCATTCAAGTGTTGAATACAGGTGCCTGTTACTACTGCTGGACCAAATGGGGGAGAGTGGTAAGCTTAATTTCAGACAAAGACAAGATGGTAGTTTGCTACACATTCCTGTGTCAACTTTAGTAAATCTACATTTTTGTTGATTACTTTAATTAATATACTAAACTATTCATCGGTTGAGCATCTAGGATTGAAGCACAAAATCCTTTCTCCTCACCTACAGGGGGAAATAGGCCAGTCAAAACTATCAGACCCCTATGTCAGCCCAGACAAAGCCATCAAAGACTTTGAGAAGAAGTTCACAGACAAGACGAAGAACAGCTGGAAGGAGCGGGACAACTTTGTGTCTCGCCCGGGGAAGTACACACTGATAAAGGTGGATGGAGGCCAGGATGCAGAGGTCAAGGTAACAGTGGTGTGCTAGGGACTAAGTGCTGCTAAGGACTCTGATAGATAGTCAGACTTCTTCTTTGACTCTCACTCATTATTGCCTCGCTGTGTCAATTATAGCATGCTCTCATCTGGCTTTTGCAGGTGGACAATGTTGATGGGAAGATTGTCAAGGGGCCCCAAAACATTCTGCCTTGCACCCTGAATAACCCCACACAGAAGCTCATCCATCTCATTTTTAGCAACGACATGTTCAAAAAGGCCATGGAGTGCATGGACCTGGGTGGGTGTCAATCTTAGTCCAACACACCACCTTTAACGCTACAGCACTGAAACAATCCTCTGTTCCTCAGTCATTAAGCCTGGGTGGGGTCTGTCTATGTACACATGTTCTATTAAGTAACTTACCTGTTTGACTGGACTGCTTGTTGTATTGTATTCTACCCTCAGTGGAATTATATACAGTACTTGGCTGTTCAACTGAAGTCTCTGTGATCAAAGAGGTATCCTAAATCATTAACTAGAGTCATTTAAGTAGAGGGTAAAGCCTGGCGATCTGGAGATAAATGTCTAATCCATCTAAAACCCAGTCTGCCTGATCAATAATGTAAATGGCGCCTGACTGTACAATTGATTGATTTGGACCAAAGCTTATTCAGCTGTATTGTGAGTTCCCCAACAACCACATTGACCAATGTAGAGGAAAGCAGTCAACATAGAGCTATAAAAAACGTGTCTAACATATGAACACAGACAGAGCGGTAATATGTGTATAATCATCATCTCTTCCCTGGTTCTTCCCACCAGACATAAAGAAGATACCCTTGGGGAAACTGAGCAAGCTGCAGATCACCAAGGGCTTTAAAGTGCTGGAGGAGATTGAGGGAGCTATGAACGCCAGCCAGACCAGCAGGGCCAAACTGGAGGAGCTCTCCTCCAAGTTCTTCACCATCATCCCACACATCTTTGGACGCAAAAGGCCCCCGGTCATCGACAGCTCTGAGATCATAGAGAAGAAGAAGGAGATGCTTCTGGTGAGATCTACTTAATCAACTTGTACTTTGTGGAATGACATTGATATTGGTCAGTACTATTTAGGGCCAAAAGTTTTTTTTATAGCCTACAAAGACACAGAGTTTTGGTAATAGGTAAAACTCCTGGCCATAATAATTAGTCGTTTTTTTCCAGGCCTGGTCCCATCTCTCCCTCCTTCTGCTGTTCCCTGCAGGTGCTGGCTGATATAGAGATAGCCCAAGACCTGAAGGCTGAGACTGAGAAGACACAGGAGCTGATGGAGGTAGAGAAAGTACCTCATTCACTGGACCAGAACTATCTGTCTCTCAACTGCAAACTCTGTCTACTAGAAAGAGAAACACAGGAATTCAAGGTACTGTGGCCTCTAATGGAAGTTTAATTTTATACAAACACGGCTGTATTGTTGTAGATGTAAAAATCATAGTCATACAAATCTTTAGTGATACTGATTGTAAGAAGGAAACGGAGAAGATGGCTGACGTTTTATGTGCTCCTAACCGTTTGTGTTTTTTTTTTTTTTTTTGTGTTATTTTAACTTATTTATTTACTTATGTTGTACATAATGTTGGTGCTACTGTCTCTTATGACCGAAAATAACTTCTGGACATCAGAACAGTGATTACTCACCACGAACTGGCAGAAGTTTTTTTTTCCTTTAACGAGTCCGACGAGCCCGACGTGAACGACATACTGCTTTCCCAGGAACAGGCCCAAATCCCACCATTTGCTTGAAGAGACAACAGCGAAAAAGAGGACGGAGGTCGGGCTGCCTTCTGAGAATTTGTAGGCGATCGAATAAACCCCCTGCCTTCTGTTCTACTAGCTAACGTGCAATCATTGGAAAATAAAATCGACGACCTACGAGGAAGATTAAACTACCAATGGGACATGAAAAACTGCAATATCTTATGTTTGGGTGGCAGTCTATTCAAATATGTAAATAACACAATATATAAGGAAGTCTTGAGGTTTTGCTCGCTTGAGGTGGAAACTCATGATAAGCTGTAGACCACACTATCTATGTAGAGAGTTTTCATCTGTATTTTTTTGTAGCTGTCTACATACCACCACAGACCAATGCTGGCACTGAGACCGCACTCAATGAGCTGTATTCCGCCATAAGCAAACAGGAAAACGCTCATCCAGAGGCGGCACTCCTAGTGGCAGGGGACATTAATGCAGGGAAACTTAAATCTGTTTTTCCAAATTTGCAAATGTGCAACCAGAGAGAAAAAAACTCTAGACCACCTTTACTCCACACACAGAGACGAGTACAAAGCTCTCCCTCGCCCTCCATTTGGCAAATCTGACCATAATTCTATCTTCCTGCTTACAAGCAAAAATGACAGCAGGAAGCACCAGTGACTCGGTCAATAAAAAAGTGGTCAGATGAAGCAGATGCTAAGCTACAGGACTGTTTTGCTAGCACAGACTGGAATATGTTCCGGGATTCTTCCTATGGCATTGAGGAGTACACCACATCAGTCATTGGCTTCATCAATAAGTGCATCGATGACATCGTCCCAACATATTCCAATACATTCCCCAACCAGAGGCCATGGATTACGGGCAACATTCGCACTACCGCTTTAAAGGAGCGTGACTCTAACCCGGAAGCTTATAAGAAATCCCACTATGCCTTCCGATGTACCATCAAACAGGCAAAGCGTCAATTCAGGACTAAGAGGTTCTACAGCTGCACCGTCGAGAGCATCCTGACTGGTTGCATCACTACCTGGTATGGCAACTGCTCAGCCTCTGACCGCAAGGCACAACAGAGGGTAGTGCGTATGGCCCAGTACATCACTGGGGCCAAGCTTCCTGAGATCTAGGACCTCTATATCAGGCGGTGTCAGAGGAAGGCCCTAAAAATTGTCAGACTCCAATCATAAACTGTTCTCTCTGCTACCGCATGGCAAGCGGTACCGGAGCGCAAAGTCTAGGTCCATGTGGCTGCTAAACAGCATCTACCCCCAAGCCATAATACTCCTCAACATCTAATCAAATGGCTACTAAGACTATTTGCATTGCCCCGCCTCCCCCTTTCATGCCACTGCTACTCTATTATTATCTATGCATAGTCAATTTAATAACTCTATCTACATGTACATATTACCTCAGTTACCTTGACTAACCGGTGCCCCCGCACATTGCCTCTGTACCGTTACCCCCTGTATATAGTCTCACTATTGTTATTTTACTGCTGCTCTTTAACTACTAGTTACTTTTATTTCTTATTCATATTTTTTAAACTGCATTGTTGGTTGGGGGCTTGTAAGTAAGCATTTCACAGTCAGGTCTACACCTGTTGTATTCAGCGCATGTGACTAATACAATTTGATTTGGTCATATTTTGTGACATACAGTGGGGCCAAAAAGTATTTAGTTAGCCACCAATTGTGCAAGTTCTCCCACTTAAAAATATGAGAGAGGCCTGTAATTTCCATCATAGGTACACTTCAACTATGACAGACAAAAGGAGAGAAAAAAATCCAGAAAATCACATTGTAGGATTTTTTATGAATTTCTTTGCAAATTATGGTGGAAAATAAGTATTTGGTCACCTACAAACAAGCAAGATTTCTGGCTCTCACAGACCTGTAACTTCTTCTTTAAGAGGCTCCTCTGTCCTCCACTCGTTACCTGTATTAATGGCACCTGTTTGAACTTGTTATCAGTATAAAAGACACCTGTCCACAACCTCAAACAGTCACACTCCAAACTCCACTATGGCCAAGACCAAAGAGCTGTCAAAGGACACCAGAAACAAAATTGTAGACCTGCACCAGGCTGGGAAGACTGAATCTGCAATAGGTAAGCAGCTCGGTTTGAAGAAATCAACTGTGGGAGCAATTATTAGGAAATGGAAGACATACAAGACCACTGATAATCTCCCTCGATCTGGGGCTCCACGCAAGCTCTCACCCCGTGGGGTCAAAATGATCACAAGAACGGTGAGCAAAAATCCAAGAACCACACGGGGGGGCCTAGTGAATGATCTGCAGAGAGCTGGGACCAAAGTAACAAAGCCTACCATCAGTAACACATTACGCCGCCAGGGACTCAAATCCTGCAGTGCCAGACGTGTCCCCCTGCTAGAGAGCATTTGGATGATCCAGAAGAAGATTGGGAGAATGTCATATGGTCAGATGAAACCAAAATATAACTTTTTGGTAAAAACTCAACTCGTCGTGTTTGGAGGACAAAGAATGCTGAGTTGCATCCAAAGAACACAATACCTACTGTGAAGCATGGGGGTGGAAACATCATGCTTTGGGGCTGTTTTTCTGCAAAGGGACCAGGGCGACTGATCCGTGTAAAGGAAAGAATGAATGGGGCCATGTATCGTGAGATTTTGAGTGAAAACCTCCTTCCATCAGCAAGGGCATTGAAGATGAAACGTGGCTGGGTCTTTCAGCATGACAATGATCCCAAACACACCGCCCGGGCAATGAAGGAGTGGCTTCGTAAGAAGCATTTCGAAGTCCTGGAGTGGCCTGACCAATCTCCAGATCTCAACCCCATAGAAAATCTTTGGAGGAAGTTGAAAGTCCATGTTGCCCTGCAACAGCCCCAAAACATCACTGCTCTAGAGGAGATCTGTATGGAGGACTGGGTCAAAATACCAGCAACAGTGTGTGAAAACCTTGTGAAGACTTACTGAAAACGTTTGACCTCTGTCATTGCCAACAAAGGGTATATAACAAAGTTTTGAGATAAACTTTTGTTATTAACCAAATACTTATTTTCCACCATAATTTGCAAATAAATTCATTAAAAATCATACAATGTGATTTTCTGGATTTTTTCTTCTCATTTTGTCTGTCAAAGTGTACCTATGTGTAGTGTACCTATGATGAAAATTACAGGCCTCTCATCTTTTTAAGTGGGAGATCTTGCACAATATGTGGCTGACTAAATACTTTTTTGCCCCACTGTAAATGCATTATAGGGGTCTATTTACTGAGACAAAATGATATACAATATTCTTCTCTGTAGTCGAAAGTAAATGTTGAGCTTCCATTGTATTTTCGTTCTTGTCTAATTTAAAGGTAATTGAGAAATACCTGAAGGCCACTGCACATAGCCACAGCCAGCCAAAGATTATAGATGTCTGGGAGGTAGAGAGTGAGACTGAGGTGAGTAACACATGACACTACTTCAGCAAAATAATGTTAGCATGTAATACAGAATGAATTTGTATTGATTCATTACTTATTTGTTGTGAGCTTGATTGTTGTAATGAAGTTGAGAATCTCTTTTTTTGGCTTAAATGTACACACAGGTTCCTCTATTATAGTGCGTTAGGTCAAGGATTCTGTTCTCCTATCTGCATATCTGTGTGTGGGCATTGTTTTCGGCAGGCGGAGCGGTTCAGGGAGAATGACAACCTGGAGAACCGGCGTCTGCTGTGGCACGGCACCAACTTGGCAATGGTTGCGGTCATCTTGAACGGTGGCCTATATAGTCACTTCATGCCCCAGTCAGGGGGCTGCGCAGGCAGGGGCATCTACTTTGCCTCGGAGATCAGCAACTCTGCTAATTACGGTGAGGTTCTACCCCTGCGTTATAGGGCATTTGGAAAGTATTCAGACCCCTTGACTTTTTCACATTTTGTTATGTTACAGCCTTATTCTAAAATTGATTTTTTTTTTAAACATTTTGCTCATCTAGCCACACTCTATACCCCAAAATGAAGAAGCAAAAACTGTTTTTTATTTATTTTTGCAACGTATTAAAAAAAAACTGAAATAATACATTTACATAAGTATTCAGACTTATGGTTTGGGTGATTGTGGAGGCCAGGTCATCTGATGCAGCACTCCATCACTCTCCTTCTTGGTCAAATAGCCCTTACACAGCCTGGAGGTGTGTTTTGGGTCATTGTCCTGTTGAAAAACAAATGATAGTCCCGCTATGTGCAAAACAAATGGGATTGCGCATCACTGCAGAATGCTGTGGTAGCCATACTTGTTAGGTTTGCCTTGAATTCTAAATAAATCACTGACAGTGTCATCAGCAAAGCACCGTCACACCATCACACCTCCTCCACCATACTTCACGGTGGGAACCACACATGCAGAGATCATCTACTCTGCGTCTCACAAAGACACGGTGGTTGGAGCCAAAAATCTCAAAATTTGTACTCATCAAAGCAAAGGACAGATATCCTCCAGTCTATTGTCCGTTTCTCATGTTTCTTGGCCCAAGCTAGTCTCTTCTTATTATTGGTGTCCTTTAGTAGTGGTTTCTTTGCAGCAAGGCCGGATTCACACAGTCTACTCTGAACAGTTGATGTTGAGATGTGTCTGTTACTTGAACTATGTGAAGCATTTATTTGGGCCGAATCTGAGGAGCAGTTAACTCTGAAGAACTTATCCTCTGCAGCAGAGGTAACCCTGGGTCATCCTTTCCTGTGGTGGTCATCATGAGAGCCAGTTTCATCATAGCGCTTGATGGATTTTGAATGACTGCACTTGAAGAACTTTCAAAGTTCTTGAAACTTTTTGTATTGATTGACCTTCATGTTTTAAAGTAGTGATGGACTGATGTTTCACTTTACTTATCTGAGCTGTTCTTAACATAATATGGACTTGGTCTTTTACCAAATAGGGCTATCTTCTGTATACCACACCGACCTTGTTACAACACAACTGACTGGCTCAAACTCATGAACCTCTCTGCGCACCGAACCCGTTAGCGGGATTAAATTCAACAACATACGGTGATCGCTACATAAATAGTCATATTAAACATTCATGAAAATACAAGTGTCTCACATTGGTCGGAAGCCTAGAATCTTGCTAATCCAACTGCGTTGTCAGATTTAAAAAAGGATTTACTGCGAAAGAATACGATGCGATTATCTGAGAACAAAGCCCCATAAAAAAAATATTTCAACACAGGCGTAACAACATCACAAATTGCAATAAAATAAATAGTTTACCTTTGACGATCTTCCTCTGTTTGCAATCCCAATGCTCATTGTTACACAATTAATGGTCTTTTGTTTGATAAAATCCATTTTTATAGCCTAACATGAAACATTTTGTGAAACGCTTGTGTCGTGAATTCCGTCTCATTCCATTTTCGACGACACATTCGATGTCAATACACACACTAAATGTGACTTTATCCCAGTCATGTTTGGTTTCATTGCAATCAACTGGTTTGTTTGTAACACAACCAAACGTGATGGGTAATTTCGCGGGACGTATTGACTGAAAGAAACCGATTTGAAGACAACAAGTAATGACATCATTGTGCATCAATGATATGACCGCTGTTTCGTTGATTGACTGTATTTTAACCCAATGACCACTGATCGTCTTGAAATCTAGCTAGGTAGATAGCCAATGACCTAAACGGCAATATGTAATGTTTATGTGTTGGAAGACCATCCCATGTAGTAAACTCCGGCGTAAAGAGGGTCATTCGCCATTAAAGATTCATACCGGAAGGAGCCACGCATGTTACGCACAGCGTTGTTTTGGTAAAGCGCATCTTCAGCTGTTTATATATCAATCAGTATAGCGACTAAGTCAGGGAAAGCTAAATCTAAGTCTAGATATACAGATGTACACACAATTTTTAGAAGAAATGGATCGGGAAAGTGAGACAGAGATTGTTGGAGGACGATTAATTTAGCGATTCCCAAATGGAGGAATATTTTTTGAACGGAGAGGACATCGTTTTGGACTGGTAAGTTCTTCTCATGCTAATGCCGTTGTTTGAAATTAATAATATAAAATATTATTTGTGATTTTTTTTTTGTTTGTAGCAATATCTATAAATGTAATGAAATGTGTAAAGTACACGTTGGCTATACATTGTGGGTGGGGGTATGTTTGTATGTACTGACCCATGTCCTATGTTTGTGTATTTACATATTGTGGATTAGAGGGTGCATGGCCGAGATGCGTGTCTGCCACTCCATCCCATCCCACCCCCACATGAAATAGCCTATTTGAGGCTGTTGAGGGGAGGGCAGGCCCACAACAATGGCCAAAGTGAAATGGAGACAGTAGATACAGCAGGTCTGTTGTAATATAATAAAGACAGTAGATCTAGCTGGTCTGTCATAATATAATAGAGACAGTAGATCTAGCTGAAATGTCATAATATAAATGAGACAGTAGATCTAGCAGGCCTATAATAATATATTCAACCTTATGTTCGCTGTACTCTATATATATATATCTGTTTGTTATACCTGTTGATACATATGTGAAACTATTCTAACTGAACATTTTCTTTCACAGTGACACTGACTGGGAGCCCCCAGTGCCAAGGTGTCCATCCCCAACTGAAGCTGGTTCATCCAGCCGGACACCTGTTGTCTCAGCGCTACTGGGGCATGGATCGCAAAAAATGTCCCCATTCCAACTGTGAGCCTGTCAGATGCGCTGATAGGCTATTACAATGTTCTCCATAAGATTATGAAATGGTACAAGACTATCATTTCATCAACATTGCTGTGGTGAATGCATTCATCCTACACAAGGAAATGGCTAAGAGCTGTGGAAAGCCCCCCATCTCACAGCTAGCCTTCAGAGAGCTGCTCATCAATGAGCTTGCTGGCTACAGCACCACTGCACCACGTTCTGGCCTCTCTACCTCTGTCCCTCCTGCCACAAGTGGTGTTCATCTGCCCACATTTATTTCTGCAGGCATGGATGTGCCTCAGGGCCAAAAGGGCACAGCATGGAGGCATCGCTGTGTTCTTTGCAAAATAATGTCCCCCATCAACTGCACCACATGCTTGGTGACCCTCTGCTTTACAGCAGAAAGAGACTGCTATGGCACCTGGCATCAGCAGCACAATATTGTGTAGAGGACTGAGGGTCTTCCAAATATGTTGTTCGTTTTAAAGATGATACAACAATAAAAATAAAAAAATTATGTTTTTTTCAATGTATTATCTAAACCAGATCTATTGTGTTATATTCTCCTACATTCAATTCACATTTACACAAACTTCAGAGTGTTTTCTTTAAAATGAAACCAAGAATATGCATATCCTTGGTACTGGGCCTGAGCTACAGGCAGTTAGATTTGGGTATGTCTTCAGGCAGAAATTGAAAAAAGTAGAGGGGTAGTTGTAAGAGGTTAAATTTAATTTAAAAAATGTACTTTTAACAAAGGCACACCTGTTAATTGAAATTAATTCCATGTGACTACCTCATGACGCTGGTTGGGATAATGCCAATAGTGTGCAATGCTGTCATCAAGGCAAAAATTTTGAAGAATCTCAAATATAAAATATATTTTGATTTGTTTAAGACTTTTTTGGTTACTACATGATTCCATATTTGTTGTTTCATAGTTTTGATGACTTCACTGTTATTATTATTATTATTATTATTATTATGTAGAAAATAGTTTTAAAAAAAAGTTTTGACTGGTACTGTATGTGTTCATGAGAGGGGTCATATTAGTGTGTTGCCCAAACTGTTCAGATGCAACAGACTTAATTAGCAAATTGGCGGTAGAGACTTCAGATGAGTTCCTGGATGCTTGTGGTGGTTGAGAGCCTTATCTTTCCATGGAGGGTTCATAATAGGTTTTGTCGGCCAAACCGTGGAGACGCTACAGACATTTTCGTGAGAAGACTGATTTTCGGGATGTCTACTGGTCTGACAAACACTGCAGTAGCTCTGCCACCTTTCACCGCAGGTGGGGATGACCAACAACGGATGTCGGGGATTGAGACGCAGCCCATGCAAAAAAAAACATATTTCTAGCTTATTATGCTAATTAGATTTCCGCAGGGGCACGGACATCTACTCTAGGCGGTTAAAAGGACCTCCCTTAAAGCCGTGTCTCTGTGTCCTGTCTCTGTGTAGTGCATACATCTGAAGGCATCGGGATGATGTTTCTGAATGAGGTGGTGCTAGGGAAGGAGCACACCATCACGAAGGATGACAGCTCCCTGATGAAGGCTCCTGATGGCTACGACAGCGTGGTGGCTCGAGGAAAGGTGGAACCAGGTACAGCACCACCACTCACAGCTCACCACTCACAGCTCACCACTCACAGCTCACCACTCACAGCTCACCACTCACAGCTCACCACTCACAGCTCACCACCCACAGCTCACTTCTGGTCTAATAGCAACTCACTCACTCCCTTACCCTGTTGACAAATTCCAGTCACTGCTATTGTCTCAGCCATGGCCAGTGTCTCTATATGCACCGTTTAAAAGTTTGGGGTCACTTAGAAATGTCCTTGTTTTTGAAAGAAAAACACATTTTTTTGTCCATTTAAAATAACATCAAATTGATCAGAAATACAGTGTAGACATTGTTCATGTTGTAAATGACTTGTCCTTTTGCTTAGTTGTGCACTGGGGCCTTTCACTCTTTCTATTCTGGTTAGAGACAGTTTGTGCTGTTCTGTGAAGGGAGTATTACACAGCGTTGTACGAGATCTTCAGTTTCTTGGCAATTTCTCGCATGGAATAGCCTTCATTTCTCAGAACAAGAATAGACTGACGAGTTTAAGAAGAGGGTACTTTGAGCCTGTCATCAAATCCACAAATGTTGATGCTCCAGATACTCAACTAGTCTAAAGAAGGCCAGTTTTATTGCTTATTTAATCAGGACAGCATTTTTCAGCTGTGCTAACATAATTGCAAAAGGGTTTTCTAATGATCAATTAGCCTTTTAAAATGATAAACTTGGATTAGCTGACACCTCGTGCCATTGGAAAACAGGAATGATGGTTGCTGATAATGGGCCTCTATACGCCTATGTAGATATTCCATTAAAAATCTGCCGTTTCAAGCTACAATAGTAATTTACAACATGAACAATGTCTACACTGTATTTCTGATCAATTTGATGTTATTTAAATGGCCCAAAAAAATGCTTTTCTTTCAAAAACAAGGACATTTCTAAGTGAGCCCAAACTTTTGAACGGTAGTGTATACTCTAATGAAGTGGTCACTGTATTTCTAAACATCTGGTAGATGGTCAGACGATATCCAGAAGAAGGCATCAGTATGGTTGTGTAGTCAACACTTTTGTATTGTTTCAGACCCGTCCAAGGACATCTTCCTGACACTGGATGGTAAGCAGGTGGCTGTGCCTCAGGGTAAACCCACCAAGCAGCCCCAGTACAAGGACAGCTACTTCTGCAACAGCGAGTACCTGGTCTACAAGGGAAACCAGTGTCGCATCCGCTACCTGCTGGAGCTCAAGTTTTAACTGGAGAGAAGGAGAGAGGGAGGAGGCACCTATGCATTCTAGGAGATGGTATTATTCAAGTAATTAAGGTTTTTGTTATTAATAGACACCTCTGTCACTGTGTGCATTATCCAACCAAAGTTCCCTATAATATCATATATATACTCTGTGCCTTATCCTTTATAGTATCCTAACAGTCTATTGCAGTGGTTCCCAAACTTTTTATTGTCCAGTACCCCTTCAAACATTTAACCTCCAGCTGCGTACCAGGGTAGCACCAGGGTCAGCGCACTCTCAAATGTTGTTTTTTGCCATCATTGTAAGCCTGCTACACACACGCTATACGATACATTTATTAAACATAAGATTGAGTGTGTTTTTGTCACAGCCCGGCTCGTGGGAAGTGACAAAGAGCTCTTATAGGACCAGGGCACAAATAATAATATAATTACAATAATCAATCATTCAGCTTTTTATTTAGCCATCTTACTGTACATATAAAACTTTATTTGTTCATCAAATTGTGAATAACTCACCACAGGTTAATGAGAAGGGTGTGCTTGAAAGGATGCACATACATGTATATCTGCAATGCTGGGTTGTATTGGAGAGAGTCTCAGTCTTAAATCATTTTCCACACACAGTCTGTGCCTGTATTTAGTTTTCATGCTAGTGAGGGCCGAGAATCCACTCTCACATATGTACGTGCTTGCAAAGGGCATCACTGTCTTAACAGCACGATTTTCCAAGACAGGATACTCTGAGGGCAGCCCTGCCAGAAATCTATCTGGCAGTGGCTTCTGATTAAATGTTCAGATATCGGTAAGTGGACTGAAGGCAGGGCATGAAAGGGATAACGAATCCAGTTGTTTGTGTCGTCCGTTTCTGGAAAGTACCTGCGTAAATGCGCACCCAGCTCACTCAAATGCTTCACCAAATCACATTTGACATCCGTAAGCTTGAGTTAATTGGCACACAAAAAATCATACAATGATGGAAATACCTGTGAGTTGGCCTTGTTAATGCAGACAGAGACCTCCAGCTTCTTAATCATAGCCTCAATTTAGTCCCGCACATTGAATATAGTTGCGGAGAGTTCCTGTAATCCTAGATTCAAATTATTTAGGCGAGGAAAAACATCACCCAGATAGGCCAGTCATGTGAGAAACTCGTCATCATGCAAGCGTTCAGACAAGTGACAATTATTGTCAGTAAAGAAAACTTTAAGCTCGTCTCTTATTTTTTTTAAACGTGTTAATACTTTGCCCCTTGATAACCAGTGCACTTCTGTATGTTGTAAAAGTGTTTCATGGTCGCTGAACATATCATTGCATGAACAGAAAATATGCGAGAGTTCAGGGGCCTTGCTTTAACAAAGCTAAACATTTTCACTGTATTGTCCAAAACATCTTTCAAGCTGTCAGGCATTTCCTTGGGAGCAAGAGCCTCTCGGTGGATGCTGCATTGTACCCAAGTGGCTTCAGGAGCAACTGCTTGCACACGCATTACCACTCCACTATGTCTCCCTGTCATGGCTTTTACTTGTTATTTCGCTGAACACAAGATGGTTTAAATACATTTTTTGCAGTGAAATGAGGCTACTCAGGTGAGAAAAAAACATCACCCAAATGTATAGGCCCATTGGAAAATCTAAATGCACTGTTTGAAAATGTGAATCACGTTTGTATTTGGCGTAGCCCTGATGGGGGAATAGGGGAATTCCCTGGGGGAATAGCTGGTCTATTGTATTTGGCTGTTGGCAGTTTTACTCGTAACCTGAGCTCAGTTTGTAGAACATGGAACTTGCAATGCCAGGGTTGTGGGTTTGATTCAAATGTACAAATGAAAATGTATGCGCTCACTACTGTAATGACGAAATTGTAACTATAAATATATACTGTACTCTCTTAAAATTACAATCCTTATTGTAAATCTATTAGTCTAGAATATTTACTTTGAACAGACAAAAACTGTGGCTAGATTTTCAATGTACAGTAATTGTGCTATTTGCCCACTGTAATTGTTGTTATGGGAGGACTGTTCTCTTTACCTTTACTGGATATAAAGTGTGAATACTGTACCTTTATTAATGCAATACAGTACCTACCTGTGTCTTCATTCTGGACATTATTGTTTTAATTTTGCTCTGTATTTCTGACATTGAACATAAACTCAGGACCCTGTCTTTCAAAGATAATTCGTAAAAATCCAAATAACTTCACATATCTTCATTGTGAAGGGTTTAAACACTGTTTCCCATGCTTGTTCAATGAAACATAAACAATTAATGAACATGCACCTGTGGAACGGTCGTTAAGACACTAACAGCGTACAGACGGTATGCAATTAAGGTCACGTCACAGTTATGTAAAATAAGAACTCTAAAGAGGCCTTTCTACTGACTCTGAAAATCACCAAACGAAAGATGCCCAGGGTCCCTGCTCATCTGCATGAATGTGCCTTAGGCATGCTGCAAGGAGACATGAGGACTGCAGATGTGGCCAGGGCAATAAATTGCAATGTCCGTACTGTGATATGCCTAAGCGCTACAGGGAGACAGGACGGACGGCTGATCGTCCTCGCAGTGACCACGTGTAACAACACCTGCACAGGATCTGTACATCCGAACATCACACCTGCATTACAGGTACAGGATGGCAACAACAACTGCCTGAGTTACACCAGGAACGCACAATCCCTCCATCAGGGCTCAGACTGTCCGCAATAGGCTGAGAGAGGCTGGACTGAGGGCTTGTAGGCCTGTTGTAAGGCAGTTCCTCACCAGACATCACCGGCAACAACATCACCTATGGGCACAAACCCACCGTCGCTGGACCAGACAGGACTGGCAAAAAGAGTCAAGGTTTTGTCTCACCAGGGGTGATGGTTGGATTCGCGTTTATCGTCGAAGGAATGAGCATTACACCAAAGCATGTACTCTGGAGCGGGATCCGTAATGGTCTGGGGCGGTGTGTCACAGCATCATCGGACTGAGCATGTTGTCATTGCGGGCAATCTCAACACTGTGCGTTACAGGGAAGACATCCTCCTCCCTCATGTGGTACCCTTCCTGCAGGCTCGTTCTGACATGACCCTCCAGCATGACAATGCCACCAGCCATACTGCTCGTTCTGTGCGTGATTTCCTGAAAAACAGGAATGTCAGTGTTCTGCCATAGCCAGCGAAGAGCCCAGATCTCAATCCCATTGAGCATGTCTGGGACCTGATGGAACGGAAGGTGAGGGCTAGGGCCATTCCCTCCAGAAATGTCTGGGAACTTGCAGGTGCCTTGGTGGAAGAGTGCGGTAACATCTCACAGGAAGAACTGGCAAATCTGGTGCAGTCCATGAGGAGGAGATGCACTGCAGTAATTAATGCAGCTGGTGGCCACACCAGATACTGACTGTTACTTTTGATTTTGACCCTCCCTTTGTTCAGGATCACATGATTCAATTTCTGTTAGTCACATGTCTGTGGAACTTGTTCAGTTTATGTCTCAGTTGTTGAATCAGGTTATGTTCATACAAATATTTACACATGTTAAATTTGCTGAAAATTAACACAGTTGACAGTGAGAGGACGTTTCTTTTTTTGCTGAGTTTACTTGTATAAGCTTTTTATTTTCACTCACCTACTTTTGGTGAAAACATATCTCTTCAGTTACCATATGAATGTGAGTGCTTGCAACATAATTCAATACGGAATATATATGCTGTATCGACATGGAGTAAATTGCCTGATTGAGGGAATAACTGTAGAGATGATCTCCATGTTCTGTATGTGTCCAGAGAAGTTTGATTTGACTATACATTAGTGTGTGTCTATGAACGAGAAGATGCAGCCTTGCCAATCTATAATCCCAGTGCACTGTTATTGTTTATGTGTTGCCTATCAATTGTGGAAAGTGCCTGTGGTGATCAATGTGCTTGTCTCAGTTTATTCAGTGGCCTGGGCCCAGATTCACAAAGCGTCTCGGATTAGGAGTGCTGATCCAGGACAATTTTTGCTTTTTAAATCGTAAAGAAAAAGTGATTCTATATCAGCTCTCCTACTCTGAGACACTACGAATACGGGTCCTGTTCATTACACACAGCAGCCTGTTGAGAGAATGTCCTTCTGCATCGCCATCAGGAGGTGTCACTAGTGAGCACTGCCTCAGACCCTGTTGAATGTCGTCACCTCTCAGCCTTTTTGTATGTGATCTATTTACTTGAACCCATGATACAGGCTCAATAAACAAAATGACCCTCAAGCTAGCTGTCAGACCTCTGTCTGTTGCATATCTCTCTCTCTGCAGGTTTTCATCTAGATTTTTCTTAGTTATATTATGTGCCCTGCTCCCAGTGTTTTGTGCAAAATAACTAAGGTTATACCTTCAGAGCTTTTGATTTCACTGTTGGTTGACACTATTTAGTGGTTGTTGCCCAACATGTTTGCAATACACTGTATATACTCAGTTGGATCTGGTGATCCCATTCTTCACACAACACTTACAGCATTTCATTAAACAGCAACACCAACACACAAAGTTGCCATTACAGTTTCTTCCTAACACTCAATTTTGAACATTGAAGATTATACCAAATTGTTTTAACTAACCTTCACTCTGCGTAATGTGACATTTGGTAAAAAATAATAATAACTAAACTCTAAATAATACAATGAATAACACATTTTTGGAAAAGGCCAACATGTACTGTACATTCCGGTTGCAGTTGTTACCACACAGCTGGTGCTAGTCTTGTGATTTGGTGAGCTCTAGGACCCTGGGAAGACCTGACTTCTGAGGGGACAGTGGAGTGTGTGTCTGTCTGAAAAAAAATCACACAGCTCACAATGTGTGACAGTCACTGCCATACACAGTGATAGAGTGAAAGGAGGAGGGTTGAGAGAGATAAAGGGCATCCTCTCACATCTATCAGGGACTTAGACACTATCCTGAGGGAAGTGAAGTGATCAACAGCTTCTACACACCATCTCTTACACCAGTGTCCCTCTGTTACCCCAGCCTGGTTTGGACCAGGGATATTCCCTCTGGAGTACACCTATAATAGACACTGAACTTCAAAACCTCTGGACAACCCACTCTGGCTACCTCTACCTGGAACCCTCACCAGTGTGGAACTTGTCCTGCTCATCCAGTGGAAATACCCACTGTAACTGGTCTACTAGGACTTTTTCAGGTCTACTCATCTGAGGTTTCCTCACTAAAACAACCCTTGGGATATCCAGAAAGTACGACTCAAAAAAATCTTATTTCTTTGAATTGGACTGGACATATCATCTAATATTATGGGTAGGTTATGAGACTTATTTGATCATTTTACACATTTTCCCATCTCCATAACATACAGTACATCCGCCACAGGATGCATAGCTAACAGGTGTACATTCTGTTAGATGCACTGTGCTCTTTTACATACATTGTAATCACTTGAACGTTTCATCACATTGTCATTGACGAGCTGAGAGTTGAGGGAACAAACTATTTTAAGTTATTGTTTTTTGGGGGGAATGGGCTTTCTGCTTCAGGTCCATGCATACTGCAGTTATGTGTTTCAAAGTAAAGGTCATGTAAATGTCCAATGTATGTCTTATGTGTATGTGCTCTTAAGAAATTACTCATCTTTTCAGTAAAATATAATTATCCTGAAGGGAAATATAACAAATGTTTCTTCTATTCCATCTATTATCACTCATAATACACAGTCTTACCAAAAGTGTGCCTATACATCCATATTTGGCTACATTTCTAGTCAAATATCCATGTACAAAATGTAAATTTTAAGAAAAGGCTTTTTAATTTATTCACATTGAAGCAGATTTAACTGACTTCATCTCAGTGTGTTTCCCAGTTGACAGTAGCTGTGCAGTGACATATCGAGCTGACATGGCAGGGAGGAGATGGAACCAGAGGTATAGTGAGGGGGACATCGGAGGGACAAGCATGAGTGACTCACGTCTCTCAAAAAAAAGTGCTTGTCTGTAAGAGCCATTGAACACAGGTCACTGGCCCTTCAGTGTAAAACATACTGGCGCCGAAGGGTAGGGCTGCCGTCTTATCAGCTCTCAACCAATCATGCTATTTTGTTTGTGTTTTTGCATTGTTCATAACTTGTTTTGTACATAATGTTGCTGTTACTGTCTCTTATGACCAGAAAATAGCTCCTGGACATCAGAACGGGGATTATTCTCCTCAAATTGGACGAGGAGTTCTTCTTCAATGAGTCGGGATATACTGCAGACACCCGGCCAGGACCCGATCCCCATGATTCACTGCAGAAGGAAACGGAGAGTTCGAGGCAAAAGATTGGGGTGCCCTCGAGAATCAGGCAATGAGTGGCTAATCTGCCCTTGCCTTCCATTCTGCTAGCTAACATTCAATCACTGGAAAATAAATGGGACGAACTGAAAGCACGTATATCTTACCAACGGGACATTAAAAACTGTAATATGTTTCACAGAGTCTTGGCTGAAATACGACATTAAGAACATACAGCTGGAACAGAATAGACACTCTATCGGCAAGACAGAACAGCAGCCTCTGGTAAGGCATGGGGCGGAGGCCTATGCATTCATGTAAACAACAGCTGGTGCATGATATCTAAAGAAGTCTCAAAGTTTTGCTCGCATGAGATAGAGTATCTCATGATAAGCTGTAGACCACACTATCTACCTAAAGAGTTTTCATCTGTATTTTTGTAGCTGTAACTTTGTAGCTCACAGAGTGAGGTTGGCACTAAAATGTCACAAAATGAGCTGTATTCCGCCATAAGCAAACAGGAAAACCCTCATCCAGATGCGGTGCTCCTAGTGGCTCGTGACTTTAATGCAGGGAAACATAAATCAGTTTTACCGAATTTCTATCAGCATGTAAAATGTGCAACCAGAGGGAAAATAATTCTAAACTACCTTTACAAGCAAAGATTACTGAACTACAGGTCTGTTTTGCTAGCACAGACTGGAATGTGTACCGGGATTCTTCCAATGGCATTGAGGAGTACACCACATCAGTCACTGGCTTTATCAATCATTTATCAATGAGGACATCATCCCCACATTGACTGTACGTACATACCCGAACCAGAAGCCATGGATTACAGGCAACATTTACACTGAGCTAAAGGGTAGAGCTGCCGCTTTCAAGGAGCGGGACTCTAACCTGTAAGCTTATAAGAAATCCCGCTATGCCCTCCGACAAACCATCAAACAGGCAAAGCGTCAATACAGGACCAAGATCGAATCGTACTACACCAGCTCCGACGCTCGTAGGATGTGGCAGGGCTTGCAAACTATTACAGTCTACAAAGGGAAGCACAGCCGAGAGCTGTCCAGTGACACGAGCTAAATAACTTCTATGCTCGCTTTGAGGCAAGTAACACTGAAACATGCATGAGAGCATCAGCTGTTCTGGATGACTGTGTGATCACGCTCTCCACAGCCGATGGGAGTAAGACCTTTTAACAGGTCAACATCCACAAGGCCGCAGGGGAATTACCAGGATGTAATTCATTGACTACAGCTCAGCATTCAACACCAAAGTTCCCTCAATGCTCATCAATAAGCTAAGGAATCTAGGACTAAACTCCTCCCTCTGCAACTGAATCCTGGACTTTCTGACGGGCTACCCCCAGGTGGTGAGGGTAGGTAACAACACATCCACCACGCTGATCCTCAACACGAGGGCCCCTCAGGGGTGTGTGCTCAGTCCCGTCCTGTACTCCCTGTTCACTCATGACTGCACGGCCAGGCACAACTCCAACACCATCATTAAGTTCGCTGATGACACAACAGTAGTAGGCCTGATCACCAACAACGATGAGATAGCCTATAGGGAGGAGGTCAGAGACCTGACTGTGTGGTTCAAGGACAACCACCTCTCCCTCAACATGATCAAGACAAAGGAGATGATTGTGGACTACAGGAAAAGGAGGACCGAGCAAGCCCCCATTTTCATCAACGGGGCTGTAGAGGAGCAGGTTGAGAGCTTCAAGTTCCTTGGCGTCCACATCACCAACAAACTAACATGGTCCAAGCACACCAACACAGTCATGAAGAGTGCACGACATAACGTATTCCCCCTCAGAAGACTGAAAAGATTTGGCATGGGTCCTCAGATCCTCAAAAGGTTTTACAGTTGCACCATCGAGAGCATCCCGACGGGTTGCATCACTGACTGGTATGGCATCTGCGCCGACCGCAAGGCACTACAGAGGGTAGTGTGTACGGCCCAGTACCTCACTGCCCCCCCCCTCCCCCCCACCCATTCGCTGCAGCTACTCTCTGTTATTATCTATGCATAGACACTTTAATAACTCTACCTGCATGTACATAATTACCTCAATTGCCTCGACACCGGTGCTCCCACACATTGACACATTGACTCTGTACCCCCTGTATATAGCCCCTGTATATAGACCCTGTATATAGCCGCGCTATTGTTATTTACTGCTGCACTTTAATTATTTGTTTTTCTAATCTCTGACTTTTTGGGGGGGGGTTTCTTTAAACTGCATGGTTGGTTAAGGACTTGTAAGTAAGCATTTCACTCTAAGGTCTGTTGTATTCGGCGCATGTGACAAATACAATTTGATTTGATTTGATTTATTTTCTTAAAGGTGCCACACATAGGATTTTTTTTTTTTGCATTGTAATTTTAGAAAATGTCCATAATATATCTGCAGTAATAGTGGAATTATAATGTTTCACAGTATGTCTTACCCGCCAGTGTTGTGATTGACTATGATATTTGCATATTGATTTCTCCTGCCAGGATGGCATTTGTTGTCAGAATGGGAAAGCTGCTCTGTCATTTCCTGGTTGCCAAAATGTTACTGTTCCCTCAATTTGAGTTTATGTGAGAATACAAGCACTTTATAGTGTAGGGAGTCATTGTACCATCTAAATCGCTGTGAAATATATTTTCAACAACAAAAATATAATGTATTTTCAGCTGTTTGAAGTTGGTGGTTCAAAACCGAAAGTAAAAGACTCAAGCGTGTCTCCGCCATGTTACTGGGAAATGGGACGAGGGAGAAATTCTGAGAAGTGTTTCACTCTTTCTCCTGTCTAAAGTAAACACACCCTTCTGAGAGAAAAAAACAACGACTTTAGTAAGTCAAAAGGCAAGGATAGATTTCCTATGTGAGTGGAAGGTTGATGTTGGTCAGTGTTTGGATCGAAAAGAGAGCAGACTTACATAACCCTGCATTTATGGGTAACAACATCACAATCACTCAATTGGCCTGGTGCCCCACACCGTATCTAATGTGCCCATTACTATGATCTATTTTGTGTTCCCCAAATCCATGCTATACAAACACACAATGTAGCAAGGAGTAAGGATTATATGTTTCAGACAAACTGTTGTCAGTGCTTTATCTGAATCAACTTGTACATCTGGTTTTCTTATCAAAACAGTAAAAATGCATGTATTCTCAGTTCTTAATGGTTTTACGTCCATGTGATCTGGTAGTTTGGCTTGTCCAATAACCTCCAAGCAGTGAACTAGAGGGGCTTCAGGCCAGGGCAGGGATCCCCTTATGACTATAATGCTCTAGAAATGTAATCATATCCAACATTTTACAAATTAATTTGCTTTGTTTTCTTTTTGGCTAAACGTTGTTATTATATTCAATTATATCAGACTGATGTGTTTGGACAAGTTTTTCTAATCAAAGTGAAATTATATAGTTGAGAAAGAATATCAATAAATGTAGACTTGAGAGATGACTCAGGTAAATGTATTGGTGAGTATTGTGACATGCTGTTGGACATGAACAAAGGTAGTGAGCAACTGAAACCCTCAGGCTTACAACAAGTCTTTGTTTTCCCTCTCTTATCTTCAGTACACACACATACTGTAGTGTAGTGTAGGATTGGCCTGGATGGGAGATGGTTGCTTTGACATAGACGCAGCTATTCTTACTTTTATCCTAAATGTTAGTCTCAGCCCTGTTAAAGTACACACAAAAATACACACTTTTATTGATCATGGTGATTCAGGAGTTGCATTAAAACAGGGTTATATACCCCACCAACATTAGACAACTATACAAAAAAGCCCTAAAATTGCAGAAATAAGTCAATCAAATCAATGATGAGAGAATAGTCAGATTAACTGATAATGGACACAGACATGGTGGTGTAGCAGGATGATCGGAATACTGTTAACCAAGAGGTTGTGAATTCAAATCCCAAGTGAGGACATGTTGAATAATATTTACTGTATAAATGAACATGCGCAATGTAATCATGTATGTCACAGTGTGTCAAACACGTAGGTTGAAAACAGTATGTTAAAAGCATTGTTTGTGTGTGTCCCTAACCTTGCCAACAAACAAAGAGCTGAATGGATCAGTGCTTCACCAATCAGAGTGTTGATTGGCTCAGCCACAGTAACAAGGTCTGATGTGTAATGATGAAAATTATTTTTGGGGGAGAACGTTTCTTTGGGACCGTCAGGTGCCTGATACACAGGAATATTCTTGCAACATTCCCATGAAACGTGTCTAGAATATTAACATATCATATTCTGAGAATATGGCAACCATGTTCTGCATATGATTGGTGACATTTCAAGATCATATAATTTTTGTAATTGTGTTTTTGTCTGTCTAACAGGACATATCCTAAAAAGAGGAGAAACTAAACATTGCAATGGGGCCTGCTGCTGTAATGATGACTAGTCTTCTGTGAACTATGGAGAAGTCTGGTCCGATGCTGGCTTCTACTCCCAATCGCACAGGGGCCAACCTCACAACCAGCCTATGGGGACCCAACCCCACAGTTCCTGCAGAGGTGGGAGTGGTCACCGGCTCCCAGTCTCAGATCAAGGATCTGATTGGGCTGTTTGCAATGGTGACCCTTAACCTCATCGCCCTATTGGCTAACACTGGAGTCATGGTGGCCATAGCCCGTGCCCCTCACCTGAAGAGGTTTGCCTTTGTGTGCCACCTGTGTGCAGTGGACCTGCTGTGTGCCATCCTCCTCATGCCTCTGGGCATCATCTCTAACTCGCCCTTCTTCGGCACTGTGGTGTTCACCGTGCTGGAGTGCCAGGTCTACATCTTCCTCAACGTGTTCCTCATCTGTGCCTCCATCCTCACCATCACCGCCATCAGTGTGGAGCGTTACTACTACATCGTCCATCCTATGCGCTACGAGGTGAAGATGAGCATCAACCTGGCCATTGGCGTCATGCTCTTCATCTGGGTAAAGTCCATCCTGCTGGCCCTGGTCACCCTGTTTGGCTGGCCTGCCTACGGGGCCCACAGCTCCATCGCTGCCAACCACTGCTCCCTCCACTGGAGCCACAGTCGGCTGAGGAAGGTGTTCGCTGTGCTCTTCAGCGTGATGTGTTTCCTGCTACCCGCCGTGGTCATCTTCGCAGTCTACTGTAACGTGTACAAGGTTGCACGCTCGGCCGCCCTGCAGCACACACCCACACCTACCACATGGGCCTCGTCCAACCCGGCCAAACGTCCCAACCGTTCTGACTCCATCAACAGCCAGACAACCATCATCACAACCACCCGCAGCCTGCCCCAGAGACTATCCCCTGAGATGGCCTTCAGCGGGGGTAAGGCTGCCCTCACCCTGGTGATCATTGTGGGTCAGTTCCTGCTCTGCTGGCTGCCTTACTTCTCCTTCCACTTGCACCTGTCCTTCAGCTCATCCCTGCAGAGCCCCGGAGATGTGGAGGAGGCTGTTACCTGGCTGGCCTACTCCTCCTTCGCTGTCAACCCTTTCTTCTATGGCCTGCTCAACAGGCAAATCAGGGAGGAGCTGGTCAAGTTCCGGCGCTGCTGCTCCTCCAGGCCGGTGGAGCTGGGTACCTCCAGCCACGAGGGCTCCCTGCAGGAGAACTTCCTCCAGTTCATTCAGAGGTCCAGCAACACGGCCGACACGCGCTCCAGCGGCGCCAACTCCAGCCCCAGGAACACTCTGGACCAGGGGGTCAGGATCCCTGGACAGATACCAGAGGAGCATGGCTGAACACAATGGACAACTCACTTCAATATGGACTATTAATTTTGACAGCCCTCTATCCTCGTAGCACCCAGAGTTTGTGACCTGACCAAGACAAACTCTGGGGCCTAGTTAACGTCAAAATGGCCCTGTGGTTTTTCTGATCCGGTTACATGCTCAGACAAAATACTATACTTCATGTATGCCTCTGAGTAAGGGCTTATTATTTATTGGTATAATGGGATTTATTCAGGTAATGTCTCCAACACAAGATCATAGTGTTGTTGTTTTAATGAGAAATATAAAATGATTGTTACAGAATTTCATTGACATTACCCTTTACTGTTGTTTCATTACAAAACTTTATGTAAAAATGTATGATTATTTGATGATTAGTTTGCATGAATTCTATGTTCTGAAATAACATTTATTTGAGTTTACTGATGTTTCCAATGAACAGTGAGGAATGCTGTAGGAATACTGATATTTTCACCTTTTACAGCGGCCATGTAAAGGTTCTTATTAACGTTCTATCGATAACACATTATTTAAATAAAGTGACAAGCATCGGTACAATAGTTACAAAATCAATTCATCTTTTCTAATAATTCTATCCATTTTACAGTGAAAAACAATGTGTCATGTGTAAGTATATACAGTTGAAGTCGGAAGTTTACATACACTTAGGTTGGAGTCATTAAAACTCCTTTTCAACCACTCTATAGCTTTGGCAAGTCGGTTAGGACATCTACTTTGAGCAGGACATGTCATTTTTCCAACAATTGTTTACAGACAGATTATTTCACTTAATTTAAAATGCACTGTATCACAATTCCAGTGGGTCAGAAGTTTACAAACACTATGTTTACTGTGCCTTTAAACAGCTTGGAAAATTCCAGAAAATTACGTTATGGCTTTAGAAGCTTCTGTTAGGCTAATTGACATAATGTGAGTCAATTGGTGGTGTACCTTTGTATGTATTTCAAGGCCTACCTTCAAACCCAGTGCCTCTTTGCTTGACATCATGGGAAAATCCAAAGAAATCAAGACCTCAGAAAAACAATTGTGGACCTTCACAAGTCTGGTTCATCCTCGGGAGCAATTTCCAAATGCCTGAAGGTACCACGTTCATCTGCACAAACAATAATAGTGCGCAAGTATAAACACCATGGGACCACGCAGCTGTCATACCGCTCAGGAAGGAGACGCCTTATGTCTCCTAGAGATAAATGTACTTTGGTGCGAAAAGTACAAATCAATCCCAGAACAACAGCAAAGGACCTTGTGAAGATGCTGGAGGAAACAGGTACAAAAGTATCTATATCCACAGAAAAACGAGTCCTATATCGGCATAACCTGAAAGGCCGCTCAGCAAGGAAGAAGCCACTGCTGAAAAACCACCATAAAAAAGACAGACTACGGTTTGCAACTGCACATGGTGACAAAGAGCGTACTTTTTGGAAAAATATCCTCTGATCTGATGAAACAAATACAACTGTTAGGCCATAATGACCATTGTTATGTTTGGAGGAAATAGGGGGAGGCTTGCAAGCCAAAGATGGTTCCAAGATGGCGGTTCCAAGATGGCGTAGCAGTGGGACGTGTCGTCGTGTTCCTTGTATATATATCGTTTGTTTTCGTTTCGTTTTCTTCACATATCTTTAAAACTTTTTGCTGAACCTCAACTTCTTCTAAATACTCTCCTGCAACCCGCCTCACCCAACGTAGCTTTTTTTCCTAAAGTATTTATATTTACTTCGGATCTGGAACCCCTCAACTGAAGCTAGCCAACTAGCAAACTAACTACCAGCTTCAGCAAAACATTGCTAGCGGTCTTCAGCTAACCGGTCAGCTAACCGGTCATCAGCTAACCTTTAGCTCGGAAAGCTCTCGCCAGTTCGAACAACGCGACTCTAACCAGAGCATAACGGACCTATCTATTATTTTATTTTTATTTTTCACCCCCGGATTCCCATCGCAAACGGAACATTTTGAGCTCCTGGGCTACAATATCCAGACCCACGACCGGTCCATTGATGTCACCGCATGAAGAGGAATAAACAGACTCCCCCCATCGCGACGTCCCCAAAGGCTAACTCTCTAGCCCTTGCTATCTCCTTGCTTGCAAATTCGGCCTGCTAACTGCTAGCTTGTTTAGCCCGGTCCGCTAACTGCTACCGTGTTTAGCACCGTCTACTAACTGTTAGCTTGTTAGCACAGGCCTGCTAACCATCTGAATCGCCGCGTCCCAAACACTCACTGAACCCATATTTACTTTCTATCCCTTTTCGATTTTTTATTTTTTGTTTATACCTTCCGGTAACCTGCCTCACCCAATGTGATACGGAACCGCTTTACACTTTTAGAACACACTCAAGAACCTTCAGAAGCTAACCAGCTAACTGGCTACAAGCTATTTAGTCATTGTTAGTTTTCTAACCTGGATAACACTCGCCAGTCCAGCTTCCCTGCCCCATCCACCGCTGCCCCTTGGACACTGATCACTTGGCTACATAGCTGATGCATGCTGGACTGTCCATTAATTCACGGTAATCCATTCTGCTTGTTTATGTTTTATCTGTCGGCCCCAGCCGCATTTAGGCTCTGTGTGTAGTTAATCCGACCCTCTCTGCCTAATCAATCGCCATTCTACCTGCTGTTGTTGTGCTAGCTGATTAGCTGTTGTTGTCTCACCTACTGTTTTAGCTAGCTCTCCCAATTCAACACCTGTGATTACTGTATGCCTTGCTGTATGTCTCTCTCAAATGTCAATATGCCTTGTATACTGTTGTGCAGGTTAGTTATCATTGTTTTAGTTTACAATGGAGCCCCTAGTTCCACTCTTTATACCCCTGATACCTCCTTTGTCCCACCCCCCACACATGCGGTGACCTCACCCATTACAACCAGCATGTCCAGAGATACAACCTCTCTCATCATCACCCAGTGCCTGGGCTTACCTCCGCTGTACCCGCACCCCACCATACCCCTGTCTGCGCATTATGCCCTGAATATATTCTACCATGCCCAGAAACCTGCTCCTCTTATTCTCTGTCCCCAACGCCCTAGGCGACCAGTTTTGATAGCCTTCAGCCGCACCCTCATACTACTCCTTCTCTGTTCCGCGGGTGATGTGGAGGTAAACCCAGGCCCTGCATGTCCCCAGGCACCCTCATTTGTTGACTTCTGTGATCGAAAAAGCCTTGGTTTCATGCATGTCAACATCAGAAGCCTCCTCCCTAAGTGTGTCTTACTCACTGCTCTAGCACACTCTGCTAACCCTGATGTCCTTGCCGTGTCTGAATCCTGGCTCAGGAAGGCCACCAAAAATTCTGAGATTTCCATACCCAACTATAACATCTTCCGTCAAGATAGAACTGCCAAAGGGGGAGGAGTTGCAGTCTACTGCAGAGATAGCCTGCAAAGTAATGTCATACTCTCCAGGTCCATACCCAAACAGTTCGAACTACTAATTTTGAAAATTACTCTCTCCAGAAATAAGTCTCTCACTGTTGCCGCCTGCTACCGACCCCCCTCAGCTCCCAGCTGTGCCCTGGACACCATTTGTGAATTGATCGCCCCCCATCTAGCTTCAGAGTTTGTTCTGTTAGGTGACCTAAACTGGGATATGCTTAACACCCCGGCAGTCCTACAATCTAAGCTAGATGCCCTCAATCTCACTCAAATCATCAAGGAACCCACCAGGTACAACCCTAACTCTGTAAACAAGGGCACCCTCATTGACGTCATCCTGACCAACTGGCCCTCCAAATACACCTCCGCTGTCTACAACCAGGATCTCAGCGATCACTGCCTCATTGCCTGTATCCGCTACGGAGCCGCAGTCAAACGACCACCCCTCATCACTGTCAAACGCTCCCTAAAACACTTCTGTGAGCAGGCCTTTCTAATCGACCTGGCCCGGGTATCCTGGAAGGACATTGACCTCATCCCGTCAGTTGAGGATGCCTGGTCTTTCTTTAAAAGTAACTTCCTCACCATTTTAGATAAGCATGCTCCGTTCAAAAAATGCAGAACTAAGAACAGATATAGCCCCTGGTTCACTCCAGACCTGACTGCCCTCGACCAGCACAAAAACATCCTGTGGCGGACTGCGCTAACATCGAATAGTCCCCGCGATATGCAACTGTTCAGGGAAGTCAGGAACCAATACACACAGTCAGTCAGGAAAGCTAAAGCCAACTTCTTCAGGCAGAAGTTTGCATCCTGTAGCTCCAACTCCAAAAAGTTCTGGGACACTGTGAAGTCCATGGAGAACAAGAGCACCTCCTCCCAGCTGCCCACTGCACTGAGACTAGGTAACATGGTCACCACCGATAAATCCATGATTATCGAAAACTTCAACAAGCATTTCTCAACGGCTGGCCATGCCTTCCGCCTGGCTACTCCAACCTCGGACAACAGCTCCCCCCCCCCCGCAGCTACTCGCCCAAGCCTCTCCAGGTTCTCCTTTACCCAAATCCAGATAGCAGATGTCCTGAAAGAGCTGCAAAACCTGGACCCGTACAAATCAGCTGGGCTGGACAATCTGGACCCTCTATTCCTGAAACTATCCGCCGCCATTGTCGCAACCCCTATTACCAGCCTGTTCAACCTCTCTTTCATATCGTCTGAGATCCCCAAGGATTGGAAAGCTGCCGCAGTCATCCCCCTCTTCAAAGGGGGCGACACCCTGGACCCAAACTGTTACAGACCTATATCCATCCTGCCCTGCCTATCTAAGGTCTTCGAAAGCCAAGTCAACAAACAGGTCACTGACCATCTTGAATCCCACCGTACCTTCTCCGCTGTGCAATCTGGTTTCCGAGCCGGTCACGGGTGTACCTCAGCCACGCTCAAGGTACTAAACGATATCATAACCGCCATCGATAAAAGACAGTACTGTGCAGCCGTCTTCATAGACCTTGCCAAGGCTTTCGACTCTGTCAATCACCGTATTCTTATCGGCAGACTCAGTAGCCTCGGTTTTTCGGATGACTGCCTTGCCTGGTTCACCAATTACTTTGCAGACAGAGTTCAGTGTGTCAAATCGGAGGGCATGCTGTCCGGTCCTCTGGCAGTCTCTATGGGGGTGCCACAGGGTTCAATTCTCGGGCCGACTCTTTTCTCTGTATATATCAATGATGTTTCTCATGCTGCGGGCGATTCCCTGATCCACCTCTACGCAGACGACACCATTCTATATACTTCCGGCCCGTCCTTGGACACTGTGCTATCTAACCTCCAAACGAGCTTCAATGCCATACAGCACTCCTTCCGTGGCCTCCAACTGCTCTTAAACGCTAGTAAAACCAAATGCATGCTTTTCAACCGTTCGCTGCCTGCACCCGCACGCCTGACCAGCATCACCACCCTGGATGGTTCCGACCTTGAATATGTGGACATCTATAAGTACCTAGGTGTCTGGCTAGACTCTAAACTCTCCTTCCAGACCCATATCAAACATCTCCAATCGAAAATCAAATCAAGAGTCGGCTTTCTATTCCGCAACAAAGCCTCCTTCACTCACGCCGCCAAACTTACCCTAGTAAAACTGACTATCCTACTGATCCTCGACTTCGGCGACGTCATCTACAAAATTGCTTCCAACACTCTACTCAGCAAACTGGATGCAGTTTATCACAGTGCCATCCGTTTTGTCACTAAAGCACCTTATACCACCCACCACTGCGACTTGTATGCTCTAGTCGGCTGGCCCTCGCTACATATTCGTCGCCAGACCCACTGGCTCCAGGTCATCTACAAGTCCATGCTAGGTAAAGCTCCGCCTTATCTCAGTTCACTGGTTACGATGGCAACACCCATCCGTAGCACGCGCTCCAGCAGGTGTATCTCACTGATCATCCCTAAAGCCAACACCTCATTTGGCCGCCTTTCGTTCCAGTTCTCTGCTGCCTGTGACTGGAACGAATTGCAAAAATCGCTGAAGTTGGAGACTTTTATCTCCCTCACCAACTTCAAACATCTGCTATCTGAGCAGCTAACCGATCGCTGCAGCTGTACATAGTCTATTGGTAAATAGCCCACCCATTTTCACCTACCTCATCCCCATACTGTTTTTATTTATTTATTTTTATTTTTCTGCTCTTTTGCACACCAATATCTCTACCTGTACATAACCATCTGATCATTTATCACTCCAGTGTTAATCTGCATAATTGTAATTATTTGCCTACATCATGCCTTTTGCACACAATGTATATTCCCCTTTTTTTCTACTGTGTTATTGACTTGTTAATTGTTTACTCCATGTGTAACTCTGTGTTGTCTGTTCACACTGCTATGCCTTATCTTGGCCAGGTCGCAGTTGCAAATGAGAACTTGTTCTCAACTAGCCTACCTGGTTAAATAAAGGTGAAATAAAATAAAATAAAAAAGAACCTCATCCCAACCGTCAAGTATGGGGGTGGCAGCATCATGTTGTTGAGGTGCTTTGCTGCAGGAAGGACTGGTGCCCTTTACAAAATAGATGGCATCAATGACCCCAAGCATACTTCCAAAGTTGTGGCAAAATGGCTTAAGGACAACAAAGTCAAGGTATTGGAGTGGCCATCACAAAACCCTGACCTCAATCCTATAGACAATTTGTGGGCAGAACTGAAAAAGCGTGTGCGAGCAAGGAGGCCTACAAACCTGATTCAGTTACACCAGCTCTGTCAGGAGGAATGGGCCAAAATTCTCCCAACTTATTGTGGGAAGCTTGTGGAAGGCTACCAGAAACGGTTGACCCAAGTTAAACAATTTAAAGGCAATGCTACCAAATACTAATTGAGTGTATGCAAACTTCTGACCCACTGGGAATGTGATGAAAGAAATAAAAACTGAAATAAATCCCTCTCTCTACTATTGTTCTGACATTTCACATTCTTATAATAAAGTGGTGATCCTAACTGACCTAAGACTTTTTATGCACAATTGATACTAGGATTAAATGTCAGGAATTGTGAATTTCAATGTATCTGTCTAATGTGTATGTAAACGTCCGACTTCAACTGTGTATATCAATGCAAGGGATTAGAGGCAAAACTAGTATACAACGTCAAAACAGCATCATGGAGATGTCAAAATGGAAGCATCCACCATTAATCAAAAAGGGATACTGATATAGCCTTAATTGTTGTGGCTCGATATGATAACAGTCAGTGAAAGTGCAGGGCGTCAAATTCAAACAACAGAAATCTCATAATTAAAATTCCTCAAACATACAAGTATTTTACACAATTTTAAAGATAAACTTGTTGTTAATCCCACCACAGTGTCCGATTTCAAAAAGGCTTTACGGCGAAACCACACCAAACGATTATGTTACGTCAGTACCTTGTCACAGAAAAACATAGTCATTTTTCCAGCCAAAGAGAGGAGTCACAAAAAGCAGAAATAGAGATAAAATTAATCACTAACCTTTGATGATCTTCATCAGATGACACTCATAGGACTTCATGTTACACAACATATGTATGTTTTCTTCAATAAAGTTCATATTTATATCCAAAAATCTCAGTTTACATTGGCGCGTTTACGTTCAGTAATGTTTTGCTTCCAAAACATGCAGTGATTTTGCAGAGAGCCACATCAATTTACAGAAATACTCATCATAAATGTTGATGAAAATACAAGTGTTATGTATGGAACTTTAGATAAACTTCTCCTTAATGCAATCGCTGTATCAGATTTTTTTTAAACTTTACCGAAAAAGCACACCATGCAATTATCTGAGTACGACACTATCTGAGTACGACACAAAACAAGCCATACAGATATCCGCCATATTGTGGAGTCAGTAAAAGTCAGAAATAGCGTTATAAATATTCACTTACCTTTGATGATCTTCATCAGAATGCACTCCCAGGAATCCCAGATCCACAATAAATGTTTGTTTTGTTCGATAAAGTCCATAATTTATGTCCAAATACCTCCTTTTTGTTCGCGCCTTCAAATTCAAATTCCTTACGTGCAGGTCAAACAAAAAGTCCAAATATTCCATTACAGTTCGCATAAACATGTCAAACGGTGTATAGAATCAATCTTTAGGATGTTTTTAACATAAATCTTCAATAATGTTTCAACCGGAGAATTCCTTTGTCTTTAGAAAGGAAAAGGAACACAGCTACCTCTCACGGGAGCTTGTGTGATCAGCTCATGCCAGACACATGATTGAAAGAGCTCTCATTCCCTCCTTCACAGTAGATGCATGAAACAAGGTTCTAAAAATTGTTGAAATCTAGTGGAAGCCTTAGGAAGTGCAATATGACCCCATAGACACTGTATATTCAATAGGCAATGAGTTGAAAAACTACAAACCTCAGGTTTCCCACTTCCTGGTTGGATTTATTCTCAGGTTTTTGCCTGCCATATGAGTTATGTTATACTTACAGACATCATTCAAACAGTTTTGGAAACTTCAAATTGGTTTCTATCCAAATCTACTAATAATATGCATATCTTAGCTTCTGAGCCTGAGTAGCAGGCAGTTTACTCTGGGCACCTTATTCATCCAAGCTACTCAATACTGCCCCCCAGCCATATCTTGTCACCATGGAAATGCAGTGAGGCAGGGACACATAGCAAGAAGGTCCTCTGCTGCAGTGCTGATGCTTGGCTTCAGATCCAGATTGGGAGAGCAGAGGGAGAGAGCGAGGAGCATGCTCTTCATATAGGGAGGAATTCAGAACCGAGTTAGGTGTGAGTAAATGGAACTTAATTCCCTTTTTATGCACTTTTCTCTTTACACATACAGTATTCTGACCTTGATCTTAAGCATGGGGAAAAGGTTGTGCCAGCCAGCTATTTGTTTTGGTTGGAGATCACAGAAATGGAAGTGTGGCAGAGGTGTGTTTACGGATATGCATATTCTGACTTTGACTTCATTCCCAATAATTCAACCACTTTTAAGGACGAGGAAACCATCAATAAGGTCGAACAGCCGGTCGGTTCCAAGTGGAAAAACATCTGCTTAATTTTTTTTGCAATTGTAAATATAAATGAAAATAGTTTTAGATCTATTTTACATCATGATCATTGGAGACAAATGTTAAACCAGTCATATTTCATCAAACTGAAAGCATATCAACATAACAGAAATGTATGCCCTTTTGCCATAGTGAAGTATGAAATCCTGTGCCTTTATGCAGAATTTAAATTGTATGTCCTTATAACTATGTCCTCAAACTATAGGCTTCTGTTAAAAAAAGTACAATTTGAATTGTTTTACATTTTTGCCACTTTCGGAAGCCAACGTCAGTAATGCCCACATACATTCATAACTGTCAATTTAGTTTTTAATTTCCTTCAATTTTGCATAATTCCATTACATTATTAGTGTACCTTTCTTTCCTCTGTCACGTTTACGTGGTTGGTCTCCCGAGGATCACTATCAATAGGGGATCATATTAGGCTAACATATTACAAGTTGTGCAATAATTTGAGACATTTTTGAATCATCATGGAACGCGGTGACTGTTGTTGTCAAGAGGACTGGGCGTTGTCATCACAGTTCAATGATTAGTGAGACTATTAGGGTAGATTTGACAATTGTTCAACCCCTGCTTTACATTTTTCTCACCTTCCAATATTTAATGGATTAAACAATTAAATATAGCAATTTATAACTGTATTTCGATTCATCAATTTATTTTGTGTGTAAAGTTTTCTTACCTGTTTTTTAACCCTAAATAATCTACAAGATCAGAGTATTTTTAAATCTACCAATTGGTGTTGAAAAAGAGACGAATATGCATTTATTTAGATGGCTTTATTTAATTGATCCCTAATATTATAAACCCGTTCTCTCGATTTAATCTAATGAGTCTGTCGAGAAAATTTGAATTAAAGGTACACGTATTTAAAGGGATGGTTTAAAATAAATGTACTGAAAACCCTGTTGAATGAAAACTCCACGAGATAATCTGTTGCCCAGCAAGTAAGAGGGTTTTCAGCAGTTGAATTAAATGTATTCAGTGCGCGCAATGGAACCACACCTGCAAAGCCTGTTCCTAAGTGTGAACAGGCTTTAGCTAAAGACAGACAGACAGACAGAGCCTTATTACCATCCAAATAGAGTGGAAAAACAGGCCAGAATAAGACTCAGAAGGCGATTTAACCTATACATGAAGATGTGGACCACTATAGTGACAGTTCCAGTGAGAGAGAAATAGTGAATGTCCAATGGAAAATCATTACTGAGTGATGTTAACGGTCTGGGAGTGATGACACTGTGTCATTTTATGGCCTTCTCCCTATCTGGATTGGGGCTATCACAAACAAGGGAAGACTCAGGGCAGTTTGTTCCCAAATAATGAAAAACAGCATGTTGTCTGGCATCGCCGTGGAACAGGAGAATTTGCTTATTATCATGTAACATGGGTTGTATGAATGACCAGTCGATGTATTAGGAAGAACAGGGCGGTAGATCATCAAACACACCCACACAAGTATTTTCACTAGGCTAACGTATGTACAGTTGAAGTTGGAAATTCACATACACTTAGGTTGGAGTCATTAAAACTAATTTTCAACTACTCCACAAATTTCTTCTTAACAATCTATAGCTTTGGCAAGTAATTTAGGACATCTACTTTGTGCATGACACAAGTAATTGTTTCAACAATTGTTTGCAGACAGATTATTTCACTTATAATTCACTGTATCACAATTCCAGTGGGTCAGAAGTTTACAAACACGAAGTTGACTGTGCCTCTAAACAGCCTGAAAAATTCCAGAAAACAATGTCATGGCTTTAGAAGCTTCTGACAGGCTAATTGACAATACGAGTCAATTGGAGGTGTACCTGTGGATGTATTTCAAGGCCTACCTTCAAACTCAGTGCCTCTTTGCTTGACATCCTTGGAAAATTAAAAGAAATCAGACAGATCTCCACAAGTTTGGTTCATCCTTGGGAGCAATTTCCAAGCGCCTGAAGGTACCATGTTCATCTGCACAAACAATAATAGTACGCAAGTATAAACACCATGGGACCACGCAGCTGTCATACCGCTCAGGAAGGAGATGCCTATTGTCTCCTAGAGATAAATGTACTTTGGTGCGAAAAGTACAAATCAATCCCAGAACAAAAGCAAAGGACCTTGTGAAGATGCTGGAGGAAACAGGTACAAAAGTATCTATATCCACAGAAAAACAAGTCCTATATCGAGATAACCTAAAAGGTTGCTCAGCAAGGAAGAAGCCACAGCTCCAAAACCGCCATAAAAAAAAGCCAGACTACGGTTTGCAACTGCACATGGGGACAAATATGCAATATGGCTTAAGGCTTAAGGACAACAAAGTCAAGGTATTGAAGTGGAAATCACTAAGCCCTGACCTCAATCCTATAGACAATTTGTGGGCAGAACTGAAAAAGCGTGTGCGAGCAAGGAGGCCTACAAACCTGACTCAGTTACACCAGCTCTGTCAGGAGGAATGGGCCAAAATTCACCCAACTTATTGCGGGAAGCTTGTAGAAGGCTACCCGAAACGTTTGACCCAAGTTAAACAATTTAATGGCAATGCTACCAAATACTAATTGAGTGTTTGTAAACTTCTGACCCACTGGGAATGTGATGAAAGAAGTAAAAGCAGAAATAAATCATTCTCTCTACTATTATTCTGACATTTCACAATCTTAATTAAAATAAAGTGGTGATCCTAACTGACCTAAGACAGGGGATTTTTACTAGGATTAAATATCAGGAATTGTGAATATCTGAGTTTAAATGTATTCGGCTAGCACGGAAACCAAACCGTCTGCGCGCATGCGCCATCGTGCATACATTTATGCACACCAAACGCGATCACGACACGCAGGTTAAAATATCAAAACAAACTCTGAACCAATTACATTAATTTGGGGACAAATTAATGTCCCCAAATTAAAGTTCACTATAAAATGCTACAGTACTTACTATATGTAGTAAACTGTAGTATACTGTATAATACTATACTACACACTGTAGTATCCCTCGATCAAGTGTAGTGCATACTATAGAATATTGTCGTATAGTGTAGAATACTATAGTAAATATCCAAAACACAACACTTTTTTTACTATAATAAATACGACAGTATTTAATTTGCATATATCCTGCCCATTCCCCTCCCCCATATCCACATTTGTGAGAAACCTACATGCCATGTAAAGACCATATTGTTTTCCATACAAGTTATAGAAAAGAGCAGAAGTGCTGAACTAACTAGTTATGGAAAATGTGCTCTTTCATTATTTCTCCAAGGAGAAAGCCTCCACTTCTAGGTCAAAGATAATACAATAAAAACACAATAGTAAATACTACAGTAATGTCTGCAAAAACATTACAGTCTGCAAAAACACTACATTAATTACTATAGTATATATTAGTTTTCTTTTACTACAGTATTTATACTATAGTTAACTGTAAATACAACAGTATACTACGGTAAAGTCTATGGAAAAAACACTACAGTGAATGCTATAGTATTTATACCATAGTATACTATAATATTTTTTCATGTGGGTCTCTATAAGGTCCAAGGGTATTAATCCATAACCCCATGGAGGGGTCACAGGGAGGAGGGGGTTTGATCTCAGAGTGGTTCTGTTAGAGTTGATCGCTAGCCAATCAGGCCTGAGTCGGGAGGCGGCATGTAGAAAACAACTGTCAACAGGTCATTAGATGTAGAATCACAGACTGATGCATGGACAGACGGATGTGCAAACACACCCTCACGCATGCACGCACCCGCACACAAACACACACAAACACACACACACACCTCTTTCTTTTGATGCACACTTCTATGTGTCTGTTGATATAATTATGGCCAAACAGTGGGTGGAAGGAGGGGAATATAGTGTCCATGAACGAATCAGAGCGTGGAAATGATTTGCTCTGTCTGGTTTGCTTCATCTATTGGGTGCAATCACTGAGGGGATCAGGGACAAGGGGGAAATCACACAGACACGCAAGGACACACACACTCACACGCGCGCACACGCGTGGTCTGAGGCACAGACGTATGGGCGAAAGGCCAGCAGTCAGCGCTAACCTTCTCTGGCCTCTATTTCACACACACACACACACACACACACACACACACACACACACACACACACACACATACACACACACACACACACACACACACACACACACACACACACACACACACACACACACACACACACACACACACACACACACACACACACACACACACACACACACACACACACACACACACACACACACACACACACAGACGATCTGCTAATGGGTCCAAAGGTCGGAGAAAACAGATTTTCCCCTTAAAGCTCCCTGGGAATCCAGAGCTGGTAGGGGAAAATGTGCTCAGAGAGAATTCAGACAGTTGTCTATTTAGCCCTGTAGCCACCTGGTGGTACTTACCCACAGCCCCTCTCTTTGACGATCTACAGTACATAGATAATATGGAGTAGTGTCTGGCAAAGGTGTGGGCCACAAAGGGCTGCCTGCTTGGTTAATAGTAATTCAATGTTTCTATCATGCTAAACACATGATTTGATTATATAATATGACAGATAAACCAAGCCACACGGATTGAGTTAGGCTACATCATTTTTCTCTGCCGCAGAGAGAAATAGCAGGCATTGAAAGCAAAGCCTCTGCCTGTGCTACTCACCCACCAAGCTGCCTGGTGCACTCCATCACCATGGTTTCACCAGACATCAATCATCACATCCAGTCTCAATACCCTCCTCCAGAATGGCTGCTGTAAAACCGATCCACCCATCAATACCAGGGGAGAAACTCCATTCAGTACACTAAATCATCAAGTCATAGCTTGTTTGATGATTATTGTTGTCTGTATATTTAGCTGCTCTTTGAGCAGTCTTTACAGTAACTAGCAATTGGTAGTCATACAGTTAAACAAATATTGATGTGCATAAATTATAATTCACCCTGTCAGCTTGCATTTTTGGCAATCATGTTTCAAAGGCCTCTAAATAGAAAAAACTGAGTATAAAGTCTTGGCCAACAGAGAGCGCTATGGGGCCATACAACAGCTCTATCACAAGGCTCTGAACAGGTAGCTTGCTGGCGCTCCATGTCTAGCTGCAGACTGATGAACAAACTGTGTCAGCTCTGTCTCCTGTGCTGTTCAACCAGGTGATGCAGATTACATCCCCGGCATGACATCTGCCACTGACAACACAATAACAGCACATCCATATGAAACCTGCTAGGTGTGGATCTATTGAACCAATTCATTGACTGACATTTGTTTATGCCCTTAAGACATCATTGTCTCACTATGTATTTTGTATTTTGTAATGATTTACAGGTCAAAGCAGCATTGTGATTAGCGCAGTGCTGTCAATGGACTCACTCATATCAACACGTATGCCTCAGATATTTTTGGTATATCATTCGCAAATTTTACAATGTGGTGAACAGCTCCTTGTTTAGGAAAGTTATCACACAGGTCAAATTAGCTGTAGAATGTCATAAGTTATGGGCCTGTGAAAGCCAATTTGGGCATTCCACACTGAGGGAGTATGCACTGATGCAGTCACCCATCCACTATGTCCCACCGAGGTGCCAGTGACTGGGCTGCTGAGGCGAGAGGAGTGGGATTGGTCTATGGTGGTCGACCCCCTTTCATCCGCTCTCCCAGCCCAGTGAGGGTGCATGCCACTGAGGCACACACACCATGACCACGGGGCGTACACCAGCTGAGACCAGGCTAGACCTGGAGGACATAGAGGAGCAGGGGATCCCTCCAGGCAGACACACTGCAGAGGGACTACTGGAGGAAGTAGTGGAGGTAGAGGCAGAGGAACCAGCTCAGGAGGAGGACTCCACCCACAGTGACATCAGGTCTCTGGTCAAGAACAGGGACCCAAGGGGAGTCAACAAGTATCTAAAGGTAACTGACACACACAGCAGCACAGCCCGGTAAACAGTGAGGTACAGTGCCTTGCAAAAGTATTCATCCCCTTTGGCATTTTTTCCTATTTTGTTGCATTAAAACCTGTCATTTAAATAGATTTTTATCTGCATTTCATGTAATGGACATACACAAAATAGTCCAAATTGGTGAAGTGAAATGAAAAAAAATTACTTGGTTCAAAAAAGTAAAAAAGTAAATAAATGGAAAAGTGGGACGTGCATATGTATTCACCCCCTTTGCTATGAAGCCCCTAAATAAGATCTGGTGCAACCAATTACCTTCAGAAGTCACATAATTAGTTAAATACAGTCCACCTGTGTGCAATCTAAGTGTCACATGATCTCAGTACATATACAGCTGTTCTGAAAGGCCCCAGAGTCTGCAACACCGCTAAGCAAGGGGTACCACCAAGCTAGCGGCACCATGAAGGCCAAGGAGCGCGCTAAACAGGTCAGGGACAAAGTTGTGGAGAAGTACAGATCAGGGTTGGGTTATAAAAAAATATCTACAACTTTGATCATCCCCCGGAGCACCATTTACTCCATTATAAAAAAAAAAAAACAATATGGCACCACAACAAACCTGCCAAGAGAGGGCCGCCCACCAAAACTCATGGACCAGGCAAGCAGGGCATTAATCAGAGAGGCAACAAAGAGACAAATGATAACCCTGAACGAGCTGAAAAGCTCCACAGCAGAGATTAGAGTATCTGTCCAAACGACCACTTTAAGCCACACACTCCACAGAGCTGGGCTTTATGAAAGAGTGGCCAGAAAAAAAGCCATTGCTCAAAGAAGAAAATAAGCAAACACGTTTGGTATTTGCCAAAAGGCATGTGGGAGACTCCCCAAACATATGGAAGAAGGTACTCTGGTCAGATGAGACTAAAATTTTGCTTTTTGTCCATCAAGGAAAACGCTATGTCTGGTGCAAACCCAACATCTCCCATCACCCCGAGAATACCATTCACACAGTGAAGCATGGTGGTGGCAGCCAATCATGCTGTGGGGATGTTTTTCACCGTTAGGGACTGGGAAAACTGGTCAGAATAGAAGGATTGATGGATGGCGCTGAATACAGGGAAATTCTTGAGGGAAACCTGTTTCAGTCTTCCAGAGATTAGAGACTGGGACGGAGGTTCACCTTCCAGCAGTACAATGACCCTAAGCATACTGCTAAAGCAACACTAGAGTGGTTTAAGGGGAAACATTTAAATGTCTTGGAATGGCCTAGTCAAAGCTCAGACCTCAATCCAATTGAGAATCTGTGGTATGACTTAAAGATTGCTGTACACCAGCGGAACCCATCCAAATTGAAGGAGCTGGAGCAGTTTTGCCTTGAAGAATGGGCAAAGATCCCAGTGGCTAGATGTGCCAAGCTTGTAAAGACATACCCCAAGAGACTTGCAGCTGTAATTGCTGCAAAAGGTGGCTCTACAAAGTATTGACTTTGGGAGGGTGAATAGTTATGAACGCTCAAGTTTTCTGTTTTTTTGTCTGATTTCTTGTTTGTTTCACAATTAAAAACATTTTGCATCTTCAAAGTGTTAGACATGTTGTGTAAATCAAACGATACAAACCCCTCAAAAAATCTATTTTCATTACAGGTTGTAAGGCAACAAAATAGGAAAAATGCAAAGGGGTGAATACTTTCGCAAGCCACTGTAAAGTGTAGGTTTAGACAGAATGTACTCTGTGGGAGATAAAAGCACTACATGTGTTTGCACATACTCCACATACAGTACCACACATCCTCTGTCTGTTGACTCCAGATAACGGAAGGGGAGGTTTAAACACAGGGACGAAGTAAGAGAGACACTATGGAAACAATCACATAATGATGTTCTGACATACTCTGGAAATGTTATAGTTGAGATAGGAACTAATTTGGAAAGATTTTGGTCGCATACATAGTGCTGTGTACACCATGAGCCGTGAATGGTCGACTTGTTATGCAATGTCTGTATAATGTATACATTGTTCAGTGGTATGGATTAACTGCCTAGGATTTTATTGAGATGAGCACTCGTTTATCTTAATTCCCATATATTTAATGGTACACTGGACATACATCTGGAGGCAATAGGAAGGAAGATCTGCCATCCAACGAAGTGGAATCTGATGTTGGAAAGCAGTGTTGAGCGATGCTGACCTCGTGTGGCCACAGTTAGAACTGTGCCTTGTATGTCATCTCAAAGATCAGTACTCCTTTCCCACTTCAAGGCTCTATTTAATCTGTATCGCTGAAGTGTTACAGATTGGGCAATAGAAATGTAAAGGTAATTGCCGATTGAGCTGACATATGCAGCGTTTACTGTGAATGCCGTCTCTGCTAAAATGGGAACGTTGACTTTAAATTTGAATCACACAGTAATGCTGAACTTCAGTGATACAGATTGAATAGAGCCTTAAATCTCATTGTAATGTGGTTACTTAAGTAAGTGCTACAATGGTTCTATGGTTCCCCTGCATCCAAGTTCTGAATGTTATTGGTGAGAAAATACAGTTTTTATGGAGAACCTCCTTTTTCTGACCATACCTATACATAGACCTTCACTAAAGCCCCATGCTAAAGAGAGCTTCCACCAGGCCGTGCCCAGACTGACTGTAGACTCTGTCTCTCCTGAGGTGACCTTTGAGGACGTGATAGCAGAGCCCCCCTCGGTGCGGAGCTTCGATAAGGTGTGGCTGTGGAGCCACGCCCTGTTTGAGGTTTCCCGTCTCTGGTGCTACCGGCTCATCTCCCTCCTCCTGGCCGTGCCCGTCTCTCTGGTAGCAGGGATCCTCTTCGCTGTCTTCAGCTGCCTACATATCTGGTGGGTCCTCTCACCTTTGAACTCCTTCGACGTGATCTACTCAATGTTTTCAGTTAGTGCTTGATGGAGTTGAACGATGTGCTTGGGGTTTCAATGCATGGTGTATAGTATAAGGGCTCTATTCAATCTGTATTGTGGATGTTCAGCTTTACAGCGAGATTTAAATTTAAAGGGCAATGTTGCCACTTTAGCAGAGACTGCATTCACGGTAAACGCTGCATACAGTATGTCGGCTCAATCGGAAATTACCTTTACATTTCTATCATGGAATCTGTAACGATTCAGCTTTACAGATTGAATAGAACCCTAAATGATCTTAAAGTGACATTGACCTTGCCTGTTTATGCTCACTCTTTGTCTGTTTGTCTGTTTCCAGGCTGATCATGCCCTTTATTCAGCTCTTCCTGATCAACATGCACTGGGTTCAGACTGTGTGGGGCAGTGTATTGGACATCGCCATCGCTCCCTTCTTTAAGAGTATGGGGAAGTGCTGCAGTAGCATCAATGTCCGACTGGCCAGGGACTGATGTTGGGCTCTGCCACCTTCTATGGGAGTGTGGAGGGAGTGTGGATGGAGTGGGCTGGGTTGGGTTGATGCACACTACATATGAACTGGTTGTTTGCAATCATGTCTCAATCTCTAAGAAAAATAATGTTGCTGCCTTCTACTCTGCAAAGAACAAATTGAAAAAAGTAGAACTTGTCATTTTTTAGTAAATATGTGAAATGAAGTTACGTGAATTAGACAGTATCTAACAAATTATGTAATTCTATTTTGCTTAGTACATTCAGAACTGTTATTGGTAATGTACTATCGTACTCAATTTAATCTCTAAACCACAACTTGAAAGAAAGTTGTTAGCAATTTAGATTAAACATAATGCAGCACAGACACGTGCACGCGCACACACACGTACATGCACACACCCACACACACACAAATTCCACATGCTGGTGTAAAGGAACAATTCCTTCTGACAGAACAGATTATGTGGCCAGTGATGCATGTTTTTCCCCAGTAAAATAGGGGTATGGAATTACATTTCCTCCACTGACTGGCCAATTATTTTTCTGTCTCAGGAAAATAATGGTTCAGGCTCTAAAAATGAATGCTATTTCTTTGTTCCAGAGTGGTTGTCAAGAGATTGTTTAAATTCTGCTGATCTGATGCATCCTCTTAACCGAGGTGCCGTAATTACTGGTTGTGTGATCTAGTTGTGCCTGTTAGAATTTAGAATCCAGGTAGATGCAAAACTCAGTTTGGGATTAAAATCTATCTGCCCATGTTTAGTAGAACAGAAGTAAGAGCATAGTTGCAGGTTCTAAAATTGGCTCAAACTGAGCTACTAATTTGTTTCTGGACCTACAGTATAGGCTTAGGCAATTATACCTGCAAATTGCTCTAGCAGTTCAAATTATGCAAATGCACACTACCGTATGCACTCATTGGGATTTCTAGCCTTTCGCAAACACTGCAATTCTCTGGAACATGGATCTGTTCAGAGATATAGTAGGCGAAAGGGCCAAACTTGTGAAGCAACTCCTTTTGTGATACATTTGGTTCATTTTCAAGGGAAATTGCAGTGACACGTATATATACCCCGGGGATACATTCTTCAACTTCAACTGGGATTGCAATAAAAAACTTTTGTTATCTGATGGACCGTACTGTTCTGTAAAGAAGTCAACAGCAATGTCAAAACATCTAGGAATCTTAGATGACCAATTGTACTGCTTTGCTTAGTGTTTTCTCCTTTGTAGCCTGTCTGTGTAGTGTGCCATCTGTCTGTCTGTCTATTTATATATATATATCTACCTACCTACCTGCCTACCTGCCTACCTGCCTGCCTGCCTACCTGCCTACCTGCCTGCCTGCCTGCCTGCCTGCCTGCCTGCCTGCCTGCCTGCCTGCCTGCCTGCCTGCCTGCCTGCCTGCCTGTCTGTCTGTCGCTTGTCTGTCTGCCTGTAGGTCTGTGTTGTGTGCTATCTGTCTGTCGGGCAGGACCTGCTGCAGTCAGTTTACAGTACTGACACACAGGAGACACAGACGGGTGCACTGTGACACTCAGGGATCTATTTCTATCCCTTCAACTCCTATGTGCCCCGACCCCCAGACCCCGGCCCCCAGCCCCACTCCTCCTCTCACACTATGCTGAGAATATACTCCTCTAATTGGGTTGGCTCCTGCTCACACGCACTCTGATCCCATTCCACCACTCTCGCTCCTTCTCTCCCTTTCTCCCTCTCTCTGTCCAAAGGGAACTGGGGCAGGGAACATTATCAAGCCACTGCTCTGCTGTAAAGTCACACTTCATCCATGCAGTCTTTTTTGCACACTACTGGACAGTGTCTGTTATGTAGATAAATAGCAACAGGTTTACAATAGTGATAATCTGCTATTACTGTTACTTGCTTAGCTTCCTCTTCTTTCCCCCTCCTCTTCCTCCCTATTTTCCATATCATCATAATGTATCTATGGTCTTGTTTATGCAACAAGCAAATATAGAATGTAATGACTGATTGGGACAACTGTAACAAGGAATCCTACAGTAAATCAGATAATCCATTTATTTTGAGAGAGTATTGACTTTTATAGGGGAATGTAGACAGTTGGACACATCTGACTCAGTAAATGATGATAGATGCCACTTGAAATTCTTTCTTGTGTAATGATGTCATAATTTCAAATAATGGGCATGTGAGAGTGACCACTATTTTTTGGGGTCCACTGTGGGTCATAAGGCCCGGGGGGTGTGGTATATGGCCAATAAACCATGGCTAAGGGCTGTTCTTATGCACAATACAATGTGGAGTGCAGGGATACAGCTCTTAGCCGTGATATATTGTCCATATACCACAAACCCCAGAGATACCTTATTGCTATTATAAACTGATTACCAATGTAAATGTCATACCGGTGGTATACTTTCAGCCAATCAGCATTCAGGGCTTGAACCAACCAGTTTATAAATAGGCTTATTGTTAATTTTATGGGGTCAAATCTGCTTACTCATGGTCATCTTGAACTAGTTAATCAAAACATTTGTATTTATTTCAACATATTATTTTCTTCACCTTGAAATTGGGAAGTAGTTACAATTGTGATGTAGGCTAGGTTTTATAGTAGATCAGTGAGTCATGCATTTAAATTCCATATAAAGCAGCAAAACGTGAGACTTGTGCCAGGGGTTGTACTGTACATTTCCAATAGTCACAGTGTGCATGTCAACATCACAGGGTTGTTTCACTTCAGAACCTTATCACGGGTCAGTTAAGGACGGTGGTTGCTATGACATTAGTTGCTTGTTTTTCGAACAACATTACTGTATCTTTATTGTTATTTATCATCTTTGAAAGTTATTCAATGTATCGTCCTACATTTGTTGATTAAGGCAGGTAAAACTGAGGTTTTAACTTTGAAGAAGTGACTATACAAAACGTTTGTAGTGAGGAGAGTAACCAGCATGTTTTCTGGGACACTAGTTGTCATATTTGGTCTCTTAGCCTACTGGTCATTCTGTATAATATTACGTAACTTTCCATGTAAGTCTGGTAAAGTGCTGCAGTACAAATGCAGGTGAATAAGAGAAGCAATGGGAGGAAGAAAGCAAGAAGACAACAGCTGAGGTTGGAGCTCTGGCTTGTTTTTTCGTACTGTTCCCACCATCGTCAGCTTCCTCTTGAGGAGCTCCTGTCCCAGCTTGTGCGAAGTAAAAAAGTTAGCGCATGTGATGTTGTGGCCACTGGGTCCCTGTGTCATGTTCAGGACAACCCGCGTCCCTTGATTCTTGTTAGGGGCTCTGCAATCTGGCTTCCCCATATACACTTGCAAGTTCCACGCATATGATGAAGCAGCATCACAGGCAGTCCAGATCTATATTCCATATTTTGTGGATTTAGACGGTATGCACTGTCTGAAGGGGCAGCGGCCCCTAAATGGCAAGCTGCTCATCAACAGTAACGTTGGGCCCAGGGTTGTAAAACAGGTGAAGCGGATAATCCTGGAAATAATGTGAAAGTTTTCCATTGTTGCATGGAAAAGTTATCTGCCAGTTTCTGCATCCCACAGGGATTATGTGGATTCCCCTTTGGATCTAAAAACACCAGCAAGGATAAGGACCCCAAAGTATGCATGTAAATGAGTTTGGTCCATCTCCTTCCATCTCTCTCCAAAAACACACCTTCCCTTTTAGATTAGTGCAGTCCAGAAGGATTTTCTGGATGGTGTCTGGGATGAACAGTTCAAAAGAAGACTTTATGTCCTGCACATGAGTAACATGAGTAACATGAGTAACAGCCATCCGCTTCGGCCCTGGTTGCATCCTTATCATATTAGCAGCCATGCAGGGTGGCTAATTCCTTGGGCAAGAAGACCATTAAATTTCACAATGTTTCGACATCCATATTTCTCCTGCAGGCTGCTGATTAGCTGGTTCTGACGGGCTGGTCCTGGGGCTGGCTGAGGGTCAATCTCATCCTCTTCTTCCACCTCACTGTCAGTCTCCGAATTGACAGACATGATCCTCATATTTGGAAAATTCTTCATTTTCCAAAGTGGAAGACATTCCTTCCACACTAGCTTCTCTCTCTGCAAAAAAAATTCTAAGGCTCTCTGAGCAGAGATTCTTTTTGCCATACTAATTTATTTATTGGTAAGGAGCCACACATGCAAAGCTGTTATTTGTTGTGTCCCTCCCTCAATTTGTTCCTGGCTGGGCTGGTGAATACTGAATTTTTAAAAATGTGTTGAAATACAGTGCCTTGCGAAAGTATTCGGCCCCCTTGAACTTTGCGACCTTTTGCCACATTTCAGGCTTCAAACATAAAGATATAAAACTGTATTTTTTTTGAAGAATCAACAACAAGTGGGACACAGTCATGAAGTGGAACGACATTTATTGGATATTTCAAACTTCTTTAACAAATCAAAAACTGAAAAATTGGGCGTGCAAAATGATTCAGCCCCCTTAAGTTAATACTTTGTAGCGCCACCTTTTGCTGCGATTACAGCTGTAAGTCGCTTGGGGTATGTCTCTATCAGTTTTGCACATCGAGAGACTGGAATTTTTTCACAATCCTCCTTGCAAAACAGCTCAAGCTCAGTGAGGTTGGATGGAGAGCATTTGTGAACAGCAGTTTTCAGTTCTTTCCACAGATTCTCGATTGGATTCAGGTCTGGACGTTGACTTGGCCATTCTAACTGGATATGTTTATTTTTGAACCATTCCATTGTAGATTTTGCTTTATATTTTGGATCATTGTCTTGTTGGAAGACAAATCTCCGTCCCAGTCTCAGGTCTTTTGCAGACTCCATCAGGTTTTCTTCCAGAATGGTCCTGTATTTGGCTCCATCCATCTTCCCATCAATTTTAACCATCTTCCCTGTCCCTGCTGAAGAAAAGCAGGCCCAAACCATGATGCTGCCACCACCATGTTTGACAGTGGGGATGGTGTGTTCAGCTGTGTTGCTTTTACGCCAAACATAACGTTTTGCATTGTTGCCAAAAAGTTCCATTTTGGTTTCATCTGACCAGAGCACCTTCTTATACATGTTTGGTGTGTCTCCCAGGTGGCTTGTGGCAAACTTTAAACAACACTTTTTATGGATATCTTTAAGAAATGGCTTTCTTCTTGCCACTCTTCCATAAAGGCCAGATTTGTGCAATATACGACTGATTGGTGTCCTATGGACAGAGTCTCCCACCTCACCTGTAGATCTCTGCAGTTCATCCAGAGTGATCATGGGCCTCTTGGCTGCATCTCTGATCAGTCTTCTCCTTGTATGAGCTGAAAGTTTAGAGGGACGGCCAGGTCTTGGTAGATTTGCAGTGGTCTGATACTCCTTCCATTTCAATATTATCGCTTGCACAGTGCTCCTTGGGATGTTTAAAGCTTGGGAAATCTTTTGTATCCAAATCCGGCTTTAAACTTCTTCACAACAGTATCTCGGACCTGCCTGGTGTGTTCCTTGTTCTTCATGATGCTCTCTGCGCTTTTAACGGACCTCTGAGACTATCACAGTGCAGGTGCATTTATACGGAGACTTGATTACACACAGGTGGATTGTATTTATCATCATTAGTCATTTAGGTCAACATTGGATCATTCAGAGATCCTCACTGAACTTCTGGAGAGAGTTTGCTGCACTGAAAGTAAAGGGGCTGAATAATTTTGCACGCCCAATTTTTCAGTTTTTGATTTGTTAAAAAAGTTTGAAATATCCAATAAATGTCGTTCCACTTCATGATTGTGTCCCACTTGTTGTTGATTCTTCACAAAAAAATACAGTTTTATATCTTTATGTTTGAAGCCTGAAATGTGGCAAAAGGTCGCAAAGTTCAAGGGGGCTGAATACTTTCGCAAGGCACTGTAATGTATCAAAATAATGTATTGTAATAACATTGTGCAGGTTCCTGCAAGACATTGCGTAGTTTCACACACTACAAAGGGTAAAGAGTGTGAGAAAAGCAGGAGACAGGCAGGTTCTTGGTGCTATGTTGAAACAGCAGGCCCAGGGAGGAGGAAGACAGAGTGAAGGCACACAGCAAACCTTTTTGTTACATTTTAACTTGTTTACACCTACACACACTTTTACACAATTTTATTACCCTCGGATTCAGTGGACTCGAACACCACCTATGTAATATAAATATGTAGGGGGGTGCACACTGTGCACTCAATGAAAATATGTTATTTTACATGTTCTTCACAGAAAATGAGCCAAGGCCAATGAGTCTCAGGTTGAAAGAAGTATTAATTGTATCATTTTCTTCTAATATACATTGAAAATGGGTCCCACAGACCCGAACACCACACAAGGGTCAATAATTAGTTATTGTAACACCTCATCG